>NC_034183.2:49089024-49831536 GCF_002021735.2 Oncorhynchus kisutch | reverse complement strand
AGAAGAGTGGATGGAAAGGGTTAGGGTTAGAGGGAGGAAGAGTGGATGGAAAGGTTAGGGTTTTAGAGAGAGACAAAGATTGGATGGAAAAAGGGTTTAGGGTTACGGGAGATTAGAGGAGAAAATAGTGGAGGAAAGGGTTAGGGTTAGACGAGAGAGAAGAGTGCGAGGGAAAGGGTTTTAGGGTTAAGCAGAGAGACAAGGGATGGCAGGGAAAGGTTTAGGGTTAGAGAGAGAGAAGGATGGAGGGAAAAGGGTTAGTAATTTAGGTATAGAAAGAGAGAGCGGGGAGGCTAAGTGAAGAGAGAGGGAAAGGGGTTGGGGTTAGAGAGAGAGAAGAGTGGAGGGAAAGAGTAAATTGAAGAGAGAAAGACATTTTACTCAACTTTTCCTTTTTTTTATTCGAACGGGAGGGGTAAACGGTCATTATTGATTTGCTAACTTTACTTGATCATGAAGCATGACGTTAGCTAGCTAGCTAGCAAGAGTCGGCTGTGTATTGTCAGCTAACCGAACGTGTACGGACAAGAAAATAAACCCTTTGTCTGCACATCCTTGAGATTTTTTTTTGCAGTGTTCAAGAGTGCTAAGACGTTTCAGAAGAAAAGTCACTCAGGTTGTTTAACCGTTTGTCAAATTGGAGCTGCGGACCACGACAACGAACGGTAA
The DNA here is from genome assembly GCF_002021735.2 of Oncorhynchus kisutch. Taxonomy (NCBI): domain Eukaryota; kingdom Metazoa; phylum Chordata; class Actinopteri; order Salmoniformes; family Salmonidae; genus Oncorhynchus; species Oncorhynchus kisutch. The sequence continues at coordinate 49,830,867 of NC_034183.2, read as the reverse complement.
GGCAAGGATGTAGTATGAATTGAAAAGTACATCTCTTTCGTCACTCCGCTCCTCAGACTCCCCTCCTCTCGTAGGCGGGGAACAGGGCCTCAAGTCTAAAACAGCAGTGTGTCGTCGTCAGTGTGAGAGAGCTCTTTTTGAGCTGAGCAACATCAAAAGCTGGGCACGAGTCCCAGTGGGGCTGGGGAGGAAGCCTAGATGATAACACCAGCGTTTGTCAGTGTGTGTGTGTGTGTAGCGATAAACATAGGATGGGGACAGCGAGATGAGGGATAGCGCTGAGCTCACCTTTATACACAACAGGGGGAGGGGGGCATGAGAATGAGAGAACGGCTGCGCTAGCCGTCGCTGGCCGTAGCTGTAGAAGCCTTGCAGCTCTAGTCAGTTGAGTTGATCCTGCTGGTGCAAGGTCGGCCAGTGAAAGACCGATACATGTGAATGAATATGTCTGGTTGCCTGTGGGTACACTACACTGTAGGTTGAATGGGTTTGGAAAAATGCATTGACGCTGCCTGTATGAATTGGTCCCTGTGAGTGCAGGGTGAGTGTATTTTTGGTGTGTTCCTGTATCCACGTGTCCGTTCGAGTCTGGGTTCGTCTGTGTGAGTCCGCGATTGGGATCGTGATTGGGATCGTGTGTGTGTGTGTTCCTGGGAGAGTGGAAATTAGAACAAAGTTGAAATTAGAACAGGCTGGAAATCCAGCTAGAACAGGCTGGACTACACAGCCAAGGGATAGAGGGACTCCCTCTTTTTCTCCCACTCTCATTCCTTTTCCAACGGTCTTTTTCATGCTTTCCTCTCGTTCCCCCCTCTTCCTCGTCTCCGCTCTCCCCCCCCCCCCCCCCCCCCCCCCCCCTGGCATTCCCAGGCAACTAAACATATTTTGGTGTGGCGAAACGACATCCAGAGAGGTTATTTGAGGATAAACACACAAGTACACATGCTTGCGCACACACACACCCTACATAGGAGTTCACTCACTCATGCACTCCTTCCACAAACAGAAAGACAAAAACGTGTTTTATATGCATGAGAACACACACCTGTTCACATAGTGTACACACACACCCATTCCCAATGCCACACCTGACTCTGAAAGCGGACTGATTATTTGGCATAGATTAGAGCATATCGTTGGCATACAGCCAAGCACCATGGAAGAGGCTTACCTTCCACCGTGGTGAAGCCCTAACCCCGGAGAAACAGCCGTGTCAGGCTGCTATTAACCTCCAAAAGCAGTGGTCTGCCATGGCAGTGACATAGGCATCTATAATAAGAAAGAGAGAGAAGATATTAGCTTTAGTACGCATAGCTCTCCACGAGAGTCAGTATCTCACAGTCTCTCTCTCTCTGTCTGTCTCTCTGTCTCTCTCTCTCGCTCTCTCTCAGAGTCTCTCTCTCTCACAGTCTCTCTCATATAAATGCAACAATTTCAAAGATTTTACTGAGTTAACAGTTCATATACGGAAATCAGTCAATTGAAATAAATTCATTATGCCCCAATCTATGAATTTGACATGACTGGGAATCCAGTTGTTGGTCACAGACACCGTTAAGAAAAGGTAGGGGTGACCACCATTTGCCTCATGCATTTTTTTTTTATACCTTTATTTAACTCGGCAAGTCAGTTAAGAACACATTCTTATTTTCAGTGACAGCCTAGGAACGGTGGGTTAACTGCCTTGTTCAGAGTCAGAACGACAGATTTTCACCTTGTCAGCTCGGGGGATCCAAACTTACAACCTTACAGTAAACTTGTCCAATGCTCTAACCACCTGCCTCTCATTGCACTCCACGAGGAGCCTGCCTGTTACGCAAATGCAGTGGAAGCCAAGGTAAGTTGCTAGCTAGCATTAAACTTATCTTATAAAAAACAATCAATCATAATCACTAGTTATGGTTGATGATATTACTAGTTTATCTAGCGTGTCCTGCGTTGCATATAATCGATGCAACGCTGGGGGATGATTTAACAAAAGCGCATTTGCGAAAAAAGCACAATCGTTGGACGACTGTACCTAACCATAAACACCAATGCCTTTCTTAAAATCAATACACAGAAGTATATATACTGCTCAAAAAAATTAAGGGAACACTAAAATAACACATCCTAGATCTGAATGAATGAAATATTCTTATTAAATACTTTTTTCTTTGCATAGTTGAATGTGCTGACAACAAAATCACACAAAAATAATCAATGGAAATCAAATTTATCAACCCATGGAGGTCTGGATTTGGAGTGACACTCAAAATTAAAGTGGAAAACCACACTACAGACTGATCCAACGTTGATGTAATGTCCTTAAAACAAGTCAAAATGAGGCTCAGTAGTGTGTGTGGCCTCCACGTGCCTGTATGACCTCCCTACAATGCCTGGGCATGCTCCTGATGAGGTGGCGGATGGTCTCCTGAGGGATCTCCTCCCAGACCTGGACTAAAGCATCCGCCAACTCCTGGACAGTATGTGGTGCAACGTGGCGTTGGTGGATGGAGCGAGACATGATGTCCCAGATGTGCTCAATTGGATTAAGGTCTGGGGAACGGGCGGGCCAGTCCATAGCATCAATGCCTTCTTGCAGGAACTGCTGACACACTCCAGCCACATGAGGTCTTGCATTAGGAGGAACGCAGGGCCAACCGCACCAGCATATGGTCTCACAAGGGGTCTGAGGATCTCATCTCGTTACCTAATGGCAGTCAGGCTACCTCTGGAGGGCTGTGCTGCCCCCCAAAAAAATGCCACCCCACACCATGACTGACCCACCGCCAAACCGGTCATGCTGGAGGATGTTGCAGGCAGCAGAACATTCTCCACAGCGTCTCCAGACTCTGTCACATGCTCAGTGTGAACCTGCTTTCATCTGTGAAGAGCACAGGGCGCCAGTGGCGAATTTGCCAATCTTGGTGTTCTCTGGCAAATGCCAAACGTCCTGCACCTGTGGACGTCGGGCCCTCATACCACCCTCATGGAGTCTGTTTCTGACCGCTTGAGCAGACACATGCACATTTGTGGCCTGCTGGAGGTCATTTTGCAGGGCTCTGGCAGTGCTCCTCCTGCTCCTCCTTGCACAAAGGCGGAGGTAGCGGTCCTGCTGCTGGGTTGTTGCCCTCCTACGGCCTCCTCCACATCTCCTGATGAACTGGCCTGTCTCCAGGTAGCGCCTCCATGCTCTGGACACTACGCTGACAGACACAGCAAACCTTCTTGCCACAGCTCTCATTGATGTGTCATCCTGGATGAGCTGCACTACCTGAGCCACTTGTGTGGGTTGTAGACTCCGTCTCATGCTACCACTAGAGTGAAAGCACCGCCAGCATTCAAAAGTGACCAAAACATCAGCCAGGAAGCATAGGAACTGAGAAGTAACCTGCAGGCTCGTAGGCAGCAGCAGGCTCGTAAGCATTCATTCAAACAGCATTTTTGTGCGTTTTGCCAGCAGCTCTTCGCAAGCACATCAGCCTAATGGCTGGTGTAACCGATGTGGAATGGCTAGCTAGTTAGCAGGGTGCGCGCTAATATCGTTTCAAACGTCACTCGCTCTGAGACTTGAGTAGTTATTCCCCTTGCTCTCAACAGCACATCGCTATTGTCGATGTGTTCCTGGTTCGAACCCAGATAGGGGCGAGGAGAGGGACGGAAGCTATACTGTTACACTGGCAATACTATAGTGCCTATTAGAACATCAAATCGTCAAAGGTATATGAAATACAAATGATATAGAGAGAAATAGTCCTATAAATACTATATTAACTACAACCTAAAACCTCTTACCCTGGAATATTGAAGTCTCATGTTAAAAGGAACCACCAACTTCCATATGTTCTCATGTTCTGAGCAAGGAACTCAAACGTTAGGTTTTTACATGGCAAAGTGCAATTTTTTGCCAACACTTTATTGTTGCATTATATAAACCAAATTGAACATGTTTCATTATTTATTTGAGGCTAAATTGATTTTTATTGATGTATTATATTAAGTTAAAATAAGTGTTCATTCAGTATTGTTGTAATTGTCATTATTACAAATAAATTAATTTAAAAAAATAATTAAAAAAAAATCGGCAGATTAATCGGTATCTGCTTTTTTTGGTTCAATAATCGGTATCGGCGTTGAATATCATAAAGGTGTGTGTATTTTTGTTCCTTGACCGTAACTGAGTCCACACTGTGTGTGGTTCTCTCCCCTGCTCCCTGGGCTGTAGTAATGCCGTAGGATTGTTTTCTCTATCAAATAAATGCTATGAAAGATTTAGGGTGGACCCCAGACACTAGCGAACAAACTACTCAGTCAGGCTGAGTTATTGAACCCCCCCCCCCCCCCTTCTCTCAGACAACTTCAACACCAACTTCTTTCGGTCACCTGGGTGTGTGCATAGTGCAGTAGTGTAAGTGAGTATCACCTCATGTGGAAGTAAGGCTGGAGGTGGAAGAGTGCAATTGGAATGGCGCAAACGTGATTGTGGGACAGAAAGGGAAATATAGATGTGTTTGCGTGCATAAACCTGAGATGGTGTGTGTACATTTAGTGTTACAAACGTCACCGAAACATTGTGTGTGTGTGTGTGTGTGTGTGTGTGTGTCTGTCTGACCCTTTCAGGAAATGACAGTATATGAATGTAAAGTGTGTTTAAGTTGTATTATGTTTGTGCACCATAGACTTAGATAGACCACTCATCTTTGTATCTGCCCTATTAGGGCGTCTGTGAGAGCACGGGCAGCACCATTGAGGCCATCTCCATTTTGAAGTCAATTTTCTTCTTCTACTACTTCTATGAGTTGGTAAACAAACTGAAAGGGCGCATACTGCCACCTGGAGTGTGTTGTTTTTAACAGGTATAAAGCCACGGTTGGCGATTTACTGCCACCTGCAGTTACGAAATGTTTGCTCGCGAGCATAATTCATTGGCTGATCCCTCCTGATGACCCGGATGGAATCATGTGATCCTTCCTTAACCCATAGGAAGTCACACACAGTTGACTACTTCAAAATGGTGGACACCCTCAATGGTATTGTCCCTGCAAAAATGGGTTCTTTCCAAGTAGTGATCTCTATCCATCTCCATGAGACGCATACTACATACTCCTAGAAGCCTCCAGTCATTTGTAAATGTATCCTGCTCTAAGTCTCACGCACACACACCTGCTCCAGCTGTAGCCCAGCTAGGTGTTCTGAGCCTCTGATAGCAAGAGAACACTGGAGCACAGGAGAGGAGAGGACACACACACACACACACAGTGTTACAGACTAAGTGTTAGTCTCAGGAGGAACATGAATTGAGATGACCCATTCACTCATATACTGTGTACATCCCCAAATTAATCCTCTCTGCCAGATAAGTAAAACACACACACAAACTCAGTAAGGACTAGAGGTCGACCGCTTAATCGGAATGGCCGATTAATTAGGGCCGATTTCAAGTTTTCATAACAATCGGAAATCTGTATTTTTGGGCGCCGATTTGATTTTATATATTTTACTACCTTTATTTAACTCGGCAAGTCAGTTAAGAACACATTCTTATTCTCAATGACGGCCTAGTGGGTTAACTGCCTCGTTCAGGGGCAGAACGACAGATTTTCACCTTGTCAGCTCGGGGGATCGAATCTTGCAATAACGACCTGCCTCGCTCTCGTTGCCCTCCACAAGGAGACTGCCTGTTAAGCGAATGCAGTAAGCCAAGGTAAGTTGCTAGCGAGCATTAAACTTATCTTATAAAAAACAATCAATCATAATCACTAGTTAACTACACATGGTTGATGATATTACTAGATTTTATCTAGCGTGTCCTGCGTTGCATATAATCTGACTGAGCATACAAGTATCTAAGTATCTGACTGAGTGGTGGTAGGCAGAAGCAGGCACGTAAACATTCATTCAAACAGCACTTTCGTGCATTCTGCCAGCAGCTCTTCGTTGTGCGTCAAGCAGTGCGCTGTTTATGACTTCAAGCCTATCAACTCCCGAGTTGTGGCTGGTGTAACCGATGTGAAATGGCTAGCTAGTTAGCGCGCGCTAATAGTGTTTCAAACGTCACTCGCTCTGAGCATTCTAGTAGTTGTTCCCCTTGCTCTTCATGGGTAACGCTGCTTGAATGGTGGCTGTTGTCATTGTGTTCCTGGTTCGAGCCCAGGGAGGAGCGAGGAGAGGGACGGAAGCTATACTGTTGCACTGGAAATACTAAAGTGCCTATAAGAACATCTAATAGTCAAAGGTTAATGAAATACAAATGGTATAGAGGGAAATAGTCCTATAATTCCTATAATAACTACAACCTAAAACTTCGTACCTGGGAAAATTGAAGACTCATGTTAAAAGGAACTACCAGCTTTCATATGTTCTCATGTTCTGAGCAAGGAACTTAAACGTTAGCTTTCTTTCATAGCACATACTTCACTTTTACTTTCTTCTCCAACACTTTGTTTTTGCATTATTTAAACCAAATTGAACATGTTTCATTATTTACTTATTCACTAAATTGATTTTATTGATGTATTATATTAAGTTAAAATAAGTGTTCATTCAGTATTGTTGTAATTGTCGTTACTACAAATAAATACAAATAAATGTAAAAAAATACATTAAAAAAAATCATTAAAATAAAAAATAAAATAAAAACGGCTTTTTTGGTCCTCCAATAATCGGTATCGGCGTTGAAAAATCATATTCGGTCGACCTCTAGTAAGGACAAATATGTAGTAAATAGAAAGAACACCGACACACATATCATAACACCCCCCCCCACACACATAATCATATCCTATAGAAGTACTTGAATGCATTCATTTTCATTGTTGAACGTGCAAGCGAAAAGCCTCTTACATGACAAGCACAGAATACACACAACATGTAGTCTTCATACGCATATACATGGCATCATGAGCAGGCCTAGGGGCTGCGACTCAATGAACGAGTACATGACATGTACAGACAGAGAATGGGTCTCATGGGTCGGTCTCATCAGCTACATACTCGCCCTCCCTTCCCCCTCTCCAGCTCCATTATACAGATGTGAAAAGAGAGAAAGTAATTTCTCTGTCAGTTCACTGACAACCCACCACCGCCCTACCTCCATAGCAACCCTGCTCCCCCTCTCCCTTCATCCATCCATTTCCCCCCCTGTCCAATCCACCAACAAAAAAACACAAAAAAAATCGCATCACCACTCCTCCCCCCTCCATCCATCCGCCTTTCCAATCCCCCAAACAAGCCCGCGGCGGTCAGGGCAATTACTGCGAGTCACTCTGTCAAGTGGGCAATGACAGCCGCCGACGGCCCGTCCACGACTAATGATGCCGCTGGTCGAGGTCAATGTCCAGCCCGCCGGACCATAGCAAACAGTACCGTCGGGCCACACGCTTACATTTACATTTGTAAGCATTTAGCAGATGCTCTTATCCAGAGCGACTTACAGGAGCAATTAGGGTTAGTTGGCTCAGCGACCTTTCTGTTACTGGCACAACACCCTTAACCATTAGGCTACCTGTCGCCCAAGAGCTATGTGGCTAAAAAGTCCACAAAAAAATGTATTTATGTATATTTCACCTTTATTTAACCAGGTAGGCCAGATGAGAGCAAGTTCTCATTCACAACTTCGACCTGGCCAAGCTAAAGCAAAGCAGTGCGACAAAAACAACACAGAGTTACACATGGAATAAACAAACGTACAGTCACTTAACACAAATACACAGAGACTAAACCCAAATACCATTGCAGACATCGGAGTGCTCCTCTTTCTATTTCAGAGATGGTCATGTCGTGGAGTGTCCTGGGACAACAAACGGAGGGATAGCCTCTAGGTCTGGTTTCAGCACCCCGTTTTTCTTTTCATTTCTCCTCAGCCAGACAATTGGCAAGAAAGTAAGTTAGCCTCTTAAAAGGAACACAGTGTTGGCCGGACCAGCCATTTAGCCCCATTAGCCTCCACCACAACATACCACGGTCACGCCTGCAGACATAGTGATGCCAAATGTTTTGTCGTAGACCAGGTAGGCATGGGTAAACAAATAAACGTGTTTGCAACTGCGCCAAATACATTTACTGAGAGTTTAGCCTTTCCGTAGCCTCGCTAATATCTTGAAAAGCTACATATTTACAAAGCATAACAATTAGTCCACTCAACAGACATTTGGAAATTTGGAAAATCATTTGGAAATCACAAGAGCGATAAACTATAGCCACACTCACCTCCAAGTTTCAGAAACACTACTTGTCTATCGCTGCTAAAGGCTAAATTTAGCATACCAGCTAATTTCGCTCAACAACAGACATGAAAGACATGACCTGTGTCGTGAACTTATTTTTGGTCGGGGAAATTCGGTCAAATTGGGCTTGATTAAAAGTGTCTGATTGGTGTCTTAAGTGTTTCTCGCTTTGGCTGCTTTGAAACGATGGAGGCTTTGAAGTCAGCCTCACAGTGGAGCGCATGATGACACATCAAAGGAAGAGGAGGAGAGAGGCGAGTGACACGAGACAAGGCCCCTCGATTGTAGTCTGTTCAAAGTGAAAAAGCAGTCTGTTGTCTGCGAATGTAGTTAACAGAGAGTTAAGAGAGTTAAGAGCATCCTTTTCTCGAATCCGCAAGGGCCAGTGGACATCGGAAAGGTTGTCCGCCTTTGGGAGAAGAGATTCTTTATACACGGATCCTGTCACAGATACACTGCACGGTCAAAAGTATGTGGACACCTGCCTGTCGAACGTCTAATTTCAAAATCATGGGCATTAATATGGAGTCGGTCCCCCCATTGCTGCCACTCTTCATGGAAGGCTTTCCACTAAAATGTTGGAACATTTCTGCTGGGACTTGCCACAAGAGCATTAGTGAGGTCGGGGACTGACATTGCGCGATTAGGCCAGACTCACAGTCCGCATTCCAATTCGTCCCAAAGGTGTTTGATGGAGTTGAGGACAGGGCTCCGTGCAGGCCAGTCAAGCTCATCGACACTAATCTCGTCAAACATTTTCTCATTTAGAATGTCATTGTATGCTGTAGCGTTAAGATTCCCCTTTACTCAAACTAAGGAGCCTAGCCCCAACCATGAAATACAGCCCCAAAACATTATTCCTCCTCCACCAAACTTTAGACTTGGCACTGTGCAGTCAGGCAGGTAGCGTTCTCCTGGCATCTGCCAAACCCAGATTTGCCCGTTGGACTGCCAGATGATGAAGAGTGATTCATCACTCCAGAGAACACATTTCCACTGCTCCAGAGTCCAATGGCGGCGAGCTTTACACCGTTCCAACCAACGCTTGACATTGCGCATGGTGATCTTAGGCTTGTGTGCGGCTGCTCTGCCATGGAAACCCATTCCATGAAGCTCCAGATGAACAGTTATTGTGCTGATGTTACTTCCAGAGGCAGTTTGGAAGCAATTTGACGAACTAACTTGTTGGAAACTAACTTGTTGGAAAGGTGGCATCCTATGACAGTGTCATGTTGAATGTCACGGAGCTCTTCAGTAAGGCTATTCTACTGCCAATGTTTGTCTATGGGGGTTGCATGGCTGTGTGCTTAATGTTATACACCTGTCAGCAACGGGTGTGGCAGAAATAGCTGAATCCACTCATTTGAAGGTGTGTCCACATACTTTTGTATATAAAGTGTATAAATGGAGCTTCCTGGGTGACAAATACATTTGAACATCTCAAATGAACATCTTAGAATAGAAATGTCACACTATAAACTATGTCACCAGTCTTGAAAGCTAGAGGCCAAGTTGGCAAGGCTACCTTTGGTTGCCAACCATAAAACCTGAACAACGCAACACATTTATTTATATGAACTTCGCAAACACATGCACACGCAGACACAGACACAAAGAGACCACAGTTCAGGGTTATCAGCCCACTGGTGTTCTCTACACAGACCCTCAACCTCAGCGGTGTGATACCGCTAGACTGATTTGCTGAATGGGCAAACTATAACACCCCCTTCCCCCTCTATCCTGCCATACATCTTTCTACTCTTTTCGCTCAGTTTTTTCCTCACTATCTGTCAGAATCCCCCAATAGGCCCACTCCTCTTCCCATCCCTCGGTTTTAAACTTCTCCTCCTTTCATAGTCCCCCTTTTCTAAGCCCTCTCCAATATCTCTATTTATATTTTCCCTCTCTCTTCTATCTTCTATCTCTATCCCCCCCCCCCCCCTCACTACTTGATGTGGTAAACGATGATCTCGTTGAGTCAGATAATGAGTGTGCTGTACCTCCGTTCCACTGGCCATCGATTCATTGACTTCTAACTCCCCTCTTGGCCATCTCCCTAAGCAGATTGATGACGGAGAAGAAAAATTGAAGACAAGTCACCCCTCACCACACAGTCCCCACCGAGACGCCTCAGAATCCCAAATGATGTCCCCCCTCAGGGCAAGAGAATCATTCGATTAGCTGGTTAGGAAAACAATTAACTAATTCAAGCTATCAGCAGGTTAAGTCTCCACATGGTCATCAAGGGCTGAAGGCTAGGACCTCTCCTGTTAAACCACATGCCTCCGAGGCTGTGAAACATCCCCAAGTTAGCCCTTAAATGTACAGTTGAAGTCGGAATCTATTATCTATTTTGTGAAGTGCACCAGTCCCTCCTGCAGCAAAGCACCCCCACAACATGATGCTGCCACCCCCGTGGTTCATGGTTGGGATGGTGTTCTTCGGCTTGCAAGCCTCCCCTTTTTTTACTCCAAACATAACGATGGTCATTATGCCAAACAGTTCTATTTTTTGTTTCATCAGACCAGAGGACATTTCTCCAAAAAGTACAATCTTTGTCCCCATGTGCAGTTGCAAACCGTAGTCTGGATTTTTTTATGGCGGTTTTGGAGCAGTGGCTTCTTCCTTGCTCAGCGGCCTTTCAGGTTATGTCGATATAGGACTTGTTTTACTGTGGATATAGATACTTCTGTACCCGTTTCCTCCAGCATCTTCACAAGGTCCTTTGCTGTTGTTCTGGGACTGATTTGCACTATTCGCACCAAAGTATGTCCATTTCTAGGAGACAGAACGCGTCTCCTTCCTGAGCGGTATGACGGCTGCGTGGTCCCATGGTGTTTATACTTGCATACTATTGTTTGTATAGATGAACGTGGTACCTTCAGGCGTTTGGAAATTGCTCCCAAGGATAAACCAGACTTGTGGAGGTCTACACTTTTTTTTCTGAGGCCTTGGATGATTTCTTTTGATTTTCCCATGATGTCAAGCAACGAAGCACTGAGTTTGAAGGCAGGCCTTGAAACACATGCACAGGTACACCTACAATTGACTCAAATTATGTCAATTAGCCTATCAGAAGCTTCTAAAGCCATGTCATAATTTTCTGGAATTTTCCAAGCTGTTTAAAGGCACAGTCAACTTAGTCTATGTAAACTTTTGACCCACTGGAATTGTGATATTCATGAATTATAAGTGAAATAATCTGTCTGTAAACAATTGTTGGAAAAATGACTTGTGTCAATGCACAAAGTAGTTGTCCTAACCGACTTGCCAAAGCTATAGTTTGTTAACAAGAAATGTGTGGAGTGGTTGAAAAACAAGTTAATGACTCCAACCTAAGTGGACGTAACACTTACAGTTGAAGTCGGAGTTTTACATAACTTCCGACTTCAACTGTAAGTGTATGTAAACTTCCGACTTCAACTGTACATCAATGAAAACAATGAGAAATGGTAAAAGGCAACCATGGAACATGGGGCCCCTTCTGAACACTGTGTGTGGACACGCTGTTCTCTTTTAGAAAATCCCTCCTCTATAATGTCATAAAGTCATGACCCCAAAACTGGCCAGCCAGTTAGCGCTGAAACCCACTGTGTCGCCTGCTGACTGTGCACCACGCAACAGACCAGACGAGAGGCCAGACGAGAGGTCACCCAGACCCATGGACTCTGAGCAGGCCTCTCATTGGCTATCTACAGGGCTATTCCCAGCAGTCCTGTGGGCTACCCATGGAGTCTCTAGCTCTACTCAGCGGAAGATCAGATCACGAAGGAGAGGCTTGTGTCAGCAGATCACCTAAGGCCCGTCAGATTCACCATCAGGCCACCATCCCTCCCCCCATATGACCCTCACTGAGGCGAGGAAGGGCAACATGGGGAAGTGTTGTAGGCTATGTTCCACTAACGGGCCAAGAGGACGAAGACAACATAAACACCATTCGCTGACAGAGACATCAACATAGCAGTCGTCGCTTTCAAAGCCTTTTAAAATATGTTTCCCCATAAGAGCGCGACTTGATGTTTCAAGGTAATGGCGTTTCGAAGAATCAATGTGAATTTCTCCCTAGCAACATGCTTACTCATCCTCTCTAATGTAAAGATACCTGGATAAACACACACACACACACAACCATTATGCAAGCCCCTTATATCAGTTCACCAACTCTCCATGCAGCTTTGAGGCAATGCAGGCATTTTTTTTTTATGGAGAGGAAGGAGAGGGTTATACAGTACGTGACTGACCTGGTTGGCATTTGAAGCCTGAGCGGTGCGGTAACATTGGGCTGGGAATATGATGTGGGATGGGGAGCGGCTGGTATTATGGGCTCATAACGGTGATGCATGAGAAGAAAGCAGAGGGTAACATTTAAAGCTCTAAATGCCAACCTCGGTTATGAGGGATGTCGGGAGTGCATCACTCACTCTGAGGCATCGTCTGCTGAGAGAGAGGAGGGAGAGAGAGAGGGAGAGGGGGCGGTTAATGATATCATCCAAGTATAAAGACAAAATTCAATGAAGGGAGACAGTGAAAAGAAAGAAAGACACACACACACACCACAAAGAAATACACTTGGAAACTTTTTGATGCCTGTACTAGGGGGGAGGGCTTGGACCCCATTGTGGAGGCAGTGTGTTATTGTGGGGGGTGTAGGAGGGTAGTGGGGGGGTTGTTCCTGTGGTCAGTTGACCCTGCCTGGCCTAGGGAAGACTAATGGTTGCAGCAGGAGGGCCATCCAGCCGGTTGGGCCGCTCACTGACATTCATGCGTAAGGCCCTAATGAGCATTGACCCCCAGGGGTCAGGGGATGACAGTGGGCCGTTCAGCCTAGCCTACTCCCTCTGTAACCCCAGCCTATCCAAACAGCTCTCCCAGACCTCAACCCCCCCCCCCCCCCTCCCCCCGTGACAGAAGATGGAAGAGGAGCTCTCCCCAGGAACATTCCTGTCTTATCGGTCTGGACTCCATGGGGGTCCCACAGTAAAATGGTGATTGTGGATTGTTATTGTGGAGGGTGGGTGAAGGAGAGGATTATGGAGGGTTCTAGAGTATAGTCCCAAATTAAAGGGGGGAAGCGGGGGTGAAGACAAATGTATATTTTTTGGGTTAAGTGAGAAATCTCCCAAATTAATTTGAGTGGTCGGGTGATAATTTTGCTATCTGAGTCCAAACAACAGTGCATTGCCAGGGCAATTCAAGCTAAGACTATATGCAGTGATAATGTATTGGGCTTATTGCCTACTGCACAAATTCACTGCTAAAGTACTGTTTTTAATTGAGCTCGGCTTCCATGTTGACACAGAGAGTGATCTTGACGCAGAAAGTGTTCTTTGCGCAGAAAAGGTTGGTGACCACCGGTCTAACGTCTATCGTTGGATGTGACTGTGTCTGAGTGAGTGTTTGTGCGTGCGTGCACACATTGTCAACATGGGACAAGCACGGACAAAAGGCTGTCACGCTCTGCATGGCATCTAGGGAAAAGGGTGGAGCAGGCGGCTGTACTCAGTATAACTAGTACATCACCATAGAGACAGACAAACAGACAGCAAGAAACAGATGGACGGACAGACACAGCGGGAAGAGTGCACCCGCCAGTGACAGTGATAGCTCCCGACACCAGACCTAAAAAGACCAGGGCAACCCACGAGAACGGGTGGCAGGGGAGGGATAAAGAGACGCCTTGGGGGAGGGAATAGAGGAAGGAGTGAGTGAAGGGGAGGGAGGGGTTGGAAGGGTGGCGCACGGGGGAATGGAGTTGGTAACGAAATGTCACGGATTTTGGGGATGAGGAGGAGCTCAGAGGAGAGGGGTACGTATCGATAGAAAGATGATGAGCGATGTAGAATGGGTAAGGCAGGCCCCTAGAGGGAGAGCCAGGCACTCAGGACACGTCGTCCTTGGGAACAGCACGATTGATGGGAATAGAGTGACAAAAACCCCACACACACACACACACACACACACACACCTGCTCCCTCCTTCTCAACATTTTCTCAATCCCTCCTTCTCCCCATGTCTTTAATCCTCTCCATCCCACACAGCTCTCCTCATAGTCAAAGTGTCAAGACGCGTTCTGTCTCCTAGAGATGAACGTACTTTGGTGCGAAAAGTGATAATCAATCCCAGAAAAACAGTAAAGGACCTTGTGAAGATGCTGGAGGAAACGGGTACAAAAGTATCTATATCCACAGTAAAACGAGTCCTACATCGACATAACCTGAAAGGCCGCTCAGCAAGGAAGAAGCCACTGCTCCAAAACCGCCATAAAAAAGCCAGACCACAGTTTGCAACTGCACATGGGAGCAAAGATCGTACTTTTTGGAGAAATGTCCTCTGGTCTGATGAAACAAAAATAAAACTGTTTGGCCATAATGACCATCATTATGTTTGGAGGAAAAAGGGAGAGGCTTGCAAGCTGAAGAACACCATCCCAACCGTGAAGCACGGGGGTGGCAGCATCATGTTGTGGGGGTGCTTTGCTGCAGGAGGGACTGGTGCACTTCACAAAATAGATGGCATCATGAGGTAGGAAAATTATGTGGCTATATTGAAGCAACATCTCAAGACATCAGTCAGGAAGTTAAAGCTTGGTCGCAAATGGGTCTTCCAAATGGACATGACCCCAAAGTTGTGGCAAAATGGCTTAAGGACAACAAAGCTAAGGTATTGGAGTGGCCATCACAAAGCCCTGACCTAAACCTATTGAACATTTGTGGGCAGAACTGAAAAAGCACAACATCTGACTGAAGTAAGCATTAGGTATAACAATCATTTTCCTTCTTCATATGTAAGTACACATGCCATTCAAAAAAGGCATCTGCAGCAGGCCTGAGGAAATGAATACTGCAAGTAGCCTGTCCATGAATAAGTGGCCATACAGTTGAAAGGCCTATGAATGACAGAACCCATGCTCGGCCAGTATAAAGCAAGGCCTATCCAGGCATTATAACACCTTGCTAAATCAGTCTAATCCTTCAAATAAAAAAAATTTAAACTCGGCTTTCCATTGTTCAGAGTTGTTTTTACCAAGCGGTGGGCCGGAGCCAAATCCCGCTGGGTCATGGGTTACGACTAGAGAGTTGTGACTCGAAACATGCCTCTTGTTTCTGTGGTGGTGGGTCACAAGACACATGCGGCTTGAAGTGTGTGTGTGTGTGTGTGTGTCTCTGTGTGAGTGCGTGCCAGTTTCAAATGTGTGTGTGTCGGCTTCAAATGTGTGCTTGTGTGTGTGTGTGTCTGTGCACAAGCTTGTGCTTGTGTGTTTCCATACACACTCCATCACCTACAGCACATCAATGTGGGTGGTGCTTTACTAAGGAATGGAATGGGGGGGGAATCCCATCCCCACTACCTTCCATTGTCCCTATCGCTCCTTTCCTTCCCCCCCTCTGCTCCGCTCTGCTGAGCTGGGTGGTAGTCGAGGAACATGTGTTTGTATTTATCTGGCACTGACTGGAGCCTTTGTCTGGGCCGTTCATTAATCAACAGACCCAGGCTGAGAAAGAGAACAGACAAAAGCAGGGGAGACAGTTGGAAAGAGGGAGGTGTGTGTGGGGGGGAGGGAGGGAGGGAGGGAGGGGAGGGGGGGGGGAGGGGAGGGGAGGGGAGGGGTGTGTGTGTGCGGAGGGCGGCGTGTGTGTGGAGGGCGGTGTGTGTGTGTGTGTGTGTGTGTGTGTGTTCACTTTAAAGAAGTTGACTGGAGAACAGCCAGGAGAAAAACATGTACAGATATCTCCCACGAGTCAATCGACTAAAATGTTTACAGCGGTTGACATTTCAAAGTGTCAAGTTGCGAGGCAAAGCATTTGGAGTGGAGTCGAGCGTGGTCTGCGTTCCTCGTCTGTCTGCTACTCTCCGCTCGGCGTCTCCGCCTGTTGTGTGTGAAGGTGATCGAACACAGTGCCACTCATCAAATACACAGTACCCCTCACCTCAGCACCTACTTGACTCAAACGCAATGGCACCAATTGTCGGCAGATACTTGATACACTAGCTAGCCCTTATGGCTAATATACTACCATGCTGCTATATACACATTCAATGCGTACTACCTCTCTACAAATGATACAAGGTCTCCTCTCCAAAAAATTACTCAACTCAAACATATCCGGGAAAATATGAAATATTTGTGTACAGAAAGTCAAAGTGGGTAGGCAGTAAGTAGCTCACAGGTAGCCTAGTGGTTAGAGTGTTGGGCCAGTAACCGAAAGGTTGCTAAATCGAATCCCCGAGCTGACGAGGTAAAAAGTCCGCTGTTCTGCCCCTGAACAAGGCAGTTAACCCACCGTTCCTAGGCCGTCATTGAAAATAAGAATTTGTTATTTAACTGACTTGCCTAGTTAAATAAAGGATCAATTGAAAATGTATACATGTCAGGCAGGCGTAGTCAATAACCTAAAACACCCGTAGTAAACAACATGTAATAACAGTTATAGTGTTTGTTGAAATCATTTCTTAGACAGCTCAAGCCAGTTTAGTTCAGTCTACAGTAACTTGAGCATTGGTTCAGTTCGGCTGCCATCTTGCTTATGGTGGGAACCCAGAGAGAGACAGACGAGAGCAGCAAACTGAAGGCATGACTAATCTCCTCATTTTAGCTCCAAATGTATTGTCTAAACTCCTAAAAGTGGGGCAGCGATTGAGTCAACCGCAATGAAAAATGTAAGCCCCCTCTGGCACCCAGGAATATAAATACTGAGGACTTCATCGAGAAGAACCCCCTTCCCCTCCCTCCCTCCCTCGCTCCCTCTCCTCGCCTCTCCTTCCGAGAATGTTATGTACTACTGGCAGGGAGGAGATGGCGATCTCACACAACCAATGTAGACGTCTCATGTAACCCTGCTATCAGGTCTAATGTGTTAAAGGTGAGGGGAGGTGATGATGCTGGCCTATGGTGAAGGGTAGATGGGATCGGTATTCTGAACGTGTGCATGCATGCGTGCGTGTCCAGGGTTTTGTGGATTCAGGGCAGATCCTTCCTAGTGGAAGTAGGAAGTAACTCTCCGTCTCTCTCCACAGGGTGCCAGAATCACGCATGATGAAACCTAACAGCAAGTGCTCGCTCACACTGACACAACCCACAAGGTTACCCCCCCCCTACCCAAACAAACACCCAAAAAGACAACTTGCTACCGTGGCCCATCAGACCGTAACATCCACAGTTCCATTAGAGAGTAGCTGATGGATGAGATAGTGTAATAGCAGTAAATGTAGGGCATTATGGGAATAATTACAAAAAGTCACATTAACTGAATGGAATGGAACAAATGGAGCTTCTGGCTCATTTGACTGTCTGTGCACATTGCTGCAACTAATAGGAGAGCAGAAAGAGATTACCCACAACCGACGTTATGACAGTCACAGGAAGGGAGAGATAGTCTTCAGAGTTTTGGTCTGTTAAAGTGTGGGGGGGGTTCTGATAAATTAACACAAAATGTTCTCCAAAATTCCACAAGTTTAGCTTGGGAATATTGGAAATTGTGTCTGTAGATTCTTTAGGTAAGAGTTGATTTATGCCAAGGGCAAAACTTTAGAAGTTCATCACGGTTACACCAATTTCCATGGCTGATTGGAGCACGGCGCTGGTCACACAACGTTTATGGTTGTATTTTGGCAATGGCCACACAACGTTTATGGTTGTATTTTGGCAATGGCCACATACTGAAAATGTTGTGAGTTATGAGCGAACTGGCATTGGATTAAAAAAAGTCTTCTAAATGATCATATTATATAAAAATGGGTCATTCGAGTTACAAATGGGTCATTCGGGTTACAAACTACAGACCCAGTCCAGTTCTTTCCCACACAGCACTCAATTAGGAGCTTGGCTGCGCCGTAAACCACAACCAGACCAGTTATCCAACCAACTCATCCCGACCAGAACACATCAGAACAAGCACCACAGGGCTTCTTACCAGAGCCAACCAAAAGGGGGAGAGAAGAGGAGAAGAGGCCAGGCTCGGCAAGCCCAGGCGTGGTTGGCCTGGAATCACTTCAAGCCCATACAGAGTCATCAAGTTTCAGGTTCCTGGCAGTGGAGTACCTGCTCTCTCCATCATTAAGTGACAGATGAGTAGGGGATGCCAGGTTTGGGCCCAGGAGAAGCCAGGCCTATTAAAAAGGAAAAAAAGGCCAATGCATTTAGCAGTGGTAATAAAGTGGAGTTGCGGTGAGCGGTGGTTCCACGTTCGCTTCCAAACCTGCAGCCTGATCAAAAGGCAGCGCCCACAGCCCGTTGGAAAATATTTGATCAGTTATTTTATTAAGCAAGAGCTCGTCTTTCACTAAATACTCTGTATACCTTTCGAGATGCTAGTGCTACGTACCGATGCCACCCAATAGATGTGCTATATCCATTGCCAAGGACACAAGAGTGTTATCGCTCCATACAACTGCTCTGATAGAAGTCATTGCACGACACTGGTTTCAATACTATAAAAAAAGGACTAGATACTACCTCCCCCCTACATCTGCTTAATATTACACACTCTGTTGCAGCTCTGAATTGCTAGTCCATGTAAAACATTTCCTGGATCTTCTCCATACTACTGCTCCTTCACACCGATTGGTGAAATCCGATTGATATCATTCTACACCCAGGCACCATTGCGTGCACCATTCCTAAAGGGCAACCCATCAAGAGAGGATTGGGTTTCCACTCATTTCTACAGTGACAATTACCTCCCCTTTGTTCAACACCACTGGCAATGAGTGTTTTCCAATTATACAACTGGCAAACAGAGCATGACTGCCAGTGCGTTTTGGCAAATGACAACAAAAAAAACGCAGCTGAAGACGAGACATCTTTCTCAGACCAGCCGAATCAAATCAATCCGGAACCTTCAGTACTAGCCAGGCCTAGCCTAGGACAGGGCAGCCATCCACCCAGCTGTCCCAACTGTCCAGCTCCAAGGACCAACCTGATGGAGTTTCCGTCACAACGTGGCTTTCATCAACATGGTGCTAAACAAATGCTTCATTCTAGCTCAACTGGGACTGCTTGACCATGGAGGCTGGTGCTAGAAGAGATCTGGCAAGACATTTGGAGTCAGAGGGGCTTGGTTTGTGAGCCAATGAGTTGGTCTTGAGAAATGGGGGGGGGGGGGGCCTTTGGAAAGTATTCAGGTGCCCTGGACAGTTTTCCACATTGTGTTACGTTGCAGCCTTAATCTAAAATGTTCTTAAATCAATTGAAAATCCTCAGCAATCTACACACAGCACCCAATAATGACAAAAGCATAAACATTTTTTTTTTTTTTTTGATTGAAGTATTCAGACCCTTTGATTCATAGGTATTCAGACCCTTTGCTATGAGACTCGGGAATTAAGGCTGTATATTAGGATACCCATTAGCTGACGCCACTACATCAGCTAATCTTCCTGGAACACTGGCCCTTTAAGACCAACGGCATAGCAAAGCAGTTACCAGGAGACCCAGTTACCGTATACTTGGCGACAGGCCGGGCTGTGTTGCTGTGCCGAGACTGACGGGAAGACTTGAAGGAGGGAGGAAAGGAGGGTCGGGACGGGTGGGAGTTTGTTTTAATTTCCCTACGCCAAAATCCGGCCGCGCGGGGAGAGGGACGGACTCAGAAGAAAGAGGAACTGGAGACTTCTTACTTCTGCAAACAAGACCGTTGAAATAACCACACCCGCTCTCCCCCCAATTGTTATTTGGAATATGTCGTCAGTTCGACGAGGACTGAGGAGGGTGTAGGACTGGGAAGATCCAGGATCCAGGCCCACCCACTCTGACCCCAAGTCACCCCAGAAACTAGACCAAAAAAAGGAAGTGTGAGAGGATGGCAGTAGTGTGTGTGTGTGTGTGTGTGTGTGTGTCAGTGATTTTCAGCGCTGGGCGGGAGCCTCACTAACTGATCGTTAACTAACCTATCTGCAGCACGACTGGCAGACAGGACTGATACAAGCCAGGTCTGACGGGCAGATGTTGCTACAGCAGCTGCATTGCATCATGCCTGAAAACCACGGGAGAGAATGTCGAGCGCACACTGCAAGCTGTGCTCGCGGTCACAAGATAACCCCACTGCTTTCAAGGAGTAGTGGGGGGGACGTTGATGTGCTAGACACACAGTCGAGGGCACGCGCACATGCAACTATGCACATTCAGACGGAAGGACGAACACAGATGCACAATCCAAAACAAATATAACTGACCAATCACACACACCACCAAATTGTGGTGAAGTGTTCTCCAGAAGGATGTGTCACTAATTCAACAGTGTGTGTAATCTCTGGGGCAAGGGGGGCAAAGCAGATCAGGGGAGGACTGTTTATTGAACCAAACCAGAGTCCTCTGTTCTCTCCATGCTGTAACAGACCACACACACCATGCAGCCCCTTCCTCCTCGTCTTCTAGTGGTCGCACTGATTCAAATCACCTCTCCACCAAGGTAACTAGCCAAGCTGGGCACCAACTTGGATTTTCCACACTTCGGTGAAAGTGGAGCGAGGGGTGTGTGCGCGGCCTGCACCAAGATCTCATAGTTTCACTTCACAATTTGACCTATTATGGATGAATGTATTGCAGAGAATAATTCTGCGTGGCTACACGGTTAATTCCACCTGGGTACATGGGCTCAAAACAAACACGACTCAACGGGTTAAGTTCAGGTATTAATTCCCGAGTGGTTAAGGTTATGGGGAAGGCTTAAGACTAAGTAATAAAATAATGTGCTGTTTCCATCAGGTATTCTCCTGGCTTGCTGGAGCATTGTGAACTGCTGCTGGTCAGTGGTCTGAGCAGCGCGCTTCGCCTCCGAGCATCATGGGTTCGCGCCAGTGCTGGGCAAGTTTTTTTTGTTTTTTTTGAGACCACCGAGAACGTTTTCAGGACCTTTTCAAACGTCCGAAATCGAAGTCTACTTCTAGTGATCTGCCTGGTGTGTGTGTGAGCATGTGTGTCTGAGGAGTTTCCCAGCTTTTCTGCTCTCTGAGCCACTCTCCCACAACGGATTACGACAAAGGCTGACTGACCAGAAAGTCTAGTATTTACCCAACCAGTGTGTGTGTAATGACTGTCCCAGACTTCAAAACGTAATTAGATGTCAAATTAGGAAATCGTTGCTAAAGCAGGCTAACGACCCGCTACTGTATCAATTGTCACACACGGACAGTATCTTCTATTCATCAAGTTATCCAAATGCATCGCAAATGTAACCAAGGACACAAAGCACACAAAAAAAGGCACACAATTGCGATTCAAAAAACGCACACCCACTCATCGAAATAAAACACACAAAGCGGACATGACAACAACAACAAAAAGCCACAGAGTCAGCAGTCGTTGCCGAGTCCATCAGTACTTGATGTTCCTCTCGACGTGTTCTCTACGGTCTTAATCCAACCCTTCCGAGGCCAATAGCAGATCAGGTGCAGAGTAGGTGCCAACAAAAAAAAAACATTGCGATTCAAGAATGTGGTTCACAAAAACTTGAATAAATGTTTGTTATAGAGCTCGGAGTATCTGCTAAGTACTGTACCTTGACATGACACAACAGCTGCAGACGAAAGGGTGTGGTGAAAAGGTATACTTGACACAATACTCGAAACGGTCACACTGGACAATAGGATCACGCTGCCACCGTTAAGACCTACTGTGGGGTCGACACAAAATGGCAGAGCTAAGTAAGAGAGGGGGAGAAGAGGTGGAAGAGGGTGGCCAAAACGGTAGAAAGAGGAAAGGGGGTTAACTTTAGTACTTTAACTATTTGCACATATGACTTTTTTAATGTCTTTATTCTTTTGGAACTTTTGTGAGTATAATGTTAAGTGTTCATTTGTATTGTTTATTATCTAGTTCGCTAGCTGCCAATAAATGTGCGTGTGAGTGAGTCAGTGTGTGTGCGTGCGTGTGAGAGAGAGAGAGTCTCGGTAACACAACACACATCAAAGAATGCTGTGAATGATTTTCTCAGAGTGAACCCCCACAACACACACATTTGTGTGTTTATAAAATGGCATCCTCCACTGTTGAGAACCTCCTCTGCTCCACCTTTCCTGACAGGCGCTGAACAGAGAGCCAAAACAAAGTAGTAGCCAAAATATTTGTTCATGCATGTGTGTGTGTGTGTGTGTGTGTGTGTGTGTGTGTGTGTGTGTGTGTGTGTACCCAGTTGCCCCCAGTTGCCCCCTATGACGTCCATAACTCTAAACGTGTGCCTGGTAATTAGGCCTTCCTCAGCTCAGAGAGGAAATTGTCACAGCCGGGTCACCTTCACTCTGACCTCCAGGAAGTATTTTTTTTGTTCCCTGAGAACCAGTTGTTGTGGAATCACTTTGCTGTGTAACCCTTTCTGGGGTGGCAGTGACTGTGTGTGTGTGTGTGTGTGTGTGTGTCTGGCTACTTAAGTCATCAAATCGGGGCTGTACTCCACCCGAGTAGAGAGGAGCAAAGGCTCAGAAGAGGTAAACACATTCTAATAAACTTTTGTTTACAAGAGTCTTGTACTGTAATGGCTAATTAATGAAAGATATTACAAAAAGTGGCACTAGATGAGCTAAAAGTCATCTTAGCTGAATGCTAGGGCTGGGATGGTCCTGCTGAGGGAGGGGGAAGCCTCTCCTTTCCTGAGTGTCTGACTGGGGAAGTCCCTGTTTAAACAAAGAAGGGAGAGGATCGCCCAGCCCAGCGGAGTTCTTAAGATATTGTCCCTAAGAACAGAACACTCCCAGAGGCCTCTTCAGCTCATGGGACTTCCTGTCACCACTGCCGGCAGCTCCGCCTCCGAGGATATCCTGCGTCTCCGGTCCTTTAAGGACCTCTGCTGCTACATTCTCCTTCCTCTTGGCTGGGGATAGGTGAAGAAAATAACCCCGGGCCGACCCTCACACTCATCGTGTATGCAAGCCAACGTCTTCCACAAGTACAGCACAGTGGACTGTATGTACTAAGTGCCATTCGAGGTAGATGGGTTATAGATGGGTTTCGCTTGGCTGGACTCCCGTGAGAAGGAGATCCCAGTGGATCCTCTCACTCATCTCCACCCCGAGCTAAAGATATAGCACCGAGCATGTTGACAATGACTGGAAGTGCAGTCAGTGGGCTGGGCTCATGTGACCCAAGCCGACCCTCGCTCTCATTGAGTCGCTCACCCACCTACAGCATTGGGCAGAACGTTGCCCAGGATTGGATGTACAGAGAGAGTGCCATTAGACATAGAAATGCAAGGAGAGAGGGAGGAGATGAGGACACGTGAGGAGAAGAGAAACTTATCACACACACCCCACCCCTCCCAATCTCCCTTCAGTGATGTTCTTTGGTATGTGGGAGTCACATGAGTCCATAGAGATGTGACAGGACATGAGGAAATGGATTTGATGAAAGAGCAGCGAGACGAGGTGAGTCAACTGAGAACTTAGAGAGGGAAGGAGCCCATGTTGGCTATGTGGCTGAGCCCACGTTGGCTATGTGGCTGTATTCGTCTCTGCCTGGCCGTACGGGTAATGAGGCGGAGTACTGCGGGCGATGTAGTCAGGCGCGAATACAGGCCCTGGCCTGCGTCTGGAAATCAGGCATCCCCTGTGGGATACGAGTCACGAGTCAAGTGTACATGAGCACACACACACACACACACACACACACACACACACATAGAGGTAGACACACTCAGACATGCATATACACACACACAGTCTAATGCAGAGGGAGTCACAATCAAGCATGCATACTAAACACACATTCCATACACTCAGACATGCATACAACCATACACTCAGACTTGCATTAATAACACATCAGACAGGAGAGTGGCACAGCAAGAAATATGCACAACAACTTGAACAGGCAACCTCAAGCCCTCTAGCTCTGTGACCCACACATTACACACACACACACACACTCAACTTCAGGAGTCCTTAGTTACTCCCTCATATCAGTGGAAGCTGCAGCGCTCAAATGGTACACGCTACCCTTGACGGCGCCAGTCAGCGTGGCACGCACAGCGTGTTGACGGGTGCACGTGAGGCCAGGCTCCTCCAGTTGGAATGACAACAGGGACTGAGCTGCAGGCTGCAGCCAAGGCAAACAGGACACTACAAGAGTCAGCAAAGATTCCTCAAAAGCATCTGACACAGATAAACATGTACACCCATAAAACGGTGATAAAATACTTCTGCTTGTGGTTGCACTATGACATTGCTCCATGGACACTATGCAAAGACTATGTTGGCGCCAAAAGCTCCAAAACAAATCCTTCTCCCATTTTTTTAGTTAGAATGCAAAATTCACTGTTATTAAGAAATATTTGGTGCCATCGTGGTGGATAGTTTGTCAAACACCCTCCATCTATGGCTCTTCTCCCCATCCTCCCCATTGTCATGATAATATCCCTAATGACTCTGTTCCCCCAGGGCTGGTGAGGCTTGGGAGGAGATGGGAGAGGAAGGGGGAGAACTATTGTACCCTTCATCTTTAGTTGTTGAGGGGAATCATAAATCGTCCTCCCACCCCCCTCAGCCACCTGTTGGAGAACTCGCCCACTAAGGGCATTCCTTTCTCTACTCCGTTGCTAGGTGATGATGATGATGATGACGACGACAACAACGACTTTGAAAATCTATTCCCATGCAGGCTTGGGAAGTCCAACTTTAACCCGAAGCTCATGAGGTACTAGGATCAACATTTCCTTTCTTAGTTCTAGGCTGGGCTAGAAGAGTTTAAAATTACACAAAGGTGGTCCAGGAACAGCTCTAAATAGGGAGTTTAAAACCATATGAAGAGGGATTTGAATACTTGGAATTGTGATTCCTTTATTAAAAGGAGAGATCCGCAGTAGCGGGAAAGAGCGTCATGGCCACCCCACCAACGTTGTTAGCTTAGCAGAGGAGCGTCATGCAGCATGGGGGATTTTTTAAAACTTAAATGACAACACGTATTGTGCTCTAACGCACGTATAAAAGGAGAAGAAAACAGTGCGTTGTTTTTCCTTAACTTTTTTGGCTATAACATCGCAAATGGACGTAGCTGTTTCGCCATTAAGGATTGCCGCTTTGAGCCTCGAAAAGTCTGACAAAACAGCATCTCGTCCATTATCTGTTCTGGAGTTTGAAGTACTTATCAGACCATTCCAATGCCCTATCCTATAACCAACCCATTTCCTCTCTATCCCCTCCCACGCTTAGACAGCAGATTACTCTCTAGGTCTCATAGTTTCCCATAAAACCTACTTCCTGTGAATTGACCCAAAACACAGTGCTAGTGACGCAACAGGGCAGAGGTCACGTGGATAAAAATTTAAAAAAATATTTATAAAAATACATTAAATATATACACACAGTACAAGTTTAAAAAATTGGGGGTCACTTAGAAATGTCCTTGTTTTTGAAAGTACATGGTTTCCTGGTGTTTGATGACATTCCGGATGTGATTATGAGCCTCCCGTCAGCAGCTTCATAATGGTTAAAACAGTCAGAGTCTGGACAACCCCTCTCTCTCCACTTAATGTCACCTCTCCCAGCTCTTACTGATACCTACCCATAAGCCCCCTCACCTTCCATTCACTTTAACCAGCACCCACTGAGCACCGACTGACACCGGATGTCCGCAGATGTTGAAAAGTAGTTGAAATTTGGCCTTGATGTTAACGACCACAGACTGACCTGACTGGAGCAAATATGAACCTATCATAGACGTGTGTTTTACAAGTTTAAATAGCAGTTTGTAGAGAACAGTAGAGTACAGTACATTAAAATACAGCACTGTACACTGAGTAGAGCAAAGTAGATCACAGTTATACTGAATACAGTACAGTGAGTAGAGTACAATACTGAGTACACCAAAGTTACCAAAGTTTGCAGCTGCACAGTTCTTCAACCAAATTCGTTTTTTTGTACATTTTCCCGTTGAAATTCTTCGAAGTAGGCCTTGTGTATAGATTTGTATGTTCTGGTCGACTTTTACATCGATATAGTTTTTGTTTTGGCATTCAATTTAAAAAAGGTGAAAAACTGAGTCAAAGCGTTGCCGTTAGAATTGCCCTTCTACAATGTAGATTTCCCGCGTGAATAAGCGCCCATGCACGACCACGGTGTGCAGCTTCAACTTCATCACAGGAAGCTGCGATTTCAAGCGCTAACAATCAGTAGCACGCACGCAACGAAAGCTGCCAGCACATACACACAGTAGTACTGTATGCCAGGCGCTAATGAGTGAGGGATGAGCCCTGGGATGGCTGTGTGGAAAAACTGTGTCCCGCAGGCAACGCTCACTTTAAGTACTCAGGTCTGGATCACATCAAGCCGTTTAAACACCTGCCAATCACAACAATAAAACAGCGCTTTACGAGTGTGGTTAAGACTCTCCTCTCGCTGCGACCTGTCTGAAGGTGGGTGCTTAATTAAAGGGGAAGGGAGGTAGATCACTACGGGTGACTCGGCAAAAAGGATGAATATTACAGACTGGTTGATTTGACGGCAGAAATTGTATCTCATTAAGAGGATAGGAACACAGGGTTAAGGTGAGTCAAAAAATGAACTTCTTATTATCATCCAGGATCTGAAATGGAACAGTGTTGATGGAATTAACAATCTCTTCAGTGTATCATTTTACAGTCTGCCATCGATTTTTCCGACATTGTGTCTAAGCGTAGCCATGGCTTCCGAGCTAAACGAACGAGACGTGAGAGAGACCGAACCTGCTGCAGTGAGACTAAAATGGATAGCCGTTCCAATAATGACAAGATCTTCAAAAAGAAGGAGCCTAGGAAAGGAATGACACCTATAAAGCATTTAATCTCTTTCAAAAAGACAAAGTAAAAAAATGAAAAAAATAATTAAGTGTTGTGCGGAAGTTAGAAACGCTGTACGCCATAATTCCCGAAAGGTAAATCAGGTTGGAAGGTTTGAGGCCACCGGTGTCGCTATAGGGTGGAAATGTACACGCAGTAACCAGGCTTTCACGACCAGGTTGAGCAAGTGGAGGAGCCTTTGAATGCAACACTGTGTCCCTGTTCAGAGACACAGGGCGGAGATGAGAAGGACGAGGCGCACTGAGAAGCCACCCTGACGATTTGTCCCTTTAAAAAGTGGCCTCGGTATGTTCCTGGCTGCAGTCGACCCTCAGAAACACACACACAGAGATGTGTATGCGGCGTGCGCACACCTACCCACACACACAATGTAAACCTTTGTACTTAGCCTAAAAATGATGATGGCTACCCTACTCACATTGTATGCACTCGTCGTACTGTACATACACACCTTTGACATTGTTAAACAAATAAGTAAATCACACCGGTGTGCTTACACTCACGTACTGTAGTCTGTACCCTCAAACACCCACGTCAACACAAACTCATTCAAAACAGTAACGATCTCCAGTAAAGTACAGATTAAAATCAAAGTTTATTTGTCATGTGCGCGGACTACAACGGGTGTAGACCTTACAGTGAAATGCTTACTTACAGGCTCTAACCAACAGTGCCAAAAAGGTATTAGGTGAACAATAGGTAAGTAAAGAAATAAAAACAACAGTAAAAAGACAGTGAAAAACAGTTGCGAGGCTGTATATGCTAGCGAGGCTACATACAGACACCGGTTAGTCAGGCTGATTCACACACTACACCCTGGAACTACACAACTCAATACTTCAGATCTTAAATCAGAAATCATTTGAGATAAGACAAACAAACGCTTGCCCCCCCCCCCTCCCTCCCTCTCATCTGAATAGGATCATGGTAGTGGGTTTCTCACTGCTGTCTGTGTTCCAGCAGGCATTGAAAAGGGTCCAGGGGGAATGGATCTTTGATACAGCAGGCCTTAGCACCACTAAATATGACAGAGAGCGAGCGAGAGAGAGAAAGAAAGAAAGAGAGAGAAGAAGAAAAAAATGCCTCTACTCAGACATCACGTTTTTTTTGTTTCAGTCTCTGAATGTCTTTCTTTGTGTGTGTTACCTTCAGTCTCTTCCTTCTCACATCCCTCTCATAGACTTGTTAATCTCCCACTCCTTTCCACTCCCCGTGCCGCTTTCATCTGGGACGGCCCTGTGTCTTTATCCAGCATTGGGATCGCATAGATTAACGATGCCATCAAAGTTGAACTCGGCACATGCGGCTGTAGACCATGGAACTAACGTGATAAACTGGTCCCGCCAGAAGATGGGGCGATGAGTAAAACGTGTGTGTGTGTGTGTGTGTTTGTGTGTGTCCACGTGATTGTACGCTAAATTAGAGCAAGCTTTTTAATTTGAATCTTCATAACACTCCATGTATCCCAGATCTACCTCAATATCATTAACGCAGGGCCCCCCGAGCAGCGCAGTGGTCTACGTGCTAGCTGTGCCACTAGAGATCCTGGGTTCGAGTCCAGGCCCCCCCCACAGCCGGCCGCGACCGGGAGGCCCATGGGGCGAAGCACAATTGGACCAGCGCCGTCCGGGTTAGGGGAGGGTTTGGCCAGCAGGGATGTCCTTGTCCCATCGCGCACTAGAGACTCCTGTGGCGAGCCAGGCGCATTGCACGCTGACACGGTCGCCAGGTGTACGGTGTTCCCTCTGACAAGTGGGCATTGTGTCAAGAAGCAGTGCGGCTTGGCTGGGTTGTGTTTCGGAGGACGCACGGCTCTCGACCTTCGCCTCTCCCGGGTCCGTACGGGAGTTGCAGCGATGAGACAAGACTAACTAGCAATTACATACCACGAAATTGGGGAGAAAAAAAAAAAAAGGGGTAAATTTTTTTTTAAATCAAAATAAACACCATTAACGTGAGCATGTGACTCATGAAGAGGAAAGATTTACACCACACACACACTTTCCGGTCTCCTTCAAGCCACATTGACTAAGTACAATGGCGTACAAACACACTAGCACCAAGGACACATGCATTAAAACCAAACATCACTGCACACACACACACACACACACACACATCCATTACACGCCCGCCAGCAGGCACAAAAGACACCACTAACAGCGCCGTTAAATAATGACGAGAACTCTCCCAGCGCCTCCGCTCCGTCACGGAGAGGACGACGAAGAGAGCGAGAGGAGGAGATGGCTTGTTTAATTTACTGCAGCCCATCTGTCTCGCACTGCAGCTCCCAGGAGCCTGTCCTGCGCCGCTCCGCCTGCCCGTTAGTACGCATGTATGTGAGACATTAGTTCCATAGTAATGGACTGTGTAGAATGGACACGCTGTTCTATTTCACATGCAATTTACTTGGCCGTTTGAAAAAAACTGCAAGCCAGGCCTGCACGGCTTCAATTGCAAATGCCTCCGCCGGTATTGAACACTGTGGGGTACTCCAAAGTGTCGTGTGAGCTACAGTGCCTTCAGAAACTATTGACACCCCTTGACATTGTACACATTGTAGTAAAAGCCTCATTTCAAAATATCCCATAATGTTAAAAGTGGAATTATGTTTTTAGACATTATTACAAATTAATAAAAAATGAAGAGCTGAAATGTCTGGGGTCAATAGGTATTCAACCCCTTTGTTATGGTATGCTTAAATACGTTCAGGAGTAAAAATGTGCTTAACAAGTCACAATATGTGCAATAATTGTTTTTAACATGACTTTTGAATGACTACCTCATCTCTGTACCCCACGCATACAACTGTCTGTAAGGTCCCCCAGTCGAGCAGTGAATTTTAAACACAGATTCAACAACAAAGACCGGAGAGGTTTTCCAACTGCTCACAACGAAGGGCACCTTCTAGGTGGATGGGTCAAAGTAAAAAAAATATTTTAAAAAAGCATATATTGAATATCCCTTTGAGCATGGTGAAGTTATTCATTACACTTTGGATGGTGTAGCAATACACCCCAGTCACTACAAAGTACAGTACAAATACAGGCGTCCTTCCTAACTCAGTTGCCGGAGAGGATGGAAACCACTCAGGGATTTCACCATGAGGCCAATGGTGACTTTACAACAGTTACAGAGTTGAATGGCTGTGACAGGAGAAAACAGAGGATGGAACAACAACATTGTTACTTCACAAAATGTTAGCCTAATTGTCAGAGTGAAAAGAAGTAAGCCTGTACAGAATATAAATATTCTAAAATATACATCATGTTTGCAACAAGGCACTAAAGTAATACTGCAAAAAATGTTGCAAAGCAATTAGCTTTTTGTCCTGAATACAAAGTGTTATGTTATGTTTGGAGCAAATCCAATACATTACTGAGTACCACTCTTCAAAACGTTCAAGCATAGTGGTGGCTGCATGATGTTATGGGTATGCTTTCCAAAAGACACTGGGAGAGGAATTTACCTTTCAGCAGGACAATGAACTAAAACACAATGCCAAATCTCCACTGGAGTTGCTTACCAAGAAGACAATGAATGTTCCTGAGTAGGCGAGTCACAGTTTTGACTTAAATCTACTTGAAAATCTATTTGCAAGACCTGAAAATGGTCTAACAATGATCATCAACCAATTTGACAGACGTCGAAGAATAATTGTCAGATGTTGCAAAATCCAGGTGTGGAAAGCTCTTAGACCTACTCAGAAAGACTCACAGCTGTAATTTCTGCCAAAGGTGCTTCTACAAAGTATTGACACAGGGGTGTGAATACTTATGTGAATGAGATATTTCTGCATTTCATTTTCAATAAATTTGCAAAACTGTCTAAAAACATTTTTTCACTTTCATTTATAGAGTACTGTGTGTAAATGGATGAGAAAAAGGCCTCTCGAGTGACGCAGTTGTCTAAAGCACTGCATCACAGTGCTAGCTAGCTGTGCCACTAGAGATCCTGGTTCGAGTCCAGGCTCTGTCGCAGCCGACCCGGGAGACCAATAGGGCGGCGCACAATTGGCACAGCATCGTCAGGGTTAGGGGAGGGTTTGGCCAGCAGGGATGTCCTTGTCTCATCGCGCTCTAGCGACTCCTGTGGCGGGCCAGGCGCATGCATGCTGACACGGTCGCCAGGTGTACGGTGTTTCCACAAACACATTGGTGTGGCTGGCTTCCGGGTTAAGCGGGCATTGTGTCAAGAAGAAGTTTGGTTTGGTTGGGTCATGTTTCGGAGGATGCACGGCTCTCGACCTTCACCTCTCTCGAGTCCGTACGGGAGTTGTATCGATGAGACAACACTGCAACCACCAATTGGATACCACAAAATTGGGGAGAAAACATTTACTATTTTAAAAAGGGGTGAGAATTTTGAATTTAGGCTTTAACACAAAATGTGGAATAAGTCTAGGGGTATGAATACTTCTTGTCTCACATAAGATAGAATGTCCAATAGATGTTTGATAGTTTTCACAATTAAGTGACCATCCCCGAAAAGCCAGTGTATTGGCACGGGTGTATTGGAAAACCGTGCCAATACATCCTCCAAACACCGGCTTCGAGGGTACTATCACTTTTATACAACGGGTTACCAACATATTCAAATAATGATTGACATATTTTCTTTAAAAACATTGTTTTGATTAATTTATTATTACTATTTCATCCTTCCACAGATATAGTTCCGAAACAAATCTAGGGTTGCTACCCAAACCGGCAGGTGGTTCGTTCTATTGGTTTGGCTGCCATAGATGCAACCCAGTCGTTCGTTCTAAATGTTCCATTGCCATACTGGCTGGCAACATTCTTATCCCTTGCTTGCTAGCTAGCCAACTAGGGCGAATTTACAGTCACGGCAAACTGTGCAGACAGAATAACAACAGTAGCTGCATTTGTTCAAGCTGTTTTCTTCATGACATTTATTTGGATACATCCAATGAGACACAATTTCGCCTGGCATAGAAAATGTGCTCACTCGTCAGGACACTGTTGTTCAGAGAAGCTAGCCAACAACACAGCTAACACAATCACTTCAAACTGAAGCTGGAAAGATTGCAAACTAGCTGCACTTCATTTCATTTTACCTTCTTTCAATTGACATTTCTTTGTATAAAAATGATACCAGCTGATTCACGATTTCGACTGGCTGAGAAACGCTGCCTGCCTCTCGCTCTTGTCCCGACACCAGACCCCTACAAGTGTATTACTATGGGACAGTTGGAGATCAAATTTGAAAATTGAAACAATGTTGCAAATGTCAGAGAGACAGACAGCAAGGTTTATACAAATCTCCACCATTGAAAACTAAATGTTAGTCTAAAAGAAATGTGAGATAATGTCTAGATGCTTTTTATAGTGGAGATCAAGTTTATAAATTGCCTGGCTGGGCTGATGAAACAGTGGATTGTGCAGTCAGATGGAACAGAGTAAATAGGCATTTTAACGTCATAGATTTAGCCTTGTGGAATAGATACTGTCTGGAATGCGGTTTCAACCAATCACCATTCAGGATTAGACCTAACCGTTGTTTAATGTGCAAATAGACCTACAGTATAGAGTTGGGGTTCTTTTGTGAAGTCCATTCTACAAATTAGGTTTGTTAAATCATAAACATTGGGAGATGTAAAGTTATTTGAAAAAGGAATAGGTAGATACCTACGTTACTGTGAGTTCAGCTCGTCACCTACAGTCACGCCAATGCTATGGCACAAAGTGTGCCCTATGTTTTTTTGGCATCGACCACGGGCATTAGTTCATAACACCCACATATATTTCCTGTTGTTCACTTCCTGTTTTTATTTGCAGCAAGTCATCACAATTTATATTCGATTTTTGCCACCGTTTTCATGCCTCTGTTTTTCCATATGGACTTGAAGACAATCAAGTAAGATGCCAACTACTCAAGTTTTTGCATGTGCCGGGAACCAAAAAATCTGAAGACAATTGATGATGAAGTTGATATTGGCTCATGAGTTGTTTGGCTCCCGAAACCGTTGTCAAGCGATGAAGTCTCAAGTGACAGGAAACGTCTCCACCTACATCTGGTCCCAAAACATGGACACAATGGGCTGACAAAAGAAGCTCAAAGGCAAAGATGCTGACTGACAAAGAAGCTAACTGACCAAGAAGCTTAAAAGACAAAAAAATGCCAACTGACAGAAGTAAATAGGCAAAAAGGTGAACGAGGTAAATGGACAGACAAGCTAACAGACAGAGAAACAAACACACGCAGAGAATATCAACAAAGGGATCAGATGAGGAAATAAAAAAGTAGAGACAAAGGGCTGGTAGAAATATAGGCAAGCAAACTAGAACTGGCTAGATGGATAAACATAAGCAGGCAATAGACAGATAATCATTCAGTCAGACAGCTAAGCAAAGGACGCATTCTATCATATGGAAAGGCAGATATTCAGACAATGGCAGACCGAAATGCGACTGGATGAGGGGCAGTGGATTTGTTAACCTCACGAAAATTTGGACCACGTAGAGCAGATGAGCGATCACTAGTTAGGATTCCATCCAATTGGTGACAGATCTTCAAGCAAATATACAAGAATCTGCATGAAGAAAATGTGCATTTTCCCCATCAGTTGTGTTTCCACCAAATGGATTTGTTGCAGATAAAAATGCAGTGCGTGATGACGTAGTGCACACAATGTGCTTCTTTGCTTAAAAATACCATTCTAAAAGTTCAATGTGTTTCCATCGTTCAATGTGTTTCCATTTCCATTGTTCCCATCCAAAACGGTTGCGCTGAATAGCAAATGTGGCTAATCTGGTTTTGGCCCATGTGCTCTAGCCAACAGCTCGCAGATAGGCTACAATGTCGGCTAGTCTACTTGATGAGATTATTATGGATAAGAGCGAGAATATTCTTTATTTATCAAACGGCAGTCAAGCATCAATCATCCTGTCACCAGAATAAGACCCTCAATATGTGTTGGAAACGAAAGTCAAGATCACTGTGCACTTTCACCACCATGTGAAGTTAATCATAGTTGATTTCATCTGTAACCTAATAAACTACCTGTTTTCCCGAGTCATAGTGGGAGGACCACACACCATATCATCATCATCATCATCGCATGACTCCCAAGTTCACTTCGATAGGATGGTTGTTATATCAACATTTGAGCATAAAGACGTTTTCCAACACCATTTCTCACATAATTAACTTTACCGGCACAAAAAGATCCCACCATGTCAAACGAACTAATTATCTGTCGGCGTTTATAACATTTTACCGAAACTACCCGTTTCCATCACACCTGTTGTGATTTTAATTTGTATGGTGTGACTTTACTCGCTGGATGGAAACATGGTTAATGAGACGGACAGAGTGTTCCCACACAAACTGAACCCCAATGCCTTGGGCCAACTGACTAGACTCAAACGAGACCCTTTCGATCCAGTTTACATAATTGGGGAACACAAGGCTAGCGCCACAATAGAGCAGTCACGAATTGAAATGGCCAAGTGTCAAGTCTCCCCGGAGCCATAAGTAAAACATCTAAAAGGCTAAAATCTAGACGAAATGTCCATACGACGGGGTAACAGCCTGCTATTTACCAGGTAGTCAATTAGAAATGAGTTGTTAAAACGGTAATAATGTAACAATTGAAAACGAATGACACTTTGCTTTCTATGAGGTTAAATGACACATTCAGTACGAGTCAAAAGTTTGGACACACCTACTCATTCAAGGGTTTTTCTTTATTTCCACTATTTTCTACATTGTAGAATAATAGTGAAGACATCAAAACAATGAAATAACACATATGGAATCATATAGAAAACAAAAAAAAGTGAACCATTTTTTTTAGATTCCCCAAAGTAGCCTTGATGACAGCTTTGAACACCCTTGGCATTCTCTCAACCAGCTTCACCTGGAATTATTTTTCAACAGTCTTGAAGGAGTTCCCACATATGCTGAGCACTTGTTGGCTGCTTTTCCTTCACTCTGCGGTCCAACTCATCCCAAACTATTTCAATCGGGTTAAAGTCGGGTGATTGTGGAGGCCAGGTTATCTGATGCAGCACTCCATCACTCTCCTTCTTGGTCAAATAGCGCTTCCACAGCCTGGAGGTGTGTTGGGTCATTTTCCTGTTGAAAAACAAATGATAGTCCCACTAAGCCCAAACCAGATGGGATGGTGTATCGCTGCAGAATGCTGTGGTAGCCAGCATGGCTGAGTGTGCCTTGAATTCTAAATAAATCACAGTGTCACCAGCAAAGCACCCCCACACCATCACACCTCATGCTTCACAATGGGAACTACAAATGCGGAGATCCGTTCACCTACTCTCTGTCTCACGAAGACACGGCAGTTGGAACCAAAAATCTCAAAAAGGACAGATTTCCACAGGTCTAATGTCCATTGCTCGTGTTTCTTGGCCCAAGCAAGTCTCTTCTTCTTATAGCCTTCCTTTAGTAGTTGTTTCTTTGCAGAAATTCAACCATGAAGGCTTTATTCACGCAGTCTCCTCTGAACAGCTGATGTTGAGATGTGTCTTGAACTTATTTGGGCTGCAGCATTTATTTGGGCTGCAATTTCTGAGGCTGGTACTAATGAATTTATTCTCTGCAGCAGAGGTAACTCTGGGTTTTCCTTTCCTGTGGCAGTCCTCATGAGAGCGAGTCTCATCATAGAGCTTGATGGTTTTTGCGACTGTACTTGAAGAAACCTTCAACATTTTTTAAATGTTCCAGATTGACAGACTTTCATGTCTTAAAGCAATGTTGGACTGTCGTTTCTCTTTGCTTATTTGAGCTGTTCTTGCCATAATATGGACTTGGTATTTTACCAACTAGGGCTATCTTCTGTATAACACCACTACCTTGTCACAACACAACTGACTGGCTCAAATACATTTTTTAACTGTTAATTGAAATGCATTCCAGGTAGTCACCTGATGAAGCTGGTTGAGAGAATGCAAAGAGTGTGCAAAGCTGTCATGAAGGCAAAGGGCGGCTACTTTGAAGAATCTCAAATAGAAAATATATTTTGATTTGTTTAAGACAGAGAAGCTACATATGGTAAGACGAGGGTAGGGATGTGTGTCTATTTGTCAATAACAGCTGGTGCGCAATGTCTAATATTAAAGAAGTCTTGAGGTACTGCTCGCCTGAGGTAGAGTACCTTATGATAAGCTGTAGACAACACTATCTATATTATTTGTAGCCGTCTATTGACCACCACAGACCGATGGTGGCACTAAGACTGCACTCAGCCAACTCTAAGGCCATAAGGAACAAGAAAATGCTGATCCAGAAGAGGCGCTCCTAGTGGCCGGGGACTTTAATGCAGGCAAACTTAAATCGGTTTTATCACATTTTTAACAGTATATCACATGTGAAACCAGAGGGGGAAAAAAATTGGACTCTAGACCACCTTTACTCTAGAGACAGAGATGCATACAAAGCTCTCCCCCGCCCTCCATTTGGCAAATCTGACCGTAATTCTATCCTCCTGATTCCTACTTACAATCAAAAACTAAAAGCAGGAAGTAACAGCTCGATATGGAAGTGGTCATATGACGCGAATGTTACGCTACAGGACTGTTTTGCTAACACAGACTGGAATATGTTCCGGGATTCATCCAATGGCGTTGAGGAGTATACCATCTTAGTCATCGGCTTCATCAATAATTGCATCGACGACAACGTCCCCACATTGACCGCACATACAACCAGAAGCCATGGATCATGAAGCCGGGGCAACATCCGCATCGAGCTAAAGGCTAGAGCTGCCACTTTCGAGGAGCGGGACACTAACCCGAATGCTTATAAGAAATACCACAATGCACTCAGACGTACCATCAAACAAGCAAAGCGTCAATACAGGATTAAGATTGAATCCTACTACACCGGCTCATACGATCGTTGGATGTGGCAGGGCTTTCAAACTATTACAAAGAGAAACCCAGACGCGAGCTTCCCGGCGAGCCTGAACGCCGACAACGATGAGACATCCTATAGGGAGGAGGTCAGAGACCTGACCGTGTGGTGCAAGGTCAACAACCTCTACCACAACGTGATCAAGACAAAAGGAGATGACTGTGGACTACAGGACTAGGAGGACCGAGCACGCCCCCATTCCCATCGACGGGGCTGTAGTGGAAAAGGTTGAAAGGTTCAAGTTCCTTGGCGTCCACATCACCAACAAACTTACATTGTCCAAGCACACTAAGACAGTTGTGAAGAGGGCACGACAAAACCTATTTCCCCTCAGGAGACTGAAAAGATTTGGCATGGGTCCTCAGATCCTGAAAAGGTTCTACAGATGCACCATCGAGAGCCTCCTGATGGGTTGCATCACTGCCTGGTATGGCAACTGTTCGGCCTAAGCCCCCAAGGCGCTACAGAGGGTAGTGCGTATGGCCCAGTACATCACCGGGGCCAAGCTTCCTGCCATCCAGGATCTCTATACCAGGTGATGTCAGAGGAAGGCCAAGACTCCAGCCATCCTAGTCATAGACTGTTCTCTCTGCTTACCGCACGGCAAGCGTTACCGGAGCGCCAAGTCTAGGTCCAAGAGGCTTCTAAACAGCTTCTACCTCTAAGCCATAAGACTGCTGAACATCTAATCAAATCGCTACCCAGACTATTTGCAATGCTACTCTCTGTTATTATCTATGCATAGTCACTTTAATAACTCTACATGTACATATTACCTCAATTACTTCGACAACGGTGCCCCGCCCATTAACTCTGTACCGGTACCCCCTGTATAGAGCCTCCATATTGACTCTGTACCGGTACCCCCTGTATAGAGCCCCGCTATTGTTATTTACAGCTGCTCTTTAAATGATTTGTTATTCTTATCTTTTAATTTTTTTAGGTATTTTCTTAAAACTGCACTGTTGATTAAAAGGGCTTGTAAGTAAGCATTTCACAGTACGATCTAAACTGGTTGTATTCGACGCATGTGACAAGTAAAGTTGGATTTGAGCGTGTTAGCGAGGAATACAATTACGTACAGCTTGGAGTCAACGTGTATGTTTCTTTGCATACAGTAGATGTGCACACGTATCGGTAGCCTACAATATGCTATGGTTGGTGTGCGCGCGCTACAGTGTCTTCTTGTGAGTACACATGCCTCCCCACCATGCACACACAGTGCAGACGGGTCCCTGTCATCACCTGGGTCTCATCTCATCAGTCAGCATCACACATACAGTAGGAGAAGAGCGTCTTGCTGATGCTCTCTGCTGCCAGGCAGGGACACATTTAGAGCGGTGCAAGTACAAGCGTGTTTTATCTATCAATCAGGCCAGTATTCACAAAGGTTCACAGAGTAGGAGTGCTGTTCAAGGATCAGTTGTCCCCTTTAGATCATAATGAATAAGATTATATTGACGGGGACCTGGGGATACTCACAAAGTAGGAACAAATACAAAACTTGTTGTATTTGTTGTTTCCTCTCCTTTGCTAATACATAGATTTCTTTACGCGTTGCAAGATACTGTGTGTACTACATAATTTTTTTATGATTGATACAATTCACCATTTTGATTCGTTTCGTGGTCTCATTAGTCTAGCCAACGTGTTTTCAGAAGCCTTTTAAAACAGTGGTGTAAACTACTTAGGTAAAAATACTAAAATAGTACTACTTAAGTAGTTTTCTGGGTTATTTGTGATTTGATTTGATATATTTGACAACTTTCACTTTACTCCACCGCATTCCTTAAGGAAACAAATTTACTTTCTAACTCCATACATTTTCCGTGACACCCAGAAGTACCGGTTACATTTTGAATGCTTAGCAGGTCAGGAAAATTGTCCAATTCACTCACTTATCAAGAGTAAATCCCTGGTCATCCCTACTGCATCTGATCTGACGGACTCACTAAACACAGACTTACTTAAGTAGTATTTTACCTGCTGACTTTCACTTTTACTTGAGTCCTTTTCTATTAAAAAAGGTATCTTCACTTTTACTCAAGTTGGACAATTGGGTACTTCTCCCACCGCTGCTTTTAAAATTAGCCTCAAATAATTCACACTCAGTTTTCAAGAGGCTATGCGGCTTGAATTTGGATCACCGAGTTTATAATATTCAGTACAGCAATGCATGTGGGCTCTCTGTAACAAACAAAACAAAAGCTTGGCCTTATTTATCATTCAGACGAGATGCATTATATGGAAACCAAGCACCTAAAACCTAATTAATAACCGAGCAAAAGCTTCTGAACACACAGGCCTTAAAGCAACCAGGCAAAACAGGACAGAAATCTATGTATAAACTAGTCAACAAACACACGCACAGACACGGGAACATCAATATGTGCACTTGTAGCCTACGTGTTAGTCTGAGAAAAATATCCATACCACCCACCCACCCACCCACACACACGGCCCTGAGCTGCAGATGCCACACCAGCTCTGGAACACTCACAGGACAGTGTTCCTAACTGTCAGGGATTGCATCACAAGGCCATGCCTTAATTCAATTGGTCTTGTGTTCTCTGCCTACAAGGCTTTGAGACGGCAGTGGAGGTCTGAGCTAAAGGACGATCGAAAACAAGGACATTTCTAAGTGACCCCCAAACTTTTGAACGGGAGTGTCTCTTTCAGGCTGTTGTGTCAGGGTGGCCTGCTTTGATAGAGACACTCCCAACAGGTAAGACACACATAGACGACCCAATCGAGGTTGTTAAACTTGCAACCCAGGACACTGGGTTGTAAAACTTGACAAAAAAAATATTAAAACCCATTATACACTTTCGCTCTTTCCATCCTCCTCCCTTTAGTGCCTGTCTTATCCTGCCCCTGTCCAGTTAAGTGGTGGAGAGTTCAGGAGGTGTGATAGAGAAATGTGTCAACCTCCACAAACAGGTAAGACAGACACAGAGACAGAGAGATGACCCAATGTATGTTATGTTCAACTTGACAAAAAGAAGAATAAAATAAAACAATTCAGAATCATTTGACATTGAATACTCATGATGTTTATGTTTCTAATTTATGTCTTTCATGTCGGTGTATCGGGGTGGCGTACTCTGTCCTCTCCAATTCAGACCAAAGCAAGACTGTGTTTAAAGCTCACTATGGATCTCCCAACATTTCGGCCTCTACAAAGTCTTAAGGATGTCGTTGCAGTGTGATTAGCGTGTGTTCTGCTTCTCCCGTCTCTATCCTCCATACCGTCTTGTCATAATCACCGCAGCTGATGGCACATACTCAACTTGTACTTGATAAATCAACACCATCAATCAATGTCATTTGTATACCAAACAGAATTGCTAGTCTAAATGTAATCTTGTATGTTTGTCTTCTCTCCACTACCCAGGAATACATGGATGCGTGCACAGCGCTCATTCAGAAGTACTCCTCGGGGGGAAGAAATATGTAAGAATTATTACATTTTCCTACTCACATTAATTCACACACTTTTTTTTTTTACACCAGATTGCACCTATCCAGACCATGTGCTGGCTTGGATATTTTCCTCTCACGTGGTTTATTCCATCACATTTGTAGCAGCATAAACGAGACAATCGCTAGTTACGTAATTGACTAAGTCTGCTCCTCTGACCTCGGTCCCAATAATCCATCATGACATTTGTCATGTACCCTTGACAGTATGCAGCTGCTCTAGTTCTACTCATTCTAATCCCGTCTTCTCATTAAACACCCTCCAATTTAAAAAGGTAAATGCAAAGTTAGAAGTCATACTGTGTAAGGTGTACTCAGTTAACTTACTGTTGGAAATATGACTTGGGTAACCCTAAACATCGGACACATTTTTATGTGAAGCTCCCATCGCCTACCATAAGAATAGATGGGAATCCCTTTGCGGATGAGAGCCCTGTCCAACTCTTCCTGGATGGAGAGGAGCTACTCACTAAAGAGCCTGAGGACATCTCCATGGGATCGGGAGTGGCAATGGGGGTCCATTTCCTTATTCATATTTTGTATGCAGCATCAGTGAAAAGCACTATGTCTTTGCATTCAGAAATATGTTCTGGGAATTGATGAGGGGGGTAAATGACCAACAAATGTTGAATGGCAGAGTTTTTGCTGCAGAGAGAAGGACAGGGGAGACAAGAGCAAAGTAATGCGAGGTCAGTTGTAACAGCCACATTACTCAAACTAGAAACCACGTACAATGCTGTTATTCAATGTGTCTCTACATGCCTACGAGTTTTAGTATTATTTCATTTAACCTTTATTTAACTAGGCAAGTCATTTAAGAACAAACAAATGCTTATTTACAATGACGGCCTAGGAACAGTGGGTTAACTGCCTTGTTCAGGGGCAGGACGGTAGATTTCTATCTTGTCAGCTCAGGGTATCGATCCCTAGAAAGTTATTTGAGGAACCGTTTTAAAAAGTGATTTAGGGAAAAGGTTCCTTGAGGCACCTTTAGGGCTTCCACCGGTGTTGCAATGTGAGGAACCCCGAAAAGTACCTTCGGGAACCTTTTCTTTTTAGAGTGTTGAATGAACACAAAAAGTCAGCTCTTTTACACACTCAGTAGTTAACATACAAACGTAATCTTGTGTCATGCAGTGTGACTTCCCAGAATTCATTGACTCACAGTGAGAGTATAGAAGAATTAGGCTAAATTCCATCATATAAAAAAGGTCAAATGGCCCAAGTCCCATAGCAGCAGGAAAATGTTTGGAGGTGCTGCACATTTCTTGGTCGAAAGGGAAGTGCACTACTGCCAAGTCCCATAGTCTAGTCAACCTATCAAGTCAACCCATCGTGACATGCTTATTGAAAGGCAGATAAAAACCTACCCCGACACATAAGTAGGCTGTATCAGGCAGCCT
This sequence comes from Oncorhynchus kisutch, assembly GCF_002021735.2. NCBI lineage: Eukaryota > Metazoa > Chordata > Actinopteri > Salmoniformes > Salmonidae > Oncorhynchus > Oncorhynchus kisutch. Next base: position 49,789,122 of record NC_034183.2, on the reverse strand, counting down.
AAAGCATAAATCATAGTCCACAGACGCAGAGACGCGATAGTCCAGCGTCCCATTGTTACATAGATACTAGTCTCTCGAGACCTCCATCCACCGTGGACGCACAGCCCGAACGCGCACCTCCACTTCCTCTATCCATTTGAATGTGCTGACAGGTGGAGAAATTGCTTGAGCTGCGCTGAGAATTATGAATGCCAACGGTCCAATATTCTACAACACTGCTGTGCATATGCATACACGTTTAGGACTACAAAGAAACCCTTTATGCTGCATTCGTAACAAAGTGGGAAGTGGAAATGTACCACATACGACTGGGGAAAATCCACTTGAAAAGCATCCAACTGGTGATTACTAGTGAGAAACTCATCATCATCCAGAGCGCTCACTCCTCTCACATGCTCTGACGTCACCTACTAAGGAAATGACTTTGATATCATTTTCTGCAGTTAAATGCAACAAAACATTATTCATAAAAAGCTATCTGGTAATGTGGTATTTGAACACTATAATTCGTTTGCAAGCATGCTAGCTGTACTTTTAGTTTATGGTATATGCAGTTTGTTGGTCATTAGCCAATCTGCTCTTATCAATGAGTACAATGCATATGAATGCATCCAACTGGTATTCACCACTTCCCAATGTAGTAAATTCCCATTTCCCACTTTGTTACGAAAGCAGCACAACTCACAGACCATGGAGTAGGTTGACGTCTAGTAGGTTGGACCAGTGTCACATCATGGCCAACACGGAAATATTTCAAATCTGATCAATATTTGAGAGCGTTGTGACTGGACGTCGGGGCTGTCCTTGTTTTATTTTTAACTGACATCATTTACCTGACTCCCGAGAAAAAGCGGACGTCACCCCATGACAGCCGTTGACAGTGAATTTGTTTGAGAACTGTTTCGAGCGGCCATCAAATGTGCCATCTAAACATTCAAAAATGTCTTTCAAGCTTTTAAATCGTTCAATTTTGAAACAAAATTTTGAAACAAAATTGCACAAAACCTTGTAGACAGGTGTTGGCTGAACAAGCACACACTGTGCAACGATTCCATCTATGGACAAAGCTTGTTACATTGTAGCAGCAGCCTATATAAAACTGTCAAGGCTCGCAACAAATGACATTTTAACAGTTTACACAATGGCGGGATGTGGCTGGCTAAAGCTTCGGTTTGATATTTCTGCACAACAGAACAGGAAAACGGAGTCGTGACAGCACACAGATTGAAACACCCCGTCAAGCTCTCCCCTCGAACTAACCGACTACCAGACGGATTTTAGTCGGTGTAGAGGCTTCAACCGAATCTGGTCTACCTGTCACACGTCCGATCAACCGCATTGTCAGTAGCCTAAATAAATAGCCAGTCAATACCTGTTGACTCCTCCTACCGACGTGTTGGTTGGTGGAAGTCCCGAACCGAGCCGTTTATGTTTTGTCCTGTGCTTCTTTTCCGAAGTCCTTAGACGAGGAGTGGCCCGGTATAGGACGGTCTGCTTCGTCAGACGGTGCGAGTCTGACAAGAGCTCTGCGAGTTTTCTGCAAAGAAACTGGTGTTCACGGAGCCGCGCAAATGGATGCAAGGCTTAGAGAGCAGCAGCCATTGCGGTCACGTGCATTTTCGGGAAACCCAACACTGGCCAGCCTACAGAAGTCCACTCCCACGTTTCATATCTACCATGTCAATTATGTCATCTACAGCAGGGTTTCGCAAAAATCGGTCCCGGAGGCCCCCCTGGGGTGCACATTTTTTTGTTTATGCCCTAGCCCTAGCACCGCGCAGCTATTCAAATAATCTAAGCTTGATGATGAGTTGGTTATTTGAATCAACTGTACTGTACATCAAAACTCCATCCTGCTGAAAAGCCTACTATTGATCTTCTAACTAGGACTTTGGAAGTGCAACACGCATCAAATGTTTATAATATTCCTTTCATAATCAAACGAAGACATTACGTGTAATGCTGTTTTGAATATCTATAATCTATATTAGATTAGTTTCGTTTTTTTTTCTCATCAATAATGAATCCTATCTGTGTCAACTGTCTATGAACCAAATTCTTAGTGTACAATCTAAGGGCGCTTTCACATGTCACTGTATGCTCCAGACCCTGGAGCGTTTGTACCCTAATCCACACTATAAAGCACGTGTGAAACGCAAACAAACCCTGGCTGAGACGAATCGTGGATCTGCGTGAGTAGCTTGTCCAAGATCCTGCAGAACAGCAGTACCGGGTTTTGTGACGAACCAGCGTGAGGCGCGTAAAACATTTTTTGTGCGTTGTGAACAAGCTCGCTCGCTAACTTCATTTTGTTGGTGATACTAGAAGTATATTGTTATGATGATTTGGTTACTTTGCGGTAGGGTAATCGGTTTCCATTTGTCTAAGCCTGATTTTGGCATGCCCTCACTAGCAGACCCAAGCATATAGGCCTACTTGTATGTATCACTGAGGACCCCCCCATTCCCCCTGATCAAACATGCCTGTAAAATCAATTTTTCTCAGCAAGGATGGAAAACAGGCATTTTTTATGGGGCCTGGCTGCCAACCAGGAGGGGCTCCTGGGAACTGTCCCGTGTTGGGTCGGTAACATGTCGCCTCACTGCTATCATCTTCACATCCCCCACTCTCTCTCCCAGTCCAACGCTTTGACTGACAAGTGAAGGGATACGACCCTGATCCAGCTAGGGCTTATACAGCACATGCTCCCAGGAATCCCTGACGCCATTCATTTTAAGGGACTACTCTACAGTATTCCTGCTAGACGTCTCTCTCTCTCTCCTTGTTTCTTTCGCCTACAATGTAATTTTTCAAAGGGGCTTTCAAAGATGATTCCTCTGACACTCATCCTGGCTAGTGTCTTCCTCTCTCCTCTCCTGGCCTCACCTGGTCTCCCTCTCCTCTGTTTATGGCAGACTGTAGTGGGCTATAATCCAATCTATTCCTGAGATGGAAGTGAGCGCAACGGGTCCGTCCAGTCCGCACTTGTTACTGCCGGACAGGGTGTGCCATGGGCAGGCATCCCTGGCTGGGTGTCCTCTCTCATCTCTCCCTTCTCTCCTCTCCTCTCCCTTTGCCAAGATGTATGAGGAGAGCGACAGCTGCTAGGAGACTGCCAGGACCTTTTATCCACACAGCACTATGGCCTGGCTGGCCGGCGCAGGTTCCAGGGAGAGTGTCTGCAGACCTGGGTACAAATACAATTTGAACTGTGGAAGACTTTGAACCTGGAGTGTCAGGTGGGCGTCATTTGCACATTGGAGACGTTTCTATTGGCTCAATCACGCAAGGATAAGCTCAAACAAGCCCAACTAGTATTTGGAATTATTTTCAAATAGTATTTCAGCCTAGGTCTAGTGGATCCAGAGTGTGTGTTTGTGTCTCCTGGGACAGGAAACTGAGCATCCCAGGGCAGAAAGATAGGAGGTTTATGGGCCACGGAGACGAAACTAGCAGATGGGTGTCTTTGCCTGGTCTAAGCCTTCCTCTCCTTAATCTGTCTGGGACTGTAGGAGCACAGGCTTGAGCACAGATGTGGCCGTAAGCAAGTGCATGTGTATTTGTGCTTATTTGTGCTTATTTGTGTGTGTGTGTGTGTGTGTGTGTGTGTGTGTGTGTGTGTGTGTGTGTGTGTGTGTGTGTGTGTGTGTGTGTGTGTGTGTGTGTGTGTGTGTGTGTGTGTGTGTGTGTGTGTGTGTGTGTGTGAGCAAGAGGACAAGTACATTAGAGTGTCTAGTTTGAGAAACAGACGCCTCACAACTGGCAGCTTCATTAAGTAGTACCAGCAAAACACCAGTCTCAACGTCAATAGTGAAGAGGCGACCCTCAGTATCCTGGCCTTCTAGGCAGAGTTGCAAAGAAAAAAACTTATCTCAGACTGGCCAATAAAAATAAAATATTAAGATGGGCAAAGGGACACAGACACTTGAGAGATGGTTTTTCTTTGCAACTCTGCCTAGAAAGCCAGCATCCCCGGAGTCGCCTCTTCACTGTTGACATTGTTTCTGGCCATTTTGAGCCTGTAATTGAACCCACAAATGCTGATGCTCCAGATCCTCAACTAGTCTACAGAAGGCCAGTTTAATTTCTTCTCTAATCAGCACAACAGTTTTCAGCTGTGCTAACATAATTGCAAAAGGGTTTTCTAATAATCAATTAGCCTTTTAAAATGATAAACTTGGATTAGCTAATACAATGTGCCATTGTAACACAGGAGTGATGGTTGCTGATAATGGGCCTATGTAGATATTCCATAAAAAAAAAGATGAGAGAGGCTTGTAATTTTCATCATAGGTACACTTCAACTATGACAGACAAAATGAGGGGGGGAAAAAATCCAGAAAATCACATTGTAGGATTTCTTATGAATTTATTTGCAAATTATGGTGGAAAATAAGTATTTGGTCAATAACAAACAAGCAAGATTTCTGGCTCTCACAGACCTGTACCTTCTTCTTTAAGAGGCTCCTCTGTCCCCCACTCATTACCTGTATTAATGGCACCTGTTTGATCTTGTTATCAGTATAAAAGACACCTGTCCACAACCTCAAACAGTCACACTCCAAAGACCAAAGAGCTGTCAAAGGACACCAGAAACAAAATTGTAGACCTGCACAAGGTTGGGAAGACTGAATATGCAATAGGTAAGCAGCTTGGTTTAAGAAATCAACTGTGGGAGCAAATATTAGGAAATGGAAGACATACAAGACCACTGATAATCTCCCTCGATCTGGGTCTCCACGCAAGATCTCACCCCGTGGGGTCAAAATGATCACAAGAACGGCGAGCAAAAATCCCAGAACCACACAGGGGGACCTAGTGAATGACACTGCAGAGAGCTGGGACCAAAGTAACAAAGCCTACCATCAGTAACACACTACGCCGCCAGGGACTCAAATCCTGCAGTGCCAGACGTGTCCCCCTGCTTAAGCCAGTATATGTCCAGGCCCGTCTGAAGTTTGCTAGAGAGCATTTGGATGATCCAGAAGAAGATTAGGAGAATATCATATGGTCCGATGAAACCAAAATATAACTTTTTGGTAAAAACTCAACCTGTCGTGTTTGAAGGACAAAGAATGCTGAGTTGCATCCAAAGAACACCATACCTACTGTGAAGCATGGGGGTGGAAACATCATGCTTTGGGGCTGTTTTTCTGCAAAGGGACCAGGACGACTGATCCGTGTAAAGGAAAGAATGAATGGGGCCATGTATCATGAGATGTTGAGTGAAAACCTCCTTCCATCAGCAAGGGCATTGAAGATGAAACGTGGCTGGGTCTTTCAGCATGACAATGATCCCAAACACACCGCCCGGGCAACGAAGGAGTGGCTTCATAAGAAGCATTTCAAAGTCCTGGAGTGGCATAGCCAGTCTCCAGATCTCAACCCCATAGAAAATCTTTGGAGGGAGTTGAAAGTCCGTGTTGCCCAGCAACAGCCCCAAAACATCACTGCTCTAGAGGAGATCTGCATGGAGGAATGGGCCAAAATACCAGCAACAGTGTGTGAAAACCTTGTGAAGACTTACAGAAAACGTTTGACCTCTGTCATTGCCAACAAAGGGTATATAACAAAGTATTGAGATAAACTTTTTTTATTGACCAAATACTTATCTTCCACCATAATTTGCAAATAAATAAATTAAAAGTCCTACAATGTGATTTTCTGGATTTAATTTTCTCATTTTGTCTGTCATAGTTGAAGTGTACATATGATGAAAATTACAGGCCTCTCTCATCTTTTTAAGTGGGAGAACTTGCACAATTGGTGGCTGACTAATACGTATTCACCCACTGAGTCAATACCTGTTAGAATCACCTTTGGCAGCGATTACATCTGAGTCTTCTTGGGTACGTCTCATAAGAGCTTTGCACACCTGTATTATGCAATATAAGCTCTATCAAGGTGTTGGGGATCATGGCTAGACAGAAATGTTCAAGTATTACCATAGATTTGTAAGCAGATTTAAGTCAAAACTGTATCTTGGCCACTCAGTAACTTTCATTGTGTTCTTGGTAAGCAACTCCAGTGTAGATTTGGCCTTGTGTTTTACTCCTGCTAAAAGGTGAATTCCTCTCTAAGTGTCAGGTGTAAAGCAGGCTGAAGCAGGTTTTCTTCTATGATTTTGCCTGTGCTTAGCTACATCCCATTCTTTTCATAATTAAAAACTCTGCAGTCTTTGCCGATGTCAAGTAGGCCTATACCATGATGCAGCCACCATGATCCTTGAAAATAAGGAGGCAATTGCTCAGTGATGTGTTGGATTTTCCCCAAACATAAGCCTTTGTGTTTAGGCCAAAAAGTATATTAATTTGCTATGTTGTTTTGCAAAATTACTTTAGTGCCTTGTTGCATACATATGCATGTTTTTGGAATATTTTTTATTGTGTATATAACATTTTGTATTATTCTTTTCACTCTGTCGTTTAGGTCATTATTGTGGAATTACTACAATGTTGTTGATCCATCCTCAGTTTTCTCGTATAACAGCCATTGAGCTGTTTTAAAATAATCAATGGCATCATTGTCATGACTTCCACCGAAGTCGTTTCCCCTCCTTGTTCGGGCGGTGTTCGGCGGTCGGCGTCACTGGTCTTCTAGCCATCTTCGATCCACTTTTCATTTTCCATTTGTTTTGTCTTGTTTTCTTACACACCTGGTCTCCAGTTCCATCATTAATTGTTGTGTATTTAACCCTCTGTTCCCCCCATGTCCTTGTGTGGAATTGTTTGTTTGTACCCATGTAGGTTCTTTTTGTATTGCCGTGGGTTTTGTAATTAAACTGCTCCGGCTATTACCTATCTCTGCTCTCCTGCTTCTGACTTCACTGCCAACAGTTCCGCAACCCTCACAATCATGGTGACATCCCTAACCAGTTTCCTTCCAGTCCTGCATCTCAGTTCAGAAGGACGACTGCATGTTTGAATGTATTAAATATAAAAACCTGAAATATTACATTTACATAAGTATTCAGATACTTTACTCAATACTTTGTTGAAGCACCTTTGGCAGCGATTACATCCGCGAGTCTTCTTGGGTATGACACTACAAGCTTGGCACACCTGTATTTGGGGAGTTTCTCCCATTCTTCTCTGCAGATCCTCTCAAGCTCTGTCAGGTTGGATGGGGAGCATCACTGCACAGCTTTTTTCAGGTCTCTCCAAAGATGTTCGATCAGGTTCAAGTCCGGGCTCTGGCTGGGCCACTCAAGGATATTCAGAGACTTGTCCCGAAGCCACTCCTACATTGTCTTGGCTGTGTGCTTATGCGTGTTGTCCTGTTGGAAGGTGAACCTTCGCTTGAGTCTGAGGTCCTGAGCACTTTGGAGCAGGTTGTCATCAAGGAACTCTCTGTACTTTGCTCCGTTCATCTTTCCCTTGATCCTGACGAGTCTCCCAGTCCCTGCAGCTAAAAACATCCCCACGGCATGATGCTGCCACCCGCATGCTTCTCTATAGGGATGTTGCCAGGTTTCCTCCAGACTTGATGCTTGGCATTCAGGCCAAAGAGTTTATTCTTGGTTTCATCAGACCAGATAATCTTGTTTCTCATGGTTTGAGAGTCCTTTAGGTGCCTTTTGGCAAACTCCAAGATGGCTGTCATGTGCCATTTACTGAAGAGTTGCTTCCGAGTTGCTGCAGACATTTTTTGGTACCCTTCCCCAGATCTGTGACTCGAAACAATCCTGTCTCAAAGCTCTACAGACAATTCCTTCGACCTCATGGCTTGGTTTTTGCTCTGACATGCACTTGTCAACTGAGTGACCTTATATAGACAGTTGTGTGCCTTTCCAAATCATGTCCAATCAATTGAATTTACCACAAATAAACTCCAAGTTGTTGAAACATCTCAAGGATGATCAATGGAAACAGGATGCACCTGAGTTCAATTTCGAGCTTTTTATAAAAATCTGTTTTTGCTTTGTCATAATGTGTGGTGTTGTGTGTAGATTGATGATATTTACATTTATTTAATCAATTTTAGGCTGTAACAAAGGCTGTAACAAAGGGGTTCCCAAGTGGCGCAGTGGTTTAAGGCACTTCACACTACAGACCCAGGATCGATCCCAGGCTGTGTCGCTGCAAGCCATGACCGGGAGACCCATGTGGCGTTGCACAATTGGCCCAGCCCGGGTTAGGGGAGGATTTGGCTGGCTGGGATGTCCTTGTCCCATTGCTCTCTTGAGACTCCTTGTGGCAGATCGGGCGCATGCAAGCTGACTTCGGTCGCAGCTGTACGCCGTTTCCTCTGACACATTGGTGCGGCTGGCTTCCAGGTTAAGCGAGTAGTGTATCAAGAAGCAGTGCGGCTTGACGGGGTCGTGTTTCGGAGGAGACATGACTCTCGACCTTCGCCTCTCCCGAGTCCATACGGGAGTTGCAGGGATGGGACAAGACTGCAACTACCAATTGGATATCACAGAAAAGGCAAATATATATATATATTTTATATGTTGCATATATATATATAGATATGTATTTATCTATTTTAGAATAAGGCTGCAATGTAAAAATAAAAATAAAACGTAAGGGGTCTGAATACTTTCCAAATGCACTGTATGCATAGGGGTAAGGTGACTAGGCATCAGATATAAGATAAACAGAGTAGCATCAGCTTGTATGCGAGTGGGTGTGCATGTGTGAGTCAGCATAAGTGGGTGTGCATGTGTGAGTCAGCATAAATGTGTGTGCATATTATGTTTGGGTGAGGATACAAAGTTAACTCAGATAGTCCGTGTAGCTATTTTGTTAGCTATTTATCAGTCTTATTGCTTGGGGATAGAATCTGTTCAAGATAAGAATAACAAATAATTAAAGAGCAGCTGTAAATAACAATAGCGGGGCTCTATACAGTGGGTACCGGTACAGAGTCAATGTGTGGGGGCACCGGTGTCGAGGTAATTCTGGTAATATGCACATGTAGGTAGAGTTAATAAAGTGACTATGCATAGATAATAACAGAGAGTAGCAGCAGTGTAGAAGGGGGGGGGGGGCGTTGAAAATCATCTGGGTAGCCATTTGATTAGCTGTTCAGGACTCTTATGGCTTGTGGGTAAAAGCTGTTGAGAAGCCTCTTGGACCTAGACTTGACTCTCCGGTACCACTTGCCGTGCGGTAGCAAAGAGAACAGTCTATGACTACGATGGCTGGAATCTTTGACAATTTTTAGAGCCTGACTTCGCCTGGTATATGGGTCCTGGATGGCAGGAAGCTTGGCCCCAGTGATGTACTGGGCCGTACGCACTACCTTCTGTAGTACCTTGCGATCGGAGGCTGAGCGGTTGCCATACCAGGCAGTGATGCAACCCTTCAGGATGCTCTCGATGGTGCAGCTGTAAAACCTTTTGAGGATCTGAGGACCCATGCCAAATCTTGTCAGTCTTCTGAGGGGGAATAGGTTATGTCGTGCCCTCTTCACAAATGTCTTGGTATGCTTGGACCATTCTAGTTTGATGGTGATGTGGACGTCAAGGAACTTGAACCTCTCAACCTGCTCCACGACAGCCCTGTCGATGAGAATGGGGGCGTGCTCAGTCCTCCTTTTCCTGTAGTCCACAATCATTTCATTTGTCTTGATCACATTGACGGAGAGGTTGTTGTCCTTGCACCACACGGTCAGGTCGTCTCAATGTTGTCGGTGATCTGGCCTACCACTGATGTGTCATCAGCAAACTTAGTCTTGCATGGCCATGCAGTCATTAGTGGAAAGGGAGTACAGGAGGGGACTGAGCACGCACCGCTGAGGGGCCCCCGTGTTGAGGATCAGCGTGGCGGATGTGTTGTTACTTACCCTTACCGCCTGGGGGCGGCCCGTCAGGAAGTCCAGGATCCAGTTGCAGAGGGAGGAGTTTAGTCCCAGGGTCCTTAGCTTAGTGATGAGCTTTGAGGGCACTATTATGTTGAATGCTGAGCTGTAGTCAATGAATAACATTCTCACATAGGTGTTCCTTTTGTCCAGGTGTGAAAGGGCAATGTGGAGTGCAATAGAGATTGCATTGTCTGTGGATCTGTTGGTGCGGTATGTAAATTGGAGTGGGTCTAGGGTTTCTTTGATTATAGTGTTGATGTGAACCAACCATGACCAACCTTGCAAAACATTTCATGGCTACAGATGTGAGTGCTGGTCATTTAGGCAGGTTACTTTCATGTTCTTGGGCACAGGGACAATGGTGGTCTCCGCGTCTCTGTGTGGAGTGTAAAGGTGCTTGAAACATGTTGGTATTACAGACTCAGACAGGGAGAGGTTGAAAATGTCAGTGAAGACACTTGCTAGTTGGTCAGCACATGCTCGGAGTACACGTCCTAGTAATCCGTCTGGCCCTGTGGCCTTGTGAATGTTGACCCGTTTAAACGTCTTACTCACATCGGCTGGGGAGAGGGTGATCAAACAGTCATCCAGAACAGCTGATGCTCTCATGCATGTTTCTATGTTACTTGCCTCGAAGTGAGCAAAGAGGTTATTTAGCTCGTCTGGTAGGCTCGTGTCACTGGGCGGATCATGGCTGTGCTTCCTTTGTAGTCTGTAATAGTTTGCAAGCCCTGCCACATCCGACAAGCGTCGGAGCCGGTGTAGTACGATTCGATCTTAGTCCTGTATCGAAGCTTTGCCTGTTTGATAGGTCGTCGGAGGGCATAGCAGGATTTCTTATAAGCTTCCGGGTTAGAGTCCCGCACCTGGAATGTGGCAGCTCTACCCTTTAGTTCAGTGTGAATGTTGCCTGTAATCCATGCCTTCTGGGTGGGGTATGCATGTACTGTCACTGTGGGAACGAGGTCCTCGATGCACTTATTGATAAAGCCAGTTACTGATGTGGTGTACTCCTCCCTGATAAAGACAGCTTGGCTGTCGAAACGTTTGGTAATTAAATTTTTGCATCTGAGCTCCTAGAGTGTGCGGCTCTCTTTTATTTTCAAGTACTCCTCAATGCCATCAGAGGAATCCCGGTACATATTCCAGTCTATGCTAGCAAAACAGTCCTGCAGTTTAGCATCTGCTTCATCTGATCACTTTTTTGATTGACCGAGTCACTGGTGCTTCCTGCTTTAATTTTTACTTGCAAGCAGGAATCAGGAGGATAGAATTATGGTCAGATTTGCCAAATGGAGGGCGAGGGAGATCTTTGTATGCGTCTCTGTGTGTGGTGTAAAGGTGGTCTAGAAATGTTTTCCCTCTGGTTGCACATTTAACATGCTGATAAAATTGAGGTTAAACTAATTTAAGTTTCCCTGCATTAAAGTCCCCGGCCACTAGGAGTGCCGCCTCTGGATGAGTGTTTTCCTGTTTGCTTATGACTGTATACAGCTCATTGAGTGCGGTTTTAGTGCCAGAATCGGTCTGTGGTGGTATGTAGACAGCTACAAAAAATACAGATGAAAACTCTCTAGGTAAGTAGAGCGGTCTAAAGCTTGTCATGAGATACTCTACCTCAGGTGAGCAAAACCTTGAGGCTTCCTTAGATATCGTGCACCAGCTGTTGTTTACATATAGGCCCCTGCCCTGTGTCTTACCAGAGGCTGCTGTTCTATTCTGACGAAAGAGTGTATAACCCGCCAGTTTATGTTCTTAATGTCGTCGTTCAGCCACGACTCGGTGAAACATAAGATATTACAGTTCTTAATGTCCCGTTGGTAAGATATACGTGCTTTCAGTTCGTCCCATTTATTTGCCAGCGATGGAACGTTAGCTAGCAGGACGGAAGGCAAGGGCAGATTAGCCACTCATCGCCTGATCCTCACAAGGCACCCTGATCTTTTTCAGCGAAATCTGTTTCCTTCTCCAGCGAATGCCCGGGATCTGGACCTGGTCGGGTGTTTGTAGTATCTCCCTCCCGTTCGACTTGTTGAAGAAAAACTCTTTGTCTAATCTGAGGTGAGTCAAACACCGAACCATGCAGCCACACACACACACACACACACACACACACACACACACACATAGAGGCATGCACACACACACAAACACACCAATTACCCCTTTTTGCCACTACAACGCTCTTAACATTAACACGCTACTGCGGACTCTAGCCCTGGCAGTAACATTCACAGACTAACACACACACACACACACACACACACACACACACACACAAACACACATACACAAAGCCAGAGGCCATTATGCCATTTAATTTTCTTTAACACACGTTGAGAAAGATACATCATTTTTCCAGCATTTCTGGACAGCGCAGCGCAGTGCAAGCCGCTTGGTGGGGTTGAGCCCATCTGAAAGCATGTGGTAAGCCATGTGGAATGTTTCAAATCACTCCCAGATGTGGAAGCTAGCGCTGACACAGTTAACCCCTCAGCTCCAATGTCAATGGCACCCTATGCCCTATTTAGTGCATTCTTTTGACCAGGGCCCATACTACTTTTGATTAGAGCCCTATGTGCCCTGATCAAAAGTAGTGCACTTACAGTTTTTTTCGATTGCTAAACGACAGTGGGCACAACTGGAGTCACATGTGCAAAACTCTAACTACAGTCTGCACTACCAACAGTCACCTGAGCTAAACAGCTCACATCACCTGCAAAACTCATTCCAAGCAACACATCTCTTAACACATGGCTCAAAATACGCTCAGTGCAGCCAAACACTATGCACAACCCTCACTGAGATAACACACACTGTCACTCAGAACACACTGAGAGTAAAAACACTAGCATCAAACACCAATACAGAAAATACTAACTTTTCATCTTTACAGTTTGAACCATTTCAGTGACTTCATACAAAGTAATATTTTCTTCAAAGAAAAGAGTGACATTCTTTCACATGATTTATTAACATTTTTAGGACATAACAATTCTATAAGGTAAATGAAAATTAGCAGTTTGCTTCAATAGTCTGTAGTAATTTACGGAATTACAGTAATGAGAAAAAAAAGGTAGAAACTAAAAGTACATACTGTAATTCGAACAAATAATTGAGGGGCTAATCCTGCCTCTCTCTAGCATCAGGCCACAGGTTTTCTTCAACATCACATCTAATGTTTTCTCTTGCCATGCACCTGGGGAAGAACCTTCTGGAGTGCCTTATCCATCCCTGGCAGTCCTCTGGACCCATGTCCTCACATCCGGCACGCATGGCTTCCAAAAGAGACATTTGGTCCTGTGGGTAGTGACCAAACACTTTCCACCTCCAGGCAGAGAAAAACTCCTCTATTGGGTTGAGGAAGGGTGAATATGCAGGCAGGTACAAAACCATAAATCTGTGATGTGCTGCAAACCAATCTGTGATAGCTGCAGAGTGGTGAAAAGCAACGTTATCGCAAACTATGACAAAAACTTGGGGGTTTCTTACTGGCTCCCCCTGTTCTGCTGGCACTAGCTGAGCATAGAGCTGTTCTAGGAAAGCTATAAGCCTTTCTGTGTTGTATGGGCCAATGAGTGGTGTGTTGAGAAGCAAACCATCATTGGCAATTGCAGCACACATGGTGATATTTCCCCCCCTTTGGCCTGGAACCTCCACAGTGGCCCTTTGACCTATAACATTCCTTCCTCTGCACCGTGTTTTGGCAAGGTTAAATCCAGCTTCATCGATAAATACAAATGAATGTGGTCTTTCCAGTGCTTCCACCTCCATTACTCTCTGAAAAACAGTAAGTGCACAGTTTTACTGTAGAAATGCTAGTTTTTTTTTAAACTGTAAATATTTTGTATAGCTGTGTACCTCAGACGTCTTACCTGGACATATTGGTATCTTTGCTCTTTTACCCGTTCACTGTTTCTCTCGAACGGTACAGTGTATAACTGTTTCATTGTAACTTGGTGTTTCTTTAGGACTCGAGCAATAGTTGTTGTGCTGACAGAATTAACATTTTCTAATATATCATTATCAGCCAGCACTCTATCTTGAATCTCCCGCTGTTTTATTGCATTGTTGACAACAACCATGTCAACAATAGCATTTTCCTGCGCATCTGAAAATATTTTTCCTCTTCCCCCTGTTGGGGGCAGCCTTTGGGTCCTGTTGTAAAAATATATTTTACAGTCAAACTTACTGTAATATATATCTGTGTAAATATTCTATAATTGCAATACAAAATAGATTCCTGTAATGTTTTCATTTACTGTAAGGATGTAAATTTGCATTACAGATGCCACTGTGGATCTTTGCAGATTGGGTTGCACCCTCAACCCTGCCTCTCTCAATGAGAGACCATGGTTCACGACATGGTCTATAAGTGTAGCCCTTATTTCATCTGAAATAACAGCTCTTTGTCTTCTTTGTCTTCCTCCACGCATCCGCCCTCTCCCTGCCACCCTTCTCCCTCCACGAACCCATCTTCCTTGTTCCATTTCCAAAATGAGTCTTTCTGAGCTCTACCTATATATACTGTAATATGTGTGTGTGTTCACTAACAAGTCTAAAACAAGACACCTGCTTAGCCTTTCAGCTGAAATTGCAATCAGCAGTGTTTGAAAGGCACAAGGCTGAAATCTATTCCGTTTTGAATGTGTGGTTCACAGTTTTGACAGCAGTGTGTTAGCATTTGAACAATGTGCTGTAAATCCACAGTGTTGTGCAGGTTGTGGTTAAAGTCATGGGATAAGTGTGTAGAGTTTTGAAAACTGTGTTCAAGCAATGAAAAACGAACTAGAGTTTGGTTCACATGAACTGCTGCTGTGCAGACTGTAGTTAGAGTTTTAGAGTGTCCACTGTCGTTTAGCAATCAGAAAAAACTGTAACAGGTTGCTATTTGGGATGTAACCCAGAGAAGGTGCTTCAGTTAGGGGAAGAGGGGAAGTTAGTGGGAGATTTGGAGGGAAGCATGTGGGTCTTTTTCCTCTGTTTTTATCATTATTTCTCTGTCTCCCTCACTCTCCCCTGTCAGCTGAACAAGAAAAGGTAAGGTATGTCTGGGGTGTGTGTGTGTGTGTGTGTGTGTGTGTGTGTGTGTGTGTGTGTGTGTGTGTGTGTGTGTGTGTGTGTGTGTGTGTGTGTGTGTGTGTGTGTGCGCGTGTGGTGTTCCATGTGCACTTCAGAGAGAGGGAGGACCATGGAGGAATTGTGTCTCTTTCTACCTGAGTGGGCATCATACATCAGAGTGAACCAGACCTGAAGAAAGAGAGAGAGAGAGAGAGAGAGAGAGAGAGGGAGGGAGGGAGGGAGGGAGGGAGGGAGGGGAGAGAGTGAGCGAGCGAAAGAGAGAGAGAGAGAGAGAGAGAGAGCGAGAGAGCGAGAGAGAGAGAAAAGGGGAATGTTTTTAGATACAGACTGTACCTTTCCACAACCTGAACAGGAACATGTATTCCCTATTCAGCCTCACTGACCTTGTGGATTATTTCTGTTTGCTTGGCAATAGCATGTAGGTTCACATGGTCCCTCGTCGGTTGCCATTGGTTGTCACATGTTGCAATTACGGTAATTATGCAAATACTGCAACCGTATGAGAGAAATGACTGAAACTAAATTAACTGACTAGTTGTAGCCCTCAATCTCTTCAGTAGTAGGTAAGGAATTGAGCACCTGCAAATAGCTGGTAAAGCGAGGAAATTATAATAATAATAATAAAATATATAGCTGCGATTAACAGGGTTTCACAGGATGACAGAAAAGACACAAGATCAGTTGGATAACAAAGCAAAACAAAGATAGTTCCTACATGATATAATGTCCAATTTATGTCCAATCAGTAAAAACATCACCATTTACAGTGCCTTGCGAAAGTATTCGGCCCCCTTGAACTTTGCGACCTTTTGCCACATTTCAGGCTTCAAACATAAAGATATAAAACTGTATTTTTTTGTGAAGAATCAACAACAAGTGGGACACAATCATGAAGTGGAACGACATTTATTGGATATTTCAAACTTTTTTAACAAATCAAAAACTGAAAAATTGGGCGTGCAAAATTATTCAACCCCTTTACTTTCAGTGCAGCAAACTCTCTCCAGAAGTTCAGTGAGGATCTCTGAATGATCCAATGTTGACTTAAATGACTAATGATGATAAATACAATCCACCTGTGCGTAATCAAGTCTCCGTATAAATGCACCTGCACTGTGATAGTCTCAGAGGTCCGTTAAAAGCGCAGAGAGCATCATGAAGAACAAGGAGCACACCAGGCAGGTCCGAGATACTGTTGTGAAGAAGTTTAAAGCCGGATTTGGATACAAAACGATTTCCCAAGCTTTAAACATCCCAAGGAGCACTGTGCAAGCGATAATATTGAAATGGAAGGAGTATCAGACCACTGCAAATCTACCAAGACCTGGCCGTCCCTCTAAACTTTCAGCTCATACAAGGACAAGACTGATCAGAGATGCAGCCAAGAGGCCCATGATCACTCTGGATGAACTGCAGAGATCTACAGCTGAGGTGAGAGACTCTGTCCATAGGACAACAATCAGTCATATATTGCACAAATCTGGCCTTTATGGAAGAGTGGCAAGAAGCAAGCCATTTCTTAAAGGTATCCATAAAAAGTGTCATTTAAAGTTTGCCACAAGCCACCTGGGAGACACACCAAACATGTGGAAGAAGGTGCTCTGGTCAGATGAAACCAAAATTGAACCTTTTGGCAACAATGCAAAACGTTATGTTTGGCGTAAAAGCAACACAGCTCATCACCCTGAACACACCATCCCCACTGTCAAACATGGTGGTGGCAGCATCATGGTTTGGGCCTGCTTTTCTTCAGCAGGGACAGGGAAGATGGTTAAAATTGATGGGAAGATGGATGGAGCCAAAAACAGGACCATTCTGGAAGAAAACCTGATGGAGTCTGCAAAAGACCTGAGACTGGGACGGAGATTTGTCTTCCAACAAGACAATGATCCAAAACATAAAGCAAAATCTACAATGGAATGGTTCAAAAATAAACATATCCAGGTGTTAGAATGGCCAAGTCAAAGTCCAGACCTGAATCCAATCGAGAATCTGTGGAAAGAACTGAAAACTGCTGTTCATAAATGCTCTCCATCCAACCTCACTGAGCTCGAGCTGTTTTGCAAGGAGGAATGGGAAAAGATTTCAGTCTCTCGATGTGCAAAACAGAGACATACCCCAAGCGACTTACAGCTGTAATCGCAGCAAAAGGTGGCGCTACAAAGTATTAACTTAAGGGGGCTGAATAATTTTGCAGTTTTTTTCAGTTTTTGATTTGTTAAAAAAGTTTGAAATGTCGTTCCACTTCATGATTGTGTCCCACTTGTTGTTGATTCTTCACAAAAAATACAGTTTTATATCTTTATGTTTGAAGCCTGAAATGTGGCAAAAGGTCGCAAAGTTCAAGGGGGCCGAATACTTTCGCAAGGCACTGTATCTCTCAATACTAAGCATGACGCAAGAGAAGTTTCGTCTAGTGCTGTATGTTGGTTATCTTTGAATGCCGCAGGCAATCATCTTTAAGGTCATGACTTAATGTAATGGTACAACAATTCTGGGATCAATTTGACTTATGGATTATGTTAAGATTTGTGAAATAATTTCAACGTTCGTGTATTGGTAAATTGCGGTCATCTTTGAATTCTGGGACTGTACTTTGTTAACATCATTAGAGATGAATTTGTTATGTCTACATACCAAATATGGTTTGATTATGATTTGTGGTTTTTAGAATTCGTCTCTTAAGTGTTTTGTTCTTGACTCCTTGTGAATCCTTTTGAGCGTGTCCATTGTGTAGTTACCTTTGTTACGGTGGGAATTTGGTAGGGTTTAGGATTTGTATTGATTGTAATATGCACATTGAAATACACTACAGGTAGGTACATACACCACAGGAGGTTGGTGGCAGCTTAATTGGGGAGGACGGGCTCGTGGTAATGGCTGGAGCGGAATTAGTGGAATGGTATCACATGGTTTCCAGGTGTTTGATGCCATTCCATTTGCTCCGTTTCGGCCATTATTATGAGCCGTTCTCCCCTCAGCAGCCACCACGGACCTACACCATTAGTTAATAAGGCAACTGGGATTCTCCAGAGTTTCTCAAGCCAATTTGTGCAGACACAACAAGGTTGTGAGGACAGACGCCGGGAGACGAGAAGCAAGCACAGGGAGTGAATATTTCATCAATAACAGACATGAAACAAAACCTGGACGGCGTCTGGACAAGGGAAACATAACGACGTTAACGCTGACACGGGGGTGAAACTGAGGAATGGACAGATATAGATGAGGCAGTGATGGAGTCCAGGGGAGTCCAATGAAGCGCGGATGCGCGTAATGATGGTGACAGGTGTGCGTATTGATGGGCAGCCTGGCACCCTCGAGCGCCGGAGAGGGGGAGCGGGAGCAGGTGTGACAAAGGTGAAAATAAGACACATTATGGTTCAATTCTTATAGGATGTCAATTTATTATGCCACTGGTGCCAATGATGTCTATAGTGCCACCAACTAGCCTGGTGCAGCCATCTATGGTTGCAGTGACTTTATGTTTACACAGCTAATGACACAAACACAAGGTTTTACATACCAAATGTCATGTCCATTGGTCCAGTTCTTATAGGGGTGTAGCGTGGCGACTTTAAATGCAGCAACTCATCATTCTCAAAGGAATTGGAGGCTAATTCATTGAATGTACATGCCACATCTAGAGTCAATCGAATGTATGGTTCATGAGAAGGAGATTTTTGAAAGCATTTTCAAGTATTAGCATGTATCGACGTACATCGATAGGTACCGTGGGGCAAATGTTTGAATGCAGCAACAATTTTGTGATCTCGTTTGAAGTTAATGTGGTTACATACGATAACGTGAAACTACACGTGAAAACCTGATCTCATGTTTAAATAAACGTGACAACATGTGGATGCCAAATTTCAACATGTGATACCATGAAATTGCCACGTGAACATGCAAATTCATTTTTTTTTTACACGTGAAGGTTTCTCAGATGTGAAAATGCTATTTCACACGTCAGACGAAAGCATGTTATTCTCCCTTACGTGCGAAAAGGTGGCTTTAACACGAGGAATCTATATTGAATGCATGTGAACAACTGTCGTCAAGTGTGTGTCTTATACATACACAGTTTCAAGTCTCTAGGTCAAACGCTGCGACAGATATGGGTATGAGGGTTTGAGTGTCTGCTTAAATAACAGCGCCCCCTATAGGCCAATTGGGGCCATTCTTTTTGACCAAGTCACTCATGGCCTCCAGTTTCTGTGTGCCGAATCAGAAAAAAGTGACCAAAATATGCTTGAGTTATTTGACCATGTCAAGGATAAGAGAAAAATCAGAGACAAACAATAGCTTTGTAGTGAAACCCTAAAGATATTTAATTTTAGAGCGCATTTCCCCATGCTCAATGCGCATATACATCGCATGGTTGCTCTGAAATGTCACCTAATACCGCCTGCGGTTGGAAGGTTTCCGTCTGTAGCAGATATTGGCAGGGATTTGAAGTGGGATAAATGCAGCTTATAAATCCCTGAGAGTTAACCTAACTTTACTGCCGTAGGCATTGTGGCTTGTTTTGTTGTGGTGGTTTTATTAGCATGATTTAGTGGCATGATAACACACATATTGTTCTTTTATGGGCGTAATAACACACACAATGCTGTTTTATTACAGTCATAAGGGACGCCAAAAGGGAGTGAGGAAGGAGAGGAGAGAGGGAGAGTGGGAAAGAGGGAGCAGAATGCGAGTGAGTCGACTGCACAGAGGGCGGACACAATGAGCTGATTGATTTCCCCTTGAGCTATGAACTCAAGTGCCCTCTCTCTCTCTCTCTCTCACTCACTCGCTCTCTGCTCCTATCGCACTCTCTCGCTCTTTTGTGCTCACTCATTCACTCACTCACTCATTTCATCTCAATCTCTCTCTTTCCCTTTCTCTGTGTCCCCCCCTCCTTCTCCCTCTCTATCCGTCCTTCCTCTTCCTCTCCCTCCTTCCTCTTCCTCTCTCTCTCTGTACTAGTTGGAAGCTGAAGCGCTGGTCTGCCTGCCAGAACAAAGCCCTGGATCGAGGCCCATTACCCTGCCTAATAACAATGGACAGAAACAAGTAAGCAGAAGGAGAAGAGGAAGAGGGAATGACAGAATAAGACAGAGGGAGAGAAAGAGATGTGGAGGGAGGGAGGGAGGGAGGGATATGGAGAGAGGGAGGAAGAGAGACGGAGCGATAGAGAGAGAGGGAGAGGGAGAGAGAGAGAAAAGAAAGGGAAAGGGGGAATCCTGGTCAGTTGTACAACTGAATGCCTTCAACTGAAATGTGCAATTCTGCAATTAACCCCAACCCCTCTGAATCAGAGAGGGGCAGGGAATGAGAGCTGCTGGGTAGGAGGGTTGAGGGATTTTTTGGGGGCTCAGGCAGTAAGATAGGGAAGGAGTGTGAGAGAGGGATGTAGAGAGGGGAGCAAAGGAGAATGAGGGGAGTGAAAGTGAGAGGGAGAAGGAGAAAGATAAACACTATTTGGTGTAAGGGGCATAGAAACAGAGATATATAAAAACAAAGAGCGAAAGGGAGAGAGATGGAACTTCTGTGAGTGTAATGTTTCCCTGTTCATTTTTATCGCTTATTTCACTTTTGTATATTATCTACGTCACTTGATTTGGCAATGTTAACATATGTTTCCCATGCCAAAGAAGCCCCTTTAGTTAGAGAGGGAGAGAGGAGGAAGAGATTTAACGCACCCAACTGTACAGTACGGTACTGCAGTGTAGTGGTGTAATGTAACGCCTCCACCCCGTTGCATCCTGAGATCCCAGACACCTCAGCCCAGACAACGGACATCTATCCAGACAGACTGGACTGACGTGGTGGATTGGAGCTGGGGCTGTGGCTGAGGCTGGGGCTGGGACTAGGGTGAGCCACGCCCATAGCATTTACGCTCTGAATGTGTTGCTAAGATGAATAAAGGACTTCTATTTCAGTATTTTGGAATGCGAACCGCAATGAATGATTATGAAATGCTGAAAAAGCACTAAACTCTTGCTTTAGAAATTCGATTCTCACAGTTGGCACGTCACCCGATCACGAGAAGACAGCACATCACACAATAGCCATCTAACAGGAAGGACGTGAGATGTCCCCGACATCTTGTGTGGTCCTCTGTAGCTCAGGTGGCACAGCATGATGCTTGCAATGTTTAGAATTGTGGGTTTGATTCCAGGGACCACCTATTTGTAAAAAGCTGTTTGGTAGAAAAGTGTCTGCCAAATGGCCTAAATTATTATGTATTTCTAACTAAATACTATCCTACACAGCTAGAATATTTCCGTCAAAGTATAGCAGAACCCCTCTCCTCTGGCACCATCCCCAGCAAGTGAAACCAACTCCATTCCAGATACAAAATCCTTTTGTCATCTTGTGTCTTTCTGCTCCCCCTCCGTCCTCCATTCTGTCCCACATTGCATAGTTGCTCTGATGAGAACCTAATCTGGTGAAACTGGAGCCCTTAGAATGGAATGTATCGCCGTGTCACAGAGAGAAGCACCACGTCATCCATTAGAGGAAGCAGAGAGGAGGGTGATGACAGAGATAATGAGGGTGCTGAAATACGGAGAGGTGGATAGATGGAGGGATGGAGCGAGGGGCTGGATAGAAGAAGGAGGAAAGTAGAGGGGAGAGGGGGTAGTGATGAATAATTGAGGACACCTGGCACCGCTCTTCCTCGTTTTCCTCGTGTCTCTCTTTCATTTATTCTGTCTTTCGTTTATCTCTCTGTCTTGCTCTGCTTGCTGTCTGCTGACCCACATTGTGGAAAGAACCAATAACAATGACTAACCTGATCACTCAGACTCCATGGAAACATACTGGAGGCTCTGCTGCCATTGAATAGGACTGACTGGCATCTAACAGTCCTGTGTGTGTGTGTGTGTGTGTGTGTGTGTGTGTGTGTGTGTGTGTGTGTGTGTGTGTGTGTGTGTGTGTGTGTGTGTGTGTGTGTGTATTAGGTCATGTGACTGGAGTGGTGTGTGTGTGTGTCCACACGGAGCTGGAAAACAAACAAACAAAGTATGCGGAGTCAGACACACAGACAGATGAGCACCACCAAAGTCTTCTCAAAGGGAAAGACTGTGTGTAAACAAGGGTCAAGTGTGTAAACGAGGCTAAATGAGGGTAAATGAGCAACAAGCCAGTGTGCTGTGCTGCATGTCCAGACAGGTGATACAAGTCAGTATTCGACGTCCATCCACGTCTGAGGACGGGAGATGATGTGAGATGATGTGGAAAGCGGCCACCAGGGCCAATTGTCAGAGCTCTTACCTTCAAGTAGGTTTCGGTTTTGGCCTCTGATTCCAAGGTTGCCAGTTTGAATCCAGCGATAGAAATTCGTTTTTGAGATTTTTGTTTTAAGCCTGTCCCAATCCTTAACCCTTACCCTAACCATTTGGAGTTAACACCTAACCTTAAGATTTCCGAGTTAATGCCTAAACTTAACCCTAATCTTACAAATTCTTAGTTAATGACACAACTTAACCTTAACCACTTTGAGAAACATGGAGAAACACGTCTCGTTCTGACATGAGACTGTGGGAGCTACTTGGCATGTTAGTACACTCTGGTTCTGTCCAAAATGGCAACCTATCCCCTACATAGTGCCTTGCTTCTGACCAGGGCCCTATAAGGTGCTATTTGGAACGTAGCCTCAGAGATCCCTTTCACAAGCCCTATAAAAGCCAACAGCTCAGTAAACCACAATTAAAACCCTGGGCACTAATTAGGTGGAAACTACAGCTTGTAAAATGAAGAGGAGTGAAAGTTTGATGCAGTGTGTGTCGGGGAGAGGGGGTGGCTTATGTTTGTGTGTGTGTGTTGGGAGTTTATAGGCAAATTGATCATACCTTTAGCCTATAATACACCCAGTTTTGTGTGGGACCACCTACAGTATGTATTTTTAATGATGCTCCAAATACACCTGTCAGCCTCACTGTGGGCACAAATTACCCTCTTATTGACTACACAACCCAAACAACCACACATAATAAAATGGTGCAGGAAGAAATGGCAGCAGTTTTACAGGCACCTAACCAATTGTGCTATTATGTGTTTTTTTTCCGCGTTATTTGTAACTTATTTTGTACATAATGTTTCTGCCACCGTATTTTACGGGGGAAAAAAAGCTTCTGGATATCAGGACAGCGATCACTCACCTCGGATTAGACAAAGATTTTTTTATTCAACAAGCAGGACGCACGGAATATACTGCTAACACCCGACAAGGCCAACATCTCCGTTATTGGCAAGAGAAAGAGATGTAGATACAGAGGACACAGAGCGGGGTGCCTCATAAGGATCCGCAGACAGCGAGTGGGAAAGCTGCCGTTACCGTCATAATCACTCGCCAACGTACGATCATTAGACAATAAATAAGACGAGGTACGATCACGGATATCCTACCAATGGAACATCAAAAACTGTAACACCTTATGTATCACGGGATCGTGGCTGAATGATGACATGGATATTCAGCTAGCAGGATATACGCTGCACCGGCTAGATAGAGCAGCACACTCTGGTAAGATGAGGGGGGGGGGGGGGCGGTCTGTGCATATTTGTAAATAACAGCTGGTGCACAAAATCTAAATCTCGAGATTTTGCTCGCCTGAAGTAGAGTATCTTATGATAAACTGTAGACCACACTACTTGCCTAGAGAGTTTTCATCTATACTTTTCACGGTTGTTTATTTACCACCACAGACGGATGCTGGTACTAAGACCACACTCAGTCAGCTGTACAAGGAAATAAGTAAACAGGAAACCGCTCACCCAGAGGCGGCGCTCCTAGTGGCCGGAGACTTTAATGCAGGGAAACTTAAATCAGTTTTACCTAATCTCTATCAGCATGTTAAATGTGCAACCAAAAAAATCCACACACAGAGACGAGTACAAAGCTCTCCCTCATCCTCCATTTTGTAAAGCTGACCACAATTCTATCCCCTGATTCCTGATTACAAGCAAAAACTAAAGCAGGAAGCACCAGTGAAAAAAAGTGGTCAGATGAAGCAGATGCTAAACTACAGGACTGTTTTGCTATCAAAGACTGGGATGTTCTGGGATTCTTCCGATTGCATTGAGGAGTACACAACATCAGTCACTGGCTTTCTCAATAAGTGCATCGAGGACGTTGTCCCCACAGTGACTGTACGTACAGTGCCGTGTGAAAGTATTCGCCCCCCTTGAACTTTGCGACCTTTTGCCACATTTCAGGCTTCAAATGCTCTCCATCCAACCTCACTGAGCTCGAGCTGTTTTGCAAGGAGGAATGGGAAAAAATTTGCCTCTCGATGTGCAAAACTGATAGAGACATACCCCAAGCGACTTACAGCTGTAATCGCAGCAAAAGGTGGCGCTACAAAGTATTAACTTAAGGGGGCTGAATAATTTTGCACACCCAATTTTTCAGTTTTTGATTTGTTAAAAAAGTTTAAAATATCCAATAAATGTCGTTCCACTTCATGATTGTGTCCCACTTGTTGTTGATTCTTCACAAAAAAATACAGTTTTATATCTTTATGTTTGAAGCCTGAAATGTGGCAAAAGGTCGCAAAGTTCAAGGGGGCCGAATACTTTCGCAAGGCACTGTACATACCCCAAACAAAAACCATGGATTACAGGCAACATTCGCACTGAGCTAAAGTGTAGTGCTGCCGCTTACAAGGTGCGGGACTCTAACCAGAAGCTTAAAAGCAATCCTGCTATGCCCTCCGATGAACCATCAAACAGGTAAAGCACCAATACAGGGCTACAATTGATTCGTACTACACCGGCTCCAACGCTCGTCTTATGTGGCAGGGCTTGCAAACTATTACAGACTACAAAGGGAAGCAAAGCCACAAGCTGCCCAGTGACACAAGCCTACCAGACGAGCTAAATAACTTATATGCTCACTTCGAGGCAAGCAACACTGAGGCATGCATGGGAGCACCAGCTGTTCCAGATGACTGGGTGATCACGCTCTCCGTAGCCGACGTGAGTAGACCTTTAAACAGGTCAACATTCACAAGGCCGTGGGATCAGACGGATTACCAGGATGTGTGCTCTGGTCATGTGCTGACCAACTGGCAGGTGTCTTCACTGACATTTTCAACATGTCCCTGATTGAGTCTGTAATATCAACATGTTTCAAGCAGACCACCATAGTCCCGGTGCCCAAGAATACTAAAACAACCTGCCTAAATGATTACAGACCCGTAGCCCTCACGTCCGTAGCCATGAAGTGCTTTGAAAGGCTGGTAATGGCTCACAACACCATTATCCCAGAAACCCTAGAGCCACTCCAATTTGCATACTCCCCAAACAGATCCACAGATGATGTAATCTCTATTTCACTCCACACTGTCCTTTCCCACTTGGACAAAAGGAACACCTACGTGAGAATGCTATTCATTGACTACAGCTCAGCATTCACACCATAGTGCCCTCAATGCTCATCACTAAGCTAAGGATCCTGGGACTAAACACCTCCCTCTGCAACTGGATCCTGGACTTCCTGATGTGCCGCCCACAGGTGGTGAGGGTAGGTAGCAACACATCTGCCACGCTGATCCTCAACACTGGAACCCTTCAGGGTGTGTGTTCAGTCCCTTCCTGTACTCCCTGTTCACCCACGACTGCATGCCCAGGCACAACTCCAACACCATCATTAAGTTTGCAGACGACACAACAGTGGTAAGCCTGATCACTGACAACGACGAGACAGCCTATAGAGAGGAGGTCAGAGACCTGGCTGTGTGGTGCCAGGACAACAACTTATCCCTCAACATAACCAGGGCTAAGAAGATGATTGTGGACTACAGGAAAAGGAGGACTGAGCACGCCCCCATTCTCATCAATGGGGCTGTAGTGGAGAAGGTTGGGAGCTTCAAGTTCCTTGGTGTCGTTTGGACCATTCTAGTTTGACCAACAAACTAGAATGGTCCAAACACAGGCTTTGCCGTGAAGAGGGCACGACAAAGCCTATTCCCCCTCATGAAACTAAAAAGATATGGCATGGGTCCTCAGATCCTCAAAAGTTTCTACAGCTGCAACATCGAGAGCATCCTGACCGGTTGCATCACTGCCTGGTACGGCAAACGCTCAGCCTCTGACCGCAAGGTACTACAGAGGGTTTTGTGTACGGCCGAGTACATCACTGCCTGCCATCCAGGACCTCTATACCAGGCGGTGTCAGAGGAAGGCCCTGAAAATGGTCAAAGACCCCTGCCACCCCAATCATAGACTGTTCTCTCTACTTCCGCATGGCAAGCGGTACCGGAGCACCAAGTCTAGGACCAAAAGGCTTCTCACCAGCTTTTACCCCGAAGCCATTAGACTCCTGAACAGGTAATCAAATGGCTACCCGGGCTATTTGCATTGTGCCCCCCCCCCCTCCTCAACCCCTATTTTACGCTGTTGCTCCTCTCTGATTATCATATAGTCACATAGTCACTTTAACTATACATTCATGTACATACTACCTCAATTAGCCCGGCTAACCGGTGCCCCAACACATTGGCTACCCGGATTATCTGCATTGTGTCCCGCCACCCACCAGTCGGCAATCCCTATTTTACGCTACTGCTACTCTCTGTTTATCGTATATGCATAGTCACTTTAACCATATCTACATGTACATACTACCTCAACCAGCCCGACTAACCGGTGCCTGTTTATAGCCTTGCTACTGTTATAGCCTTGCTACTGTTATAGCCTTGCTACTGTTTATAGCCTCGCTACTGTTATAGCCTTGCTACTGTATATGGCCTCGCTACTGTTATTATTCCTTGTCTCTTTACTGTTGTTTTTGATTTCTTTACTTATCTATTGTTCACCTAATACCTATTTTTTACTTAAATTGCACTCTTGGTCAGGGCCTGTAAGTAAGCATTTCACTGTAAGGTCTACACACCTGTTGTATTCGGCGCAGGTGACAAATAAACTTGGATTGGATTTTATTTGATCCCCTCACAGTCATTTTCACAGTCATAAACTTTGGCTATTTGGTTTGCTTTACTACTGTATTCAATATCAAAACCATTTGTAGGATAGCAATGTTCCGGCATAGCTGCCTTCATTGGACGTTGAAAGTATATCAAGTATTCAATAATTATGTCATACCCTATAAAACCCGATAAACTGTACTAAACCTAAATCTGATTAGATGACATAGCAACTGGAAGTATGCGTTATAGTTCTACAACACATAAACAAAACACATCTAGGGACCTCTACCATTACATTAGCAATTTGCCTTAGATAACCCCATCCTGTTCTAACAGTGTGTGTGTGTGTGTGTGTGTGTGTGTGTGTGTGTGTGTGTGTGTGTGTGTGTGTGTGTGTGTGTGTGTGTGTGTGTGTGTGTGTGTGTGTGTGTGTGTGTGTATGTGTCTGTGGTCACGGTGCGGCTGCATGGTTCGGTGTTTGACCACATTAGTGTCGCTCCGAGGCCCTGTAGTATGCTCGGATGGAATTAGGGATTAGGGTTTAAGGTCAAGGGTCGCAGAACTAAATCCCCTGCCCATCTGGCCCACATCCACACATCAGTCAGTTGTCCTGGGAGAGGTGAGGGTGGGAGGGAGGGAGGGAGGGAGGGAGGGAGGGAGGGAGGGAGGGAGGGAGGGAGGGAGGGAGGGAGGGAGGGAGGGAGGGAGGGAGGGAGGGAGGGAGGGAGGGAGGGAGGGAGGGAGGGAGGGAGGGAGAAGTACGGGAGAGGGAGAGAGGAGAGGGAGGGAGGAATTGTATGGAGGAAGGAAGGAGGACAGCGCAGGAGAGGGAGAGAGACGGGGAAGAAGGAGAGACGGGAGAGAGTGAAGCTTGTTGTGATTGCAATGGTATGGAGGGAGGGAGTAAGGGAAAGAGGAAAGGGAAGAGAGGTTCAGGGTCATCGGAACAACATGGACAGTGGGGGAGAGGGAGGAGGGAAGAGAAAGGAGGGTGAAAAGGGAGAAAGAGATGAAATGTATTGGAACATAGTCTCAGCCCATGGTTAAGAAACAAGTAGCATATTCAGGTATGTTATTACTCCGGTTTGGGAAGGACAGAGTGGAGGGTATTCTCCTCTCCTTTCTTCTGGTCTCTTTTCTTCTCTTGCAGCAAAGACTTACCCAAAATGGAGTGAAGCCTGCAAGGCACCCACTTGCAGTGGATTGAGAGAGAATCTTTGGCAGCGTTGGGTTGGTGGGGCAACCATGCGTGAATGAGAGAAGACGAACACAGGAAGGATTTTGCTGCTCCAGATGTAGCTGTGCTCTCTGCTGCTCGGAGATTAAGGTTGGAGTGACCTCTATGCCCTAGCACACACACAGACACATCACACATACACACAAATACAGATAAATGTCCCAAAAAAGAATAGACCAACATAAAGTGTTTTAATAGAGGGTTGGGCACCCACGAGCCACCAGAACAGCTTCAATGCGCCTCGGCATAGATTCTACAAGTGTCTGGAACTCTATTGGAGGGATACGACACCATTCCTCCCCGAGAAATCCCATCATATGCTGTTTTGTTGATGGTGGTGGAAAATGCTGTCTCAGACCAGGCGCCACTCCAGAATCTCCCAGAAGTGTTCGAATGGGTTGAGAACTGTTGACTGAGACACACGCACGCACGCACACACGCACCCACACACGCACGCACACACGCACGCACACACACACACTTTAAATGCTGCTTTGAGACCCCTCTTTCAAAGTCACTGAGATCTCTTCTTCTAGCCATGTTAGCAACAATAAAAGCATCTGGCCATTTTTATACATGGCCCTAAGCATGATGGGATGTTACATTCTTAATTAACTCAGGAACCACACCTGTGTGGAAACACCTGCATTCAATATACTTTGTATCCCTCATTTACTTAAGTGGTTCCTTTATTTTGGCAGTTACCTGTATATACAGTACACAATCACACACATTTACACAAGCATACGTACACACACACACACACACACACGCACACACACACACACACACACACACACACACACACACACACACACACACACACACACACACACACACACACACACACACACACACACACACACACACACACACACACACACACACACACACACACACACACACTGTCTCTCTGTCTCTATCTCTTTCTCTCTCACTCTCACTCTCACTCTCACTCTCACTCTCACTCTCACTCTCACTCTCTCTCTCTCTCACACTCTTTCGTCCCCCCCCCCGTCTCTGTCACGCGCCCCACCCCTCCACCCTTTAAAAAAAAAAAATGAATCTGCTGTTTAACCTGAAGCCTCGACAAGGAGGTGTTATCGACATGAGGTAATGACATCAGTGATGGACTCTTCAATTAACCTCATACATTACCATTAACTGGAGACAATGCCATTAAAATGACACTCTTCCATTAAGGAGCGCCAGGACAAATGATATACGGCGGCGGAGATACCATTAAGGGAATTGCCATTACCTTGAGGCTCTAGCTTTCATCTCCACGTCTCTATCAGTGTTGAGACTCTATCATTCTCATTGAGCATTACCATTAGTTCAGAACACCAAAGCCATTTACATGGAACTGGATCATTGTTTGGAGTGTCGCCATGCCTACCCCCACACAGGTGTCAAGGATAAGGACAAAGAGGTCAGCAGCATACCATCCTGAATCCCACTGCTGGCTTGCCTCTGAAGCTAAGCAGCGTTGGTCCTGATTGATCCCTGGATGGGAGTTCCAGATGCTGCTGGAAGTGGTGTTGGAGGGCCAATGAAATTCTGGCACTTATCGTAAGAGTAGGGGTGTTAACCCCGGGGCTCCTGGATAAATTCTCAATCTAGCCCTCATACCATCATGGCCACCTAATCATCCCTAGCTTCCAATTGCCTCATTCATCCCGACTCCTCTCCCTTGTAACTATTCCCCAGGTCATTGCTGTAAATGAGAATGTGTTCCCAGTCAATTTACCTGGTCAAATAAGGGTTAAATAAAATACACAAATAACATTTTTGGATTCCAAAATGCCACTAGGTGAGACATCTTTCCATGGCCAAATTCCAGGAATGTGTGTCTCCAAATGTCTCTGTCCATTCCCCTACCCATCTTCCTATCTCTTCTGAGAACATTGTGCTACTGTAAAAATTTTCCATAGCGGAGACAAAGCCCTCCTGTGTCCATTTTGGGTTGCGGGGCTCGTTGGAGTGATCAGAAGGACCCTTTTTGGAAGACAAAGAGTTCTACCAAGAACCTTTAACATATTAAGAACCATCTTTTGAAGAAAGGGTTCTTGTATGATTCTTTGGACGGGTCAAAGGATTATTTGGAAGGTGAGAAGGGTTCTACATAGAACCATATATAATATTTCCCAGCATGCTCAATTCCAGGGAGATTTGCAGAATTGTTTTTGTTTTACTGTAACATCTGTTTTTACATGTACTGTACATTGATTGGCCTAAACCCATTTGAAATTGGCGCAATAATGTTACATCTGCAATCCAATCACAAGCCTGAACAAATACAGTCGGACTAATCAGAACACGCCTTTACCATGTCCCTCTAAGTATGGCCTATGCTAGGCTCGTCTAGCCAGCAATGATGGCCCACAAGCAAAAATCAGAAATCTTCAAGTAAATTGTCACGTCATTGTTCAATGATGACAGTAATTCATCTGATAATCATAAAACATTGCTTTGTGTATTTTATGATGTGTTCTGACTCTATTTTGGCAAAATAGTGTTCTTCAAAAATGTATGTATTCAAGTTCCTTCTTGAAAACCGAACATGTCTCATTCAGAAGCGACAGATAAAACCTTGTGGCCGAATCTAGTTTGACATTTCAGAGTCATAAGGTTCTATCTGCTATTGCACCCCCCTAAAAAAAAACTAAATGTCTCAGGATTTTGGTACTCTGTACTTTTAGGAACCTTTAAGGTGAGGACCTTAATGGGTTATGACATGATTATTCACTACAAAACAGTTCTGAGATCTGGGATGTGAAAATATCTCAGAACTATGCTTTTTTTTTGCAATAGAAGCTATTCAGTGACCCTGTGACTGACTGTCAGGTAACCTTATAGTACCAAGGTCACTAAATATTTTCTATTTATTGAGTCTACCAGACAGCTCTTTTCATTATTTTGTCAACAACACATTTTGACTACGTAATAATACATTTTAACAAAAAAAATCAAATTGCAATCTCCATAACTCAATTACTATTATATTATTATTACATTTCAAGCAATTTTGACATACTAAAAGACCAGTAGTACTATGCTAGTAATCAATGTTTGATGACCCATTGCTGGCGAGCACGCAAAGTTAACAGTAAACATCCTTGATCACCAAACACATTTTTGGAGCTGCATATTTATTTACGTCAAATCCTCTCTCCCTACAATTTGACGGTTGCACTGCACCCGATCCTCTAGCTGTACAGCAAATCGGCAATCTGTTTGCCAGCTCAGTTGTTCTCAAACTTTTTGACCCGCGACCCCCCCCCCCCCCCCCCCCCCCCCCCCCCAAAAAAAAAGCTAGTGGTTGAAAGCTTGTGACACAATGCATCTTCAAAACCCAAGATACATAAATAAATTGTGTTTTACACCTGCTTTTTGACCTGAAAGTCATTCATGTTGGCAGTCAATATCACATTTTCACTTTCCTGGAGTCCAGAGCAAACAGTATGCAGGATCTGTATGCAGGATCCTGCCTGTATGCAGCCGGGGCTGCGGGATAGGATGGAAATCATGATCTGCCACTAGCCTTTTTCTTCCTCACAAATATCGTAATTAATTTTTTGCCAGAATGTATTACATCTTCATCCCATAAGCAATGAAGGTAGTGCGATGTTACATCTTTACACACATAGTCAGTACCACCACTGAGGTAAATAATTATAACCCACCCAAACTAGGCCAATCTGGAATATGAAAATGACCAATGAAGTCACCAGGTAACCTATTGTTCTGGCAAAGATCCGTCCATAGCATTGCTAAACTGAATTTTATATGGATAATATTAATGTAGGAAGGCAACTGTTTTTGCCAAGCAAAACCATAGAAAACGAAACAAGGTGCTTTCTGGTCACTAAGAAGCTCAACTCTTTGGTTCTGAAGCATAGATTACAAGAATTTGGTGCAATGCCGTAGGCCGATGTTAGTGAGCAGATCGAATAAGCAAAGGTATAAATATAAAATACAAATGGTAGGCTATATCTAGCCTGATAAAATATGTATGCGTTTTGTGTTTATTTTCCCAATTCAGTTTCACACTCGAGACCCCTCAAAATCCTCTCACCACGCTACTGTACCTCAACCGACCTGTGTTGATTGACAGTTTGCTGGTCCAATCAGAGGCCCGAGTGTATGTTTCGCTAGCCAATCTGTCTTTTTTTCAAGTGCGATACGGTCTCCGGCTGCATGAAGAGTAGCCTAATCCACGGAGACTCTGTGCCACAAAATGTGTGACAAAACATTACAAAACCTGGCCAGATAATTTCAAGTCTAAATTGAGTCTCGAGTCGTGAGGCTCCAAGTCTGAAGTCATGTCTCAAGTTGAGTCTCAAATCATCAAATTTGTGACTGGAGTCAGACTGTTCCAAGTCATGTGACTCGAGTCCACACCTCTGGGAATTACACATCACTTTGCAAGCCAATATAATGTGATTTGCAGGTCTGATGTGGCCTGTAAACCAGGAGATTCCTAACACCACTGTGTTTTTATTTGTTGTGTTTTTAAAAATGTAACCTTTAACTAGGCAAGTCAGTTAAGAACAAATTGTTATTTACAATGACAGCCTGTGTTAGGGTATAACTAGACCCTCAAAGAAAGGCCTTACAATATATGTAATGTATTGTCATGAATGATAAAATGTTAAAGGCTAATAAGGCTGGTGGAACCATTCATAGAGGGTTCTAGAAAGAAACCTTCAAAGATAAAAGGGTTCTCGGTAGAACCCTTCAGACGGTTTTAGGAAGAACATTTAGATTATAAAATGGTTCTAGGTAGAACCATATATATGTTTTTTTTTTGAAGAACCCTATGTGGTGGGTTCTCGATAGAAACCTCTGCAAAGTGTTCTACCCAGCACCAAAAAGGGTTCCCCAATATGGACAAACAGAATTACTCTGTATGGTTATACTTAGCACCTTTTTCAAAGAGTGTAGAGCTGCATGTCTCCATCCCCCTGGGGTGATACCAAACCACCACACAAGATGGCAACTGTTGAAATAATGTATATATATATAATGTCAAGGCCTACAAATCAGCAGCAAGCAGATCTAAAGCCAGAATACAGTACAAGGTACAAATGATGGTATTGCTTCCATGTTCCTTAATACTAAAATAACAATTCGTTGTTGTTATTAATAACTTAGGGGGGACTGGAAACTTACAAAGGAGTCACAAGACAATACACTTCAGACATCAGAGTGCAACAACAACTAGGAATTGCAAGTGTAAAACTGTCTTCAAAACTTCACAAATGAACAAAGAGTTGCAGACAACCTCTGCTGAGAAGAGATGGCAATATGCATGTGTTTACAAAGTCAGATGCCCTTGTCCATATCACCAACAAGCTAACATGGTCCAAGCCCACCAAGACAGTCGTGAAGAGGGCACAACAAAACCAATTCACCCTCAGGAGACTGAAAAGATTTGGCCTTTTCAGATCCTCAAAAGGTCCTTACAGATGCACCATCGAGAGCATCTTGACGGGTTGCATCACCGCCTGGTATGGCAACTGCTGGGACTCCAACTGCAAGGCACTACAGAGGGTAGTGCGTACTGCTCAGTACATCACTGGGGCCAAGCTTCCTGCTATCCAGGACCTCTATACCAGGCGGTGTCAGAGGAAAGCCCTAAAAATGGTCAAAGACTCCAGCCACCCTAGTCATAGACTGTTCTCTCTGCTACCACACGGCAAGCGGTACCGGAGTGCTAAGTCTACGTCCAAGATACTTATAAACAGCTTCTACCCCCAAGACATAAGACTCTTGAACATCTAATCAAATGGCTACACAGACTATTTGCATTGCCCCCCCCCCCTGTACACAGCTGCTATCTGTTATTATCTATGCATAGTCACTTTAATAACTCTACCTACATATTACCTCAATTACCTTGACTAACCGGTGCCCCCACACATTGACTCTGTACCGGTTCCCCCTCTTTATAGCCTCACTATTGATATTTTGTTGCTGCTCTTCAATTATTTGTTACTTTTATTATTTTAATTTTGGGGGGGTATTTTTCTTAAAACTGCATTGTTGGTTAAGGGCTTGTAAGTATGTGACGAATACAATTTTATTTTATTTGTTTCAAAAAATTGTTCACCAGTTAGCCCTCCTCTTCAGGGTTCCCGCAAACATAAAAATGGTTTCAACGAAATACCCTAAGAGAGAAACTATTTCTGGTTTTAATACACTAGACCTGGCCAAAACAACTGGGTTAAGGAAAAAAATGACACAGAAAAGGTAATAAGCATTAGGCCTCTGAAACTGTAATGATGTAATTGAAATGAGAAGGAATTCATTCTCAAACACATCTGTTTGATAGTTTCAAGTGCAACTAGTGTCTTCAAGGGCAACACAAAATGGAATAATCTTTTGACAATTTTGAACAATGTCTTCCATGGCAGTTCTGACTGCTGTAATTCATATGGATTTGAAATCAAACGTGTGACTACATAAACTCCCCCTAGAAATGTACCGCTAAACTAGTATACCTTTCACAACCACATGCACATTTATATAAACTAACACACATCCCTAGTCCACTTCTCTCTGCCTTGTATGCAATGTGTGCTGAACCAAAAACCAAAGGCTTCCTCTTCCTCCCGCTTCATGGCGTTTAATTGCTACCATTACCCATCTACAACCTATAACCTTTACCCCCTCCTCTTACACCCCCCTCAACGCCCCCGCCTCCCTGTCTCCCTTTCCCAGAATCCACCAGCCACCACATAGAAGTGAAACACTAGATGGTTCCTTCAGGGCAACGGCAACAGACACAACATACACAACATATCCAATGTGTGTGATGTGTCTGATGGTGGTTTGGGCAGACAGTGGTATTCAGAGTGTACAGGTGTGTGTACGTGTGTGTGCGCGCGTGTGTGTGCAGACTTCAGATCATGTCATACAGACGGGTGTTTTTTCTTTTAGACAAAAACAACTGGAAAGAGGAGTGGTAG
Organism: Oncorhynchus kisutch; assembly: GCF_002021735.2. Classification (NCBI taxonomy): domain Eukaryota; kingdom Metazoa; phylum Chordata; class Actinopteri; order Salmoniformes; family Salmonidae; genus Oncorhynchus; species Oncorhynchus kisutch. The sequence goes on along the minus strand of NC_034183.2, from coordinate 49,754,101 downwards.
AACTTCTGTCTGCTAGAAACTCTTAGACAGAGGAATCACACTGGCCTACACCCTGAAAAAGGCATATTATCTGACTTAGTAAAAATGTAAGATTGGATGTCTCGCATATGATAGAGGTACGACAGGGATATGGCGGTAGTGTACTAACAATGTAACAAGTTTAATGTTAGAATAAATGGGAAAATGGTGTCACAGCTACGGCACATTCAGAAAGCTGTCACGAATCCCGCTTCCTGAGTCTGTGTTTGCCTGTGTTTCTGTCCTGGAGTGTGTTTCCGGTGTCCTGGAACGCACCCTGTCTGGTTGCCGGGCGAATTAGCTTGTTGGGAGATCGATTTTCACCCGCACCTGTATCCCATCAGTAATCTGCACACCTGTCCTGATCATCACCTCTCCCCTTCAAAAGCTTTGACCTGACATCCATTCCCTGCCGGATCGTTAGCCATGAACAGTATGTTGTGCCATAGTATCAGCCTCAAGTTGGATAGAATTTGTTTAGTTGTTTTTTACGTATTGCTTGCCTTCAACTTACCTCCGTTTGTTCTGTCTTCAGTTACTCACCCGGATCATTTACCCCATTCCCGCCTGGTCGTCGGAGGATTCCGCTTCCCCATTGGATCCACCTATTTACTCCCATCAACTCACCACCGCTGCCCGCTACGCCACCTGGATATATCTACCCATTCACATTCACTTGTAAATAAATACTCACCTTCTTCCTACTCTCCTTGTCCTGGTCTGCTTCTGGGTTCGATTTTGAAAGAACGTGACAGAAAGCATTTTATACCCCTTGACTTATTCAAATTTAGTTGTGCTACAGCCTGAATTCAAAATGGATTAAATCCTTCTTTTTGTTTACACACATTAACCCGTAATAACAAAGTGAAAATGTGTTTTTAGAATTTTTTTGCAAATGTATTGAAAATGAAATACAGAAATATCTTAAGTATTCACACCCCTTTTGCTAAGACACTCCAAATTGAGCTCCGGTCCATTCAATTTCCTGTGCTCATCCTCGATCACCTGCGGCCAATTCAAATTGTTTGGACATGATTTAGAAAGAAACACACCTGTCTATATAACGTCCCACAGTTGACAGTGCATTTCAATCAATCATTCAATCAAATGCATATATAGACCTCATTTCACAACAGCAGTTGTCACCAAGTGCTTATACAGAAGCCAAGTCTAAAAACCCAGAGAGCAAGCAATGCAGATCTAGAGGCACAGTGGCTCGGAAAAAGTCCCTAGAATGGCTGGAACCTAGGAAGAAATCTATAGAGGAACCAGGCTCTAAGGGGTGGCCAACCCTCTTCTGGCTGTGCCGAGTGGAGATTATAAGAGTAAATGTCCAAAGGCCTCCCGAGTGGCGCAGCGGGTGTTATTACAGACCCGGGTTCATTCCCGGGCTGGGCCACAACCGGCCGTATCCAGGAGTCCCGTAGGACAGCGGCGTCCGGATTAGGGGAGGGTTTAGCCGGGGGGGGCTTTACTTGGCTCTAGCGACTCCTTGTGGTGGGCCAGGTGCCTGCAGGCTGGCCCCAGTCACCACTTGAACAGTGCTTACTCTGGTGCGGCTGACTTCCGGGTTAAGCTGGCGGGTGTTAAGGAGTAGGTCATGTTTTGGGGGACGCCTGACTTCACTTCCCCCGAGCCCATTGGGGAGTTGCAGAGATGCAACAAGATTGAAATTGCGGAGAAAAGGGGGGGGGGGGGGTACAAACACAAAAAAGCTATACAGTACCATTCAAAAGTTTGGATGCACCTACACATTCAAGGTTTTTTTTCTTCTACAATGTAGAATAACAGTGAAGACATCAAAACTATGACATAACACATATGGAATCATGTAGTAAACAAAAAGTGTTAAATCAAAATATATTTCATATTTGAGACTCTTCAAAGTTGCCACCCTTTGCTTTGATGACAGATTTGAGCAATCTTGGCATTCTCTCAACCAGCTTTATGAGGTAGTCACCTGGAATGCATTTCAATTAACAAGTATGCCTTGTTTAAAGTTAATTTGTGAAATGTAATTCCTTCTTAATGCGTTTGAGCCAATCAGTTGTGTTCTGACAAGGTAGGGGTGGTATACAGAAGTCCATATTATGGCACGAACAGCTAATATAAGCAAAGAGAAATGACAGTCCATCATTACTTTAAGAGATGAAGGTCAGTCAATGCAGAAAATGTCAAGAACTTTGAATGTTTCTTCAAGTGCAGTTGCAAAAACCATGAAGCTGTAAGGACAAACACTGTAAACGGATGCAGGTACAGTGAGTGAACATTTAATGAAACATGGATATGAGACAGAACATGGACAGTGTCTGGACAAGGGAAACACAAATGACAACAATGCTGACACGGGGAACCAACGGAGGAACAGACAGATATAGATGGGGCAATCCACAAAGTCCAGGTGAGTCCAGTGAGCAATGATGCTCGTAATGATGGTGACAGGTTTGAATAATGAACGGCAGCCTGGTGCCATCGAGTGCCAGAGAGGGAGAGCGGGAGCAGGCGTGACAAAAGCGCTATGATGAACCTGGCTTTCATGAGGACTGCCACAGGAAAGGAAGACCCGGAGTTCCCTCTGCTGCAGAGGATAAGTTCATCAGAGTTAACTGCACCTCAGAAATGAACTCAAAATAAGTGCTTCACGGAGTTCAAATAACAGATACATCTCAACATCAACTGTTCAGAGGAGACTGCGTAAGTCAGGCCTTCATGGTCAAATTGCTGCAAAGAAACCACTACTAAAGGACACCAATAAGTAGAAGAGACTTCCAAGAAACCCGAGCCGTGGACATTAAACCAGTGGAAATCTGTCCTTGGTCTGATGAGTCCAAATTTGAAATTATTGGTTTCAACCGCCATGTATTTGTGAGACGAAGAGTAGGTGAACGGATGATCTCTGCATGTGTGATTCCCACCGTGAAGCATGGAGGAAGAGGTGTGATGGTGTGGGGGTGCTTTTCTGGTGACACTGCCAGTGATTTATTTAGAAGTCAAGCCATACTTAACCAGCATGGCTATCACAACTTTCTGCAGCGATACACCATCCAATCTGGTTTGCTCTTAGTGGGACTATCATTTGTTTTTCAACAGGACATGACCCAACACACCTCCAGGCTGTGTAAGGGCTATTTGACCAAGAAGGAGAGTGATGGAGTGCTGCATTAGATGATCTGGCCTCCACAATCACCCGACCTCAACCCAATTGAAATGGTTTGGGATGAGTTGGACCGCAGAGTGAAAGAAAAGCAGCCAGAAAGTGATCAGCATATGTGGGAACTCCTTCAAGAAGCTGGAACGCCAAAAGTGTGCAAAGGGTGGCTATTTTGACGATTCTAAAATATAAAATATATTTGGATTTGTTTAGTTCATAGTTTTGATGCCTTCACTGTTATTCTACAATGTGGAAAATAGTAAAAATAAAGAAAAACCCTTGAATGAGTAGGTGTGTCCAAACTTTTGATCAGTACTGTATATATACTGTATATGTAAGAACAAAAAGTACATGGTCATTAAGCCCAGAATGTTCAAACATTCACAGAATACCAGCAGGGTCAAATAATAATCTCAGTGGTTGTAGAAGGTGCAAGACGTCAGCAGTTCGGGAGTTAATGTCAGTTGGCTTTTCATAGCAGAGCATTCAGAGGTTGAGACAGCAGGTGTGTGGTGGGGGGATCTGGTGAACAGGTCAGGGTTGCATGGCTGCAGGCAGAACCACAGAAACTGGGTCAGCAGCACAACCAGGTGGACTAGTGACAGTAAAAGGTTGTCAGGCCAGGTAGTCCTGAGGCATGGTCCTAGGATTCAGGTCCACCGGGAGGGGGGAGAGAAAGAGAGAGAGAGAGAGAGAGAGAGAGAGATGGGAGCATATCTAAGATCACTCAGGACACCAGATAAGACAGGAGAATTACACTAGATATAACAGACTGACCCTAGCCCTCTGGCACATAGACTATTGCAGCATACTGTAGATACTAGAGACTTAGACGGGGGGGGGTAAAAAGTTACCCCCAGACAGGGACAACCAGGCAGGATATAACCCCACCCACTTTGGCAAAGCACAGCCCCCACACCACTACAGTGATATCAACAGGCCACTAACTTACTACCCTGAGACAAGGCCAAGTATAGCCCACAAAGATCTCCCCACCGCAGAAACATGAGGACAGGAAGGATGGAAGAGCGCGAGCAAGCAAGTGGCTCCCCGTAATAGTGTCAGCGGCAGAGAATCCCAGTGGAGTGCGAATTACTTATGTAAATGAGATATTTCTGTATTTCAATTTAAATAAATTAGCTAAATAAATGTAAACAAGTTTTCACTTTGTCATTATGGGGTATTGTGTGTCGGTGGGTAAGAAAAACATATATCTAAGCTATTTTGAATTCAGGCACTAACACGACAAAATCTATTTAATCCATTTGAAATTCAGGCTGTAACACAACCAAATGTGGAATAAGTCAACAGGTCTGAATGCTTTCTGAAAGCACTATACCTATATCTCAGCAAATAATACCAATACAGGTTGACTTCCAAATTCTGAATTTTGTTTGTGTTGATTACTGGCAATTCACAATCAAGTATCTGTCCTGACATATTTAGAAAAAGTACTGATAAGCAGTTTCCTGCAAGATACAACATAGCAAAAAACTGTAATGAAACATGTTGCAATAAAATACACATGATGTATTATGAGATATATTTTCCCACATCATATGTTGTAATTGTCACGTTCTGACCTTAGTTCCTTGTTTATGTCTTTGTGTTAGGTTGGTCAGGGTGTGAGTTGGGGTGGGTAGTCTAGGTCATTTTTTCTATGTTGTTATATTTCTATGTGTTTGGCCTAGTATGGTTCTCAATCAGAGGCAGGTGTCGTTCGTTGTCTCTGATTGAGAATCATACTTAGGTAGCCTGTTTTCCCCATTTTGGTTGTGGGTGTTTAATTTCTGTTTAGTGTCTGTTCACCTGGCAGAACTGTTTCGTTTTCTCTTCGTTGTTATTTTGTGTAGTGTTCAGTTTTCTATTAAAATATGACGAACATTTACCACGCTGCATTCTGGTCCTCCTCTCCTTCCACCAACGAGAATCGTTCCAGTAATATAGTCACGCCATCACGTCCTGAGTTCTAATGCACTTCACAAAGGTTAGTGATCTCAAAGAAGCAGTTAATACAAGGACATTTTTTTTTCCAGTGAAACACAACAGACATTACACTCTAAATAAATATGTGGGTTGTTTGGAAAACCCAACTGCTGGGTTGCAGGCATTTGGTCACTTATTTTGGTTGTTGAGCTATAACCCAGCAGGTCACATCAGAAGATTGGAGACTTGGCTTAGTAGGGCGTAGACACTAGTAAGAGTAAATATCATCCCTGTTAAATCTGTTCTGTTGTATTGTAAGCGCATGCAAAGGTTGAACACTAACCAGGTTTCCACCCAACCTTTTTTTTGCAACAGGCCTGATGGGAACAGAAAATGTGTGGGTGAACTTTCCAAATGTCAACAAAAACAAAATACGTTAGACAAGGTGGGATGTTTTTGTCTTCTGGTGACATGATGATCGATGCTTGGTTGCCGTTTGACAAATTAAAAATTATCTCACTCGTTTGTCCATAATAATCTCATCGTTTGGCCAGGGATGGGTAACTTCGATGGGGTCGGGGGCCCCAAAATGTTTTACTCATCATGAGGGGCCGCAGTAGCTTGTGGGTCTGCGTACTCACATCCATAGACCCATTGCGTACTCACATCCATTGACTGAGATCAAAATAAACTTCAATTGTGTGTGAAATTGGTCCACCAGTTCCCCGTCCCTGATTGTAGGCTATACCCACAATGTCAAATATTTTCCCACAGCTGGGTTACCAAATAACCCACATTAAGAGAATTTTCATTTTGTATGTGTCTTTAATAAACATGTGTTTTTGATTGTCTACAACTGTTGTAATTACAGTTCTTCTAAATCAATTGCCTCTTGGTCTTTTGATTAGCAATGAGGAATTAATCAGGCTTGATGATGCCAGGATGTGTTATTTTGATCAACAGAGTCGACCTCTCAGAGACTGGTTTACTTGTGCATAGTCTCTACTATCTCTAAGATTTCTCTCTCTTACTCTTTCTTTATTTCTGTCTCTCTTCCTCACACAAAGTACATGCGTACACATGCATACAATACATTCACACATTTACCCACACATAAGCACACAGGCATATGAAAGTACACACTATTCCAAGTACACACGCACACACACACACACATACAAACACACACATTGGGCTGTGTAGTGGGCCTGGATAGCAGTGCTTAACCTGGGCCAGCCTACTGTAGGCCAGGATTGATCCGAGTGGGCAAGGCCTGACAGGGAGTCTGTCAACACCATGCACAATCAATACAACTCATTGATCCTACATGTGTGTGTGTGTTTGGGGGGGGGGGGGGTGCATCATTAATCTCTCTGCCTCTTTCCCTGTCTTTCTCCCTATGTTTCCCTGCTCCTATCTGCCCTGTTCGAGCATTGTACCTTTTTTAACACAACCTGGGTCCCACACATAGAGTTCACAGAGAGAGTTCTACAGAGAGGCAACATAAACAGACAGGATTGTATGAAATGAGAAGAAGTGGAGTGGGATAGTAAAGAGAGAGAGAGAGAGAGAGACAGACAGAGAGACAGACAGACAGACAGAGAGACTTAGAGAAGGAGGGATGACAAGCCTTTGAAATAGAACCGATTCCCACCCTTCTCCATCTGGCTGTTGTAAAAAGGAAGACCCACAGTGGGATAGAAACATGCAAATGGGTGAGAGTGATTTGGGGGGGAGGATAGGGGGCAGGAGAGGAGGTACAGAGGAGCATGAAGTCCAAAACAATGTGATTGAAAACTGAAATGGCGGATCTTTATGAACATGGAACAATGTCCCTCATTCTTTCCCCTGGAACCATAAACAGACAGATGAGGGAAGACACAAACGAGCACAGACACGCACACACACACACACACACACACACACACACGCACAAATGCACGCACTCACACACACACACACACACGCACAAATGCACGCACTCACACACACACACACACACGCACAAATGCACGCACTCACACACAAACACACGCACAAATGCACGCACTCACACACACACACACTCAAACATTTTAAGACACCACCGTCCCATCTCCCATGGCTGGTAGCTTTGGACATGAAAGGGCTTGGGTGGCTGGGAAGGGCTTGGGGGTGGCGTGTGTGTGTGTGTCTTTTTGTTTAGTTATGCGCCCAGGTTGGGGTGGGGCTAGTGGGGGTGAGGGGATCACAGAAAGGGTCCGGAACAAGATTTATATGCTGCTGTCATAAAACTCTGACCCCAAAGCTGTAAATCTGTCAATGGAGTCTAGCCAGCGCAACAGGATGCACAGAGGAAGAGACGGAGAGAAGGACAGAAAGAAAAGGGGGAGGAAAAGAGAGAGAACGAGATGGGAGGGGGACAAAGATAGAGAGAAGGAGGGATTGAAGGGGAGAAAGAGCAAGACAGAGATTAAGAGAGAAAGAGAGAGAGAGAGAGAGCAAGAAAGAGAGTCGAAGCAGGTTTGGAGCATTTCAAAGGCGTCAGGCTCCTTCGGAGGAGGCAGTTTACAGTCCAGCCACTGATCCGATACAGCTGGAACACCCCATACGGCTTGAAACAACGCCCCCAACCCCCATCCACAGTCCCTAACCCCCCATAAATACTCCCTGGTCAATACTCAGGCCCCTCTCCACAGTCCAAACCCAGGCTCCTCCCTCCTATCTTCCCCCCATTCACATTCCTTACCCACCCCCACCCATTCCCGTTTATAACCAGGTCTCCTTCGCATTTCCCCCGTATCCACAGTACCTCTCCTCTCCCATCTCCACCCCATCCATAATTCCTACCCAGGCCCCTCTCTCATGCCCTGCGGTAGGAGGTGGACAATGGTGTCCAAAATGAGCACACATACTCTCTGGGTCTCAGTATAGCCAGGCACGTCTGGTTATGTATTGTGAGCATTTGTTTTCACTACACCAGGGCCTGAAGGGCAACTCCGCGGATATTATGGATGGAGAGAGCCAGTTCATTTCAATTACAGTCAGTTAAGAAAATGAATTCAAATGTGATTCATGTACTGATTTCTTCTTCTGAAACTTTTTGTATTGATTCATTAACTCCTAATAACCCTGCCTCCTATTATCTAATAATTCGAAAAAATGAGACAAATATAATGGATAGGGTAACATACATATACGTTTTAGTCCCTACTGCAGCCCGGGTGGCATGACATCAAAGTCAAATACACCGTGATCCTGCTCCTAGGCCTAGCTCTGGTGTGTATGAGAGGTTACTCAAGGTTGCCATGGAAACTGACAGGATGTCAGGGCAGGGTGAGACAGGAAGTGGCAGAGAGCGTGAGAGAGAGAGAGAGAGAGAGAGAGTCCTGATGGTGTGAAGATGACAGAAAGAGAAGAGTGTCTCACCCAGTAGCTAAGGAAACGAGTCAGTAAACACTCGCTCTCAAGGTCATATCTGAAAATCTGAATGCTACATTTTTGTTTCTTGTATCGCAATTCCAACTCAGTTTAAAATAGGGAAACATTGAGAAAACAGTATTTTGCCAACGTTTCTGCCACTAGTAGACACACAATCATTTCACAAGATGAATCATGTTTTTATACAGTAAACAAACGTTTCAACATTTTCTCCAGGATCGTAGAGAATTGACCCAACAAGCCTGTGTGTGGCCCAAATACAATGTACTGTATCTTCATGGATTTACTTCCACAGAGAGCTATTCCCTCTTCCAAATTCTAGCTCGTGCATTTTCCTCGCTGAGACAAAAAGTTGGCATAGCTGCTGTGTCTTCTGAGAGGACAGGGATGTACCATAGGGCCATACGGTTCATGTAACAATTGCAAGAGGAACTTGTTGTGGTGAGTAGTGCTGAAGTGGTTTCATACAGAACAGGGAAATGAAACTCTTTTTCTGACGAACAGTATTAGCCTTTCAAGTCTCTGACATGCAAAACAACAGCAGATGAATTGAAAATATGTGCCCTCGCCCACATAGGTTAAATATGCCTACATGTGAGTGTGGTGAAACAGAACGCCCATCTATGCACTACGAATGTAATGACACAGACAGTTTAGTTCTGAATTTTGTCTCATGGTTGGTAGTACAGCTTCACCGTCGGGTTTGGCATCATGCATGAACAATTTGTAACAGCAGCATTACTAAGGCAGACGCCACATATCACCCCCCCTCCCTTTGCTTGGCGTATATTCTTCTCATCGACAAACCCAATGAATGTATTTACATAGTCTTAAATGTCAGCTGGCTGAATTTACGGAGACTCTTGATTTCTTGTAGCAGGTGCTGTCTCCAGCACCACTCGCAACACGACAGTAATGCAATCACTCCCGTTCATTTGGCTGGCTGGCTGGCTGACTGATTGACTGGCTGTCTGGGCTGAATGACTGACTGGCTAGCTGCAGCGCTTGTCTATTACTCAATGTGCTGGATTAAGTGGATCTGGACATGGCTGGGCTTGTCTGGACTGAGTGGAACAACAAGCTATGGAGCTCCGATTAGCACTGTATTCTGCAGCCGTATTGGTCGATCTCCTACCTATATTGCCAAACAGTCAGCCACCATAGTTGTATTATGAATGTCTTATAACAGAGCTGTACTATAACTGTAAGCAGTAACAAAGTCAACAAAAGCAATTCATTGTTTACTTATTATTCAAAGGAAATGAGGCCTTCCGTTTATATGACAGAATGCCTTTCCTAGGACACTATATTGGAATTTTGCAAAGGCATGAGTAACAAACATACACCACCCCCCTCAAACCACACCACACATGCACACACACACACACACACACACACACACACACACACACACACGCACCCACACACACACACACACGCACCCACACACACACACACGCACAGACACGTGTACACACGTGTACACACACACAAACACACCCACGCACGCACACACACACACACACACACACACACACACACACAAACACACACACACACACACACACACACACACACAAAACCTTCCTATGACTCACTGGGCTTTGCCCCTGCTCTCTCATCAGTGACACAGACACAGGAAGAGAGACAGAGAGGTCACATCCACACGCCCCTTGACCAACGCTGGCCAGCTTCCCTCCCCAGGCAGGCCTTACCCTGGCAAGGCAGACGTAGAGTCATTAGCCCTCCCTCCACTACAGCCATATAGTGCAGGCCTCTTTCGTCAGTGACAATTTACAGGAAATGAGAGGTGCTTTTGACCAGGAAAAAGTCTACGTTGTCTCTACTTGTGTGTGTGTGTGTCTACATCGGGTGTAGATAATGACCCTAATATTTTCTCATAGACGGATGACTTGTACCATCTGTAGTAGACAGCAGCTGTTGCCAATTGAAGGGAGTGAGGGGGGTGTTGCCGGCCATCACACAGATTGTTATGGCGCTGGACAGACACCACTCAACTAATGGGGCTGTGTCTTCATGAACATGTAAAGATGTGCCTTAATGAGTGTGTGTGTCCTTGTGTGTGAGTGTGTGTGTGCGTGTGCGTGTGTTCGCTCGTACCTACACATATGTGTGTGACAATGTGAGCAATAGAGTGCCTTTGCATGCGTGTGTGCAATCATTTCTATCATGGTTTTGCGAAGACGCTGGAAATGAAATCTCTCCCTGTATCTTCTGTGGGACCTATGGTTTACATAGAGATCATCGGTACAGATTAGAATAACAGGTTAGGTTGGAGTCAGAAGAAGTTGAACTGTGTACCCCAGGGTAAGCGGGTCAGGTCAGGTGTGGTTGACACAGACGAGACAAGGCGAGGCTGGGAGTAGGTTGCCACAGAGTTGAGGTAGCAGCCTTCTCACATCAACTCACTTCCTCTCGCTGCCAAGCTTCTCACGCCATGGCGGTTGATCACTTTCAGTATCTGTGACATCAGGCTGCCTGTCTGTGTCTCACACACTCCTCTGTGTCATCTGTGTCCTCCGATTCTTCTGTGTCCTCTGTGTCCTCCGTGCATGATAGCTTTTCTTATTTCATTTTGTTTCTCCTTGTTTTTTCTCTTTTCTGTGTTGTTCTTCTCCTCTTTTCCCTGTTATCTTGTCTGTGTGCCATTCGTATACACTCTCCAAACAGTATATCAATCTTATCCAATACTACAAGCTTATAGGAGTCCAATAAACCATGCATACATCATTTGGACTTCTGCTTATGTTAAGACTTACTTAAGACCAGGAAAGAGATTAACTGTGCTCTCCCGCCCAGGTGGAATGGCCAGTTGTTTTCGGAACTCTCTCTCACTCTCACTCTCACTCTCTCTCTCTCTCTCTCTCTCTCTCTGTCTCTGTCTCTCTCTCTCTCTCTCTTTCTCACACACACACTCCCCCTCTCTCCTGCACTCTCTCTCATGCCCTCTCTTCCTCCACTCCATTTCACCCTCTCCCTCCCTCTCTCCTTCCCTCCCTCTGTCCCTGCTCTGGTTTTCACAAGACCCTCCTAAGGTTCCCAGAGGAGGAGTTGCAGGGCTTTCTGGGAGAGAGAGCTGTCAGATTAATAGATTTTCTTTTTCCTCTCTGTGATGCGAGAGGGCCAGAAAGCCTCTCCCTGCTGGGGGCTCACTGCTGCTAAAAGCAACGTTTTTGTGTTTCGAAGGTGAAAGTGGTTGGGAGGAGGGTGTGTGTGTGTTGGGGGGGGGGGGGGGGGGGGGGGGTTGCTTGTGTGTGTGTGTGTTTGTGTGCATGCGAGCAACACATCCTATTTCCCTGTTCCCCTATGTGTGTCTTGACTTGTTTTCATTAGTCCTAACAGAGTGGAGGAGTAGGAACACTAAACACAAACAGTATATGCCCCATGACTTTGCTCTCCATGCCAGTAAACCTGTGGCCATGTATCTGGTATATTGGTGAGTCTAAAAACTTACCCAACAGTGCCACCTACCAGCCAATCAGTGTCCTTCAGCTGCAAGGAAGTTGCTTTCATACGTCAGTTGCTTTTTTTCCATTTTTGCCTAAAATGACATACCCAAATCTAACTGGGAGAATATAATAAAATGGCTCAGGGTTGAACTCCAGTGTTCTTATTGAAGTCACCATGCAGATTTTGTCAAATAAAACGATCCTTCATGATTCATGACCGCTGAGTCCGAAAAATAAAATAGTCTAAACTGACCTACTACTTTTAACTATGCCTATGAAAAAAAGCTCCTTATTTCAATAAGCTCTTCTATATAAGGATTCTAATGACGCGTTTTCATCTCTCTTTGGTCATGTGGTCCCACATACACTGAGTGTACAAAGCAAGTAGCCTAGTGGTTAGAGCATTGTGCTAGTAACCGCAAGGCTGCAAGATTGAATCACCGAGCTGACAAGGTAAAAATCTTTCGTTCTGCCCCTGAACAAGGCAGTTAACCCACTGATCCTAGGCCGTCATTGAAAATAAGAATTTGTTCTTTAACTTACTTGCCTAGTTAAATAAAGGTGAACATTTTTGGGGGGAACATGTTCCTAATATTGAGTTGCACCCCCTTTTGCCCTCAGAACAGCCTCAATTTGTTGCCCCATAATCTCTACAAGGTGTCGAAAGCGTTCCACAGGGATGCTGGCCCATGTTGACTCCAATGCTTCCCACAGTTGAGTCAATTTGGCTGGATGTGTTTTGGGTGGTGGACCGCTCTTGATACACATGGGGAACAGTTGAAAAAAAACAGCAGCTTTGCCGTTCTTGACACACTCAAACCGGTGCACCTGGCACCTACTTCCACACCCTGTTCAAAGACAATTCAATATTTTGGATGACCAATTCACCCTCTGAATGGCACACATACACAATCCATGTTTCAATTGTCTCGTAGCTCCAAGGGATCATAGCTTTCACCTGGATTCACCTGGTCAGTCTATGTCCTGATGTTTGGACACTCCGTGTATATTTTAAGCCCCAACTCTGAGGCTTTGTCATCACCTAAAGATAGCACAGATAAAGTGGGGCATTGGTATGTGGGTATTTACTGCCTTACCAAACAGCACCAAGTCTCTTTTTATGGCCTAGCGCAACAGCACCTTATCAACTCATCACCAAGACCTTGTTTAGCTGAATCAGGTAGTGCTGGGCTCAGACAAAAGTCTGCACAGACTGTGGTCCTCCAGAACCAGGAGTTAATAACACAGTGTTGAGCAGCACTTCTATATGCAATAACTACAGTAAGATCAAGACAGTCACCTTGAAGAAATCATTTAGTTGATATTGTCGAATTGGGGAGTGATGCAATTTGACCTATTTTAACTAAGATCTTCGATTGACCAGCATCCAATGAGCATCCAATCAATATCCCGGGCAGCATTTGTGGATCTTTAACTTACAGTATAAATGCTAGAAGTGTAAGGGGTTGTAATATGACTCTTCCTGAGTTCCTCAGCTATAAATACTCTCTCCTCTCCTCCCTCTCTATAACTATGACTAAGTGTCTCTAGGCTCCATGAATCTCCTGACTCCATCGCAGGGAGGATTGTGGGTGACACGCAGACATATGGCCCAGCTCCCAGCATGCACTGGAAGGCACCTGCCATACGCAGCTAAAGAATGGGCCAGACTCAGTTCTTTATGGCTTCCGTCTTGGGGTGATCAATACACACACACACACACACACACACACACACACACACACACACACACACACACACACACACACACACACACACACACACACACACACACACACACACACACACACACACACACACACACACACACACACACACACACACACACACACACACACACACACACACACACACACACACACACACACACTGTCATCTTATATCTGCATTCATATCTGCACACATAAGTCCCAAAGCCACCACCAATTAATTTAGTCGCTACTGTACATGTTTTGTTCTTGTGTTGAGTTCAATAGTTTAAAAAAACGAGGGAGGGCTATTTTCAACTTAATTGATGTGACAGACTTTTTTCACAATTTCTAAGGGTATGAAGTTGCGCTGGGGGTTGAGGTGAACTTGCACAAAGCTGTTTGACTTCGTATAGAATCACTATCTGTGATCCGTGAATATCTCCAAGTAGAGCTAATTACGGTGTTTTTGTGACTGTGAATGGTAGCAACATTAGAGGGTGATATTTACAGTGTACGAATAAACAATTAGCCTAATTCTAGGTTTTAGAGTGTAGCCTGTTTCCGACTGGGAATGGTAATACCATTTGCTGAGGGTGATATTCTTAGAATGACAGGTCACAAAATGTCTGATGACTGAAAAGTACATTCTGGAAATGAAAAAAGCAGCGCTCATCAATGTACTTTTATACGCTACTGTCATGTTGCTATAATCATGGGGTCAGCATCTATACTACCAGGCAGTTGTCTAAAATAGATCTCAGTCTGTGCTACTGTGCCAACAATACTCAAACGGATGAACCTCCTTCGACTTCTGTTAGTCAGCGATGCATCATGTGCGTCTCTTCAAATCAAATCAAATGCATTTATATAGCCCTTTTTACGTCTGCCGATTGTCACAAAGTGCTGTACAGAAACCCAGCCTAAAACCCCAAGCAGCAAGCAATGCAGATGTAGAAGTGCGGTGGCTAGGAAAAACTCCTTAGAGGAAGGAACCTAGGAAGAAACCTAGAGAGGAACCAGGCTCTGAGGGGTGGCCAGTCCTCTTCTGGCTGTGTAGGGTTGTGATTATAACACTACATGGCCAAGATGTTCAAATGTTCATCGACAACCAGCAGGGTCAAATAATAATAATCATCACAGTGGTTGTAGAGGGTGCAACAGGTCAGCACCTCAGGAGGAAATGTCAGTTGGCTTTTCATAGCAGAGCATTCAGAGTTAGAGACAGCAGTTGAGGTTGAGAGAGTCGAAAACAGCAGGTCCAGGACAAGGTAGCACGTCCGGTCATCAGGTCAGGGTTCAATAGCCGCAGGCAGAACATAAACTGGAGCAGCAGCACGACCAGGTGGACTGGGGACAGCAAGGAGTCATCAGGCCAGGTAGTCCTGAGGCATGGTCCCAGGGCTCAGGTTCTCTGGGAGGGAGAGGGAGAGAGAGAGAGAATTAGAGGGAGCATACTTAAATTCACACAGGACACCAGATAAAACAGGAGAAATACTCCAGACATAACAGACAGACCCCTAGCCCCCGCGACAGGTAAGCTATTGCAGCATAAATACTGGAGGCTGAGACAGGAGGGGCCGGGAGACATTGTGGCCCCATCCGACGATACCCCCGGACAGGATTAACCAGGCAGGATATAACTACACCCACTTTGCCAAAGCACAGCCTCCACACCACTAGAGGGATATCTTTTAACCACCAACTTACTACTGAGTATACTACTGAGTACCGCCCACAAAGATCTCCCCCATGGCACGAACCTGAAGGGGGCGCCAAACCCAGACAGGAAGATCGCGTAAGTGACTCAACACACTCAAGTGATGCACCCCTCCTAGGGACTGGATGGAAGAGCACAGGTAAGCCAATGACTCAGCCCCGAGGTAAGAGGCAAAGAATCCCGGTGGACTGAGGGGAACCGGCCAGGCACATACAGCAAGGGCGGTTCATTACTCCAGTGCCTTTCCGTTCACCATCACACCCCTGGGCCAGACTACACTCAATCAAAGGACCTACTGAAGAGATATGTCTTCAATAAAGACTTCAAGTTGAGACCAAGTCTGCATCTCTCACATGGGTAGGCAGACCATTCCATACAAATTGAGCTCTATAGGAGAAAGCCCTGCCTCCAGTTGTTTGCTTAGAAATTCTAGGGACAATAAGGAGGCCTGCGTCTTGTGACCATACTGTACGTGTAGGTATGTACTGCAGGACCAAATCGGAGAGATAGGTAGGAACAAGCCCATGTAATGCTTTGTAGGTTAGCAGTAAAACCTTGAAATCAGCTCTAGCCTTTACTAGAGGCCAGTGTAGAGAGGGTAGCGCTGGAATAATATGATCACATTTTTGGGTTCTAGTCAGAATTCTTGCAGCCGTGTTTAGCACCAACTGAAGCTATCTAGTGCTACTTTTTCAAAGTAGAACATTGCAGTAGTCTAATCTAGAAGTGACAAAAGCATGGATGAACTTTTCCGCATCATTTTTGGACATAAAGTTTCTTGAAATAAATAGTCTTGATATGTTCGTCAAAAAGAGAGATCAAGGTCCAGAGAAACGCACAGGTCAATCCACAGTTTTTATTTGAGACGACTTTACAACCACCAAGATTTATTGTCAGATCCAACAGAAGATCTCCCCGTTTCTTGGGACCTGGAACAAGCATCTCTGTTTCATCTGAGATTAAAAGTAAAACATTTGTTGCATCCACTTCCTGAAGTCTGAAACACAGGCTTCCAGGGAGGGCAATTGTGGGGCTTCACCATGTTTCATCGAAATGTACAGCTGTGTATTGTCCGCATAGCAGTGAAAGGTAACATTATGTTTCCAAATGACATCACTAAGAGGTCAAATGGATGGAAGATGGAGTTCCAGCAGCAACACAGAGCCAGGGCCTCATCTCTGCTCACAGACATACCTGGTGCATTAGCTCATTGAACCAATCCTGAACTATGAGGATAGCCCCCTAGTGCATGGCCACAACACTTGGATCCTAAAGGAGAGTTGTGGGATCACGTCAGTGTCCAGCCATCTGTAGCCTTCACTTCTAGTATGTCGCCCCAGCCTAGCCAGCACCCCCAAAATAGTCAGGGGTGGGGCTCCAAACACATGTATGAAACACCAGGGACAACATTACCCCGTTGATCTCATCCAACAGCCGTGACTCAGGGTAGAGGGTGGAGTGTGGTAAGGCTACCCTCAGCTGTGGCACGACCAACCCAGCGCTGTGACTAATGAACCAATGACAAACACAGAGGGAGAAATGGAAGCATCTCCCCGTAAAAACGTAAACAGGATATGGCCATAAGCTCAGTTTAGCCCACTGACTTCTCGCAGGGTATTCTTGTACCATACCACTTAATGCCCCCTTCCCCCGTCCTTCTTTATTGAGCTCATGTGTTGTAAATAGGGCAGCAAGGCGGAGGGCTTTAGGGAGAGAGGGAGTATATAAGCCTGAGAGGTACTACCACAAGTTCAGAAACACTTGCGGGAGTAGAGCACCAACCAAGAGATCCTCACAGCAAGAGATCCAAGGAACTCACACTCCTCTTCTTCTAAACAGACTGGAAAGGAAAACAGAAAAAATAACAATATGACTCAGTCCGCCACCCCAGCAATCGAGAGCATCTTCGGAAACGATCCTTTCTTCAGTCAGGAGAGGATGGTCTTCCCCCCCATGCACAACCAGGCCCTCTCCGGCGTCCAAGAGGACGTCTTTCAAAGGAGGTCCAACCTGGCCAGTGATCTCCTCAAGGAGCTCCGCGATGGGCTCCCCAGTATGCACCAGCTGCACGAGAGGGCCCACCTCCGAATGGGCTCCCCATTCATGGAGAGGAGGATCACAGGAGTTCCAGCAACAGCACAGAGCCAGGTGGCTGAGACAGGCCGGAGCCACAGCCCCCTGGCCCTGAGCCTAAACGTCCAAGGCTTCAACCCAGAAGACATCACAGTCAAGCTGGATGGACGGAGGCTAGCCGTGGTGGCCATGAAACAGGCCAAAGCAGAAGAGGCTAAATCCACCTCCTCCGCCACCTCTTCCTGCTCCTTTTCCTCCTCCTCGTCCCAACAGAAAGGCTTTGTCCAGAAAATTGACCTGCCTGCCCACCTAGACCTGACAGCCTTGACCTGTTCTCTGGGAGAAGATGGACAGCTGAGGATCGAAGCTCCCACAGCCGCCCCCCAGCTGGAAGCCCCTACAGAGGAGCAGGAGGTCCCCCTCCACTTCAGAACTTCCCTGGATGTACCCATAGCCAAGGGAAACATGGAAGAGTCTACAAC
Organism: Oncorhynchus kisutch; assembly: GCF_002021735.2. Classification (NCBI taxonomy): domain Eukaryota; kingdom Metazoa; phylum Chordata; class Actinopteri; order Salmoniformes; family Salmonidae; genus Oncorhynchus; species Oncorhynchus kisutch. Next base: position 49,736,132 of record NC_034183.2, on the reverse strand, counting down.
AGGGAAGACCTCAAAACCTTGAATTACAAAGACTGTCTGAATATTTTATAAAACATTTAATTGTATTAATAATCCGGTGGATGACATTGTGGAAAATAATTTATAATATGCCTATTTGAATAAATATGATTTAATAAAGACAATCTGATATTGGAATGATGGTTGCTAGAATTGTGGCTTGTGTGGATGACAGTTTTAATATAGATACCTAGAAATAAGTGGTGGATCCTGTCATTACTAGCATACTATACACTTTAAACAGTCATGTGAACTGAATACTTTTACAGTCCAAAAAACAAATGCAACCTTGCCTCAAAACACACAGTATTTTTCTCACTGACATCTGGATTAGGAGACAGATGTCTCCTGGACAAAGACATTGTTGCATGTCACGTTGGTTGCATTTGCATGTTCTCTACATCTGTATTGAAATCAGGGGTACAGGTATGTGTGGACTTGGTGGACACAGGCCCAACCGCTGGGGAACCAGGTCCTACCAGGCCGACCCAAACAGATTGAGCAAAAACAAAACAAAAATATTTCTTCCATGTTGCAGTATGAAGCACTCACCAACCTGAAGCTTGACCAAATTCTTAAAATACAAACTAGCATCCTAATTATAATTGAAACACTCAATATAAAGTAAGTGTTTATGTTGTACTTGCTACTCTACACACTAAAAACAAATGGTTCTATGTAGCGCCAAATAAGGGTTATTTGGCTTTTAACCTTAGCGGATCCCTTTATGTTCCTGTATGTCTAAGATGGCGTAGCAGTCGGACATGTGTTTTGTCTTGTCCCATGTAAATAATAGTTTTACTAGTTTTTTTTCTTATATATTTAGTACGGATTAAATATACTCCTCACCCAATGTGGTACGGATCTGCTATTTTTATACTTTAGAACCGGAACCCCCATCAGAAGCTAGCCAGCTAACTAGCTACTATCTAGTAGTCAGTTGGCTAGCGGTCTTCACCGTTAACTCGAACACCAGCTAGCCTCAGCTCAGTCAATACCTGCCAGTCTGCACAGCGCGATATCAACCCAGAGCAAATTGGACTTCTATTTCTCAACCACATCTCTGGATTCCTACCGTAAGCTCTGGACCATTACACCGGATCTTCGCAGCTGGCTAGCTGCAATCCGAGTGGCTACTCCTGGCTAACGCCTCTGTCCCAAAGCAAGCACAAGTTAGCCTAGAGCTAGTCTCGAGCTAGGCCCACCTCCCACCTAGCCGAAGAGGTCTACCAGCTAATTATTGGGCAACAATATCTCTTTCGCCAATTGGCCCGGACCCTTTATTGCCGACATGGAGCCCCGCCGATCCATCACGACTGGTCTGCCGACGTATTCGACCGAGGTGGTTTCAACAGGCTTTTCCGTTGTCACGTCGCCGAAGACCCATCTGCTAGCCCCGGCCCGCTAGCTCCAGCTCACCTAGCGTAGTAGCGACTACTGAACGACTCCCTGGCTCACCTATTGCTGCTCATTGGACCCTATGATCACTCGGCTACACATGCCTCTCCCTAATGTCAATATGCCTTGTCTACTGCTGTTTAGGTTAGTTATTATTGTTTTATTTCACTGTAGAGCCCCCAGCCCCGCGCTAAAATGCCTTAGATAGCTCTTTTGTCGCACCCTCCACACATGCGGAGACCTCACCTGGCTTAACTGATGCCTTCAGAGACGCAACCACTCTCATCGTCACAATGCCAAGGTTTACCTCCACTGTTCCTACATCCTACCATACCCTTGACTGTACATTATGCCCTGAATCTATTCTACCACGCCCAGAAATCTACTCCTTTTATTCTCTATCCCCAATGCACTAGACAACCAGTTCTTATATATTTTAGCCGTACCCTTATCCTACTCCTCCTCTGTTCCTCTGGTGATGTAGAGGTTAACCCAGGAACTGTAGCCCCCAGCACCACACCCTTTCACAAGGCGCTCTCATTTGTTGACTTCTGTAAATGTAAAAGCCTTGGTTTCATGCATGTTAACATCAGAAGCCTCCTCCCTAAGTTTGTTTTATTCACTGCTTTAGCACATCCGCCAACCCTGATGCCCTAGCTGTGTCTGAATCATGGTTTAGGAAGGCCACAAAACATTATGACATTTTCATCCCCAACTACAACATTTTCTGACAAGATAGAACTGCCAAAGGGGGCAGAGTTGCAATCTACTGCAGAGATAGCCTGTCATACCATCCAGGTCTGTGCCCAAACAATTCGAGCTTCTACTTTTATAAATCCACCTTTCCAGAAATAAGTCTCTCACTGTTGCTGCTTGTTATAGACCCCCCTCAGCCCACAGCTGTGCCCTTGACGTCATATGTGAATTGACTGCCCCCATCTATCTTCAGAGTTTGTGCTGTTAGGTGACCTAAACTGGGATATGCTTCACACCCCGGCCATCCTACAATCTAAGCTAGATGCCCTCAATCTCACACAAATTATCAAGGAACCTACCAGGTACAACCCTAAATCCGTAACCATGGGAACAGTCATATATATCACCCTGACCAACTTGCCCTCTAAATACACCTCTGCTGTTTTCAACCAGGATCTCAGCGATCACTGCCTCATTGCCTGAGTCCATAATGGGTCCGCGGTCAAACGACCACACCTCATCACTGTCAAACGCTCCCTTAAACACTTCAGCGAGAAGGCCTTTCTAATCGACCTGACCCGGGTATCCTGGAAGGATATTGACCTCATCCCTTCAGTAGAGGATGCCTGGTTGCTCTTTAAAAGTGCTTTCCTCACCATCTTAAAAAAGCATGCCCCATTGAAAAAAATGTAGAACTAAGAACAGATATAGGCATTGGTTCACTTGTCACGCCATGACCTTAGAGAGCCTTTTTATGTCTAAATTTGGTCAGGGTGTGATTTGGGGTGGGCATTCTATGTTTTTGTTTTATATGATTTTGTATTTCTATGTTTTGGCCGGGTATGGTTCTCAATCAGGGACAGCTGTCTATCGTTGTCTCTGATTGGGAACCATACTTAGGTAGCCCTTTCCCTTCTTTCAGGGTAGGAAATTAAGTTTGTTTGTGGCACTTAGCCCTTAAGCTTCACGGTTGTTTTTGTATTGTTTATTGTTTTTGTCGCCGTCATCATCATCCTAATAAAAAATAATATGTACTCTCACCACGCTTTGGTCTACTTCATTTGACGGCCATGACATCACTCCAGACTTGACTACCCTTGACCAGCACAAAAACATCCTGTGGCATACTGCATTAGCATCGAATAGCCCCCGTGATATGCAACTTTTCAGGGAAGTCAGGAACCAATATACACAGTCAGTTAGGAAAGCTAAGGCTAGCTTTTTCAAACAGAAATTTGCATCTTGTAGCACTAATTCCAAAAAGTTTTGGGACACTGTAAAGTCCATGGAGAATAAGAGCACCTCCTCTGCCCACTGCACTGAGGCTCGGAAACACTGTCACCACCGATAAATCTACGATAATGGATCATTTCAAAAAGCATTTTTCTACGGCTGGCCATGCTTTCCACCTGGCTACCCCTACCTCGGCCAACAGTTCTGCACCCCCCGCAGAAACTTTCCTAGCCCCCCCCTGCTTCTCCTTCACCTAAATCCAGAATGCTGATGTTCTGAAAGAGCTGCAAAATCTGGATCCCTACAAATCAGCTGGGCTAGACAAACTGGACCCTCTCTTTCTAAAATTATCAGCAGAAATTGTTGCAACCTCTATTACTAGCCTGTTCAACCTCTCTTTCGTATCGTACATTGGAAAGCTGCAGCGGTCATCCCCCTCTTCAAAGGGGGAGACACTCTAGACCCAAACTGTTATAGACCTATATCCATCCTGTCCTGCCTTTCTAAAATCTTCAGAAGCCAAGTTAACAAACAGATCACCAACCATTTCGAATCCCACCGTACCTTCTCCACTATGCAATCTGGTTTCCGAGCTGGTCATGGGTGCACCTCAGCCATGCTCAAGGTCCTAATTGATATCATAACTGCCATTGATAAAAGACAGTACTGTGCAGCCGTCTTCATCGACCTGGCCAAGACTTTGTTTCTCAAATGACTGCCTCGCCTGGTTCACCAACTACTTCTCAGATAGAGTTCAGTGTGTCACTGGCCATAGTCACATATAACACAACAGATTGGATAAACTGGAATGACATTCTCATTTGCACAAAAAGAGCTGCAAGCAAAGAACGCCCCCAAATATTTGAATGAGCCGCCACCCCTACATTTTTATTATAACGAAAAGAGCAAAGAACCCTTTTGTGAACTGCTAATAACCATTTGAAGGTTCTTTGAGAACCAAAGGGTTATTTGAGTCATTATGGTTCCACATAGTACCATCACCCTTCCCAAAGAACCCTTGAGGATCCCTCCTTTCTTAACCCCCCTTAACAAACACTACCTCTTCATTGTCAGATGATGGCGCCAGTACCCTATAATAAGGAATTTCCCATTACAGTTGTTGTATGTGTAATTCAATCAGACATACTCTTCCAAACCATCTATCATTCTGTTGAAGTAATGGTTTGCTTCATATTTTCTGTTGAATAATTGCAACATTTGATCGTATCAGTTCGTATAGGTCCTGCGTACTGTTTACTGGTGAAGACCAAACAAGTCTGTATAGATCCATGGTAACTTCTAGTAATGGTTTAAAAAAAACTAAGGTGACACTGAGCAGGAACGCAAGCTGTAATTTGACATATGCAGTGTAAGAGGCCTCTTCTTCCTTGTTCATTTCATGTGACTTTTTGTGTATGCCACCTATCTATCATAAATCTTTTATTTCTATATTTTTTAAATTCAACCTATATTTATCCAGGTTAGTCTCATTGAGATAAAGAAAAATGTATTTTTTGAGAGACCTGCTTCCAATCTAGACCTGGTAGCTAATCTAGCTAGATTTTCAATTCACTCATTGTGTAAAACCCCACAATTCACTCTTTGCTTTCACCACGTTCACAAGACACACTGAACCTCCTGGCTCAGACTTACACCAGTCTGGTTGTTACTGGTTGTTACTGGTTACTGAATGTGAACTTCAACAGAGCAGGGAGTCAAGTCAGGAAAGTTGTAGCAAGTTAAAGTCAAGCACTAATCACGGATACGTCCTATACAGCCACTGAAACAAATGTTTTCTCAACTTAAGCTCACGGGCAACTTTTCAATCACCTCTAGAATCCCTTCCAGAATCCCTTTATTAAGGCTGATGACGAAGAATCTACCAGAGACAAAGGGGTTCAGAGAAGGGTAAGACGCCAAACGGAAAACAGCATCTTTCGTCTCTACACTTGGGGGAACTCAACACCAGGGATAGGAGAAGAAGAAAGAGCTTTAAATGCTACCATTACACCCAACACCCTGAAGGGTCCTAAATTAGTATCTGTAAAGGTTCCTCTGACATTTGCTACCTGGGACACTATTTGTTGTCGAGCCATAACAGGGACAAAACACAGCAGTTAATATTTGATGAGTAATGCCCGGGGCAACGGGATAGACTCTAGGAAGAGAAGAAGAAAGGAAACCACTTAAATCTTTAGCTTTATTTAAATGTCACCGAAATCAAGATTTACATAATGAGAGCTAGCTGACCCTTTCCAATGTGTAAAGGCTCCACTCCAATGTAGAACAGGCAAATTCGTATAGGTGAAAGAGCTGGTACAGTACGTTCAGAGAAACATACACTAGTCGAGTTGCACTATTCAGTTAACAGGGATCTGTTTTTCACAAATTAATAGTGCTTCCTCTGCCATCCTTATACCCAAGGATCATCTCATGTTAGATAGAGCACTTAAACAATGTTTTAGGGACACGAATAAAGCGTTGTCAATCCAAGTGGATAATCATCACCCGGAGGGGGGATCCAAAAATCTCAGGGATCCCCTTTTCTCCCCAGTAAATATGGTTCCTTGTACGACAAACTAAACCCAATGACACAGTCCACAGCCTGCCTGGCAGCTTGTATAATCTGGATGAATATGTAGACAGCACGTTGGTCTAAAATAGTGTCTGACTGGTATCGATTTTCAGCTGCTGCCACATCATCATCATCATCCCAAAGTGTCAGTCTCTCTCTCTCTCTCTCTCTCTCTCTCTCTCTCTCTCTCTCTCTCTCTCTCTCTCTCTCTCTCTCTCTCTCTCTCTCTCTCTCTCTCTCTCTCTCTCTCTCTCTCTCTCTCTCTCTCTCTCTCTCTCTCTCTCTCTCTCTCTCTCTCTCTCTCTCTCTCTCTCTCTCTCTCTCTCTCTCTCTCTCTCTCTCTCTCTCTCTCTCTCTCTCTCTCTCTCTCTCTCTCTCTCTCTCTCTCTCTCTCTCTCTCTCTCTCTCTCTCTCTCTCTCTCTCTCTCTCTCTCTCTCTCTCTCTCTCGATCCATAACTACACTATCCTCTCTGAGAATAGTGTGGGTTGTTTTCATTATCACCCTTAACTACACTACAGATCCATAACTAAGTAAGACTAAATGATCTTGCCCTAGTTATAAGGGCCCAGAGTTTTCCTGGCCAAGTCACATGAAAAACAGGAAAAACTCCCTGCCTTGCACTTATAAACTAGATGAGCTCCACAAGGCTTACAGATCTTCCTGATACAGTCTACAGCCACCTTATGGATATGAACAAGATCCTACAAGATCAATACCTCACTATGACTGTCCATTATGATGTGTGATCATCTGTGGCACCTGAGGTGGAAGAACAGGTGGACAGACAGAAAATGTTATGTTATGCCTCAGCCCTCCAGAGTCTCATCTGTGAAATCTGACCTGTATGATGTGTTCTATCAGGACACAGGCATTTGGTCTTTGTTCCTGGTCTTGGGTTTGTTTGCTGGAGAGTGAAGCCATGACGATAATGGTCTGGGAAGAGTTTTCAGGGGCTCAGTAATCTCTCTTGGACATATTTTGTGTGTAATCCAAATAATGTGAAGGATAACACAGCAACAGTTCCTGTAGCATCAGTAGTTCCTGTGTTTCACTGATATTTGGATGGGGGGGCTGAGAGCTTCATTTTGCGAGAGTGGACTTCACAAATCGGGACTCCCAATTTCTACCACGTATGGACCCAGAACTAAATCACTCACCTGACCAAATTACACAAGTTCTGGGTTAACCGAAATTACAGGCTCAGTGGTGTTTTGGTTGAGTTATATATTCTAGCTATGATCTGAGATATCCATTTTATAGGTGTAGGACTTTTCAAAGGGGATACTTTCTGTTGACATCTCTCTGCACCATCAGTATCTTCCAGAATGTAAAAGGATTCTAATATTTAGAGGGTTCTATTTTATTGTTTGTCTTGATCTTCCAGAAATCCTCTCATCTCCCAAGGTAGGGTACCTAATTTGGAGAGCGCAATGGGAGAACATTATTGCCACCGTCAGCTATTACAGACCTGTGTAATATTAGATCATGTTGCTATTGGGCGTTTATGAGCGGGCGGTAGGACAAGGTCTGGAGCGCAGCTCCCTCGAAGGTTCTGGATGTCATAGAGACGACAGCATGAAATGTGGTCCGCTGCGTCAAACCCAATGAGCTTCGCCATGGCGACGAATATGAACTGGTAATGAAGATGGATTCCGACGCTGTCTCGGTATGGCCAGGGCCGAGGCAGGGGGTCGAAGGCTGATTTGATTTGTCAGGCCATCTAGCCGATACAGGGGCGAGTGCAGGCAAGCGTTTAGCTGGGTCTCCAGTCCTTTATCTAGAGCTCACAGCACATTAGTGATGTTGGTGATAGCTCAGCCGCAGGTTGCAGATGCTGTGGTGTACTAAACTAAGCAGACAGACATGTGTGTGTTCCCGTGGGATTATGAGGCTGCAGCATGTGACTCACGGGTTTAAAAAGATTTCTGCTTTGACAAATCTTTAAATATTCATGGGGCCGGTGGCTATTAGTGGTAGGTAAGATAATAAATAACTATACGCAGGTAATCTCACGCAAATCATATAATGGACAAACTAAGGATGCAGATATGTAAAAAAATAAATATATATATATCTACAGTGGGGCAACAAAAAAGTATTTAGTCAGCCACCAAATGTGCAAGTTCTCCCACTTAAAAAGATGAGAGAGGCCTGTAAATCTTCATCAAAGACACACTTCAACTATGACAGACAAAATGAGAAAAGAAAATCCAGAAATCTCATTTTAGGATTTTTTATGAATTTATTTGCAAATTATGGTGGAAAATAAGTATTTGGTCTCCTACAAACAAGCAAGATTTCTGGCTCTCACAGACCTGTGACTTCTTCTTTAAGAGGCTCCTCTGTCCTCCACTCGTTACCTGTATTAATGGCAACAGTTTAAACGTGTTATCAGTATAAAAGACACCTGTCCACATCCTCAAACAGTCACACTCCAAACTCCAGTATGGCCAAGACCAAAGAGCTGTCAAAGGACACCAGAAACAAAATTGTAGACATATGCACCAGGCTGGGAAGACTGAATCTGCAATAGGTAAGCAGCTTGGTTTGAAGAAATCAACTGTGGGAGCAATTAGTAGGAAATGAAAGACATACAAGACCACTGATAATCTCCCTCGATCTGGGGCTCCACGCAAGGTCTTACCCCGTGGGGTCAAAATGATCACAAGAAGGGTGAGCAAAAATCCCAGAACCACATGGGGGGACCTAGTGAATGACCTGCAGAGAGCTGGGAACAAAGTAACAAAGCCTACCATCAGTAACACACTACTCCGCCAGGGACTCAAATCCTGCGGTGCCAGACGTGTCCCCCTGCTTAAGCCAGTACATGTCCAGGCCCGTCTGAAGTTTGCTAGAGAGCATTTGGATGATCCAGAAGAAGATTGGGAGAATGTCATATGGTCAGATGAAACCAAAATATAACTTTTTGGTAAAAACTCAACTCGTTGTGTTTGGAGGACAAAGAATGCTGAGTTGCATCAAAAGAACACCATACCTACTGTGAAGCATGGGGGTGGAAACATCATGCTTTGCGGCTGTTTTTGGGACCAGGACGACTGATCCGTGTAAAGGAAAGAATGAATGGGGCCATGTATCATGAGATGTTGAGTGAAAACCTCCTTCCATCAGCAAGGGCATTGAAGATGAAACGTGGCTGGGTCTTTCAGCATGACAATGATCCCAAACACACCGCCCGGGCAACGAAGGAGTGGCTTCATAAGAAGCATTTCAAAGTCCTGGAGTGGCATAGCCAGTCTCCAGATCTCAACCCCATAGAAAATCTTTGGAGGGAGTTGAAAGTCCGTGTTGCCCAGCAACAGCCCCAAAACATCACTGCTCTAGAGGAGATCTGCATGGAGGAATGGGCCAAAATACCAGCAACAGTGTGTGAAAACCTTGTGAAGACTTACAGAAAAGGATTGACCTCTGTCATTGCCAACAAAGGGTATATAACAAAGTATTGAGATAAACTTTTGTTATTGACCAAATACTTATTTTCCACCATAATTTGCAAATAAATTCATAAAAAGAAAAAAATCATAGTTGAAGTGTACCTATGATGAAAATTATTTATTATTATTATTATAATTATTTGCCTCTCTCATCTTTTTAAGTGGGAGAACTTGCACAATTGGTGGCTGACTAAATACTTTTTTGCCCCACTGTATATAGAGAGAGAGAGTCCCAGTCAAAAGTTTGGACACACCTACCTACTCATTCAAGGCGTTTTCATTATTTGTACTATTTTCTTCATTGTCACAACACAACTGATTAGCTCAAACACATTAAGAAGGAAAGAAATCCCACAAATGAACAAGGCACACCTGTTAATTGAAATGCATTCCAGGTGACAACCTCATGAAGCTGGTTGAGAGAATGCCAAGATTGTGCAAAGATAAGGCATAGGGCGGTTACTTTGAAGAATCTCAAATATAAAATATATTTTGATTTGTTTATACTTTTTTGGTTACTACATGATACCATATGTGTTATTTCATAGTGTTTATGTCTTCTCTATTATTCTACAATGTAGAAAATAGTACAAATAAAGAAAAACCCTGGAATGAGTAGGTGTGTCCAAACGTTTGACTGGTACTGTGCCTAATTTAATCCTGTGTTGAAAATAATACAAAACCAATGCAGTATATATTGGATCTAAGAAAATGTCACAAAGTCTGTTTCTAAACCTAATAAAATCAAACTGTATTCGTCACATGCACCGAAAACATAGACATTACAGTGAAATGCTTACTTACGAACCCATAACCAACAATGCAGTTCAAAAAAATATATGAATAATAAAAGTAACAAGAAAGAGCAGCAGTAAAATAACAATAGTGAGACTATATACTGGGGGATACCGGTACAGAGTCAATGTGCGGGAGCACCGGTTGGTCGAGGTAATTGAGGTAATATGTACATTAAAGTGGCAATGCATAGATGATTACAACAGAGAGTAGCAGCGGTGTAACGGGGGGGGGGGGGGGGCATTTAATTAGATGATCAGGAGACTTATGGCTTGGGGGTAGAGGCTGTTTTAAAGCCTCTCCGACCTAGACTTGGCAGAGAACAGTCTATGACTAGGGTGAATGGAGTCTTTGACAATTATTAGGGCCTTCTTCTGACACCGCCTGGTATAGAGGTCCTGGATGGCAGGAAGCTTTGCCTCGTTTATTTACTGGGTGGTGCGCACTACCCTCTGTTAGTGCCTTGCGGTGGGAGACCAAGCAGTTGCCATAACAGGCAGTGATGCAACCCGCCAGGATGCTCTCGATGGTGCAGCTGTAGAACCTTTTGAGGATCTGAGGACCCACGCCAAATCTTTTCAGTCTCCTGAGGGGGAATAGTTTTTGTCGTGCCCTCTTCACAACTCTTGGTGTGGTTGGACCATGTTAGTTTGTTAGTGATGTGGACACCAAGGAACTTGAAGCTCTCAACCTGCTCCACTACAGCCCTGTTGATGAGAATGGGGGCGTACCAGGTCCCCTTTTTCCTGTAGTCCACAATCATCCCCATCTCCTGTATTGACCACGTTGAGGGAGAGGTTGTTGTCCTGGCACCACACGGCCAGGTCTCTGACCTCCTCCCTATAGGATGTCTTGTTGTTGTCCGTGATCATGCCTACCACTGTTATGTCATCGGCAAACTTAATGCTGATGTTGGAGTCGTGCCTGGCTGTGCAGTCATGAGTGAACAGGAAGTTCAGGAGTGGACTGAGTACGCACCCTTGAGGGGCCCTCGTGTTGAGGATCAGTGTGGCGGATGTGTTGTTACCTACCCTTACCACCTGGGGGGCGGCCCGTCAGGAAGTCCAGGATCCAGTTGCAGAGGGAGGTGTTTAGTCCCAGGTTCCTTACCTTATTGATGAGCTTTGAGTGCACTATGGTGTTGAACGCTGAGCTGTAGTCAATGAATAAACGACCTGGCCCGGGTATCCTGGAAGGATATCAGTAGAGGATGCCTGGTTATTCTTTAAAATATTAAATAAGCATGCCCCTTTCAAAAAAATTTGAACCAGGAACAGATAAGCCCTGGTTCTCTCCAGACCTGACTGCCATTGACCAGCACAAAAACAACCTGTGGCGTTCTGCATTAGCATCGAACAGCCTCCTTGATATGCAACTTTTCAGGGAAGTTAGGAACAAATATACACAGGCAGCTAGGAAAGATAAGGTTAGCTTTTTCAAGCAAAAATTTGCATCCTGTAGCACTCAAAAAAGTTCTGGGACACTGTAAAATGGAGAATAAGAGCACCTCCTCCCAACTACCCACTGCGCTGAGGCTAGGAAACACTGTTACCACCTATAAATCCACTATAATTGAGAATTTCAATAAGCATTTTTCTACGGCTGGCCATGCTTTCCACCTGGTTACACCTACCCCAGTCAACAGCCCTGCGCTCCCCACAGCAACTCACCCAAACCTGCCCCACTTCTCCTTCACCCAAATCCAGATATCTGATGTTCTGAAAGAGCTGCAAAATCTGGACCCCTACAAATCAGCCGGGCTAGACAATCTGGACAATCTCTTTCTAAAATTATCTGCCGAAATTGTTGCATTTACTAGCCCATTCAACTTCTCTTTCGTATCGTCTGAGATTCCCATAAATTGGAATGCTGCCGCGGTCATCCCCCTCTTCAAAAGGGGAGACACTCTAGACCCAAACTGCTACAGACCTATATCTATTCTTCCCTGCCTTTCTAAGGTCTTTGATAGTCAAGTTAACAAACAGATTTCCGACCATTTCGAATCCCACCGTACCTTCTCCGCTATGCAATCTTGTTTCAGAGCTGGTCATGGGTGCACCTCAGCCACGCTCAAGGTCGATATCATAATGGGGCGGCAGTGTAGCCTAGTGGTTAGACCATTGGACTAGTAACCGAAAGGTTGCAAGTTCAAATCCCCGAGCTGACAAGGTACAAAATCTGTCGTTCTGCCCTTGAACAGGCAGTTAACCCACTGTTCCTAGGCCGTCATTGAAAATAAGAATTTGTTCTTAACTGACTTGCCTAGTAAAATAAAGGTAAAAAAAATATATTAAAAAATAAAAAAATAAAAAAATAACCGCCATTGATAAGAGACATTACTGTGCAGCCGTATTCATCGACCTGGATAAGGCTTTCGACTGTCAATCCCCACATTCTTATTGGCAGACTCAACTGCCTTGGTTTCTCAAATGATTGCCTCGCCTGGTTCACCAACTACTTCTCTGATAGAGTTCAGTATGTCAAATCGGAGGGCCTGTTGTCTGGACCTCTGGCAGTCTCTATGGGGGTGCCACAGGGTTCAATTCTCGGGCCGACTCTATTCTCTGTATACATCAATGATGTCGCTCTTGCTGCTGGTGATTCTTTGATCCACCTCTACGCAGACGACACCATTCTGTATACATCTGGCCCTTATTTGGACACTGTGTTAACTAACCTCCAAATGAGCTTCAATGCCATACAACTCTCCTTCTGTGGCATCCAACTGCTCTTAAATGCAAGTAAAACTAAATGCATGCTCTTCAACCGATCACTGCCCTTCACCTGCCCGCCCGTCCAGCATCACTACTCTGGACGGTTCTGACTTAGAATATGTGGACAACTACAAATACCTAGGTGTCTGGTTAGACTGTAAGCTCTCCTTCCAGATTCACATCAAACATCTCCAATCCAAAATTTAATCTAGAATCGGCTTCCTATTTCGCAACAAAGCATCCTTCATTCATGCTGCCTAACATACCCTCGTAAAACTGACTATCCTACCGATCCTTGACTTTGGCGATGTCATTTACAAAATAGCCTCCAACACTCTACTCAACCAATTGGATGCAGTCTATCACAGTGCCATCCATTTTGTCACCAAAGCCCCATATACTACCCACAACTGAGACCTGTACGCTCTCATTGGCTGTTCCTTGCTTCATACTTGTCGCCAAACCCACTGGCTCCAGGTCATCTACAAGTCTCTGCTAGGTAAAGCCCCGCCTTATCTCAGCTCACTGGTCATCATAGCAGCACCCACCCGTAGCACGCGCACCAGCAGGTATATCACCCCCAAAGCCAATTCTTCCTTTGGCCGCCTCTCCTTCCAGTTTTCTGCTGCCAATGACTGGAACGAACTGCAGAAATCACTAAAGCTGGAGACTCTTACCTCCCTCACTAGCTTTAAGCACCAGCTGTCAGAGCAGCTCACAGATCACTGCACCTGTACATAGCTCAACTGTAAATAGCTCATCCAATCTAGCTCATGTATTTATTTATTTATCTTGCTCCTTTGCACCCCAGTATCTCTACTTGCACATTCATGTTCTGCACATTCTACTATTCCAGTGATTAATTGCTATATTGTAATTACTTCGCCACCGTGGCTTATTTATTGCCTTACCTCTCTTATCCTACCTCATTTGCACATGCTGTATATAGATTTTTCTACTGTATGTTTGTTTATTCCATGTGTAACTCTGTGTTGTTGTTGTGTCGAACTGCTTTGCTTTATCTTGGCCAGGTCGCAGTTGCAAATGTGAACTTGTACTCAACTAGCCTACCTGGTTAAATAAAGGTGAAATATATATATTTTTAAATAGCATTCTCACATAGCTGTTCCTTTGGTCCAGGTGGGAAAGGGCAGTGGAGTGCAATAGAGATTGCATCATCTGTGAATCTGTTAGGGCGGTATGCAAATTGGAGTGGGTCTAGGGTTTCTGGTATAATGGTGTTGATGTGAGCCATGACCAGCCTTTCAAAGCACTTCATGGCTACAGGCGTGAGTGCTACGGGTCGGTAGTCATTTAGGCAGGTCACTTTAGTGTTCTTGGGCACAGGGACTATGGCGGTCTGCTTAAAACATGTTGGTATTACGGACTCGTACAGGGAGAGGTTGAAAATGTCAGTGAAGACACTTGCCAGTTGGTCAGTGCATGCTCGCAATATGCGTCCTGGTAATCCATCTGGCCCTGCGGTCTTGTGAATGTTGACCTCTTTAAAGGTCTTACTCACATCGGCTAGGGAAAGCGTGATAACACAGTCTTACCAGAAAAGCTGGTGCTCTCATGCATGTTTCAGTGTTATTTGCCTCGAAGAGAGCATAGAAGTACTTTAGGTCGTCTGGTAGGCTCGTGTCACTGGGAAGCTCTCGGCTGTGCTTCCCTTTGTAGTCTGTAATGATTTGCAAGCCCTGCCACATCCAATGAGCGTCAGAGCCGGTGTAGTACGATTCGATCTTAGTCCTGAAATTGAGTCTTTGCCTGTTTGATGGTTCGTTGGAGGGCATAATGGGATTTCTTATAAGCTTCCGGGTCCCGCTCCTTGAAAGCGGCAGTTCTAGCCTTTAGCTCAGTGCGGATGTTGCCTGTAATCCATGGCTTCTGGTTGGGGTATGTACGTACGGTCACTGTGGGGACGATGGCATCAACACACTTATTGATGAAGCCAATGACTGATGTGGTGTACTCCTCAATGCCATTAGAGGAATCTTGGAATATATTCCAGTCTGTGCTAACAAAACAGTCCTGTAGCTTAGCATCTGCTTCATCTGACCACTTTTTATTGATCGAATCACTGGCGCTTCCTGCTTTAATTTTTGCTTGTAAGCAGGAATCAGGAGGATAGAATTATGGTCAGATTTGCCAAATGGGGGGCGAGGGAGAGCTTCGCGTGGGTCTCTGTGTGTGGAGTAAAGGTGGTCCAGAGTTTTTTCCCTCTGGTTGCACATTTAACATGCAGATAGACATTTGGTAAGATGGATTTTCCTGCAGTAACGTCCCCGGCCACTAGGATCACCACCTCTGGGTGAGCATTTTCCTGTTTGCTTATGGCAGAATAAAACTCATTGAGTGCAGCCTTAGTGCCAGGATCAGCATGTTGTGGTATGTAGACAGCTACAAAAAATACAGATGAAAACTCTCTAGGTAGATAGTGTTGTCTACAGCTTATCATGAGATACTCTACCTCAGGTAAGCAAAACCTTGAGACTTCCTTAGATATCGTGCACCAGCTGTTATTTACAAAAATACATAGTCCCCCGCCCCTTGTCTTACCAGATGCCACTGTTCTATCCTGCCGATACAGCCTCGATAACGTTGTCTTTCAGTCACGACTCTGTGAAGCATAAGATATTACAGTTTTGAATGTCCCGTTGGTAGTTTAATCTTCCGTGTAGGTCATCGATTTTATTTTCCAAAGATTGCACATTTGCTAGCAGAATGGAAGGCAGTGGGGGTTTATTCAATCACCTATTAATTCCCAAAAGGCACGCAAATCTCTTTAAAGGAAAAAAAGGATTCTGCCAGTTCATGGTGAGTAATCACAGTTCTGATGTCCAGAAGTTATTTTCGGTCATAAGATACTGTAGCAGCAACACTATGTACAAAATACTGTCAGTAAAAAAAACAAGTTACAAACAACGCAAAAAAAATAAAAACCCGCCCACAATTGGTAAGGAACAAGTAAAACGTCCATCTTGCCCTTCTAATCTGTACTACGACACTGATGATTTAACACCATAGTGCCCACCAAGCTCGTCATCAAGCTCGAGACCCTGGGTCTTGACCCCGCCCTGTGCAACTGGGTACTGGACTTCCTGACGGGCCGCCCCCAGGTGGTGAGGGTAGGCAACAACATTTCCACCCCGCTGATCCTCAACACTGGGGCCCCACAAGAGTGCAATCTGAGCCCTCTCCTGTACTCCTTGTTCACCCACGACTGCGTGGCCACGCACGCCTCCAACTCAATCATCAAGTTTGCGGACGACACAACAGTGGTAGGCTTGATTACCAACAACGACGAGACGGCCTACAGGGAGGAGGTGAGGGCCCTCGGAGTGTGGTGTCAGGAAAATAACCTCACACTCAACGTCAACAAAACTAAGGAGATGATTGTGGACTTCAGGAAACAGCAGAGGGAACACCCTCCTATCCACATCGATGGAACAGTAGTGGAGAGGGTAGCAAGTTTTAAGTTCCTCGGCATACACATCACAGACAAACTGAATTGGTCCACTCACACAGACAGCATCGTGAAGAAGGCGCAGCAGCGCCTCTTCAACCTCAGGAGGCTGAAAAAATGTGGCTTGTCACCAAAAGCACTCACAAACTTCTACAGATGCACATTCGAGAGCATCCTGTCGGGCTGTATCACCGCCTGGTACGGCAACTGCTCCGCCCACAACCGTAAGGCTCTCCAGAGGGTAGTGAGGTCTGCACAACGCATCACCGGGGGCAAACTACCTGCCCTCCAGGACACCTACACCACCCGATGTCACAGGAAGGCCATAAAGATCATCAAGGACAACAACCACCCGAGCCACTGCCTGTTCACCCCGCTATCATCCAGAAGGCGAGGTCAGTACAGGTGCATCAAAGCTGGGACCGAGAGACTGAAAAACAGCTTCTATCTCAAGGCCATCAGACTGTTAAACAGCCACCACTAACATTGAGTGGCTGCTGCCAACACACTGACTCAACTCCAGCCACTTTAATAATGGGAATTGATGGGAAATGATGTAAAATATATCACTAGCCACTTTAAACAATGCTACCTAATATAATGTTTACATACCCTACATTATTCATCTCATATGTATATGTATATACTGTACTCTATATCATCTACTGCATCTTTATGTAATACATGTATCACTAGCCACTTTAACTATGCCACTTTGTTTACATACTCATCTCATATGTATATACTGCACTCAATACCATCTACTGTAACTTGCCTATGCTGCTCTGTACCATCACTCATTCATATATCTTTATGTACATATTCTTTATCCCCTTACACTTGTGTCTATAAGGTAGTAGTTTTGGAATTGTTAGCTAGATTACTTGTTGGTTATTACTGCATTGTCGGAACTAGAAGCACAAGCATTTCGCTACACTCGCATTAACATCTGCTAACCATGTGTATGCGACAAATAACATTTGATTTGATTTGATTTGCTGGCATAGATACTTTTTGCACTTATTGTACTCCGCAAATGGAACTTTTTGTAATCTTTTGAGTATGGAATTCTCTGGCTCATTGGTTTTTCCTTTTGTGGTTTGAGTGTAAGTAGCTGCTGAACTGATGCATCAGAATAGAACCACGCATGAAATCAAATCCATCACAGTATAGAAATTTAAAGAACATATGTAGTTGTGAATGAAAATCCACAATGACTTTTGAGGATGACCAAATTAGTGTAGGAGGAATTCTATCATATTAATAATGAAAAATGACTCCAAAATCTTGTGTATAAAATGCAAGAGGCCCTCTGATGGATCTAGCAAGATAGCTAATCGTGGCCTCCCAAGTTGCGCAGTGGTCTAAGGCACTGTATCGCAGTGCTAGCTGTGCCACTAGAGATTCCAGAGTCCAGGCTCTGTCGCATCCAGCCACAACCGGGAGACCAATGGGGCGGCGCACAATTGGCCCAGAATTTGCCGGGTTAGGGGCTGGTGTGGCCGGCAGTGAAGTCCTTGTCCCATCGCGCACTAGCGACTCCTGTGGCAGGCTGGGCGCAGTACACGTTGACACGGTCGCCAGGTGTACGGTGTTTCCTCTGACATATTGGTGCGGCTGGCTTCCAGGTTAAGTGGGCATTGTGTCAAGAAGCAGTGCGGCTCAGTTAGGTTGTGTTTTGGAGGACGCACGGCTCTCGACCTTCGCCTCTCACGGGAGTTGCAGCGATGAGACAAGACTGTCACTAAAAAAAGGGGTAATTTTTTATTTTTATTATTAATGAATAAAGTCCAAATACTGAGCTGACTCTAGCAATCTAAGTTCTAGCATTAATTAATTGAGCCAAGTTTAGAGCAGAGATGTCAAGGTGGAACCAAATCATGCGATGCGTAGTATAACCTAATTATAATTACCTTTAGTCCGTAACAACAAAACAAAGAATACTGTGAATTATGAAGACCTCAGTATGAATCCAATTTAAAAGTAACTAAGATACATTACAACTTTAGGCAATTAGAATACAATTATCAAAGGTGTACACATACCATAGGTCTTCAAAGTAACTAATGCACCATACTGCGGCATACAAAGTATAAACAGGAGATTTGCAATACAATTTCTCCATGAACAAAGCAACCATCAACCTTTAACCCTACCTAGGGCGAACTCAATGTCAATAACCCTCATCATTTAATTAGCGTCACACTGCTGGCCAGGAAACAATAGGCTATAGCGAAAGGCATAAAACTTCACACTCATTCTCCAAATCTAATTATAAACACCTCACCAGCCTATGTCGGCCTTCCACATGTGCAATGGAAGGTGGCCGAGCCACAGCTGTACTTATCAGACCATGAGACATCCCAAAAATCAATATTCTCACGAAAACGGCTCTCACGAACACAAATGTCACGGGACTCATCTGAAGGTAACCCATACAAACAAATGGAAGTATGGAGGTAGTTTTGTGCTCCAAACATGACAGTTAAATTCATACAGTTCCATTCAACAAAAGTTTCATCAGCTTTCAAGTCTCTGAGGGCTCCCGTATGGAGTTCCGTGGGAATGTCCCGCCCCGGAGGAAGCCATGGGCGAAGGTGTACTCACTCCTATGATGTGTAAACATATGGCCATACATTCGGACAGGGCCATGAATTGTGATCAAATGATCAGGCTGTGCCTTAGTGCTGACAAGTCACCGACGTGTCTTCATCACTACCTTCATCATCGGTTACCCACATGCTGTTTGGGTTATTAAATACCGCTAGTGTTTCCAGCCCTTCTCTGGGCTCCCGGGCCGACCATGTTGTGTCTGAGACAAACTGCTGCAATAACAGTGGGGGCCATTTTGTTTGTGGCTTGTTGATGCTTGTGGCTGTGAGCCTCTTGGTCAGTTTTGAATAAAACAACAAATTTAGGGCATCAGTCACTTTTTAATAGGCCTAGCTGTATTTCTGTCATTATTTGATAGATGTTTCAAATAAGAACAATATAATTTCATGCGACAAGACAGACTTATTAAACGCTAGAAGCTAGCTGTTAAAAAGGAATGGAACTAGGCCTAGCTACATGTTAAGGAGTACATCTTTGATATTGTTTTGTTTACCTTACCTATACATTACACTGTCCACCTACAAGGAAAACAATCCTTTTTTTATATAATAAATGGTCAACGTAAAAGGAAAACTATCCCTATTTTATCACTAAGAAATTGGTGAAGGATAAAATTAAGAGAAAAACACAAGATTAGGAGAAAAATGGAACTGATGACAATATTACTAGAAACAAAAGTCTGGATGACTTTTTTAGAGTAATTATACATTGTAGAATGAACCACTGAAAGCACTGGGTCTAAATCCTGATTTGTGTGCATATCCATATCCTGTCTATAAAAAAATCTTCAAAAAATGATACCTTGAGGATACCAGTATTGTCTATGTCTCAATAATCTGTGGTATGTTCATTCCTCACTGCTCAGCTGACCTCACCCTCCCTCTCTCTGTCCTAAGGTAAAGAGACAACAGGTGCCTCATTCCAAAGGATGGATCAATGGTCGAAACGAGCTTTGTGATCCCACCCGAAGCCGACAAAAACACACTCCCGTCTTTCCAACCTCCGCCGTCAAATACACACTCCCATCTTTCCAGCCTCCCCCTAGTACTGACAAAATGAATGAAATGTAGGAGGATGATAAAAATGTATGTCCTGGGTCTGCCCGGTGACCAACCCCTTCCTTTCACTCCTCGCCCCCTCAACATGGAACTCCTGGTAATCCCCTGAAGAGCCAATACAGCCCTGTGGATTTCCAGTAATGTTTCGCTTGTATTGTGTATCCTAAAAGCTACGTAAAGCTACGTATAGCTACGTAAAGCTGTCATAAACATGATACGTCGCCTGTCATAATAACAAAGTACAGGTGATAGAATACAAAACATTTCACAAACTATATGTTATTTTGTGACTACAAAGTGGCCATTTGGCAAACCCCTTTTCTCTGCTTCCTTCCACTCCAAACAATTCCTCTGATCGGTGGAAATTGCCAGGCATTAATATGACCTTGTTACAATAACCCAATGACACTTTTAATTTAGCTGACGTCACTTTTGTGAGACATTTGCGACCCAGGAGCGAATAAAGTATACATTCCTATCCTAATCATGGTAAATTGTCAGTGCTTGAATGCATATGAAATCATGAGGAACTGTCTCATAGGACAGGCTTCAGGCTTTGCCTAAGTTATAAACAGATGGGCATAACATTATAAAGTTATAAACACATGGGCATAATGTGTGAATACAATTCATTTCTTAGGGATATTTGAATGTCATATACACTGAGTGTAAAAAACATTAAGAACACCTTTCTAATATCGAGTTGCACCCCCACCCACCCCTTTAACCATGAGAACAGCCTCAATTCATCAGAGCATGGACTCCACAAGGTGTCGAAAGCGTTCCATGGTGTCAAGTTGGCTGGATGTCCGTTGGGTGGTGGACCACACGGGAAACTGTTGAGCGTGAAAAAGCCAGCAGAGTTGCAGTTCTTGACACAAACCGTTGCGCCTGGCACCTACTACCATGGCCCGTTCAAAGGCACTTCAATCTTTTGTCTTGCCCAATCACCCTCTTAAAAAATGCTTAAAAATGCTTATTTAACCTGTCTCCTCCCCTTTATCTACACTGATTGAATTGGACTTGACAAGCGACATCAATAAGGGACCGTATCTTTCACCTGGATTCACCTGGTCAGTCCATGTCTTGGAAAGAGCAGGTGTTCATAATGTTTTGTTCATAACGACACAATATCAGTTCCACTTTCTTCACAGACCATGATGTTTGCTGTATAGGTTATTCTGGATGACATCTTCCTTACGGCTTTTGAGATCCTGACAGTATAAAGTGTTTTATTGACCAGGGTTAGTCTCAGTAAGCTGAGTAGCTAACCAACTGTAATATCTATCATCAAAGACAGATATGGAGGCAAAGATAGATACAGCACATCCTAAGAGAGAAATAAATCAAACAGACAATTATACTATTTCTAGAGGACCTCTTTATATCGCACAAAACAATGGACAAAACCCTACAAGAGCAGATCCAAAAATCTGACTAATATATATTTTTCTCTCACCAAAACATTCTGTCAAACCGAAAAGACACAGTGTGGTTTACCTACAGTGTTCTCACTGATCAAATGAAGACATTCCCCTTGGACAGAAGCGACACCAGTAGTGCCTTGATGTTTCATATCCAGCCATTGATCTGTTCACGTCCTTTTTTTTTGAGTAGATAGATTAAAACAGGATCTGGGAAGCCCAGCAGATGTGTTCTATTCCCCAGGCTAAGAAATGATCTGCCTGCTGAGCCTTGTCGCTCTCATGTCTACATTGCTTTCTCTGTCGTCGCCTGAGCTAAAATCTTGAAATGATTCCTATCCCTTTGGTGATCGGCCACTTTTTCGCACCCATTGTATGTCACGGCTGCAGCTTTAACCAAATGTACTTACCTGCAGTATGTGTGGATTAAATTAGCTTAATTTCTCTCATATTTAGAATAGCTACAATTGCACAATTGAAAATAAGGCTTGTGTTTACACTTTTAACTCAACATTCCATGGATGTTTTGGTGGTTTTGTGCCACAGTTCACACCCCAAAGATCAATGTACTGTATTGTAGTACCTATCGTAGTATCTATCATATTTTATAACCCGGTACAACTGGTAGTTGTGCATTATCTGTATATCGTGGCCATTGGGCAGCCTTCCATCGTTGAATTTGTTTGCTTGCCTTGGCTCTGTTGATTGACACTATCAGTGGGTAGCTTATCGGCCTTCCCATAGACAAACACTGGAGTTTAAACAAGCAGTGCTTTCCTAGAGTGCTCTGGATGCCTCACTTAGAAGATAAGACCTGGGATCAAATGCCTATTTCATGTCTAAAAAAGTAAGAGATGTGTATTAAGTGCAAATGTTTAAACGTTACAGTTCTGTCCATCTAAGTTATTCTGGCTGACCTGGAGCATTGGTCAAACCGAACATCCTGCTGATAAGACTGTAAAACCTGTCATATTGTTAGATAAGAATGAACCAATAAGACAAAAATCTGTGATCGACTGAGTAACTTCGGCATCAGAGAACTGATTAGGGTGTGCTTTTAACATAATGTCCCCACTATTCATATTTGAGAAGCAATTTTTATAACATGCAAATATGTAAATATAGTTTTGATATCCATGGATAATTTGGGGCAGCTGGATCTGAAATGTTCCTGTTTACAATTGGTCAATGGGTTACTAAGAGTGACCAGAATTGTTGACTTTTGATCAGAATATTACATTTTCTCTGCCCTCTTCAACGGCATATCTAGCGGCATTGTCTGTAGTTATATTACTAAAATAATAACTGTTATTTCCATAATGCACAATGTCACAGCTCAACCCCATGACTCAAGTAGTTCAGTCTATCAAGGGCTTTCGATGTCTCTCAATAATATCATGTTGACATTGAGAAATTGCGAGGTCACGGCAGATTGTAAGCCTACAAGGCAGATTTCATTTGTGTTGCAATTGATTTCACATTAAGGAAGCATGAAGCCGAGTATTTTTCTTGCATGTCCATGCTATGATAGCTTTTTTGGTGCATTTTTCCAGCACATAGAAACTGACTTTTTGATTCATTCCTGGACAAGCTGGATACAGGGTTTGATTAAATGAGACAATAATAATCACATATAAGAATGACAGCTTTTTCTTGTTATCTCCAATAGCGGAAAGGTTCTCTGCTAGTCTGTTTAATAGCTCCATTTGTAATGACCTTTTACCAATGTCCTGTTTGACATCATCATGAACAGCAAGCAACCTGTCAAAACAGTCAGACGCAGCTAGACGCAGCCTATCACACCATCAGCCATGCCTGACATATCCTCGGCGCTGCTAAATACTTCCAAGCGCCAGAGATGGAGAACAAATGTGCTATCAAATATCATCGGGAATCAGATTGGCACGGATCCCTCTATTAATGCGTGTCATATTGTTGTCTTTACGGTCTGGTTTTGACAGGAGCGGTTCCATTCTGTCTGGCCCACTCTTTGCTCAGTGCGTGGCTAGTGTAGGGCCCAGTGGTGGCAGCCTCCGATCTGATGCCCGCCGCTAGTTAGCCTAATGTTGTTTTAACAGTATTTTCCCTTCCATTAGAGGGGAAGACTAAGAGGGTTACACCACCTGGCCCTGTTCACTGCTGAGCTGGCACTAGCCTGGTTATGTAATGCTGCATAGGCTGCTGGAGGAGAGGGTGTTTGCTTAATTTACGAGTCTATAAACCACAGGCTCCTCCAGCAACCACAGGCTCCCTCTAGGAAACCCTTGGTTTGACTTGGCCCTGATTTGGACAATTATGGGTTGGAGTGGTCTACCCAGATGGTGTTCCTAAAGACTCCTTTCTGAAGGCACTTACGTACAGGACAGAGATTCTACCAACTACCCAGTTGGCTCTGCTTCCCAAATATACTTAGCAACTCTGAGAACTCCCTCCATTCCAAATTGTTCTAGAAGCTGGTAAGAACGGTCTTAAGCATGGGCCTTCTCCAAATTTGACTTATCACAACTCTATATACGACGCGTTGGGATGACAAAGATGGATTAAGAGAAATCAAACACAAGATCACGTCAACACGTGTTCATTGTAATTGCACAACCACCACCATCATGCATACAGATTACATGCATGATGCAGTACTACCTGCCCACATCAAGTTCCCGGCTGTGATTATGAAAGTGTGGAGGTTGGAAGGTCGGGTCACTACTGCTAGGCTGGTTAGTGCACAGGCAGCAGGTGCTAGAGGCAACAACTGAGACCCTTGGAGCTGGGGGAGAGCTGTCAGCTCTGATCAAAAACCAGACTGGATCCGTAGCAGTCTCATGATGCCTCTCTCTCTCTGCACCACCCACGATTGAAGTCTGGACAGGGCGGATAATGGGCTCTGAACCGTCCCTATAAGGTGAACCTTCAACGCAGTCGGCAAGGTGTGGGCTGGGGATGCCAATTCGGTCCAGCAAGTAAAGCTTCTGGGAACAATCACTGAGGCGTACAAAATAAGCATTGTGCATCCCTGTTTGATCCAGACAAATCATTATTCTGGGCAATTGAATCACCATTTGAATTTTTTTAAACTAGTTCTGAAGTAACCTCTGTACAAGATAACCTGGCAACTGTTTTTAGGTACGATGATGATTCTTTAAATAATGCGTACAACCCTGTCAATTCAACCCTTCAACCTTTCAATTCATACTTCATCAATAAAAGCTATTTCAAATTACAGCAACTTATAAGTGGAAATACACCAAATCAATACCAGCTGCAACCGATACCAGATGTAAACAATCACTTAAAGGGATAGTTCACCTATATTACAAAACGTCATTGTTTCCTTACCCTGTAAGCAGTCTATGGACAAGGGATTAATAGCAATCCATGCTTTGGTTTAGTTTCCACATGCTAACTAACGTTTTAGCATTTATGGCACAAATCCCATGCATGTCATGGTACTTATATTACCATTTTTCACACATCATATCCAATGTGTCAAAGACTGCTTACAGGGTAAGGAAACCTTTATGTTATTTAGTAATTTGGGTGAACTATCCCTTTAACATATTCAATGCAATTTGTCTCTAATCTCCATCCTGTCTCTCTGGGGAGTCGAGTCTATATTTCACTCCAAAGCCTTTGTCTACTGATTCTCTGGGGTCACTAAAGATACCATGGCACTTATCGTAAGAGTAGAGGTGTTAACCCCGGTGACCTGGCTAAATTCCCAATCTGGACATCATACCATCATCGCCACTTAATCATCCCCTGCTTCCAATTGGCTCATTCATCCTTCCTCCTCTCCCCTGTAATTATTCCCCAGGTCGCTGCTGTAAATGAGAATGTGTTTTCAGTCAACCTGGTAAAATAATGGGTACATTTAAATAAATGCAATCATTGAATGGAGTTAAGTTAAATATAAATGATTCAACACGTCATGGTTGGAATTGAGCAGTGTAGGCTACAGGTCATCCGTATACAACCACAACCGTGTGACTACATATCCCATCCCATAGTGAACATCAGACGCCCCTAGAATAGCTCCGGAACATTTACTCAGCCCAAGAGTTGCTCGCTAGAAATCACAAACATCCCCCCTTCTCAGTGATCTCAATTGTAATTGCCCTTTCGGAAAACACATTAGCTCAAGACGTGTTTGAGGAAGGAATTGAGGCGCAGAGCCTTGTCCAAACAGCCTCTATACACATGTAGAGCTTCCGTACACACACACACACACTGCGGCAGACGGGAGTGCTGTCCTGTGTTTGCTCATACATATAGATCGGAGTGGCGACATGTAATCTTGGCTTGGAAGAAGTAGGAGAGTCCTACGTGTGTTGATGATATGATGGTGGTAGTAGGGAAAACGTATAGGTCATAGTGTTGTGGGGGTGGGGGTGGGGGGTCAGATAAGGACTCCCTAGCCTTACAGCTGGCATGCAACAGAACGATCTTCACAATGAGAGTCTGTTTCAGATGGTCTTGTGTCCATATAGTAGAATTGTAAATGGCACACACCTCTCTCTCTCTCTCTCTCTCTCTCTCTCACACACACACACACACACACATCTTCCGGAGGTGTCTTGGATAATTTATTCAGGCCTGCCTGCTCTCTGATGGAAGGTGTGGTGTGTGGCTGTTCTGCCTGGGAGACCATGCAACAGTGGGCCAGGTGTGTCCGTCCGTCTGTCTGTTTGTCCCCAGGTGTGCCAGGTGTGTGTGTGTGTGTGTGTGTGTGTGTGTGTGTGTGTGTGTGTGTGTGTGTGTGTGTGTGTGTGTGTGTGTGTGTGTGTGTGTGTGTGTGTGTGTGTGCTCTTGTGTGTGTGGGCCAGCCAATGGTATCTGTCTAGGGGTGTCTGTCTGTCTCTTTGTTTCCAGGGGTGTCTGTCTGTGTGTCTGTCTGCAGGCGTCCAGGCCAGCAGCTGGGTCTGGCTGACTGACAGTGTGCGTCTACACAAAGCTGATTCACCACCACTCAGATTCAGTGGTTTAGGTGCCACTGCTAACACACAGGTGTGCACGGACGCACACAGACGCACCCACGGACACACAAACATACACAGACACACAGACACACACACACACACACAGCTTAAAGAAAGAAAATAAAGATCCAGTGCAGTCAAAAAACGTGATGTCCTGTGTTTTATATACATATATTCCCACACTATGAGGTTGGAAAAATACTGTGAAATTGTTAACATTATGATAATGCCCTTTTAGTGTAAGAGCTGTTCTGAAATTGCAGCCTGTTTTTTGGGGGATGGAGTTTTGGCCTGCCTTGATGATATCATCAGGTGGTAAATGAGTTAATAGACCAATAAGAGAGTTCGAAACATCTCTGCCAATAACAACTAGTTTTCCGTTTTCCCCTCCACATTCAGACCACTCCAAGACGGCATTAGCAAAATATTTGCTTGAGAAATTGTTATTTGCATTTTTTTTTTTACAATTTTAATTGAAAACAATCATATTAAGGTACTTAATCGTTATGCATAAATGATTTGATATTGAGAGGCAGAGAGGGGCAAGGATAATGGGATTTGTATGGTGATGAGATGTCTGTATTTTCATACTCTATTTCCAGGATAGATGGATCCCCTGGTGCTGACAAAGGCAGTGTCGCCCACTAGAAAACATACCCTTACATTCTATTTTATATAGAATGATTTTCCTTTTCGAAGAATCGCATGGAAACTACCCTGCAAACAAAAATGAGCAATTAGAACGTCCCCAGAACATCACGAAATGGTTGAGTAAAGGAGTCTGGACGTTGTGTCACGGTCCCCGAGGACATTTTTTAGGATGTTCACATGACATTATTTCATGGTCCCCTGGAGGTTTTTGTCTAGTTTGTGGTTTGTCGCTGGGAATTCCCTGAGGACATTCTTGGGATGTGGTGTCATGGTTCCCTGGATGTTTTTGCCTGATCTTCCTGCTACGCCATAATGTCTGAGTCAATGACTGATTTCACCTTTATTCCTACACTTTGCACTTGAAAGTAAATCTCATCCCTGTTAAACATACACAAAATAGAACAAAACAGAGATTCAGGAGTAACATTAAAACAAAGTAATACACGTCACCAACATTGGACAACTATGCTGAAAATCCAAACTCAAATTGCTGAAATAAGTAAATGAAATCAATGATGAGAGAATAGTCAGATTAACTGATTGTAAAAGAGGGGCCATCTACACGTTTACTTTAGTTACGCGCAGAGATGTTTTATATGTAATGAATGCGTAGGGGACTTCAGAAATTCAACTGAATTTGTGGCGCAGCAGAAAGATCAGCACGCCCCAAACTCAATGGCTGTGAGTTCAAATCCCATGTGGGGTCATATTGAGAAGTTAGTACTAACTTTAATCATATTGTCATCGATTAAAGATTTTGACACTTTTAGCTGAACAGTGCACCATTTACCTTAATTAAGTGATAATACCCGAGAAGCCGGTGTTTGGAGGATATATTGACACAGTTTGCCGGCCCTCGACTTGGTCTCGGGCCTAACAACACCCGTGCCAATATATCCTCCAAACACCAGCTTCGAGGGTCACGGCTAATTTTAGCAGGGACATTCCCTGGAGACAGTCACGCAACATCCTAATGACTAGTAAAATTAAAGTTTGAGAACGTCCTGAAAAGTCCTGACATGGTCCTCCGTGATGTCCTGGTAACTTACAGGGAACTAGACAAAGGTTCCCCAGAGAATGTTCCATTGGGACTATCATGCGACGACCTCTTGACCATCATGAAATGTCCCCTTGTGGTCATTGAATGTCCCATGGAGGGCGTCCTTATAGGCAAGTAATTGAAAGTGGTGGAAAGAGTTGGTAAAAATGTAAATTCCTGCAAAAGCAAGGGCCATGCAACAGTTCTTTCTCTGAAGATGATGATAATAACAAATACATAAATGACATTGCTGTAGAATTACTGACTAGAATACAATTGCACAATATTGCTTTATCTCATCAACTTATTCATAATTACATTAACATGTCTACATTTTACGCTTCATAACTGAATTCATACCTCCAATATGATATGCGAGAATTCTCTTCTCTTAATAACCAGTTAGTATCAAATTTCTAACCGTAACAAATGTACTTTAAAAGAATCGAGCTCTCCTCCCTTCATCACTAATGACAATCTCATGTTCCTGCGGTAGGTTGGGTTTAGAGTTGTATTTTCTCAAGGTATTTGTTATGTTGTTCGTAATAATGAAGGTCGGACCAAGGCGCAGAGTACTTCGAGTTCCACATATTTTAATGAAAGTGAAACTTAAGCTAATACAAAACAAAATAAAGAATAAACAAACCGTGATGACAATGTATAGCGAATAGGCAACTAAACATAAACAATATCCCATAACACACAGGTGGAAAAAAATGCAACTTAAATATGATCCCCAATTAGAGACAACGATTACCAGCTGCCTCTAATTGGGAATCATACACAAACACCAACATAGAAAAATAAACCTAGAACCCCACATAGAAATAATAAACTAGACTAAACACACTTAGTCACGCCCTGACCTACTCTACCATGGAAAATAGAGGCTTTCTATGGTCAGGACGTGAGAGTATTGTGTTTACTGATGTCTCTAGTAAGCAATCAGTTTGTCAACTGAGGTAAGTGTTTGATTTCACCAGACGCTGGAATTTGTGTTTTTACACACCCTAGCTCAATGAAAGTTGTAGGAAAAAAATACATTGAAATCATTGTTATTCAAGCAATTTATGTGACATGGTGGACATGCCATCGTGTGTCTAGTAAGACACATTGACAACTCTTAAGTGTAGCAATATTGACTGTATGCCACTGTGAAGACTTCATAACCTTTTTGACACTCCAGAGTCAGAGGTAAACTACTACTACTTTAAGGGTGACATTTCAAAGCATGTGAATTTACAGTAATCTGCGGAACACATCTGATCTTTTAGTGTGTGTGTGTGTGTGTTCACTGATTAGATTATTCACAACGTCATGATGCAGTTGTTGCTAATGGTAACGCTTTGTGGATTAGATTGCTCTATAACTCTTAAAATGAGACACAGCTATATTGCAGCACGTACACCAAAATCATTAATGTAATCTGTTTCTCTCGCTTTTAAGAGAGGGCAACTTGACACTTGATGGGTTTGAGATAAAAGCAATTAGTACTCAATTGGATCTTTATCTGCAAGTCACTTGCCACATAATAAGGAAAATAGGAAGAGGCGGATTCCTTCTCTCTTTCTCTCTCGTTTATCGATCTTGCGTTCTCCTCCCGATCATATTTGGCTGCTTTCCTTCCATCTCTCATTGAGTGAAACCGTAAACAGCGGAATACTGAGACGGAGGTTAGGTTGATGTTGGTTCTTCGGGGCCTTGTGACCAGCTCACACCACGAGGAGTTGTGAGGGACGTGGTGTGTGTGTAATGAGAGATGTCCTCAGGGCGGAGGAGGATTAGTATGGATGACAAAGCCACTGACGCCTCATGTGGAGCCACGTCAGACGCTTTGGGCGTCTTTTCGGAAGGGGGCCCGTGTATATGGGGAGAGGGCATGAGCCCTGAAGTTATTTTGAGACATTTGACGTACAATGGGTTACGGCCCGGGTGGGGTGAGTTGAGTGAATCAACAACAACAGAAAGGGGAGAGAATGGTCACAGTCAACCAAGAGGAAGTGTCAAATAGGGGAGAGGGGCAGAGAGAGGAAGGGAGGAAAGGAGGGGAAAGCCTCTGGGCCCTTAGACATACAACTGGTGTTATTTGACTCAGTGTCGTACACTGATTGACTAACACTCCTATGGATTCTTTCACTGGAATAAAACCTGGCCTCTGGCTTATTTAAAATAGGCCTAATCATTCCCATTGCTAACGTGTGTATTCATTTAGTTGTGTGTTGACAGCATTTTAAATGCTTAGCCCATGGTGATGTTTTCACAAATCTCTGCTCATTTTCAGACATACCTACGCATTGTAAAAGTGTTTCTTTGTACAAATATAGCCCTCTACACCTGTGATACAATGTATGACTTGTTTAGTCCTAGTCCCCCCTTGATTCACACTGACCTGAGGAAATTAAGGTGTGCGTCTCTTGACTAGTCGGATAATTACTCACTCGTAGTCTCAGACAGTAATTGATGGAAGACATTGATTCGGCCCGGACGGTAAACAGTCTGTGTGTTTTATAATCCTGTGGAAAGCTGTGTTTGATTTCTGATTCACCCGACTCCCACGTCTTCTCCTCTCCAAATCCCCTGCAAATCATTTACAGTGCCATTAATTATCGTGAACCTAGAAAGGGAACAATTACACTTCTAATGAAGTCTAATTATAGCTCATTGAGGATATGTTGTTATAACACGCAGCAGCTATATTACTTGATTATTTCTGTTAAATAAAAGACAGATGTAAAACATAGGTAGCCCTATACAAAGTGTTGCCCATATGGAAGCGTAGCTCATTGTCACGATCTTCTTCATCTGAGGAACAGTAAAGATCGGGCCAAAACGCAGCGTGGTAAGTGTCCATGTTAATTTAATATAACTGAACCAACTGGCCAAGACTAAGGGGGAGTGGGGTCCACGTCCCGCGCCAGAGCCGCCACCGCAGATAGATGCCCACCCAGACCCTCCCATATGGGTTTAGGTTTTGCGTCGGAGTCCGCACCTTTGGGTACTGTCACGCCCTGACCTTCGTTCCTTTTTTATGTCTCTATTTTGGTTTGGTCGGGCGTGAGTTGGGGTGGGCATTCTGTGTTTGTCCTGATACGGTTCCCAACCAGAGGCAGCTGTCTATCGTTGTCTGATTGAGAACCATACTTAGGTAGCCTTTTCCCACCTGGTGTTTGTGGGTAGTTGTTTCCTGTTTTGTGTTGTGTCACCTATCAGGACTGTTTCGATTTTCGTTGTTTCACCTGGTTATTTAGTATTTCGTGTTCAGTTATATTAAATTAACATGGACACTTACCACGCTGCGTTTTGGTCCGATGAAGAAGATCGTTACAGAGCTACCCACCACCAAAGGACCAAGCAGCGTGGAGAAGAGGACTGGACATGGGAACAGGCGGAGGCAGCAGGAGAAGGGAACCGGAGATACGAGGGAACACGGCTGGCAAGGAAGCCCGAGAGGCAGCCCCTAAAAATGTTTTTTTTTTGGGGGGGGGGGGGACACGGGGAGTGTGGCAGAGTCAGGTTGGAGACCTGAGCCCACTCCCTGTGCTTACCATGGCGATCATGGGACTGGTCAGGCCCCAGGCTATGGGGTGAAATTGGAGGTGAGCGAAGGAAGCGAAGCCGAGACTGTGAAGGAGTTGATGGGGAGATTGGAGGAGAGAGCATTGAGAGAGCTGCTGTGTTGGTGCATGAGTCAAGACATCCGCCCGACGGAGCGTGTTCGCGATTTGATGTAACCCGAGTTAGCTCTCCATACTCGTCCTGAGGTGCGTGCTAGCCGTCTGGTGAAGACTGTGCCAGCCCCACGCACCAGGCCTCCTGTGAGACTACCTGGCCCTGCACGTCCTGTGCCAGCTCGGTGCTACAGCTCTCCAATACGTACTCTGAGCCCGGTGCTCTAAATCAAATCAAATCAAATTTATACATCAGCTGATGAAGTGTATTCAAAGTGCTGTACAGAAACCGAGCCTAAAACCCCAAACAGCAAGCAATGCAGGTGTAGAAGCACGGTGGCTAGGAAAAATTCCCTAGAAAGGCCAAGACCTAGGTAGAAACCTAGAGAGGAACCAGGCTATGAGGGGTGGCCAGTCCTATTCTGGCTGTGCCGGGTGGAGATTATAACAGAACATGGCCAAGATGTTCAAATAATAATAATCACAGGCAGAACAGTTGAAACTGGAGCAGCAGCACGGCCGGATGGACTGGGTACAGCAAGGAGTCATAATGCCAGTTAGTCCTGAGGCATGGTACTAGGGCTCAGGTACTCCGAAAGAGAGAAAGAAAGAGAGAATTAGAGACAGCATACTTAAGTTCACATAGGACACCGGATAAGACAGGAGAAGTATTCCAGATATAACAAACTGACCCTATCCTCCCGACACATAAACTACTGCAGCATAAATACTGGAGGCTGAGACAGGAGGGGTCAGGAGACACTGTGGCCCCATCCGATGATACCCCCGGACAGGGCCAAACAGGAAGGATATAACCCCACCCACTTTGCCAAAGCACAGCCCCCACACCACTAGAGGGATATCTTCAACCACCAACTTACCATCCTGAGACAAGGCCGAGTATAGCCCACAAAGATCTCCCCCACAGCACAACCCAAGGGGGGGGCCAACCCAGACAGGAAGATCACATCAGTGACTCAACCCACTCAAGTGACGCACCCCTCCCAGGGACAGCATGAAAGAGCACCAGTAAGCCAGTGACTCAGACCCTGTAATGGGGTTA
Organism: Oncorhynchus kisutch; assembly: GCF_002021735.2. Lineage (NCBI taxonomy): Eukaryota > Metazoa > Chordata > Actinopteri > Salmoniformes > Salmonidae > Oncorhynchus > Oncorhynchus kisutch. The sequence goes on along the minus strand of NC_034183.2, from coordinate 49,703,291 downwards.
GAGGCAGAGAATCCCAGTAGAAAGAGGGGAACCGACCAGACAGAGACAGCAAGGGCGGTTTGTCGCTCCAGAGCCTTTCCGTTCACCTTCACACTCCTGGAGAGATGAAGAGATGAGTCTTCAGTAAAGACTTAAAGGTTGAGACCGGGTTTCGTCTCTCACATGGGTAGGCAGACCATTCCATAAAAAATGGAGCTCTATAGGAGAAAGCCCTGCCTCCAGCTGTTTGCTTAGAAATTCTAGGGACAATTAGGAGGCCTGTGTCTTGTGACCGTAGCGTACGTGTAGGTATGTACGGCAGGACCAAATCAGAGAGATAGGTAGGAGCAAGCCCATGTAAATGCTTTGTAGGTTAGCAGTAAAACCTTGAAATCAGACCTTGCCTTGACAGGAAGCCAGTGTAGGGAGGCTAGCACTGGAGTAATATGATCAATTTTTTTTGTTCTAGTCAGGATTCCAGCAGCCGTATTTAGCACTAACTGAAGTTTATTTAGTGCTTTATCTGGGTAGCCGGAAAGTAGAGCATTGCTAACCCTAACCTAGAAGTAACAAAAGCATGGATACATTTTTCTGCAGCGTTTTTGGATAGAAAGTTAGATTTTTGCAATGTTATCTAGATGGAAAAAAGCTGTCCTTGAAACAGTCTTGATATGTTCGTCAAAAGAGAGATCAGGGTCCAGAGTAACGCCAAGGTCCTTCACAGTTTTATTTGAGACGACTGTACAACCATTAAGATTAATTGTCAGATTCAACAGAAGATCTCTTTGTTTCTTGGGACCAAGAACAAGTATCTCTATTTTGTCCGAGTTTAAAAGTAGAAAGTTTGCAGCCATCCACTTCCTTATGTCTGAAACACAGGCTTCTAGCGAGGGCAATTTTGGGGCTTCACCATGTTTCATTGAAATGTACAGCTGTGTGTCATCCGCATAGCAGTGAAAGTTTACATTATGTTTTCGAATAACATCCCCAAGAGGTAAAATATATAGTGAAAACAATAGTGGTCCTAAAACGGAACCTTGAGGAACACCGAAATTTACAGTTGATTTGTCAGAGGACAAACCATTCACAGAGACAAACTGATATCTTTCCGACAGATAAGATCTAAACCAGGCTAGAACTTGTCCATGTGGACCAACTTGGGTTTCCAATCTCTCCAAAAGAATGTGGTGATCGAAGGTATCAAAAGCAGGATTAAGGTCTAGGAGCACGAGGACAGATGAAAAGCCTCGGTCTGATGCCATTAAAAGGTCATTTACCACCTTCACAAGTGCAGTCTCAGTGCTATGATGGGGTCTAAAACCAGGCTGAACCATTCCGTATACATAGTTTGTCTTCAGGAAGGCAGTGAGTTGCTGCGCAACAGCCTTTTACATTTTCTTGAGAGGAATGGAAGATTCGATATAGGCCGATAGTTTTTAATATTTTCTGGTCAAGGTTTGGCTTTTTCAAGTGAGGCTTTATTACTGCCACTTTTAGTTAGTTTGGTACACATCCGATGGATAGAGAGAAGTTTATTATGTTCAACATAGGAGGGCCAAGCACAGGAAGCAGCTCTTTCAGTAGTTTAGTTGGAATAGGGTCCAGTATGCAGCTTGAAGGCCATAATATTTTCATCATTGTGTCAAGAGATATAGTACTAAAACACTTGAGTGTCTCTCTTGATCCTAGGTCCTGGCAGAGTTGTGCAGACTCAGGACAACTGAGCTTTGAAGGAATACGCAGATTTAAAGAGGAGTCCGTAATTTGCTTTCTAATAATTATGATATTTTCCTGAAAGAAGTTCATGAATTTATTACTGCTGAAGAGAAAGCCATCATCTGTTGGGGAATGTTGCTTTTTAGTTAGCTTTGCGACAGTATCAAAAATAAATTTAGTATTGTTCTTATTTTCCTCAATTAAGTTGGAAAAATAGGATGATCGAGCAGCAGTAAGGCCTCTTCGATACTGCACGGTACAGTCTTTCCAAGCTAGTCGGAAGACTTCCAGTATGGGAAGCTCGGGTATGTTCTGTATACCAGGGAGCTAGTTTCTTATGAGAAATGTTTTTAGTTTTTAGGGGTGCAACTGCATCTAGCGTATTGTGGCAAGGTTAAATGGAGTTCCTCAGTTAGGTGGTTAACTGATTTTTGTCCTCTGACATCCTTGGGTAGACAGAGGGAGTCTGGAAGGACAACAAGGAATCTTTGTGTTGTCTGTGAATTTATAGCACGACTTTTGATGTTCCTTGGTTGGGGTCTGAGCAGATTATTTGTTGCAATTGCAACGTAATAAAATGGTGGTCCGATAGTCCAGGATTATGAGGAAAAACATTAAGATCCACCACATTTATTCCATGGGTCAAAACTAGGTCCAGAGTATGACTGTGACAGTGAGTAGGTCCACAGACATGTTGGACAAAACCCACTCAGTCGATGATGGCTCCGAAAGCCTTTTGGAGTGGGTCTGTGGACTTTCCATGTGAATATTAAAGTCACTAAAGATTAGAATATTATCTGCTATGGCAACAAGGTCCGATAGGAATTCAGGCAACTCAATGAGGAACGCTGTATATGGCCCAGGAGGCCTGTAAACAGTAGCTATAAAAAGTGATTGAGTAGGCTGCATAAATTTCATGACTAGAAGCTCAAAAGACGAAAACCTCATTTTTTTTTTTTGTGTAAATTGAAATTTGCTATCGTAAATGTTAGCAACACCTCCGCCTTTGCGGGATGCACGTGGGATATGGTCACTAGTGTAGCCAGGATTTTGAGGTATGAGGTATCACGATCTCTTTCAATAATGACAGGAATGGAGGAGGTCTTTATCCTAGTGAGATTGCTAAGGCGAACACCGCCTTGTTTAGTTTTGCCCAACCTAGGTCGAGGCACAGACATGGTCTCAATGGGAATAGCTAAGCTGACTACACTGACTGTGCTTTTGGCAGACTCCAATATGCTGGCAGGCTGGCTAACAGCCTGCTGCCTGGCCTGCACCCTATTTCATTGCGGAGCTAGAGGAGTTAGAGCCCTGTCTATGTTGGTAGATAAGATGAGAGCACCCCTCCAGCTAGGATGGAGTCAGTCACTCCTCAGGTCAGGCAGGTCAGGCTTGGTCCTGTTTGTGGGTGAGTCCCAGAAAGAGGGCCAATTATCTTCAAATTCTATCTTTTGGGAGGGGCAGAAAACAGTTTTCAACCAGAGATTGAGTTGTGAGACTCTGCTGTAGAGCTCATCACTCCACCTAACTGGGAGGGGGCCGGAGACAATTACTCGATGCCGACATCTTTCTAGCTGATTTACACGCTGAAGCTATGTTGCGCTTGGTGACCTCTGACTGTTTCATCCTAACATCGTTGGTGCCGACGTGGATAACAATATCTCTATACTCTCTACACTCGCCAGCTCCCCGCATCTGCCGGGCTAGGGTGAGGATCCAGCCAGGACGGATGGTGCCAGCCCGCTCTCCATACCACCAGTGCGTCTCCTGCGTCGGCTCGGCACACTGTTTCTCCCTTGTGTCTGCACAGCCCAGTGCGTCCTGTGCCTGCGCCCCACACGTGTCGGGCTAAAATCACCATCCAGCCAGGACAGGTTGTGCAGGCCCTTAGTTCGAGACCTCCAGTGCGCCTCCACGGCCTGGTCTATCCTGTGCCTCCTCCAAGGACCAGGATGGCTCTCCGTCTCCTCTCTCCAGGTTCTCCCTTCACTCCGGAGCTGCCAGAGTCGCCCTTCACTCCGGCGCTGCCAGAGTCGCCCTTCACCCCGGCGCTGCCAGAGTCGCCCTTCACCCCGGCGCTGCCAGAGTCGCCCTTCACCACGGCGCTGCCAGAGTCGCCCTTCACCACGGCGCTGCCAGAGTCGCCCGCCTGTCCGGCGCTGCCAGAGTCGCCAGCCTGTCCGGCGCTGCCATATTCGCCCGCCATGGCGAGGGTCCCTGCTCCAGAGGCGGGGACACTAGCCTAAGGTGGGCCAAGCCTAAGGTGGAGCGGTGTCCACGTCCAGCACCAGAGCCGCCGCCATAAATAAGGCCCACCCAGACCCTCCCCTTTAGAGTCAGGTTTGTGGCCGGAGTCCGCACCTTTGGGTGGGGGTACTGTCACGCCCTGGCCATAGAGAGGCTTTTATTCTCTATTTTGTTTAGGCCAGGGTGGGCATTCTATGTTCATTTTCTATGTTTTGTATTTCTTTGTTGTTTGGCCGGGTGTGGTTCTCAATCAGAGGCAGCTGTCTATCGTTGTCTCTGATTGAGAACCAAACTTAGGTAGCTTTTTCCCACTGGGTTTTTGTGGGTAGTTGGTTTCTGTTTTTATGTCTGCACCAGACAGAACTGTTTCGGTTTCGTTCATTCTCTTTGTTGTTTTATTATTCAGTGTTCAGTTCAAAATAAAAAGATGAACACGTACCACGCTACACCTTGGTCCTCACCTTCTTCGACCAACAGCCGTTACACTCATATGGAAAGTGCAGCCTATTTCTCTTAATCATATCACAATCAACTTTTAACAGTTGAATGTAGACACATATATACAAATCTCATATATATATATATATATATATATATATATATATATATTTATAAACTTTTTTCTGAAATATGTTATCGAAATATGCAGATGATGCAATGGCTCATTAAAGGTGCACATACAGTGGCAAGAAAAAGTATGTGAAACCTTTGGTATTATCTGGATTTCTACATAAATTGGTCAAAAAATTTGATCTGATTTTTTTATTTTTTATTTCACCTTTATTTAACCAGGTAGGCTAGTTGAGAACAAGTTCTCATTTGCAACTGCGACCTGGCCAAGATAAAGCATAGCAGTGTGAGCATACAACAAAGAGTTACACATGGAGTAAACAATTAACAAGTCAATAACACAGTAGAAAACAAAGGGGGGGGTCTATATACAATGTGTGCAAAGGCATGAGGAGGTAGGCAAATAATTACAATTTTGCAGATTAACACTGGAGTGATAAATGATCAGATGGTCATGTACAGGTAGAGATATTGGTGTGCAGAAGAGCAGAAAAGTAAATAAATAAAAACAGTATGGGGCTGAGGTAGGTGAAAAGGGTGGGCTATTTACCAATAGACTATGTACAGCTGCAGCGATCGGTTAGCTGCTCAGATAGCTGATGTTTGAAGTTGGTGAGGGAGATAAAAGTCTCCAACTTCAGCGATTTTTGCAATTCGTTCCAGTCACAGGCAGCAGAGTACTGGAACAAAAGGCGGCCAAATGAGGTGTTGGCTTTAGGGATGATCAGTGAGATACACCTGCTGGAGCGCGTGCTACGGATGGGTGTTGCCATCGTGACCAGTGAGCTGAGATAAGGCGGAGCTTTATCTAGCTTTACCTAGCATAGACTTGTAGATGACCTGGAGCCAGTGGGTCTGATCTTCATCAACAGACAAACACAGTGTGCTTAAATTAATAACACACATTATTTTATTTTTCTTGTCTATATTGAATACATCATTTTTTTAACATTCACAGTGTAAGTTGGAAAAAGTATGTGAACCCCTAGGCTAATGACTTCTCAAAAACCTAATTGGAGTCAGGAGTCAGCTAATGTAGAGTCAAATCAATAAGACGAGATTGGAGATGTTGGTTAGCACTTCCTTGCCCTTTAAAAAACACTCACAAAATTTGAGTTTGCTGTTCACAATAAGCATAACCTGATGTGAACCATGCTTTGAACAAAAGAGATCTCAGAAGAACTTGCATAAAGCTGGAAAGGGTTACAAAAGTATATCTAAAAGCCTTGATGTTCATTGTCTATAAATAGAGAAAGTTCAGCACTGTTGCTACTCTTCCTAGGAGTGGCTGTCCTGCAAAGATGACTGCAAGAGCACAGCGCAGAATGCTCAATGAGGTTAAGAAGAATCCTACAGTGTCAACTAAAGACTTACAGAAATCTCTGGAACATGCTAACATCTCTGTTGACGAGTCTATGATACGTAAAACACTAAACAAGAATGGTGATCATGGGAGGACACCACGGAAAAAGCCACTGCTCTCCAAAAAAAACCTTGCTGCACATCTTAAAAAGACAAATGAGAATCTGGAAGTTCCAAAATATTATGTGGACAGATTCAACTAAAGTTGAGTTGTTTGGAAGGAACACACAACACTATGTGTGGAGAAAAAAGGCACAGCACACCAACATTAAAACCTCACCCCAACTGTAAAGTATGGTGAGAGCTGCTTTGCTGCCTCAGGGCCTGGACAGCTTACTATCATTGACGGAAAAATGAATTCCCAAGTTTATCAAGATATTTTGCAGTTCGAATGTAAGGCTATTTGTCCGCCAATTGAAGATCAACAGAAGTTGGGTGATGCAACAGGACAATGACCCAAAACACAGAAGTAAATCAACAACAGAATAGCTTCAACAGAAGAAAATACGCCTTCTGGAGTGGCCCAGTCAGAGTCCTGACCTCAACATGATTGAGATGCTGTGGTATGACCTCAAGAGAGCGGTTCACACCAGACATCCTAAGAAAGTTGCTGAGCTGAAACAGTTTTGTAAAGAGGAATGGTCCAGAATTCCTCCTGACCGTTGTGCAAGTCTGATCCGCAACTACAGAAAACGTTTGGTTGAGGTTATTGCTACTAAAGGAGGGTCAATCAGTTATTAAATCCAAGGGCTCACATACTTTTCCCACCCTGCACTGTGAATGTTTAAATGGTGTGTTCAATAAAGACATGAAAATAATTGTTTGTGTGTTATTAATTTAAGCAGACCATGTTTGTCTATTGTTGTGACTTAGATGAAGATCAGATCAAATTGTATGACCAATTTATGCAGAAGTACAGGTAATTCCAAAGGGTTCACATACTTTTTTTGCCACTGCCTCACCTGGTTCACCAACTATTTCTCAGATAGAGTTCAGTGTGTCAAATCGGAGGGCCTGTTGTCCGGACCTCTGGCAGTCTTTATGTGGGTACCACAGGGTTCAATTCTCGGGCTGACTCTCTTCTCTGTATATATATCAATGATGTCGCTCTTGCTGCGGGGGATTCCCTGATCCACCTCTACGCAGACAACACCATTCTGTATACATCTGGTACTTCATTGGAGACTGTTAACTAATCTCCAAACGAGCTTCAATGCCATACAACACTCCTTCCGTGGCCTGCAACTGCTCTTAAACCCTAATAAAACCAAATGTATGCTCTTCAACCGATCGCTGCCCGTACCCGCCCGCCCGACTAGCATCACTACTCTGGACGGTTCTGACTTAGAATATGTGGACAACTACAAATACCTAGGTGTCTGGCTAGACTGTAAACTCTCCTTCCAGACTCATATTAAACATCACCAATCCAAAATTAAATCTAGAATCGGCTTCCTATTTCGCAACAAAGTCTCCTTCACTCATGCCACCAAACATACCCTCGTAAAACTGACTATCCTACTCGACTTTTAATTTATATTTTTACCTTTATTTAACTAGGCAAGTCAGTTAAGATTTTTATTTTATTTTCTTCGGCGATGTCATTTACAAAATAGCTTCTAATATTTTACTCAGAAAACTGCATGCAGTCTATCACGGTGTCATTTGTTTTGTCACCAAAGCCCCTTATGCCACCCACCACTGCGACCTGTATGCTCTAGTCGGCTGACCCTCGCTACATATTCATCGCCAGACCCACTGGCTCCAGGTCATCTATAAGTCTATACTAGATAAAGCTCCGCCTTATCTCAGCTTACTGGTCACGATAACACCCACCCGTAGCACTCGCTCCAGCAGGTATATCTCACTGGTCATCCCCAAAGCCAACACCTTTGGCCGCCTTTCCTTACAGTTCTCTGCTGCCAAGGACTGGAACGAATTGAAAATATATATTTTCGCTGAAGCTGGAGACTTATATTTCCCTCACTAACTTTAAACATCAGCTATCTGAGCAGCTAACCGATCGCTGCAGCTATACATAGCCCATCTGTAAATAGCCCACCCAATCTACCTACCTCATCCTGTCACGGTCGTCCTCCTCTTCATCTGAAGAGGAGAGACGAGAAGGATCGGAGGACCAAAATGCGGCGTGATATGTGTTCATCATGAATTTTAATAAAGAAAACACTGAAACACTATACAAAACCAGTAAACAAAACAACAACCGTGAAGCTAATGCGAGCTGCGCTGAAACAAGCCATCAACATAGACAATCACCCACAAACAAACAGTGCAACCCAGGCTACCTAAGTATGATTCTCAATCAGAGACAACTAATGACACCTGCCTCTGATTGAGAACCATACTAGGCCGAAACATAGAAATACCCAAATCATAGAAAAACAAACATAGACTGCCCACCCCAACTCACGCCCTGACCGTACTAAATAATGACAAAACTTTTCTGCTCCTTTGCACACCAGTATTTCTACTTGCACATCATCATCTACTCATCTATCACTCCAGTGTTAATTTGCTAAATTGTAATTACTTCGCTACTATGCCATCCTCATGCCATTTGCACACACTGTATATAGACTTTCTTTTTTTCTATTGTGTTATTGACTGTACGCTTGTTTATTCCATGTGTAACTCTGTGTTGTTGTTTGTGATGCATTGCTCTGCTTTATCTTGGCCAGGTCGCAGTTGTAAATGAGAACTTTTTCTCAACTGGGCTACCCGGTTAAATAAAGGTGGAATACAAATTAAATAAATACACGGCAGTAGTATGATGAACTGTAGAAAATATACATTTTCATCATGTTTTTTTTAACACTTTCAATTTTACTTTTTGAAAATACTAATATTAATGGACCAAAATACCAACAAATATCAAAATTGAGGTAGATGCAATTTTGAGAGGTAGATGCAAAAAAATGTATTTCCGCCTGTGATGCTTGACTTTCAGGGCATTACCATTCCAATAGGAACTTGACCGCCACCTGGTGGTTACTGGATGAGGCTACTCCACCACACACTCCTATGCGTACATTTCACTTTCTGACCTATAGGGAGTTTTCTCCCTTTTAAATAATAATAATAGGCCATATTAATTTAGCCTACTGATCAGTGTTATCCGTATATGTCGAGGCCCGGACCTATATGGTCGCTGCTGTTTTAACCAAGATATCCATTGGAAATTGTGAAAGATTGAGTGACGGCCTAATAATGACCTGTTTGTAGCTTATTACCATTTAGCTATGTTTGACACCATCCATCCAAATAGTTTGACAGCATTCCATTGGTTTGTCAATGTCAATAGGACAGGTGTGATCCAAATTGCCCCACTGTCCTTATAGAATACGTCAGAGATTCCAATTGCGTTTCCCCACATAGTTCGACTAGGGTGATGCATTAGTAAGAAATTATGTTAATCGTCAGGTGACGTCAGTATTATGCCCCCATCCTCCTTCTAACCATCACATCACAGCCACCCGTCCCACCTCGTTGACGAGGCGACGATGGGTATATAAACCCCCTTGTGTTGTAGTGAAACAAAAGACCAGCGATTTGCTGCAAAGACACCAGTTGAAAAAGAAACATTGCAGAAGCCAAGCAATAGAATCCACGCTGCTGGACGCAGACACCACTTGTCTTAACTACCTGTCGCTCACGTGAAGTCTGCTCAAAGTAAGTACAACTTTTAGTCTTGTGCATTTTAAATGTTTGCTAGTTTTGCTAGTTTTGCTTGTATTACCTTTAAGCTTAAATTTCTTTGCATATTTGGACATTAAAAAAATGAGTAGTTATTTGTGCAGTTCGTCATTGAAAAAATGTGATTGGTCCGATCACCTATAGCAATGATCTGCATTTTGCAACCTACAGTTAGAATTGTTTCCCCAACAGGAGTTGGTTTAAAAATACTAGAAAATGCTTTTCAGAACCATGGACAGCTACCGGGCGAAAGTTGCGCAAATGAAATTTGGATAAAGTCGTGATTTCTGCAGGCACAACATGCATTCCTATAACAGTTGCAAATATTTGACAATAGCATAATAAATCATGTTCATGTTGAATAGGCTACTATTTTAGCAATGACTAGTGAATTATAGCGAAAACATGTTTCAGATTTTACCAATTCGTTCTGCTGTTTTACTTGTTGCTTTTTTCCCTTTCAAACTCATTCCAATTACTTTTGTCGGTAATTATTTAGATGTGAGTTCGAATTAATAATCAAACATGGATAATTAGCTTGTACTGTAACTTGCTCTCAATACGCATTCAGTAGCCTACAGAAAATGCAGATTTCATTAAAGAATAATGCAGGATCGAAATGATCTACTACTAACAGGTCGACATCATTGCGCCTGATGTTAGCCTTCTAAAACATGTTTTTATTATGATGCCTGCTGATCTATGAAATTGGTGTAATGTTGGCTATATTATGAGCTCGGTTGAGGCTTTGTTAAATGATAAAATCGCGTGCTCCCTAACCCCATTCTCCTGACAACAGATGGCCGTTATGCTGAAACCCTGGACCGTCTTGGTCGCCTTGGTGTTGTGCGTGCTGGTGTGTCTCGGGACTTTCGTGGACGCTTACCCACCTAAACCGGAGAACCCCGGAGAAGACGCGGCTCCCGAAGAGCTGGCCAAATACTACACCGCGCTCAGACACTACATCAATCTCATCACCAGACAGAGGTACACAGCAGCGTTTGCTTTTTGAATTATATGTCTTCCTGGTCCTAACATCAAGGGAAATGTTTTCTATTAAGTTATAAACCTCGTTTTCTTTTATGGCAAATGGAGCTGTATTTCATTGTGATTCCGGACTAGGTTCAGTCATCTACTGTATTTCATTGTGATTCCGGACTAGGTTAAGTCATCTACTGTATTTCATTGTGATTCCGGACTAGGTTAAGTCATCTACTGTATTTCATTGTGATTCCGGACTAGGTTAAGTCATCTACTGTATTTCATTGTGATTCCGGACTAGGTTAAGTCATCTACTGTATTTCATTGTGATTCCGGACTAGGTTAAGTCATCTACTGTATTTCATTGTGATTCCGGACTAGGTTAAGTCATCTACTGTATTTCATTGTGATTCCGGACTAGGTTAAGTCATCTACTTTATTTCATTGTGATTCCGGACTAGGTTCAGTCATCTACTGTATTTCATTGTGATTCCGGACTAGGTTAAGTCATCTACTGTATTTCATTGTGATTCCGGACTAGGTTAAGTCATCTACTGTATTTCATTGTGATTCCGGACTAGGTTAAGTCATCTACTGTGACAGTGGCCCCTGAGTTTTCTGCTCTTATTGTTGCCTCAAGCTCTTAATGTTCCATACACCATGATATTTATTTTAAACATTTTATTACAGGGCACTCTCAAAAAGCTTTAGTCCCTCCTCCTATAAATAATGCCATAGCAATAAAACCGGTGAAGACAGACCCATGTGAAGTCTCCAAATCCAATGATGGATCTCTGTGTGCAGGCAGGTTCCCTATAACATATTCTATATTGATGTGGGGATGTCTGGGTCGAATAGGTGGTCTCTATCGTATTGCTGATATGGCACTGGATCAGGCACACCTGATATTATTCACGATATTCAAATAGGCCATTTGATCTTTAAAGAAAACCTATCCAACCCTCTTACATTCAATTTAGAGGGGAAACAGTTTTACTCTTTTGTAAATCCGTTATCATATAGCATCCACATTTAAGTTTTCATAATATCACAATGGCCTGGATGATGACCAGTAATATCCTGGAATAGTGTAGATCAGAACTACATACTCCAAGAGGAACGACACTTGGTGGAGTTTGTTCTTCTTGTCTGCCATAATAACACATTGGACTACATTTGACATTTTAGTCATTTAGCAGACACTCTTTTCAGAGTGACTTCCAGGTGCAATTCGGATTAAGTGCCTTGCTCAAGGGCACATAGGCAGATTTTCTACCTGGTCAGCTTGGGGGGGGGGGGGGGGTTCAAACCAGTGACCTTTCAGTTACTGGCCCAACGCTCTTAACCGTTAGGCTACCTGCCGCCAAATGTGAACGACCAATCGGAAATGCTCAATTGAAACATTAGAGAAGCTTTACCTGCTGCAAGATCACTGATTTTCCGGGAATCCAAAATATATAACAGTAATGTCTTCTGCATTCTCACAAAGTGGTTTATAAGTGGAGAGATGAGTGCGTGGTGTGACAATGATGGTTCCCTTTTACAACCGGCTGTCTATGGAGCAGGTGTGATTGCCTCGGTCGCTTTCTTAGAAGGCATGGCTGATCATGCTTACCTCCGCTTCACCGGTATCACTTTGGAGTGCCTAGTGGGTTTGAATTGGAGTGTAAAATTGCACAGCCATTATGAATGCCAGGTTAGGTGGCATGATGGGGAAATTTACCATCTTCCACTCAAAAACGTTGTCCCCCACAGAGGAAGCAATTCCAGCCAAATCCCGTTGAGATATTCAACTTCCAATTTCAAAGAGAAATTGATCGTTTGTACAGACATTATCTGCGCAGGGAGTGCTCATTCAAAAACAGACAAACACACAGGAAAGGAAAAACAATTAGATTTTGCCAGAATAATCCAAGCGTAGTCTATAACCTACCTTACGACAGAGAACTACATTATCATGCTATTTAAAACCCTCATTATCTTTGGTAGTTGAGCAAGAAAGGCCTCGAACAGCCTCTTTTCAGAGGAAAGGAGCTCTGACTCACGATCGGTTCTAATTGGCCTTGTCTGGTGGCCCCAGTGTCTGTAGGAGTTTGTGGGCTGACATGCTCAAGTTTCAAACATACACATAATTACATCACCCCTCTCCCATTACACATACCTCAGACAGCTGCCGTGGCACCTTGAGACACATTCAGACAGCAAAATGTTCTACCTGTCATCGAGAAGTGGGGTCCTCCTGCAGCATGCTTAGAGTGGAGTGGAAGTTTGACAGTCTTTTCTCTCTCGCTCTCGCTCTCTCTCTCTCGTTCTTTCTTCCTTTCTTTTTTCTAGGTATGGAAAGAGGTCCACCCAGGAGGGAGTGATGTCAGAGTTGCTGTTCGGCAACAACGCAGAGAGAGACCAGAGATCAAGGTCAGTCCATCAAATATATCAAAAATGGACAATGCAATTTCAACGGAAGGTGCAAAGACTGATATCTCTTTGTTTCTTGGGGCTACATCAATAGGGTAGTGTCAAAGAATGGCCACTTTATCAGCTACAGCCACCTACTGTACAGAAAAGGACTGGCATGCACAGCTTTTAGTAGGTCTGACTTTGGGTAGCCCGGGAGTGAAGCCAAAGGTTAATTTCCACAGGACTCATTGTTCTCTCCTCTCTCTCTTTCTCTATCTCCCTCGCGCCCTCTTTCCTCTGTTCCATCTCCAGATATGACGACTCCTACGTGTGGTGATTCCTCTTCCTCATTGGGCATTCTCTCCAGGTGTCCACCAATACCTGGAGAGGCCGACCAGTGCCTCCCACAACCCACCCCCTCTGACCCCTGGCCACAACCAATGACCATCACAGGACCTTAAAGACAACGTAAAAATCAACCGTATATACCTAACCCTCCTTTCCCCCTCTTCTCTCTCTCTCTCTCTCAGACTTCTCACTCGAAGTCTCAGCCTCACTTCCTCACACGAAGACAATTGTACATAATGAATAGTTGATTTAAGATATAAAATAAAAAAATATATAATGATTTGATGAAATCATATGTGTAACCTACAATGCTGTATGTCTTAACAGAGTATTCTCTTTTATGGTTGGAACTGTATAAATGCTTTGTGTGTGATTAAAGTTTGATGGATGACTATGACAAGAGAGATGATTGTGTCTCATTCGTTCTTACAGTCAAAATGATTGTGGCATTTTAAAAGGATCTCTTGGAGTAAAATAATGTATTGATGAGCAGAAGACATTCATTCTAGTTGAAAACAGAAACACCCTCTGTGAGGACTTTCCCCAACCATGTCACCGTAAGCCTATGGGTGACTTCTACTAGCCGGCTTGAAAATCAGACATCTGTTGTGTCTGGTGCAAAGTACTGGACATCAGGCTATGTAAATGCTGCCTTACCCTGGTGTCTCCTCTTGATTTGATAAATATGCAAATGATTGCTCTTCACTGTAATACTTCTCTTCCTCCAGTAGATGTCACTCCTGTAAGGCAGGTTCCTGACATGAACACGAGTGCGGAGTGAATACAATGTGAACGCTGATTGAATGAGTAAACACAGATTTTCTGAAATACATATATTACACTGGAGTACATATAGTTTAATCATATATTTTAATATGACAATCATATATTTTACATATAGTTTAATCATAACATATTATATACGTGTATGCATAATTTAAGTACCATAATTTGCTTAGCGCACGTGTTGCTTGAGTTGAAGACAATATGGAATTATAGCATTTTTGATAGATTGTCATCTTGACCATTCAGTGCCATTAAAGCCACAATATGTAAGATTTCCATTTGCTCATGTTGCCCTTTCAACGAATGGAATAGCCATGATTTCTGAGGAATGTGACTCATAGATGCCCCGTCTTACCTTATCATAACCAAAGCAATAAGGACATTTTACGCCATTGTGTATGATATTTTAAACGTGCACAACTTAAGAGTGTGGCTTTAACCCAAACAAATGTGTATTTGTTCCTAAATGTGAATAGGAATTTTCCTTGGAAGAATAAGGATTACACACAGATCATGTGATGAGAATCCTGTAAATCCGTGACATGTAATGGTGGTCAATTATTTGTATCAAGAATGTTTGTGTGTTCTTCTTCTAGGCCTTTCATTGTTATTGTAAAAACATGAAATGGGTGTACAATAATTATTTGTTTACTAGCTTAGAAAGACTGTTTAAAAGACATGGACAGGATATCTATTCTACCCAACGGTCATATGTAGCTGGTGGGGCACACATTGAGGAAAAAAAGTGCGTTGCCCGTTTAAATCTCCATCCCGACGACTTTACAGTGGTTTGACAATCCGTAGAGGTTCAGAGATCTCAAATTAAACGGAGACAACGACGCGACCACGAGACGGAACAGGTTAGTGCAGTCCGTTTATGTAGAATTGCGTTTTTATGTTTTTAAATTATGCGATATATTTTCAGTGTAATGAGGTGTTTTTCGTTGTGCTTTGTTTGCGTGTGGGGGCATCATGCTGTCAAGTAGTAGATGATTCCGATAATGTCGATACAGAGTCAGGCAAATACTCAAATGGATCAAGACATAGCCTAACCGAACCCAATTTCTATTAATACCTACATAATTGTGTTTCGCATTGGATTCATGTTAAATTATGTATGCGTTTCTCTGTGTCTCGGTTGCAGACCCCCAGCGTTAGGTGTGCTGTCTGACTACCATATGTGGGCGTGAGCTATCGGCTACGCACCAAAGATGACGGTTCTCTTCAGTAATTTAAGTAAATCTAAATACACACTAATATGAAGACTGTTTCGTAATACAGTATTTTCGTTAGTGGAAAAATATAATTCGTGAATAGTGTGGTATAGTGGTGCATGCTGCAAGCAAAACAGCACAAGATGTGCACTTGCACATCTACACTCAGACAAACACTTCCGCACACACACCACCTGCACACGCAGACTTTTGGCAAGGTACAGTAGGATCATAAGATCACACATGTCAGGTAGGCTATAAGACGCACCTAACCATACTCTCTCTCTCTTTCTCTCCATCTGGGGTGTGGAGGAGATTGCTCAGGTTTAAGAATCAGACCTTTGGAACATTGCCTTTTCTAGTTTGTATGTTGAAGCACAAAAGTGAAAGTGGACTGTTCTTATAATAACAAAATGACACTATTGTAGACCTCAAAATTCAAAAGGCACTTGCACATCTGAGCAATATATTTTTTTTGCGTGTGCATTGTAACAGTTGAACAAGATGAAGGAAAAAGGAAACCGCACACTGCTCTTGATAGTATCACTGATCTTCAATGAGCTTTACGTATCGGCCTCACGGCCTTCGTCAGAGCTTTTGTGCGTTAAAAAAGAATAAATCACTCATCACTATTATAGACATGCCATGACATAAATCCAATTTCACTTTTGGAGGGATGGGAGAGAGATGGGAGGGAGAAAAGGATGGAGAGGGGAATGGTAGGGTGGGAGGAGGTGGAGGGATGAGAGAGAAGGATGGAGAGAGAAGAGAAAATATGCAAGTACCCACATGGTCTGCCCATTATGAGTGAGGAGAAAGGGATAGAGAAAGGAAAAGGGAGGGAGGGATGGAGAAGAATGGAAAGAGGATATTAACTACCCAAGTGGACTGCCTGCCCTATGGTTCGTAAACCCCCCAATATGAGTGAACATGAGGAGGGAGAGAGGTGATGAAGGAAACCTCCCTAGGGATCTGTGTGTTATTGCTGAGCTTGCATATTATCTACCGTCGGCTAGGAGCACTGTGGCGGGTGATGTGGTAGCAAGGTTGCCATTTAGTAGTAGAGCTACTGAGCTATTTTAGTAGGGGAATAATGTACAGTAAGCAGGATCTCTTTATGCCAAGAGATAAAATAGGTACAATAGTACAAAAAGCAAGTGGATGTTTTGGGTGCTCTCTAAAGTTTTTTAGGTTATTTTCTCCATCCAATTGATGTTAGCGCAGGAAGAAAGAAAAAATCAGTTCAATGTAGATGAACCTTTCGGTTACTGGCCCAACACTCTAACCACTAGGCTACCTTCCGCCCCAAAACGGACGTACTATTTATTTGCAGAGTTAGCGCCAGGTAAATGTTGCAAGTCTTAAGCCATTCAGCCCATCCTGAACCTGCGACCAAAAACTAGCTACATACGGACAGTACCAAAACAAATTAGCTAATGATTCTGTCTCTTCACAGCAATATATCTATATATAACATTCTATTAGTTGCAAGAATTTTGTATAATAATTTATATTGAAAAAAGTTTTGAATCCAGTGTTGTTTTGTGTATCAGTTCATAAACCATGTGTCATGGATCTCTTCCCAAGTATTTTGCAATCTATATGGCACCTTCGTTAGCTATAGCCATTTGGGAGGATTTGTTACATTAAATTTTTTTTTCAAAAATATTGTTAGTTTGGCCTGCACCCATGTTGAAAAAGGTTACTGCTTTGCTAACGGCTCAAATACATGATTCAATTATAAAAGCTATACTTTTTTATATTGCTTCGTACTATTTGGCAGAATCATAATTCAGCATACAAGTCGTCAACATTAGATGCCATTGTATCTGCCAGGTTATGGTACAACATCATGCACAGGGCATTCTGCATTGGAAATGGCTGATTGCACATCATAATCTAATGAAAATGCAGAATAAATATCCGCACACACAGACTTGCTCCTAAAAAGGGACATGTTATTTAAATGGTTTAGGTCAGACATTCCAACCATTGCTTAATTTTTGTGTTAGATTCATCTTCCCCCATGTATATACTCTTAGGTGACATTTTGTGCATAAAAGACAAACAAGCCACCACATCTGTCAGTGGCTTTATGGATTGATTAACCATATTGCCCCTAGATGTCTCGAGATGTACTCCCTCTCCATCTCCACCTTCTACTTCTTACACAATGCCTAGCCTCGCAGCAGTGTGAATGTGCGTTAAAGGGTAGGGGTACAAAGCGGTACATCTCATTGGTTGCCTACCTCCCATCAGGGCATAATCACCTTTTCCTTTTTTCGGGTGGCCAGCTGAGGAGGCTGGAAGGCTGCTTTGTTTCCCCACCTATAACATTGGCATGAGTGGTGGAATGATGGAACGGTGTTTGTGTGTGTAGCTTAGATTAATCACCCCTGCTGACAGTGCTCCTTTACCCCCGTTCCCCCTGCTCCCCCCTCTCCATCCCAGAAGCCCCTCTACCATGTGCCATGCGCTGAAAATATGCATCCCGATCCCTTTCCCTAAGCATCATTTACTGGTCACTATGGCGGCTGCAGACTGTACTAGCAGATCATCATAGCAACTGGCTGATGAGGAAGAAATGAGGCAGTCCATTTCAGTGCCTTGCAAAAGTATTCACCACCTTTGTGTTTTTCCTATTTTGTTGCATTACAACCTGCAATTTAAATGGATTTTTATTTGTATTTCATGTAATGGACACACACAAAATAGTCCAAATTGGTGAAGTGCAACGAAAAAAATTACTTGTTTCACAAAATTCAAAAAAATGTTAAACGGAAAAGTGGTGCGCA
Organism: Oncorhynchus kisutch; assembly: GCF_002021735.2. Lineage (NCBI taxonomy): Eukaryota > Metazoa > Chordata > Actinopteri > Salmoniformes > Salmonidae > Oncorhynchus > Oncorhynchus kisutch. The sequence continues at coordinate 49,685,182 of NC_034183.2, read as the reverse complement.
TGTATGCATTCACCCCTTTGCTATGAAGCCCCTAAATGAGATCTGGTGCAACCAATTACCTTCAGAAGTCACATCATTTGTTAAATAAAGTCCACCTGTGTGCAATTTAAGTATCACATGATCTGTCACATGATGAGTATATATATATACACCTGTTCTGAAAGGCCCCAGAGTCTGCAACACAACTAAGCACCACCAAGCAAGCGGCAACATGAAGACCAAGGAGCTCTCCAAACAGGTCAGGGACAAAGTTTTGGAGAAGTAGAGATCAGGGTTGGGTTATAATAAAAAGTATCCAAAACTTTGAACTTCCCATGGAGCACCAATCCATTATTTAAAAATTGAAAGAATATGAGACCACAACAAACCTGCCAAGAGAGGGCCGCCCACCAAAACTCACAGACCAGGCAAGGAGGGCATTAATCAGAGAGGCAACAAAGAGACCAAAGATAACCCTGAAGGAGCTGCAAAAGCTCCAAAGTGGAGATTGGAGTATCTTTCCATAGGACCACTTTAAGCTGTAAACTCCACAGAGCTGGGTTTTACGGAAGAGTGGCCAGAAAAAAAGCCATTGCTTAAAGAAAAAAATTAGCAAACACGTTTGATATTTGCCAAAAGGCATGTAGGAGACTCCCCAAACATATGGAAGAAGGTACTCTGGTCAGATGTTACTAAAATTTAGCTTTTTGGCAATCAAGAAAAACACTATGTCTGGCACAAACCCAACACCTCTCATCACCCGAAAACACCCGCCCCACAGTGAAGCATGATGGTGGCAGCATCATGCTGTGGGATGTTTTTCATTGGCAGGGACTGGGAAACTGGTCAGAATTGAAGGAATGATGGATGGAGCTAATACAGAGAAATTCTTGAGGGAAACCTGTTTCAGTCTTCCAGAGATTTGAGACTGTGACAGAGGTTCACCTTCCAGCAGGACAATGACCCTAAGCATAATGCTAAAGTAACACTCGAATGTTTAAGGGGAGCCATTTAATTGTTTTGGAATGGCCTAGTCAAAGCCCAGACCTCAATCCAATTGAGAATCTGTGATATAATTTAAAGATTTCTGTACACCAGCAGGAACCCATCCAATTTGAAGGAGCTGGTGCAGTTTTGCCTTGAAGAATGGGCAAAAATCCCAGTGGCTAGATGTGCCAAGCTCATAGAGACAAATCCCAAGAGACTTGCAGCAGAAATTGCTGCAAAAGGTGTGTGCCTGTTGTGGCTCTCCCTACAAAGGGGCTATTTTCAGCCCTAGCTTATTAGAGTAGATCATTGGACAGAGAGGAAAGGAGAGCTGCTGGCTTACTATGGGATGGATGTAAGGTAGCCATCGCCAGCCAAGCGCACACATGGAAGTTGGAACACCATTAAATCTAATGAAATATTTCACAGGACAGATACTGTATGGCTGGATTCACTGATACAGGACATATTTCTCTTCTTACCATTTTACAGATAAAGTATATTTTCTTTTACGACTGTTTTGACAAGTCATACAATTCTTCTGAAATTAAATGTTATTCGAAAATGAGCAATGACATTTTCACTCCTTATCACATTCATCAGTTGAGTCCATCTATTCAAATGTAAATGGTGCCACTGTCTATTTTAAATCAAATCAACTATTACTTTGGGAAAATATGCCTCAACAATGTTTTGTGGGGGTAATAGGTAGGCCTAAAGCCACTCGTCACCTGTGTTGTGTAATGGGTCTGCTGTTGGTCAGTGTGTTGTTGACCACATGACTGCCCTCTGACAAGATGTGTTAATAGGCTACTGAGGGTGTTAACAGGCTACCTGAGTTCAAGGGTCACTAAATAAAAATGTTTCAGCAGCAATGGTTCTCTATTTTGAATTTAGACCAGCAGTATGAGAGAAGAAACATTTGTGGTCACGAGAGTTTGTGGTCGTCATACCGATTCATTTGTTTGTTGCTAAATCTTTTGCTTGCGGCTACACACATATTATGCTTTCCATTATGTTCAAAGTAGCCTGAATCCTAACTACAGTGATTTTGGTCACGATTCACTTAAAAGTTCATGTTAATGCTAATGTAAATCCTTACTTTGTTTGTCCTTGACTGTCATTGTAGAGGGGTGCTTCGTGTTTCCTGGTCGGAGATTGTGAGAGACAAACGGGGGTGCGTTCCAGATCTTTTAAACTGTTGATTTGGCATGTTTCAATGTGGCTTGAATGAAAAAGTAAATGTTGCCAAAGTGAAGTGATGCACATAACAATTATGAAAACAACAGCGACAAGAATAAGAGCAGTAACTATAATAGTAAAGAAAACGTATATGTATAACAGATTAAACAAATAAATATCTAATACAGAAGTGTAATAACTGTAATGGTAGAAGCAGGTGTAATCTATGTGAGTCATTCAAGAGTCACTCCTCATGTCCTACTGCCTGTCTTGTTGCCTCAGAAGTGTACGGGATCTCCTCGTCCTCTTCTGAGGAGGAGTAGCGAGAAGGATCGGAGGACCAATGCGCAGCGTGGTAAGTGTCCATCATGTTTAATCAAAACACAACAGATCACTGGAACAAAACAATAAACGTGAATAAACTAAACAGTCCCGTGTTGCAACAAGCTCTGACACGGAAGACAAACACCCACAACTCAAAAGTGAAACCAGGCTACCTAAGTATGATTCTCAATCAGGGACAACGATTGACAGCTGTCTCTGATTGAGAACCATACTAGGCCGAACACAGAAATCCCAAATTATAGACAAACGAACATAGACAACCAACCCAACTCACGCCCTGACCATACTAAACAAAGATATAATAACAGAACTAAGGTCAGAACGTGACAAGAAGAGTCTGTAAATGAGGGGAATCTGGCCGATATCTTTCTAGCAGACGTTATCAAAACACTTTGAAGCAGCAAAATGGCTTCTTACAGCAAGTGTGTTGGTAGAGTACATTTTTCTGCCTGATTTGTCTGTCTGCCGCCTCAGGCTCTTATAATTGTTTGCCTAAGTAGGATTTTCTGCTCTTTATTCTGCTCCTTTAATTTTACTCTCGCTCCCTATCTGTGTGTCTCTCTCCTGCACTCTCTCATCTTGCTCTCTCTCTCATCTTGTTCCCTCTCTCTCTCTCTCTCTCTCTCTCTCTCTCTCTCTCTCTCTCTCTCTCTCTCTCATCCTATAGATATCATGCTCTCTCTTAAAACATCTCCTTTCAGAATTCGACATATACAGGACCTCTGTGCATGGTTTTCTCCTCTTCGGGGGGCAAGACAGTGTTTTGGCGGGTTGGTGCTGAAGTGGGGCCGCTACTTAATATAGCTACTTAACTAACCAGAGCTGATAAAGTGCGTGGGAGAGGAGGGAGAGAGAGGTGCTGCTCTAGCAGGCAGGAGAGAGGCCGTACTGTGTGAGCAAGTGAAACAAGTGAAACGGGAGCAGGGAGGGAGAGACGAGAGACAGCAACCAACTAAACCGACTCGCGCTACAGGAGACTAGGTTATTTATCATCAAATATGATTACGTTGTACTTATCTTGACTGCATCAAACAGGGAGAAGTTAGTTAAGATAACTAGCTTAACGTTAGCTATCTCCTAACTTTTGCCCCACATGGAGGCTATGACTGTAGCCTATTGCCGCTTGGATGACTTATGATTGGCCAACAACAACAACAAGCTAACCACTCGGTTCCTGGATCAGGCCTCGGGTATTCAGGTACAGGTAGATTCATGGAGACCTCTAGCTAATATGCAAAAATATGGACAAGACTTAGATTTAAGTGCCTTTGAACGGGGTATGGTAGTAGGTGCCAGAACTGCAACACTGCTGGATTTTTTACTCTCAACAGTTTACCGTGTGTATCAAGAATCGTCCACCACCCGAAGGACATCCAGACAACTTGACACAACCGTGGGAAGCGTTTGGAGTCAGCATCGGCCAGCATCCCTGTGGAACGCTTTCGACACCTTGCAGAGTCCATGCCCGACGAATCGATGCTGTTCTAAGGGCAAAACAGGGGGTGACTCAATGTTAGGAAGGTGTTCCTAATGTTTTGTACACTCAGTGTATATAAGTCAAGAAAACATCAGTGCTTATTGGTCGTCCATCGTTCAAACTTGAATATAATCTGCTGATGGGAAAACAGCACTCTCTGCTAGTGAATATTATACTAAGAAAAATGCCCAAATGCACCTGTTGGATTCTATGCTGGTATAAATGTGTATCGTTACTGTACATTTAGAGGTCTTCATGGATCCCCCTGTACCCGAATACCCGAGACCCGATCCTGGACCGAGCGAGTTCGGATCCAGAATTTAAAAAAATGTCACGGGTCTGTCTCTATAAGCTTGGCACATCTAGCCACTGGGATGTTTGCCCATTCTTCAATGCAAAACTGCACCAGCTCCTTCAAGTTGGATGGGCTCCTGCTGGTGTACAGCAATCTTTAAGTCATACCACAGATTCTCAATTGGATTAAGGTCTGGGCTTTGACTAGGCCATTCCAAGACATGTAAATGTTTACCCTTAAACCACTCGAGTGTTGCTTTAGCAGTATGCTTAGGGTCATTGTCCTGCTGGAAGGTGAACCTCCGTCCTAGTCTCAAATCTCTGGAATATTGAAACAGGTTTCCCTCAAGAATTTCTCTGCATTTAACACCATCCATCATTCCTTCATTTCTGACCAGTTTCCCAGTCTCTGCCGATGAAAAACATCCCACAGCATGATGCTGCCACCACCATGCTTCACTGTGGGGATGGTGTTCTCGGGTGGTGAGAGGTGTTGGGTTTGTGCCAGACATAGCGTTTTCCTTGATGGTCAAAAAGCTCAATTTTAGTCACATCTGACCAGAGTACCTTCTTCCATATGTTTGGGGAGTCTCCCACATGCCTTTTGGCGAACACCAAACGTGTTTGCTTATTTATTTCTTTAAGCAATGGCTTTTTTCTGGCCACTCTTCCGTAAAGCCCAGCTCTGTGGAGTGTAAGGCTTAAAGTAGTACTATGGACAGATACTCCAATCTCCGCTGTGGAGCTTTGCAGCTCCTTCAGGGTTATCTTTGGACTCTTTGTTGCCTCTCTGATGAATGCCCTCCTTGCCTTGTCCGTGCGTTTTGGTGAATCTCTTGGCAGGTTTGTTGTGGTGCCCTATTCTTTAAATGTTTAAATAATGGATTTACTGGTGCTACGTGCTCCGTGTTCAAAGTTTCGGATATTATTTTAAAACACAACCCTGTTTATATTTTAAATTTAACATTTATTTAACCAGGTAGGCCAGTTGAGAACAAGTTCTCATTTACAACTGCGACCTGGCCAAGATAAAGCAAAGCAGTGCGACACAAACAACAACACAGAGGTACACATGGAATAAACAAACGTACAGTCAATAACACAATAGAAAGAGTCTATATACAGTGTGTGCAAATGACGTGAGGAGGTAAGGCAATAAATAAGCCATAGTAGCGAAGTAACAATTACAATTTAGCTAATTAACACTTGAGTGATAGATGTGAAGATGATGATGTGTAAGTAGAAATACTGGTGTTCAAAGGAGCAAAAAAGTAAATAAAAACAATATGGGGATGAGGTAGGTAGATTGGATGGGCTATTTACAGATGGGCTGTGTACAGCTGCAGCGACCAGTAAGCTGCTCAGATTGCTTAAAGTTAGTGAGGGAGATATAAGTCTCCAACTTCAGCGATTTTTGCAATTCGTACCAGTCATTGGCAGCAGAGAACTCGAAGGAAAGGCGACCTAAGGAGGTGTTGGCATTGGGGATGATCATTGAGATCTACCTGCTGGAGCACGTGCTACGGGTGGGTGTTGTTATGGTGACCAGTGAGCTGAGATAAGGCGGAGCTTTACCTAGCAAAGACTTATAGATGACCTGGAGCCAGTGGGTCTGGCGACAAATATGTAGCGAGGGCCAGCCGACGAGAGCATACAGGTCGCAGTGGTGGGTGTTATATGGGGCTTTGGTGACAAAACGGATGGCACTGTGATAGACTGCATGCAGTTTGCTGAGTAGTGTTGGAGGCTATTTTGTAAATGACATTGCCGAAGTCGAGGATCGGTAGGATAGTCAGTTTTGCGAGGGTATGTTTGACAGCTCGAGTGAAGGAGGCTTTCTTGCGAAATAGGAAGCCGATTCAAGATTTAATTTTGGATTGGAGATGTTTAATATGAGTCTGGAAGGAGAGTTTCCAGTCTCGCCAGACACCTAGGTATTTGTAGTTGTCAACATATTCTAAATCAGAACCGTACAGAGTAGTGATGCTAGTCGTGCGGGTGGATGCAGGCAGCGATCGGTTGAAAAGCATGCATTTAGTTTTACTAGTGTTTAAGAGGAGTTGGAGGCCACAACTGGAGGTTAGTTAACACAGTGTCCAAAGAAGGGCCAGATGTATACAGAATGGTGTTGTCTGCGTAGAGGTGGATCAGGGAGTCACCCACAGCAAGAGAGACATCATTGATATATACAGAGAACAGCGTCGGCCCGAGAATTGAACCCTGTGGTACCCCCATAGAGACTGCCAGAGGTCCAGACAACAGGCCCTCCGATTTGAAACACTGAACTCTATTAGAGAAGTAGTGGGTGAACCAGGCGAGTCAGTCAGACTCAACAACCAAGGCTGTTGAGTTTGCCGATAAGAATACGGTGATTGACTTCTGGCAATGGCGAAGCTCTAACAAGACGGGTCTGCATAGCGTCCTCGAACTCTCAAACAATATTATGGCATTTTGACACGGTTTACCTGTTCGTTAATAGTGAGCTGGAAGTTTAAACATCTTTTGTGTCGCCAAAGCAAAGGATGCCCAATATGTCAAAGCCTCAGACGAGGCATGGAAAATGCCCCTCTCTGACAGCCCTTCTTCATCCTCGGTGGATGCTAGCTCGGAAGAAGCACCGGCATGGTTCAGAATGGAGATGGACAAGGGTATAACACAAATCCAAGAGACACTTTCCGAACACCTCAGAAAAATGGTTGTACTGGTTGATAAACTCCACGAAGACCAGAAAGTCACAAAGGGATGAGTGACAAAGTTAGAAGAGGAGAAATTAGATTATTACGAAAATTTCCGAAGGCGCTCAAATTTGAGTTTTCAAGGTTTCCTGGAAGCCGGGAAGGGAAGAGACGCGATCTCCTATCTACAGGAATGGATTCCCAAAATTCTGGATCTACCTCCTCCCACGCACCCACTGGAGATCAAGAGGGCCCATCGCACCCTACGGAGGTAGCTGCCTGGCCAGGTTGCACCCAGGGCATTTGTCATTACATTTCTACAGTTCCAGGACACTGTTCGCATCCTCTCTGCTGCCTGAGCAAAGGGAGAGCTCAAGTACGGAGATGCCAGAATCATGATCTTTCCGGATCTTTCTCCCACACTACACAAGAGGAGGATGGCTTTCTCCCCACTGAATAGACTTCTGCGTCAGGTTGCCTTGGCATACGGCCTGCGCTACCCAGCAACTTTGTGGATCGAATCCAAGAATGGTGAGTGCACATTTGACTCTGTGAAGATGGCTTATCCATACATGAGGAAAGAACTTCCTGACTTGTTCACATCTACTACACCTAGAGGAACTGTCTTTTGAACTTGGATACAGTGGATAGTGAACTGTTAGCACATGAGGAAACAACGAAATTACTCATATGATCGACTGGCTGGCTAGATGGCTAATGTTGTCTGTGCTATTTAGCCAGCTCGCTAGGTTTACAAGGGTGTAGCTATAGCTACTATACAGCCACACTATGCCAGGTAGTTACACTTTTGCTGTATACTTTTATTTTACTCAGAGAGGCCGAGTCGGGTTTGGTTAAATAGTTATGTGGCTTTTGACTGGGTTTCAAGCCTAACTGTTGTTTATATTACTTCAGGGAATTTTAGCACTATTACGTTGGCTGGCTTGTTTATTGTTAGAGATGTATGCTAGTGTTAGTGATACCGAGGCAAGGATAAGCTGCACACTGGCTGGCCGCCTAATTGCCAGCTGGCTGATAGCTTTACACTTGTGTATGTGCATACATTTTGGGGGGAGGGTGAACTCAGGAGGATGGTGATCGTTTAACTACTTGTCCCTATTTTATATTTGAGAGATGATAGTTATCGTCTGGTAAAGGTTTTTGTTTATACATCCTAGCTTGATGTCTTTTTGCCTGACCTGCTGGGGTGCTTTTGTGGTCATCACTTTTGTCGCCGCGCAGCACAGGTTTCAGGGCGCATTGGGGAATGCCGATTGGTTGACATTTGGGTGTGCGGGTAAGCTCTGTTGGTGACTATGAACGCACCTGAGGTTTTTGTTGTTGTTGTTGAGACATGCTCAAGTGGGGCTAAATAGTCTGGTCATTATTTGTTGTAATCAAATTGTATTTTGTTACTTGACGAACAATATTTTCATGCTACAAGGAACAGTCAATGTACTTCTATTTCCATCTACATGTAATTTAGAATTAACCTAATTTGAGCGATGCTATGCATAGCAGGTACATCTAGCTTTAAGACTAGAGTCTAAGGGTATGAGTTCTTTAACTCCCTCAGTTGGGGAGGAGGTTGGGTAGGTTTGTGGTAGGGTCAGGTTATTAGCTCACAAGATGTTTACTACTTTATACTTTCATCATTTCATTTTGTACAAGTTGTAGACACTCAACGCAATTTGGTTTCTTTCTTTTCCCCTATTTCTTATTTTCTTTAAAGATGTCGGCACCTAATATCTATACATTTATGACACTTAACATTAAGGTACTAAATGCCCAGTCAAGCGCAAACACATTCTGAATTATCTAAAGCAGCATAAGGTTGATATAGTTCTCCTTCAGGAGACACACCTAACTGACTCTGAGCATGATAAACTGAAAATTGAGTGGGTGGGTCAAGTGTACTATTCATCTTTCACCTCTCTCGCAAGAGGGGTGGCCATACTTATAAATAAGCATTGCCCCTTTCAGACACAATCTCAGGTTAAAGACAAAGGGTGTAGGTTTGCGATCATTCAAGGTTTCATTAACACTGAGCCCATTACCATTGTGAATGTGTATGGGCCTAAACATGATGATCCTAAATTGTTACCAATAAATATTTTTGAAGTTAACGTGCCCATCATCAGAGATCATAATGGCAAGGGGTTTTAACTTGGTACTGGACCCTTCCAGTGATAGATATTCCTCTAATAGTACAACCTCACACAGGCAGCTAAAATGTTAAAGGCAGAAATGTAGACCCATAAAGTGGAAAATGCTCTTCGGAGAACAAAACAAAACTACTACGAACATGGAGATGAAGCAGGAAAGTTGTTTGCTTGGCAGATAAGAGAGTTAGAGTAGAGTTATGAGCTCTATTAAGCTACCCAATAACACAGTTGTTCAGTCCTGAGGAAATTAATCTAGTCTTCAGGGAGTTTTATAAAACATTGTACAAGTCTGAAGGGGATGTCCCTGCCACAATGCATGAGTTTTTGAACAAACTCAATTTACAAACTTTAAGTGATGAGGATAGAGAGCACCTGGAGAAAGAGGAAATTAGGGAATCCATTTTCAACACTGCTTGGGGAAAATCACCAGGGTTAGACGGATTCCCTATTGAATTCTATCGATCCTTTTTACCCAAACTAATTGAGCCTTTTTGCAGTATGTTTAATTATGCCATAGAGACAGAAAAGCTCCCAGACACATTTGAACAGGCACTGATCACAGTTTTGTTCAAATCTGGGAAAGATCCTCTGCTTTGTGGGTCATATAGACCAATATCTCTATTGAACACTTCATACAAGATTCTTGCGAAACTCATAGCTCTTAGACTGGATAAGGTTCTTCCGGACTTGGTTGATGTGGACTAAACAGGCTTTGTAAGAAACCGCTCATCTCCTGATAATATCAGAAGAATATTTAATATTATGTATTATGACCAAGAATCTGTAGTGGCGGCTTCATTAGATGCTGAAAAAGCTTTTGACCGTATAGAATGGAACTACCTGTTTGAAGTTTTACAGATGATGAATATTGGACCTAAGTATGTAGGTCTGATTAGATTACTGTACAAATGCCCGGTAGACTAATGGGAACATTTCCTCACAGTTCTCCCTATCACGTGGCACAAGACAGGGTTGTCCCGCAAGTCCGCTCCTTTTTTCTTTGGCTATAGAGCCACTGGCAGAATCTTTAAGATCTCATCCATCCATCCATGGTGTTCGTATAGGTGGGCGTGAACATCTTGTCTCGCTCTATGCCGATGACATTTTTCTTTACCTCGCTAAACCAGAAATTTCACTCCGAACATGAGTTGACATCCTGAAAGAATATGGGACCTTTTCAGAATATAAAATAAACCTATTGAATAGTATAATTATGCCTTTTAACAGGGCAGCTATGCAGAACTCTACCTGACATCCAGTTGTTTTACTGGGCATCTCAGTTAAAGGCTGTCTCCAAGTTCACCCTCTTGGAGACAGATAGAGGAGTGTCTGACCCCTGCCACATTGGCATCTATACCTTATATTAGCCCACCTAAAGCTTTGCAAGGTATCATAAACAACCCTTTCATTAAAAACACTTTAAATACATGGATTGAAGTCTGTAAACAAACAGAAGGGCTTAGATCTATATATGAACAAACACCTTTCTATAATAACCCCATCTTACCCAAAGCCCTGAGAGATGGTATTATTTTCTTGGTTCAACAAAGGGATTAAAACATTTGGTAATCTCTATAGAGAAGGTGTACTACTATCCTTTCCACAACTGGCATCTCATTTTCAGTTACCTCAAACTAATTTCTTTAAATTAAATACCGCCAGGTTAGGCATTATATTACCACACATCAGGGAGGTAGGATTCAGCCCATGAGTAAACCTATAACTGATTAACTGTGGCTGGAAAGGAAAGGGGTAAAAGGTGTCATTTCTTACATGTACCCTCAGCTTCAAGCTCTGTTGGGGAACGATGATCCTCTGAAAGCTTGCATGAAGTGGCATGATGACCTTTGCATGACGTGGCATGATGTCTCGTTGAGGATGAGAAATGGGGAAAGCTCTTTTTAGATGCTCAGGGTCTTTCATTTAACACAAGGCACCAGAGAGACTGGAGAAGATCAATTCTAAATATTCAACATTTTGCCCAAGGTGTAAAACGGGAGTGGGCACACTTATGCATATGTTTTTGTCCTGCCCTGAACTATGCAATTATTGGAAAGACATTATTCAGATCTTATCACAGGTCACTAATATGACGGTACAAACTAAATACTTACTTATTCTTCTTGGAGATGATTCTGTTCTACCAGTTAATATTTGTAGCAAAACCAGATCCATTACATTGGCAGTCATTGCAGACAATAAATGCACAGCTAGAGTCGTCATCCTAGCTGCCTCATTACTACTTTCTTCATTAATATAATATAATTATTTGTTTTTGGGTTGAATGATTTATTTTCTTGCATGGAATGTGAAGGTCATTCTGTTTCTTTTTGTTGTTGTTAATGAGTGAAGCTAATACCGGTAGAGGGGAGGGAGGGGGGTGTTCCTGTGTTGGGGAGGGAAGGGTTTTGCACCATGTAGCATGGTGTTTTGTGTAGGTGGAAGGAGTAAAGGGGCATTATCTGTGTCATATTTTTCTGATTGTTAAATTGTATAAAAAGAAATGGCAATAAATATATTGTAAAAAATAAATAAATAAATAAGAATACGGTGATTGACAGAGTCGAAAGCCTTGGCCAGATCGATGATGGCGGCTGCATAGTACTGTCTTCTATCAATGGCGGTTATGATATCGTTTAGTACCTTGAGCGTGGCTGAGATGCACCCGTGACCAGCTCGGAAACCGAATTGCAAAGTGGAGAAGGTACGGTGGGATTCGAAATGGTCAGTGATCTGTTTGTTAACTTGGCTATCGAAGACTTTAGAAAGGCAGGGCAGGATGGATATGATCTGTACTTCTCCACAACTTTGACCCTGTCTTGTTTGGAGAGCTCCTTGGTCTTCATGGTGCCGCTTGCTTGGTGGTGCCCCTTGCTTAGTTGTGTTGCAGACTCTGGGGACTTTTAGAACAGGTGTATATATATACTGAGATCATGTGACATGTGACCAGATCTCATTTAGGGGCTTCATAGCAAAGGGGTGAATACATACATAAACACGCACCACTTTTCCATTTGTAATTTTTTTGAATTTTGTGAAACAAGTAATTTTTTTGTTTTACAAGTAATTTTTTTGTTTTACTTTTGTTTTACTGTTTTACTTGTTTTACTTACTACTTTTTGTTTTATTTTGTGTTTGTCCATTACATGAAATCCAAATAAAAATCTATTTAAATTGCAGGTTGTAATGGAACAAAACAGGATAAACGCCAAGGGGGCTGAATACTTTTGCAAGGCACTGTATATTCTGAATGGACCTCTTGTTGTTTGTAATTGTGTAGGATGAGAAAGGGCATCAAGCCACCTCAATTAGTCTAGCTAGTTAACTAGCTAGTTAACTGGGGGGGGAAACAGAGGGTTAAACTAGCTTCTCCCGGTTAGATGAGGCCAAAACCGGTACTAAATAATCTTGTTAAATGATAAATAACCTAACTATGGCAGCTATTAGTCTACTATAGCACGAGTCGGCTTGGTTGGTTGCTGTCTCTCGTCTCCCCGCTCCTCCCTGTTCAATGTGTCACTCGCTCATACTCACAGTAAACTTCACACACAGCACAGCACCTGGTCCTCTCTCTTCCTTCTCTCCCTCATGTTTTATCAGCTCCGGTTAATTAAGTACCTTAAAAATTTATTTTTCTGCTGCTTCCCTCATTCAGACCAAGTCTGGAAGCGACCAGGTCTATACGAAAAGGGTCTAGTCGTCATCGGGTCCGTTCGGAATGGGTTTTTATATATTTTTTATTAATTTATGCATATCGGGTCTGGATGGGAAAACCATAGGTCCATTTTGGAACGTGTCCAACTTTTTGGGCCCGTGAAGGCCTCTTACCATCCATTTTAGCTCTGATGACCGCATTCAAAATGGATGTCTGTTCTGGCATGCATGCACACATGAGGGAACACTCTCAATACAAATGAATCTTTTATTAAACTAAATGTTTATTAATGTCCCCCCCTCTATCTTTGTTTCTCTCTCTCTCTCTCTCTCTCTCTCTCTCTCTCTCTCTCTCTCTCTTCTTCTCCTCTCTGCCGGCAGCTGACACAGTTTGACTAAAGCCTCGACATGCCTGTGGCGTTGACTGGCACCGAGCGTGGTGAGTTTAGTTTTTTCCTCTCCCTTCCTTTCCTCCCTCCACCCCTCCTTTCCTTCCTCCAGACCCTCTACCTCCTCCTCCCTTACCCAGCTCATCTCCTCTCTGTAGCTCTGAAAAATGGGGCCGTCCCATGTTCTAAATGACACCCACATCCATAAACACACCACACAGCCATTAAGACCCACAGTTTCTCAATGTCGCAGCCATTGTTACTTCCTGGAAGTAGACCCATTTTTCACTGCTTGTCCAGACAACTGCCGCCATCTTTTCCTGCATAAGTTTTGGGATTTGGTGGAGGGAGTCTTGGGTCACACTTGACATTAAAGGGCAATCTGCAGTTGCTACATCCATTTGTTGACTTATAAATCAATTATATGTACCCATTGATTCTTGAAGAATGTAAATTATAAATGCCTCATGAGCTGAGTTCAACTGCCGTGCCCCATCACAACCCAAAATAAGCTTGTTTTACTCCAATGTTTTAAAACAAAAATAAATGTACACAAACACTGTATAACCTCAACATGGTTAAAACTCTATTTGTGACATCATGGCTGGTCAGTCCTTGCATCCATAGTTCTTTCTATGGACTTGAGAGTGTTAATATTTCTCCAGCCTCATCCCTCAGCTTTTTACTGAAACAGTGGTTGGTAAACATTATTATTTATTTTTTTACTGTTGATTGCCCCTTTAAGATACACAAATGTTACCCAGCAGTGAAATAGAGAGAAGATACTGTATGAGCACTTATTATTTTCTCTGGGACATAGCTACCTCAAAATGGACTGTTTTTAATCAATAGCAGATGGTCAACTGAGACCTTGGGCAAACCACGTATGAGATACTATGACAGTATAGGATGCGGCCATTGATTGTGACTAACGATGTGTATATCTATTTTTTAAAGTCCTTATATCCTGTACTGGAGAGTGACATGCTAACAACATGTTGATGTCATTGTTAGTCACTCATAGCTTAGTCACTCATAGCTTAGTCACTCATAGCTGGGTGCAGAAATGCAGAGACAGCATACAGCTACAAATCTTGTTTAATAACGGGGGGAGCTTCATGACTGGGCTGTAAATTGAGTTGGAAGGCTGTAAAACAACCGCTTGCTTCATACATTTAGCTGCCTGCTGAAGGTTTTATGAGATGAAGGTAAAACTGATGATCCATTCAAGGTGGTCCGGAAAACCTCCTGAACCTTGGCAGTAGAAATGTGATAACTCCTCCAAAACTTTCACTTCAAGTTTAACTTGCCTTCGCAAAAGGGCGAGTCTTTCCTCTTTCCAAGGGTCAGTCCTGAATTAGTCCTATTTCTCTGTATGAAGCTGGGTGTAACTCATTCCTCTGAATCTGTATCTGTGTTTTTGTGTTGCTGTATGAAGCTGGGTGTAACTCATTCCTCTGAATGTGTATCTGTGTTTTTGTGTTGCTGTATGAAGCTGGGTGTAACTCATTCCCCTGAATCTGTATCTGTGTTTCTGTGTCTCTTTGTGAAGCTGGGTGTAACTTGTTCCTCTGAATCTGTGTCTGTGTTTCTGTGTCTCTGTATGTATCTTGGTGTAACTCGTTCCTTTGAACCTGTATCTGTGTTTCTCTGTCTCTGTGTGAAGCTGGGTGTAACTCATTCCTCTGAATCTGTTTCTGTGTCTCTGTGTCTCTTTGTGAAGCTGGGTGTAACTTGTTCCTCTGAATCTGTATCTGTGTTTCTGTGTCTCATTGTGAAGCTGGGTGTAACTCATTCCTTTGAATTTGTGTCTGTGTTTCTGTGTCTCTGTATGAATCTTGGTGTAACACATTCCTCTGAATCTGTTTCTGTGTTTCTGTGTGAAGCTGGGTGTAACTAATTTGTCTGAAACTGTATCTGTGTTTCTGTGTCTCTGTGTGAAGCTGGGTCTAACTCGTTCCTCTGAATCTGTATCTGTGTTTCTGTGTCTCATTGTGAAGCTGGGTGTAACTCATTCCTTTGAATTTGTGTCTTTGTTTCTGTGTCTCTATTTGAGTCTTGGTGTAACTCATTCCTCTAAATCTGTATCTGTGTTTCTGTGTCTCTGTATGTATCTTGGTGTAACTCGTTCCTTTGAACCTGTATCTGTGTTTCTGTGTCTCTTTGTGAAGCTGGGTGTAACTCATTCCTCTGAATCTGTATCTGTATCTGTGTTTCTGTGTCTCTGTGTGAAGGTGGGTGTAACTCATTCCTCTGAATCTGTATCTATGTTTCTGTGTCTCTGTGTGAAGCTGTGTGAAACTCATTCCTCTGAATCTGTATTGTGTGTTTCTGTGTCTCTGTATATATCTTGGTGTAACTCCTTCCTCTGAATCTGTATCTGTGTTTCTGTGTCTCTTTGTGAAGCTGGGTGTAACTCATTCCTTTGAATTTGTGTCTTTGTTTCTGTGTCTCTGTATGAATCTTGGTGTAACTCATTCCTCTGAATCTGTATCTGTGTTTCTGTGTTTCTGTGTTTCTGTGTGAAGCTGGGTGTAACTAATTTGTCTGAATCTGTATCTGTGCATCTGTGTCTCTGTGTGAAGCTGGGTGTGACTCGTTCCTCTGAATCTGTATCTGTGTCTCTGTATGAAGCTGGGTGTAACTTGTTCCTCTGAATCTCTGTCTGTGTTTCAGTGTCTCTGTATGAATCTTGGTGTAAACTCATTCCTCTGAATCTGTATCTGTGTTTCTGTGTTTATGTGTGAAGCTGGGTGTAACTAATTTGTCTGAATCTGTATCTGTGTTTCTGTGTCTCTGGGTGAAGCTGGGTGTGACTCGTTCCTCTGAATCTGTATCTGTGTTTCTGTGTCTCATTGTGAAGCTGGGTGTAACTCATTCCTTTCAATATGTGTCTGTGTTTTTGTGTCTCTGTGTGAAGCTGGGTGTAACTCGTTCCTTTGAATCTGTGTCTGTGTTTCTGTGTCTCTGTATGTATCTTGGTGTAACTCGTTCCTTTGAACCTGTATCTGTGTTTCTGTGTCTCATTGTGAAGCTGGGTGTAACTCATTCCTTTGAATATGTGTCTGTGTTTTTGTGTCTCTGTGTGAAGCTGGGTGTAACTCGTTCCTTTGAATCTGTGTCTGTGTTTCTGTGTCTCTGTATGTATCTTGGTGTAACTCGTTCCTTTGAACCTGTATCTGTGTTTCTGTGTCTCTTTGTGAAGCTGGGTGTAACTCATTCCTCTGAATCTGTATCTGTATCTGTGTTTCTGTGTCTCTGTGTGAAGGTGGGTGTAACTCATTCCTCTGAATCTGTATCTATGTTTCTGTGTCTCTGTGTGAAGCTGTGTGAAACTCATTCCTCTGAATCTGTATTGTGTGTTTCTGTGTCTCTGTATATATCTTGGTGTAACTCCTTCCTCTGAATCTGTATCTGTGTTTCTGTGTCTCTTTGTGAAGCTGGGTGTAACTCATTCCTTTGAATTTGTGTCTTTGTTTCTGTGTCTCTGTATGAATCTTGGTGTAACTCATTCCTCTGAATCTGTATCTGTGTTTCTGTGTTTCTGTGTTTCTGTGTGAAGCTGGGTGTAACTAATTTGTCTGAATCTGTATCTGTGCATCTGTGTCTCTGTGTGAAGCTGGGTGTGACTCGTTCCTCTGAATCTGTATCTGTGTCTCTGTATGAAGCTGGGTGTAACTTGTTCCTCTGAATCTCTGTCTGTGTTTCAGTGTCTCTGTATGAATCTTGGTGTAAACTCATTCCTCTGAATCTGTATCTGTGTTTCTGTGTTTATGTGTGAAGCTGGGTGTAACTAATTTGTCTGAATCTGTATCTGTGTTTCTGTGTCTCTGGGTGAAGCTGGGTGTGACTCGTTCCTCTGAATCTGTATCTGTGTTTCTGTGTCTCATTGTGAAGCTGGGTGTAACTCATTCCTTTCAATATGTGTCTGTGTTTTTGTGTCTCTGTGTGAAGCTGGGTGTAACTCGTTCCTTTGAATCTGTGTCTGTGTTTCTGTGTCTCTGTATGTATCTTGGTGTAACTCGTTCCTTTGAACCTGTATCTGTGTTTCTGTGTCTCATTGTGAAGCTGGGTGTAACTCATTCCTTTGAATATGTGTCTGTGTTTTTGTGTCTCTGTGTCAAGCTGGGTGTAACTCGTTCCTTTGAATCTGTGTCTGTGTTTCTGTGTCTCTGTATGTATCTTGGTGTAACTCGTTCCTTTGAACCTGTATCTGTGTTTCTCTGTCTCTTTGTGAAGCTGGGTGTAACTTGTTCCTTTGAACCTGTATCTGTGTTTCTCTGTCTCTGTGTGAAGCTGGGTGTAACTCATTCCTCTGAATCTATATCTGTGTTTCTGTGTCTCTGTGTGAAGCAGGGTGTAACTCATTCCTTTGAATTTGTGTCTTTGTTTCTGTGTCTCTGTATGAATCTTGGTGTAACTCATTCCTCTAAATCTGTATCTGTGTTTCTGTGTTTCTGTGTGAAGCTGGGTGTAACTAATTTGTCTGAATCTGTATATGTGTATCTGTATCTCTGTATGAAGCTGGGTGTAACTTGTTCCTCTGAATCTCTGTCTGTGATTTAGTGTCTCTGTATGAATCTTGGTGTAAACTCATTCCTCTGAATCTGTATCTGTGTTTCTGTGTTGATGTGTGAAGCTGGGTGTAACTAATTTGTCTGAATCTGTATCTGTGTTTCTGTGTCTCTGTGTGAATCTGGGTGTAACTCATTCCTCTGAATCTGTATCTGTGTTTCTGTGTCTTTGTGTGAAGCTGGGTGTGACTCGTTCCTCTGAATCTGTATCTGTGTTTCTGTGTCTCATTGTGAAGCTGGGTGTAACTCATTCCTTTGAATATATGTCTGTGTTTTTGTGTCTCTGTGTGTATCTTGGTGTAACTCGTTCCTTTGAACCTGTATCTGTGTTTCTCTGACTCTTTGTGAAGCTGGGTGTAAACTTGTTCCTTTGAACCTGTATCTGTGTTTCTCTGTCTCTGTGTGAAGCTGGGTGTAACTCATTCCTCTGAATCTATATCTGTGTTTCTGTGTCTCTTTGTGAAGCTGGGTGTAACTCGTTCCTTTGAACCTGTGTCTGTGTTTCTCTGTCTCTGTGTGAAGCTGGATGTAACTCATTCCTCTGAATCTGTATCTGTGTTTCCATGTCTCTTTGTGAAGTTGGGTGTAACCTGTTCCTCTGAATCTGTATCTGTGTTTCTGTGTTTCTGTGTGAAGCTGGGTGTAACTCATTCCTCTGAATCTGTATCTATGTTTCCGTGTCTCTGAGTGAAGCTGGGTGTAACTCATTCCTCTGAATCTGTATGTGTGATTCTGTGTCTCTGTGTGAAGCTGGGTGTAACTCATTCCTTTGAATTTGTGTCTTTGTTTCTGTGTCTCTATATGAATCTTGGTGTAACTCATTCCTCTAAATCTGTATCTGTGTTTCTGTGTTTCTGTGTGAAGCTGGGTGTAACTAATTTGTCTGAATCTGTATCTGTGTATCTGTATCTCTGTGTGAAGCTGGGTGTATCTAATTTCTCTGAATCTGTATCTGTGTCTCTGTATGAAGCTGGGTGTAACTTGTTCCTCTGAATCTCTGTCTGTGTTTCAGTGTCTCTGTATGAATCTTGGTGTAAACTCATTCCTCTGAATCTGTATCTGTGTTTCTGTGTTTATGTGTGAAGCTGGGTGTGACTCGTTCCTCTGAATCTGTATCTATGTTTCTGTGTCTCTGTGTCTCATTGTGAAGCTGGGTGTAACTCATTCCTCTGAATCTGTATCTATGTTTCTGTGTCTCTGTGTGAAGCAGGGTGTAACTCATTCCTCTGAATCTGTATCTGTGTTTCTGTGTCTCTGTATGAATCTTGGGGTAACTCATTCCTCTGAATCTGTATCTGTGTTTCTGTGTCTCTGTGTGAAGCTGGGTGTAACTCATTCCTCTGAATCTGTATCTGTGTTTCTGTGTCTCTGTATGAATCTTGGTGTAACTCCTTCCTCTGAATCTGTATCTGTGTTTCTGTGTCTCTTTGTGAAGCTGGGTGTAACTCATTCCTCTGAATCTGTATCTATGTTTCTGTGTCTCTGTGTGAAGCAGGGTGTAACTCCTTCCTCTGAATCTGTATCTGTGTTTCTGTGTCTCTGTGTGAAGCTGGGTGTGACTCGTTCCTCTGAATCTGTATCTGTGTTTCTGTGTCTCTGTGTATAGTGGTACCCCCCCAGGTCCTGGATACCCTGAGTGACAGCAACAGCTCCACCACCGCCAATGACCTGGACCTCATCTTCCTCAAGGGCATCATAGACAGCCCCGTGGTAAGTCAGAGAGAGAGAGAGACCTAGTATACATACAGTCAAACATGGCAGGATGTATTCACACACAGGCCTACACAGAGCCTTGTAGTGAGTCAGAGCAAGGTGAAATATGTAGGCCTAGTATGTAGCGTCACACACACCCATACACACACACACGCACACATATACACACACACGCACGCACGTGCACACACACACACACAAACACACACACACACGTACACACACACACACACACACACACACACACACACACACACACGCACACGCACACGAACCAGAGAGAGTGATTGAATAAGGCCCACAGTCCTAAAACCAAGAATTTCCAGTGCCAAAAATGCATAGCACATTCCCAGAAGCTATCACTCATTCAAGCCTTTACGAACTCACAACCCTGTATGGCAACAGAGACAATGCCATGTAAACTGACACCCTCCCTCTGAACATGCATTCTATAAAAGGTGAGAGGCATTACAGCATGTAATTGCAACTGATATCCCCCTTCTGCTGACATGCATTTTAGAAAAGGTGTTACGCATCAACCTTTGCAAATCCGTTAAATGATTTACCACCAAATGAAAATAGCAGGGAGAGCTGTATGTCATTGCAACTCTATCCATGTCTGAGGGGAAAAGGAAACCACAGCTGTAAACAAAGGAGACAGAAAGAGGAATCATTCAATTGCTTAGGAAATAAATAGGGTGTTTAGCCTTTTGTTCAATTAATGGTACCCAAGGAGAAGGGTTTTGCACCTTTCATTGAAGTCTTGCTCAGTGATTAAAGGGGAAGTGTCTGTGTACTGTTGCTGGAAATGCAGGGGGTTGGTTTGGAACAAAGGCTACTAAATCTTGCTCAGTGATTAAAGGGGACGTGTCTGGGTACTGTTGCTGGAAATGCAGGCGGTTGGTTTGGAACAAAGGCTACTAAGACACAGATCTTTTTTTAAAAGCACAACAGGTCTTTATCATTTTGTTATTCATTTATTCATGATTAGTTGGGGCAAGTCAATTAAATGATTTAAATTAGGCCATCTCTTGAAGAGGGTAATATAATCTCAAACTATGTCGACATCTGAGGATGTGGAACTGTCATGCCCCAGCACTAATGACTGCTGCTGGACCGCTTTGATGTCAGATGATGAGAGGAGTTACTCTCTCTCTCTCTCTCTCTCTCACACACACACACACACACACACACACACACACACACACACACACACACACACACACACACACACACACACACACACACACACACACACACACACACACACACACACACACACACACACACACACACACACACACTCGCTGGCTCTCCCCTACAGGGGAAATGAGAAGTGACAGCCCAGACTAAAATTAGCACTTCTAAGGGAGGCCTGACATATTGATTTGCCTTGAACCACAGTTTGTCAATGAATCCGATTTAAGGTGTAGGTGCACTACTTGTCCACCATGTGGCATGATTCCAAAAAAGTTCAAATTAAATTGGTCTGGCAGTGAGGCCCATATACTCTGTGTAGGTGGGTCACTTTGCCTTTAAGTGTTGATCCCAGTACAGATTTGCTAAATCCCTCTTCATGGTAAGTTTACGTTAAATAAGGATAGATGGATCCTAAATCTGCTCTTAAGACAACCACTGGGCTGGAAGCCTAAATTCCAGGCTCGTGCCAGATGCCACTCAGTCCCAGAACCCATGGTCGTGTCTGGACCGTCCCTTCAGTTGTTCATGTCCACTAATTCTCTCAATAATTACTTTCAAGCATCTGCTTTTACATTAAAGACATGATCAGCTGACTTTGAACTCATTTCCCTCTGTGAATGAACTTCAAAGAGAAAGTCAGCCAGGCAGTAAGGACATTTTGGGCGGATCTTGGAGACTCTGTGAAGTATTAATGGCTTCCACTCTATGTTGATGAAAAATACTTAATTAATCATATTAAAGTCAAAGAGAGCAAAAAAAAAGTTTTAATGATTTTGAAAGATTTTTATATATATTTTAAGGTGCAAAGTATGTGTACTTACTATTTTTAAAGAACCCCAAACCGTTCTGAAACATATTTATTTCCATCTTAATAACAGTATTGAGTAGCTTGGATGAATAAGGTGCCCAGAGTAAACTGCCTGCTACTCAGGCCCAATATATGCATATCATTAGTAGATTTGGATAGAAAACACTCTGACGTTTCTAAAACGGTTTGAATGATGTCTGTGAGTATAACAGAACTCATATAGCAGGCAAAAATCTGAGAAAGAAATTCAAATAGGAAGTGGGAAATCTGAGGTTTGTAGTTTTTCAACTCTTTGCCTATCGAATACACAGTGTCTATGGGGTCAAATTGCACTTCCTAAGGCTTCCACTAGATGTCAACAGTCTTTAGAACCTTGTTTGATGCTTCTACTGTGAAGGAGGGGGGAATGGGAGCTGAATGATTCAGTGGTCTGGCAGAGTGGCATGAGCTGGTCACGCGCGTTCACGTGAAAGTTAGCTTGAGTTCCATTTCATTTCTGAGGACAAAGGAATTCTCAGGTTGGAACATTATTGAAGATTTATGATAAAAACATTCTAAAGATTGATTCTATACTTCATTTGACATGCTTCTATAGACTGTAACTGTAAATTTGGATTACTGGACTAAACGTGTGAACAAAAAGGAGGTATTTGGACATAAATTATGGACTTTATCGAACAAATCAAACATTTATTGTGGAACTGGGATTCCTGGGAGTGCATTCTGATGAAGATCATCAAAGGTAAGTGAATATTTATAATGTTATTTCTGACTTCTGTTGACTCCACAACATGGCGGATATCTTTATGGCTTGATTTGGTTGTCTGAGCGCTGTACTCAGATTATTGCATGGTGTGCTTTTTCGGTAAAGGTCTTTTGAAATCTGACACAGCGGTTGCATTAAGGAGAAGTGTATCTATAATTCCATGCATAATAGTTGTATCTTTTATCAATGTTTATTATGAGTATTTCTGTAAATTGATGTGGCTCTCTGCAAAATCACCGGATGTTTTGGAACTACTAAACATAACGCGTCAATGTAAACTCAGATTTTTGTATATAAATATGATCTTTATCGAACAAAACATACATGTATTGTGTAACATGAAGTCCTATGAGTGTCATCTGACGAAGATCATCAAAGGTTAGTGATTAATTTGATCTTTATTTATGCTTTTTGTGACTCCTCTCTTTGGTTTGTCTTGATCTCAATACTTTACTCAATACTTTGACAGAGGTCAAACGTTTTCTGTAAGTCTTCACAAGGTTTTCACATACTGTTGCTGGTATTTTGGCCCATTCCTCCATGCAGATCTCCTCTAGAGCAGTGATGTTTTGGGGCTGTTGCTGGGCAACACAGACTTTCAACTCCCTCCAAAGATTTTCTATGGGGTTGAGATCTGGAGACTGGCTAGGCCACTCCAGGACCTTGAAATGCTTCGTTGCCCAGTCGGTGTGTTTGGGATCATTGTCATGCTGAAAGACCCAGACACGTTTCGTCTTCAATGCCCTTGCTGATGGAAGGAGGTTTTCACTCAGAATCTCACGATACATGGCCCCATTCTTTCCTTTACATGGATCAGTCGTCCTGGTCCCTTTGCAGAAAAACAGCCCCAAAGCATGATGTTTCCACCCCCATGCTTCACAGTAGGTATGGTGTTCTTTGGATGCAACTCAGCATTCTTTGTCCTCCAAACACGACGAGTTGAGTTTTTACCAAAAAGTTCCATTTTGGTTTCATCTGACCATATGATATGCCATATGATGATCTTCTTCTGGATCATCCAAATGCTCTCTAGCAAACTTCAGACGGGCCTGGACATGTACTGGCTTAAGCAGGAGGACACGTCTGGCACTGCAGGATTTGAGTCCCTGGCGGCGTAGTGTGTTACTGATGGTAGGCTTTGTTACTTTGGTCCCAGCTCTCTGCAGGTCATTCACTAGGTCCCCACGTGTGGTTCTGGGATTTATGCTCACCGTTCTTGTGATCATTTTGACCCCACTGGGTGAGATCTTGCGTGGAGCCCCAGATCAAGGGAGATTATCAGTGGTCTTGTATGTCTTCCATTTCCTAATAATTGCTCCCACAGTTGATTTCTTCAAACCAAGCTGCTTACCTATTGCAGATTCAGTCTTCCCAGCCTGGTGCAGGTCTACAATTTTGTTTCTGGTGTCCTTTGACAGCTCTTTGGTCCTGGCCATAATGGAGTTTGAGGTTGTGGACAGGTGTCTTTTATACTGATAACAAGTTCAAACAGGTGCTATTAATACAGGTAACGAGTGTGCCTCTTAAAGAAGAAGTTACAGGTCTGTGAGAGCCAGAAATCTTGCTTGTTTGTAGGTGACCAAATACTTATTTTCCACCATAATTTGCAAATAAATTCATTAAAAATCCTACAATGTGATTTTCTGGATTTTTTTTCTCATTTCGTCTGTTATAGTTGAAGTGTACCTATGATGACAATTACAGGCCTCTCTCATCTTTTTAAGTGGGAGAACTTGCACAATTGGTGGCTGACTAAATACTTTTTTGCCCCACTGTACACCTACATGGACGTGCAGAGTAGACACATCCTTCATCACATAATACACTATTTAGTCTTAAGGAAGTATTGCCTCGGTCTGCTGTCAATCTAATGTTCTTTCTCTGCCGACTGGTTCCCAGTCTCTGCTGGAGACCCATGACTCGGTGGCGTCCCAGGTGTGTGACACCCCTCCACCCAGCCCCTGTGCCTACATGGAGCCCCCCGTCAGCAACCAGCCTGTGCCCTCAGATACCGTCCGGATGGTGGGCATCCGCAAAGTAGCTGGTGAACACCTGGTTAGAACCACCTTGCTCTTTGTCTATCACCTATCTGTTATAGATAGCATGGCACCCAGAGTTTAGGTGTTTTAGTCAACTCTTACTCCTTTGGCTGAATCCCAAACAGGCTAGTGGTTTTAACCATAGTGTAAAATTGTGGTGTATTCTCATTCATGTCCTTTTTTCAGGAGAGGAAATTCCCATTATTTTGTCATTTTTAGATATTTTATTGAACATATTGGACATTGTAGAAGGACAATGATGAGAGGACAGAGTTCGTGCCAAAGTAGGAACATCCCACTCCACACATCCCCATTGGTTTATATGTTTTGAACCTGTTCAGGGCGTGACTTTCCGTGTGGAGGCGGGGGAGCTGGTGATTGCCAGGATCCTCCACGGAGGGATGATCGACCAGCAGGGTCTCCTCCACGCGGGTGACGTCATCAAGGAGGTGAATGGGAAGGAGGTGGGTGAGGACCCGAGGGTGCTGCAGGAGATGCTGCAGGATGCCAGCGGCAGTGTGGTGCTCAAGATCCTCCCCAGCTATCAGGAGGGCCACGTGCCAGGACAGGTACGAGCAATAAAGTACCAAGGCCCCAGACAAAGTACAAGTTAATAACAAACGATAACACATTTTTTTTGTTTTGGGGGGGTGGGGATAGTCCCATCTGTAGATGCTCAACAGACAATTAGTAACATTTTAACTAACTATCTACTAACCCTAACTTAACCCTTACCTTAACCTTAAGCCTTACCCTAACCTTAAGCCTTACCCTAACCCTTATTCTAAACCTAACCCTAACCATAACCTTAGCAAGGAGTTGCTTATCAACAGATCGTTTTTTGATTGTAGAGAATCTACAGATGGACAATCCAGACTATCAAAATGAAGTGTGATCTAACAAACTGCTAGTGGACAGGTAAGGGTTAACATACACAACACTTACTGTAACAGCATGCTACCAGCCCAACAGACAGGTTTAACAAGAGCCCCATGCCTCCAGACAGACGAGCCATAAGCCCCACAGACAGGTCCCCACTATTGTACCCAAATACTCATCTAGTGCCCTGCGGTAGGTAAATGCACTAATCTGCCCCTGCCAATGAACTTCAATCTACTACACAGTTTGCACATAATTTACTGGCTCTAAGAATATATACTTTGAGGGGTGGATTATGACAGTGTCACATTGTCTGCTAGTGTTCACCCCCTCTGGTTGTCATGGATACCACCAGGCAGAGGGCTGAGTAATCCCTTTATGTCATTTTGGGGGATTTCTTCCCTTTTATCTTCTCTCGGTCTGTGGCTGGTGGGCTGTGGAGGGGGGGTGGAAAGTTAGTCTGAAAGTCGTCAGCAGAAGGGTGTTATGGCTGCTGAGGAAGAGTTGATGTTTGCACTAGGCCTAATGTAGTTCATGGGAGGATTGTAGAAAGTGCTTTGTTTTCATGCATTCTTGTGAATTCTTGCCTGCTGTGATCAGCTGGAATACTGTATACGGCTTTATACTCTGAATGCACATACGGAGGGCTCTAGAGCAAAAATGGCCACTTCGATAAACATTTGATTTATTTTCCCATTATTTAACCCGGGGTAGGCTAGTTCAAGTTCTCATTTATAACTGCGACCTGGCCAAGATAAAGCAAAGCAGTGCGACACAGACAACAACACAGAGTTACACATGGATTAAACAGACATACAGTCAATAACACAATAGGAAAGGGCTATACAGTGTGTGCAAATGAGGTAGGATAACGGAGGTAAGGCAATGCATAGGTCATAGTGGCGAAATAATTACAACATAGCAATGAAACACTGGAGTGATAGATGTGCAGATGTATTTAAGTTTAAATGTAGACTTTGCAAGTTGGAAATGTGCACGACTCAAGCTTCTCCTTTTGAATTTGGCACGAAATGTTCAACACTATCCAACAGTAACAGACTCGTAACCATCTGGATGTATCGACTTCCTGTTCCCCACAGGTGTTTGTGAAGTGTCACTATGACTATGACCCGGCCACTGACAACCTGATCCCGTGTAAAGAGGCGGGGCTTAAGTTCTACACCGGTGACATCCTGCAGATCGTCAATCAGGGTGACCTCAACTGGTGGCAGGTGGGTCCATAGGGATTATTTTGCCATGTACTGTATGTAACACACATTGTTTTGTGTATTGCTTCTGCTGTCAATACTATCACCTCTATATTTGGCTACTCGTTCCTATCGGTAAACGGTGTGCGTGCTGGGGGGTCTAAGTATTGATGAGAGGTTCATCCTGTGGGTCTGTCAGGCTCGTCGTTGTGTGGAGGGAGGCAGTGCTGGGCTGATCCCCAGTCAGCTGCTGGAGGAGAAGAGAAAAGCCTTTGTCAAGAGAGACGTGGAGCTAGCTCCCCCAGGTAGGACCCTATGCATATGTAACAGTATAGCAGACATCTTAAATCAGCTTTCTTTCATTTGTTTTCTGCCGTGCAAAATATGCAGAAAGCTATGTATTGGGGAGGCAGGTAGCCTAGTTGTTAGAGCAATTGGATGATATATAACCTAGCTATGGCAGCTATTAGTTTACTATAGCACAAGTCGGCTTTGTTGGTTGATGTCTCTCGTCTCTCCCTCCCTCCACCCTGTGTCACTTGCTCACATTAACACACTCCCTCCCACACCGGCTAGAGCGAAACCTCTCCCTCCTCTCCCTCTTTGCGTGATCAGCTCCGGGTTAATAAAGTAGATTTAAATTTACTCGGATCGAGTCAGCATCCAGGTCTATACTGAATGGGTCTAGTTGTCCTCGGGTCCGTTCAGAACGGGTCTCTTTATTTAAAACAAATATTTATGCATATTGGGTCCGGGTGGGAAAGCCCCAGGTCCATTTCGGAATGTTTCCATCTTTTTGTACCCATGATCTCTACTTGGCATTGTTGTATACTGCCCCCTAGTGTAAAAATCTAATGAATGATCAATAAGAAAACCATGTGAATACCTGTGGATACATGTGGATAGATGGAGTTTGTATGGGATCATGTTTGTGTGGGATTATGTTTGTATGGGATCATCGTTGTTTACATGTGTGTTATTGTGACAGGAAACCTTTGTACTGGATTGGCGGGAAAGAACAAGAAGAAAAAGATGATGTATCTAACCACTAAGAATGCAGGTGGGAATTCTATGAATACTGAGAATTTTCTGTAGGTTACATTGAAAGGTTGACACATAAATAAAGCTATCAATTTGTCACTGTATTTCTCTGTCTTTATCTGTCATTGTTTTTATTCACCCCCCCCCCCCTCTCTCTCTCTCTCTCTCTGTCTCTGTCTCTCTGTTTCTGTCTCTGTCTCTCTCTCTATCTCTCTATTTCTCTATCTCTTAGACTTTGACAGGCATGAGTTACTGATCTATGAGGATGTTGCCAAGGTGCCTCCGTTCCGCAGGAAGACGTTGGTTCTGATTGGTGCTTTGGGAGTGGGCCGACGCAGCCTGAAGAACAAACTGCTGCTGTCTGACCCACAGCACTACGGCACCACCATCCCCCGTGAGTGTTGCTAACGCTAACTTTCCAACTAATTAACAACAACAACAAAAATGCTAACATGCTAAAGCTAGCTGTTGATGTAGAGTTCTGACAATCCAAGAATGTTCTTTGGATTTTTGGATTGAATCCATTGTGTTAGGACACCTTCATACAGTAACTAGTGATTGTTGAAATAGTTTCCAGCAAGTCGCTCTGGATGAGATTGTCTGCTAAATAACTAAAATGTAGATGATATTCTTGCCTCCTCCAGACACCTCCAGAAAGCCAAAGTTAGGGGAGCGGGATGGCCAGATGTATGCCTTCACCTCGCGGAGCAAGATGGAGGTAGACATCAAGAACGGTCGCTACCTGGAGCATGGCGAGTACGACGGCAATCTCTACGGCACCAAGATGGACTCCATCCATGAGGTGGTGGAGGCCGGTCGCATCTGTGTACTGGACGCCAATCCTCAGGTAGGAGCGATTGGCCACATTGTGACCTCACACACCACAATCTGGAGCCCTATATGGGTGAACTCAAGGTTTTAACAGTTACAGACATTGGTACCTCTTACAGACATTGTTTTCCTTGCACTACTTCCAGGCCTTGAAGGTACTGTGGACGTCTGAGTTCCTGCCTTACGTGGTGTTCATCGAGGCCCCTGATTTTGAGGTCCTCAAGGCCATGAACCAGTCGGCCATCGAGACTGGAGTCGTCACCAAGCAGCTGACGGTAAGCACTAGGGTGAAGCCAAACAGAGGATAATGACTGAATGGATAATGACTGACAGCTACTGACTATGTCTTTCATTCAGGAAGACCAACATGCCTCACTTTGTTTAGCCATTATACACTGAGTATACAAAACATTAAGGACACCTACTCTTTCCATGACATAGTCTGACCAGGTGAAAGCTATGATCCCTTATTGACGTCACCTGTTAAATCCACATCAATCAGTGTAGATGAAGGGGCGGAGACACAGTTAAAGAAGGATTTTTAAGCCTTGGAACAATTGAGAAATAGATTGTGTATGTGTGCAATTCAGAGGGTGAACGGGAAAGAAAAAACATTTAAGTGCCTTTGAATGGGGTATGGTAGTAGGTGCCAGGCACATTGGTTTGTGTCAAGAACTGCAATGCTGCTGGATTTTTCACGCTGTCTCCCGTGTGTATCAAGAATGGCCCACCACCTAAAGGACATCCATCCAAATTCACAGATTTTTTTTGTCAAAAATGAGTGAGCCACATTTAATAGATCTTCAGATGGTTCTTTATACTGTACATCTGTGAAGTTAGATTTTTTTTAAAGTACAAGTGGAAAAAAAAGTCAAAACTAGAAAGTTCGAACTGCATGAACCCATTTGAACCTGGAGCTATCCAATCACAAGCCTGAACAAATGCAGACGGACGAATCAGGACGTGTCTTTGCCGACAACACTGTCAGAAATGTCAGAAGTAAACGATGTCACATCGTTGTTCAGTGACGACAGTCATTCGTCTGATGATCATAATGCATTTCTTGATGTACTTGAGGACGTATTCTGACTTTATCTGGGTACAATAGTGTTATTCTATCATTTATATATTCAAATAGCAACAGTGAACATGACTAGTTCAGGTAGAACTATGCTTTGCACTGATAGAACGTTATAGACCCAAGGCCACAACTTGCTGTAAAGCTGAAACGCCCAAACGTTGCTCAATAGCTGCATGTCTACATGTCTATTGGCGCCTCATAAACATAACTAATTAGCTTGTGCCGGGCCTCTTCCCTTCCTGTTACTCTAAGTTCTATCAACCTCCGTCTTTGTTCTCTGTAGGACTCAGAGCTAAAGAGAACAGTGGACGAGAGCCCTCGCATCCAGACGGCCTACGGACACTACTTTGACCTCACCATCGTCAACGACAACCTGGACGAGAGCTACAAGAACCTGAAGGCAGCTCTGGAGAAGGTCTCTGCTACCCAGCAGTGGGTCCCAGTCACCTGGGTCTTCTAGTGAGAGACAGAAGGACAAGAGGCTGGTGTTGAACACTTGTTCTCTCATTCGTCAACACAAGACATCCGATGATGCTGTCTGGCTCATCATCACAGTGACCTCTGGACCTCTGACCTTTGGACCCCATACATAAGACTGAACTGACAGCATTCTTTTTGCTGTGTACATATTGCTTTTGGAAATTTGTCGACAAAACGTCAAGGATTTTCTTGTTTGGACATTATGTGATTCTGGTGTGTGTGTGTGTGCATGTGTGTGTGTCTGTGTGTGCGTGCATTCGTGTGGTTGCAGAGTGTCTTAACCATAATCATGTTCGGTACATTGATTCTTTAGGTCAGCAGTAGTTTGTCTATGTTTACATGAATCATTAAATGGACATTCAGAATACACACACACACACACACAGCCAGCTGTCTTATTCCCCAAATTCTATTTTTATTACCAAATTCTATTTCTTGTACGGGGAGTTCAAGTTGAAACCCTTTTTGACACCTACTGTTGAGTACTTCTTTTTTCTATCGTTTCAAAAACGCAAGACGCTGAGGTGTGAACATAAAACATTCAAATAATTTGAAGATAGCATGTAGATACACAGAGAGATGTGTATGACAGATAGACTGTAAATACAACCTTTATTTATGTGACCACACGGGCACTTTCTATGTGTTTTTGATGTGTCGAAAGCCTTCTTTCTATTTTATTAAAAATAAAATACTATTTCCACCCAGGTCTGCTGTACAGTACAGTACACACCAATTTGACAAATTAACATCTCCATATTTTTACACGATGGGTTGCTTGATGTTGGTTACAAAGAAGGCCTTCTGGCGCCATTCATCAGGCCTTCTGGGTAACCAACAGCAAGGAACCCATCAAGTAAAACTCTGGAGCCATTTTACTTGTTCAACTGGGCAGACCTCTTTATTACACTTTCGCAACAGAGGACCTTGTGATGCAGTAGTACAGGATGCGTGGTCTATTGGGTCAGTTGAAATTGATGCACCCCAGGCTTTGGGAAATTTGGTGATAATTCGTTTGGGAAAGAGAAAGCTAAAGGCACTAGACACGAAACAGAAGAAAACAGAGGATGTACTACTTCTCCAATAGGATACGCTTGTTTTTGTTTTCTGTTGCGAAACATTTAGCTATAATGTGCCCTAATAAATATGACCCTGGAAACTCCAGAGGAATGACACACGACACACAACAATGACAAGTTTGTGTACTCCCGATGAGTGTAAGGTCATAGGCTCTTATTTTTAGTATGGTTTCTACATTCCATGATGCTCACATGTATCCATGGCATTTTCAAACACCAAGAATATGAGTTTGGAGATTTCAATTAGATGAATTCATGATTGAACAATTTCAAGATGCCTCTGTATTTGACTGTGTATCAGTCACCGTTTCTAGATGTACTGTAAATGACAGACTGTGAATGTAGATAGACAATAGACTAGAGGCAAACGCTAACTACAGTAACAGTGTATTGTTTAAAGGAAAATTAACTATGCATTTGATGATGCGCACAATTAAATTCTTAAAATCAATGAGACCAAATTGGCGTCTGATTCTGTGGAAGGATCCATTTTTTATTTAACCTTTATTTAACTAGGCACGTCAGTTAATATCAAATTCTTATTTACAATGACGGTCTAGGAACAGAACCGCCTTGTTCGGGGGCAGAACAATAGATGTTTGTTTTAACCTTGTCACCTCGGGGGATTCCATCTAGCAACCTTTCGGTTACTGGCCCAACGTTCTAACCACTAGACTACCTGCCACCCCATAGCATCCCATTAAAGCTACATTTATTAGGGGGTTTAAGAAACAGCAGAAACTCTCCCACTTTTTAGGCCCACGTGCAAGGGTTTTCCAGTGTTAAGAACACATGTGGTAGCCCAAGCACATGATAACGTACTATTGGTAGGCCTATCAGGAGGATATGCATTCCACGCCATAATGACCTCATCTGACTCCATTTTCCACTGTCACTAAAAAGAATGGATTGTTCCAACTGATATTAAATGAAACTAGCATCACATATTAGATTATCAATGCCTCGTCAGATAATACTGATAGAAACAGTTCCCCTGTGTTTCTAAGAGCCCTGCCCATTGTCACTCCTCATCCCCAAAGGCCAAAGCACAAATGGTGGGTGATTTAGATGATTTAATCATCTGTGTTATATATATCATTCTCTTCTTTCTTTCCATCCCTCAGTTCCCCCAACTGCTTCAACCTTCAGTCTCTTCCGCAACAGACAGGGAATCTCTTTGCCTTTGTAGGTCAAAGGTGGCCAGGTGTCTTTAGGATATTTTCCAGCTCAGGACATTCAGCCATCTACCAACCAACAAGCACAATACTAAAAACAGTTCCAGCAAGCGTAGGTGTTTCCTTCAGGACGTGACAGATAACCGTGCTCCCTGTGCCTCTAACCTCCTGCCGAACTGTCCACGATGTGGCCAGTGCTGTTTGGTGTGTTCACTGCTTTGGCGGTGGCCTGGGTGACCGTCTACATTCTAAATTATTCCAAGAGAAAGAGAGTCTTTTCCCAGGAGTGCCTGCGACCACCGGGGCCATTGGTGACCGACAAGAAGCAGAGAGATGAGGTGCTGAAGAAAGGTGAGTTGTCAATGGTACAGGACTCAATGTTGTTGATGATGCTAGGTTTGCTGACATTTTGACTAAGTAAGATGGGGGAATTAGTTAGCTGTGTTTTTGAACTGCTGTTGAAAATGACACCGTGCTATGAATAGAAGAGACAGGAATATATCCATCTCTGGATTGGGTTACTGTATACATATAACGTCAAACATTGATCTGTTACTGTTGTGTTGATGTCTGACAAGGCCATATCTAATATAATGTAGGCTTCAACATTATGTGCTTAAACAATGAATGGTTATTTGACAGCAATACCCTGAACTTGACAAGGGTTACAAATATGACCTAAGCATTTGAATGAAATATTAAAACAACGGGTGTGAGGCATGTGCATGGTGTGACAAACGTAGCAGCTCTTGGAAATATTACAGTGTGGATGACGAAAAAGGAAAAAGTGCATCCACGTTGCCTGACGCATCCGCCAGTCTTCCCAATTAGATGGTCGACTCCCCGGTGATTGTCTGTCTAAATCACATTGATGTTATTCTGAGTGATTGTTTTTTTAGAATCGACTTCAACGCCAACATGTGAAAATGAACCGAGCAGAAAGTACACACAAACACACTTCACTTTTACGAATAGGATATCCTCTTTTCTGCCTATATCTATGATGATATTAACCCCCCCCCCCTCCCCCTATCAACATTTCCAGGTTTCAGAGTGGACCGTGTCCCGGAGAACCTTGACGCTATAGTGATTGGCAGCGGTATCGGGGGGCTGACAGCAGCAGCGGTTCTAGCCAAAGCAGGGAAGAGGGTTGTGGTTCTAGAGCAGCATGACCAGGCTGGAGGGTGCACTCACACCTTTGAGAACCAGGGCTTTGAGTTTGACGTAGGTAAGAGCCACTGTGACAGAACCGCCCATGGACCACACTCAATGAGGCCTTAAAGTGCATATAACTCAAGTTGTTCGGGCTAGTAAGGTTATTCGTGTTTGTTAATCTCGGGGGAAAAAGCAGAACTTGTTTCATTGAGAATTTACAAAGCGAAAACTAGTCTCTGGTGGGTGGTGACAGACGGCCAGAGGCCAGTGCTCCACGCAAGAGTTGGTTCAGGGCTGCAGAGATGAAGCAAAATGAAATGGCGAGTGGTGTTTGATGAACTCAATCTCGGCACAGTCATGAGGGAGGATCATTGGGCAGGATAAGCTTCTAATACATGCACAAATGATCCAGCAAATATTCTCTCGCCACCTCTACCCCCTCCCTCTGTCAGGGATCCACTACCTGGGCCAGCTCCATGAGAACAGCATGTTTCGTGTGGCTCTGGACCAGATCAGTGAGGGCCAGATCCAGTTCAACAGGTTGGAGCAGCACTTTGACACACTGATCCTAGGTCAGGGTGAAGACCGCAGGGACTACCACATCCTCTCTGGGAAGACGGAGATGGCTGAGAGCCTGAAGAGGCAGTTTCCTGATGATGTGGAGGCCTTGAATGAATATTTCAAGTATATGAAGGTAGTGTGTGTGTGTGTGTGTGTGTGTGTGTGTGTGTGTGTGTGTGTGTGTGTGTGTGTGTGTGTGTGTGTGTGTGTGTGTGTGTGTGTGTGTGTTTTTAATTTTATTTTACCTTTATTTTACTAGGCAAGTCAGTTAAGAACAAATTCTTATTTTCAATGACGGCCTAGGAACAGTGGGTTAACTGCCTGTTCAGGGGCAGAACGACAGATTTGTACCTTGTCAGCTCGGGGATTCGAACTTGCAACCTTTCGGTTACTAGTCCAATGTGTGTGTGTGTGCATGCGTGCATGTGTTTGTGTTTGCGTGTGTGTGATCGTAACCCCTCTCATGTCATCCCCATGCTGCAGAAGGCAGCTCGTCGTATCAATCTCCTGGCCGGCCTCAAGATGATGCCCATGTGGCTGGTAGACTTCCTGGCTCGGACCGGCCTATTAGAGCGCATCTCCTCAGTGTTCCGCATGGCCATCACCAAACACACAGAGAAGATGGCCACTCTGACCAAGAACAAAGACCTGCACGCCCTCTCCGCATACCTCTTCTATGGTCAGTCCCTATACACATCCACTCCCAGTGTGAATTCCAATACTTTTTCATTGGACAACTATTTTCCCGAACTAAACTGACACACTCTTGCTAGTTTACAACATAGTCCTAGAACACACAATTGAGTGCTCTTCTGTCCTTCTTGGATGTAGAGCCTGTGGTTACATTTCTCTCTCTCTCTGCATGTTCTGTAATGTAGTGGTTTGGGGGTCCCTGGGGGAAAAAGGTTGGCAACCCCTGCTCTAATGTGAAATGTAACTGTTTCCCCTGTGGGTAGGTGTTCCCCCTAAGGAATCCAGTTTCCTAATGAATACTCTACTGCTGCAGCACTATAAGAGGGGAGCCTACTACCCCATTGGAGGGGCCAGTGAGATCGCCTTCCACATCATCCCAGTCATCCGGAAGGCAGGTGGCGCTGTGCTGGTCAGAGCCCCTGTACAGACGGTCCTTCTGAATGAGGAGGGCTCAGCGTATGGTCAGTATCTAGTTCCGGGGGGAAAGCACTAAATCAATGACTCATTGTACTATTAGATATGCTTACTGTTGACCGTCTTCCATGGGAATCTTTGGCTTTACATTAGACTCGTTGCAAAGTGAGTTGTTGGTCTATGTCCACTGACCTCTGGTTGACCCCTGGTTGTCAGGTGTGACGGTGAGGAAAGGTCAGGAGGAGGTGGAGGTGTTGGCTCCAGTAGTCATCTCCAACGCTGGCATCTTCAACACCTTTGAGAAGTTCCTGCCCCCAGAGATACAGGCCAAGCCGGGTGAGTGGGGGCAGTCATGAATTGTACTGAACTCTAGCCATGCTGAACTTGAAACTGAAACAGGTTGAAACATGAGGAAACGTGACGAGTAGACAGTGTCGGACTGATTTGGACTAATCAGATGTGTTCTATGTTCCCAGACATCCAGGCCCTGCTGGGGAGGATGCAGCATGGAATGGGCAACTTCCTGGTGTTTGTGGGTCTGGACGGCACGAAGGAGGAGCTGGGCATCACCTCTATGAACTACTGGATGTACAAAGAAAACGACCTGGACACACTGTTAGTACAGTAGCGGGTCTCTTGAATTGTATTCTCTTTGATTCTGTCACTCGCTCGTTCATTTGGTCTTTGTTCGTTCTGTAGCGAAATACAGTACGACATTTGTGTTCTTATTGTGTTCTATTTAATTCAGGGATGGGCAACTCCAGTCATTGGGGGGCCTGATTGGTGTTACACTTTTGCCCCAGCCAGCCCCAGCTAAAACCCCTGACTCCAGTAATCAGCTAATCACGATCTTCAGTGTAGAATGCAACTCGTTTCATGAGCTGTGTTTGCTAGGGATGGGGGAAAGGTGTGACACCCGTAGCTGTGGGAAGTAGGGATGCTGAGGGTGCTGCAGCATCCCCTGACAAATCAGAATGAAATAATATAATATACAGATAAATTAAATCAAAATGTTTCCACGCCAAATGAGTGCACTAGGCCTTAATTACTTACTCCTGTATGTGCAGAGAAAATGAAATGAAATGAACTGCACTTTGTGAAATCCCTTGCACTTTTGAGGGCCTAACCACAGTATTACATGCCTTCACTTTTAAATCACATGTAGACTTATTTCAGCGTGTTTTGATTGTAGGATGGAGCGCTACAGCTCTCTGAGCCGAGAGGAGGTGGTGGGGAACATCCCCATGATGTTCATTCATTCCCCCTCTGCCAAAGACCCCACCTCCGGTACCCGCCATCCAGGTAGCTGCCTCAACAACACACACCCGCACCAATGATAAATCAATCCAATTTCATTTGTCACATGCTTCGTAAAAACAACAGCTGTAGACCAACAGTGAAACCCTTCCTATATAGAATATAACGCCGTATTTGAAATTCATAGAGCACCCATCACACCAACAGAAACACCGAAAAGACAGAGTAAAGTGTAATATATGGAATAAAACATTTGAGATGAGCAGTGATGATCGGTACTTCAATGCTGCTGAAGGTCGATTTTCACCCCCCCCCAAAAAAAAAAGGAAATAGTTTCACGTATTAATTATGAGAGAGAGTTTTTATAGCTCAAATGATTGTGTTCTAAGACTCTCTCTCCACCTCCCAACAGGGAAGTCCTGTATGACTCTGTTGACCATGGCCAAGTTTGAGTGGTTTGAGGACTGGAAAGATACCAAGATAAACAAGAGAGGGCCCGATTACGAAGACCTGAAGATGAGCATGGCCAAGGAGCTCCTAGACTGGGCACTGGTTGTCTTCCCTCAGCTCAGGGATAAGGTACTTTGAAAATATAGCGTAATTTGAGCAAAATACACGGTCATATTCAATTTACTGATGTATTAAGTAGAGTAGAGTTTCTTTGACAATCCAAAGAGGCAATTCGTTATCACACCCATTGTGCTTGGAATCAAGTCTTCTTTGAGGCAATAATGTCATCCAATTGTAATGTCTCATACCTGCTGGCTGTCTCTGTACCTACCAGCACAAGGTGTTGAAAATACGTATTTTTGGTTGAAAGATGTTGAAAAACCGTCTTTCAACCGAGTTTGCTCACTGGGTACCTTGTGTCTCGCTATAGGTGGTGTATATGGAGGCTTCCACTCCCCTGACCAACATGCACTACTTGGGCGCCCCGCGTGGGGAGATGTATGGGGCTGAACACAACCTGGACCGCTTCAGCCCGGAGACGGTGGCCAGAACCCGGCCCCCCACCCCTGTTAAGGGACTCTACCTCACCGGTGAGAAAGAAATGGGTCACTGTGGTAGTATTTGAGTTGTTTTTGAGTACATTGGTCACAAAGGCACAAGGTGATGCTTGACTGTGGCAGTTCTATGAGTTACTCAGCAGCGTAACATGCAAGAACTGAAAGTCATTTTAAGGTGCTACCATAGATAATACTGTTTCTGATCTATTCTAAATGGTTCTACACATTGTTCAAACCTACTGTCAGTAGTTTTCATATCAGCAAACCCTTTGTTTATCTTGTTCTGAACCCCAGGCCAGGACGTGTTCTGTAACGGGATGGCCGGTGCTCTGCACGGAGGAATCCTGTGTGCCTCGACAGTTCTGGACCGTATTCTCTACATGGACCTCCTAGCGCTGAAGAAACAGCTCAAAAAGCAGACTCGTGAAAAGGCTCGTAACAAGGCCTGAGAAACTATTTGGACACAGCACTGACCACAGTCAAAATCATTACATAAACCAATACCGTGTAGGCTATTGCATACAGTATGTCACATTTCTTCACCCTATCTATGACCCTGTCTATGACCCTGTCTATCACCCTGTCTATGACCCTGTCTATCACCCTGTCTATCACCTTGTCTATGACCCTGTCTATCACCCTGTCTATGACCCTGTCTATGACCCTGTCTATGACCCTGTCTATGACCCTGTCTATCACCCTGTCTATAACCCTGTCTATCACCCTGTCTATAACCCTGTCTATGACCCTGTCTATGACCCTGTCTATGACCCTGTCTATCACCCTGTCTATGACCCTGTCTATCACCCTGTCTATGACCCTGTCTATGACCCTATCTATGACCCTGTCTATGACCCTGTCTATGACCCTGTCTATGACCCTGTCTAGGACCCTGTCTATGACCCTGTCTATCACCCTGTCTATGACCCTGTCTATGACCCTGTCTATGACCCTGTCTATGACCATGTCTATCACCCTGTCTATATGACCCTGTCTATCACCCTGTCTATCACCATGTCTATCACCATGTCTATCACCCTGTCTATGACCCTGTCTATCACCCTGTCTATGACCCTGTCTATCACCCTGTCTATGACCCTGTCTATCACCCTGTCTATGACCCTGTCTATCACCCTGTCTATGACCCTGTCTATCAGTTTCATGTAACAGTACCATGTTGTCTTATATTGAATGAAAATACGGTGTCTTTATTTCTTACCTGTTATGGTTACACGTTGCCATCTCTTTAGCTTTGTTTAATGATGTTCGGAAAAAAAGTGACATCGCTGGATTCCTCACAGTCGTAAATGATTGCTACTCTTTAGTCAGATCGCAGGCAGAAACATGGGTGTGTTTTATGTTTCGTTTCCATTGAAGTGCTTCTGTGGGATAGACAACTCATTAAGGTGCACTTTGCACACCCCCCCCCCCCCCCCTCCACTGCGGGTAGTTTCAACCAGATTATGTACAAATAATACTTGTTACAATCCATTGTAACCAAGTAATGCTGTTACTGTAGTACCTATCACTGTTACACTGTGCTTACACTGCTGTACGTTTTGCACCTAGTACTGTAGACAGACACCAGGTAGGTTTCAGCTTGTCCTGTTCTATCGACTCAAATGGCAGATAGGAGAAAATAAGTCACTCTCACTGCACCTGACGTCTCAGTACAAACACTATGCTGGGACCTGGACATTGAACTCCCATGCCATTAAAATCACTTAAACATTCACGACAAGTGTTAGTGTGCCTTCGGAAACTATTCAGACCCCTTGACTTTTTCCACAGTTTGTTACGTTACAGCCTTATTCTAACATGGATGAAATAAAACATAATGTCCTCTTCAATCTACACACAATACTCCATGATGACAAAAGTGAAAACAGGTTTTTAGAAATGTTTGCAAATGTATTAAAAATGAGAAAAAAAAACAGAAATACCTTATTTACATAAGTATTCAGACCTTTTGCTATGAGATTCGTGATGAGTGAGTAACTTTGCACTGACACCTGTCCTGAAGACAGGTTTGTCTATTCAATATCTTACCAGTGTTTTACAGAACAGCTTCCTGGGTAGGGCTATTATGTAACCTATCTGGCCAAAGAGCACGGGTGATGTGTTACAGCATCAGACATGATCAATGTAGGACAGATTGAATCTTTGGTAACGAAAACAGACTTTATTTACCATATTACACAACAAGTTCCATGGCACCTTGAAAAAGTAATACCTTGAAAAATTTAATTTGAAAGATGTATTAATATTTACACACTGGTATGTACAGATTGGTAGCTGTAGCTACTACGCAACCCCATTCAATCTCTTGTCCCCAACTTCTGCTTTACAGTTACACACTTTCATAGATGTCCAAACACTTGCTTTTCCTTATGGTCTCCAAACTTTCCACCTCACGTCCCCATTGAACAATCCCAAGGACCAAGTCTCTGTGGTATACATGTACATATCCAGCTTCAGAATCCCCACTCCACATACAGTATGTGCCATATTCTGTGTCATTTATCCCTTAGTCGGTGGCTTCAGGCCTCCCCCTCGCAGGCTTCCTAAACTGGTACGGTCCTATGGTTGGGAGTGGGGTTCAGGAGACGCCGAGTAAGGTTGCAGGGCGAAAACAGGCGCGTTGGAGACCTCCGAGTAGGCTGGAGGAAGCTCTGGGTGGATAAAGTCTGGCTTCATCTCCACCTAGACAAAATGAGATTGGATGAATAGACTAGAAGCATTGAGATTAAAAAACACTTACAATACAGTACAGTGTTTTACCCCAAAAAGTGTGAATAAAAATGTATTGTAAAGTTGTGAACCCTATTGAACAGTACAATTTGTACCTCGTGTTTAGGATGGACTAATACCTCATTGTAGGCCGGAGGTGGGCTGGAGAACTCTGAGGTGCTGTAGCGAGGAGGCCTGTGGATGTCTTCGCTGTCATAAGATACTGCGGGGAAGGGAATGACGTAGATGGAGGGCCTGTCTCGTCTCTCCTCCCGGTCCAGTCGCTCCTGGCGGGCCCGGTGGAAGGCCTTACAGAAGGCTGTGCAGCAGATGATGGTGATGCCAAATGTGATCATCGGGATGAAGATTCTAAGGGAAGATCATGTAATTGGTTTGTGGAATTTCTCATCGCTGTAGGAGCACATGACCGGACACAGGCAAAGTCCATTTCGGTTAGTGTTGGGTTTGGGTGTGTGTGTGTGTGTGTGTGTGTGTGTGTGTGTGTGTGTGTGTGTGTGTGTGTGTGTGTGTGTGTGTGTGTGTGTGTGTGTGCCTAGACTGATATGAATGTGGACAGGAATGGGACTCTTACTCTAAAAAGTAAAAAGACTCTTGTATCGGCATCTTGTGACGTTAACACCCGCACACCTCAGTTGAAACCTGCAAGAACAAGCACAACACCATAGTTTGACATCCCTTTTCGTCCTCCCAATCGAATAATCAACGGTGTTCGTCCGTAGACGTCGGGGCGGTAGGCAAATTGGACAGGGTCGAGTGTGTCTGGGAGGGAGGAGGTGATGTGGTCTTTGAATAGCCTCTCGAAGCACTTCATGGTGACGGAGGTGAGGGCTAAGGGTCGATAGTCATTCAGTTCAGTTCATTTCTCATTCTTGGGCACGGGGATGATAGTGGACTTGAAACAGGCATAGCCTCGGGAAGTAGGGGTGCTGAGGGTGCTGTAGCACCCCCTGAAAAACCAGAATAAAAAAATACATATACACACCTACTCACTTCAAGAGTTTTTCTTTATTTTGACTATTTTCTACATTGCAGAATAATAGTGAAGACATCAAAACTATGAAATAACACATGGAATCATGTAGTAACCCTCAAAAAAAGTGTTAAAGAAATGTGCGGGGGTACAGTGTTGTCGTCCCCTCTTCACGACTGTCTTGGTGTGTTTGGACCATGATAGCTTGTTGGTGATGTGGACACCAGGGAACTTGAAACTCTGGACACACGTAAAACTTCATCTGAGTGAAGTGACTTCACTTGTGAAATCATGTTTTTCCACAACGGTCATAAACATGACTCAGGAAACAGTACCTTTGCCACACTCAGAACCAAATGTCAGCTACCAGAGACTAGTTGCACTTTAAAAGAAAGAGCGTTGCAGCGAAAAGGTCATGTAAACTTCTGTCACCCTCAATTTGAATTGGTCAGTATCAAGACACAGGTAGAATCGGCATTCTACTGTAAAGCTGTGGTGTGTTTATATAAATAGGTTGTTTATGGCCGTCTGTGGCTTGATCGAGAGGCACTCACAGGTGATAGTATATCATGTTAATAAGTCCACAGGTGGATAAAATCACAAGTGGATCAAAAAAACACAAGTGGAAGTGGAGTGAAAGAACAAGTTTCCAAAGAATAGCATAACTAACCGCACAGTCAGTGTGTACAACATAAATAAGTCAACACCAAGAAGAACCTATTCAATTCAGTCTGTCCGAGTAGATATGTGTCCCACATTCATGCCAACAACATTCTGTTGACCTATAGTCATATTATACTGTGTGTAAATATATAAATCCAAATGAACTTTATCTTACCTTAAAGCCAGCAGGCCGCTTTCAGTGAACCTGGGAATTCAACGGAAATCAATAAGGACCTGAACCTATGGGTACTGTGTGTGTGTGTGTGTGTGAATATAGAAGACCTGAGTGTATGTGTACTGTAATGTCTGTGTGTCTTATCTGACAACGGGTGTGCTATTGAACTGAGGGTTAAGGTAACAGGTTTATAGCAATCCGTTTCTGTTTAAAGGCACAATGTTACTGTATCATGTTGTTTTAGCATTAGAATAAGACAACAAAATGACATGGACTTAGTTTGTTACTCCTCTTAACGCTCTTCATGGCACACGCAGTAGTAGTCTTTTGTTCTATAGTTGGTCTCTAGATTAAGCATGAGAACTTGAGGAAATTTGATTTGGAAAAGCTACGCATTTTATTGACAGACATGTAAAATGAAACATTGTTCAACCTCAAAGGATACACTAAACATCAAAAATGAAACTAACTGACCACATTAACAAGTTTAAAATCACTTTTACATTTCTCAATCTCATATGACCTCACTGCCAGTCAAATATTTTCACCTCGTAACAGAATTCCTACACATATTTTCTCCGAGAATTGTCTCTATAATCCATATATTATTTCATCTGAGTTTGAATATTACAAAATATATTAGTGCAAGTCTAATTAAGTCACCAATATCATCCTGCAGAGCCAAAAACTGCAGCAGCAAACAGTGGCTGGTCACATTGACAAAAAAACGGAAGCAACTTTACCACATCATTATACAGCGTTTAGGGCTTGTCCTACTGAGCACAACAGTAGCTCATGTACTGGTACTACAGTACTTGTAAAACAATACTGAACGGGACATAGAGCTATTGTATAACTTGCAAAGCATTTCCCAAGTATTCACTACCTTCAATGGTTAATAAGCAAGCTGACTTTTTATATTTGATCTAGTCTTGGTTGAAAGATAGCAGGTATTAAGTCGTCCTACCTAGTGACCCTCTTGGTAATATATAACTAGCCCATCGCGCCATATAGTGGCTATATTTCAGAGTCCTGTCATCATTCCAAGTGGAAATATTGCCTTATTTTCCGTTCATATTACTATGACCAGTAGGGGTCAGTAGAGGTCTTTCTACAGTTGACCACGGCCCCGTCAAGAAACAACTCAACAACCACTAGCCCGAAACTCTATACCTGACAGGCAATATGATTGAAATTCCACCTGGCCTATCAAAGGGACAGATAAAGCTACAATAGTTATTTCTTATACCAATGATGTGAGTATGTATGTTTACACCCGTTCAATTCTTCCTGATCAACATAAAGTGCCTAGGTAGACCTAGGGTTTAGGGTTAGGGGTTGTTTGTGGACAGAGCCGACTTTCACTCTTCATATTAAAAAGGTAGACTAAGCGAAATGACATTGCCACGAGCAGCACCGCAGATATTGCGATAAGCCGAGATGCACGACTCCGCTCTCACACGGTCACACACGGTATCTGCGCACGTGCACGGGTGCACTTCACGCTTTTACAACATGGTAGCCACAAGACCAAAACAGAGGACAAGTTGAGCCTCGGGCTTCAAAACTCTTAGTTGTCGCGGAAATTGACCCACTGTGCTGTTTACTTTCTGCATATACGTTATATCGCTGAGTCTACCTTTAAGTGGTCTAATATCTTAGTTGGTGAAGGAATCTACGTAGTTCCCAGGGAAGAATCCCTCTACTCCGTTGAGCGTTCCCTCACACCAGCCGTCTTCATTCCTCTTGATCAGGTAGATGACTTCTCCCTCCTGGAACATCAGGTCGCCAGGCTTCCCTGAGTTGTAGCTGTACAGAGCCACCACTGGGAGGGAAAGTGAATTGCAATGAGACAACCAAGACACCACAGAAAAACAGGCCAAATTTGAATAGTATTACTTGGTCAGACATTGAATAAGTACTGTAGAAGTATGCATGCAATTTGGGCCATGGCAGCATTTAGTAATTTATCCATTAGTGAATATGCATGGAGAACTATAATACCTTTCTCTAAAAAGTCTGTAGGGCCAGTCGTGTCATAATCAGCAGGGGGAGGTAGGGGTGGCATGACGTCATCAAAGCCACCCACACTGTCGGTAAAAGGTGGAGGAGGCGGGGCTGGGATCACCAGATCTACAGGATTGGGGAAAAAGGCATATAAACCCAAACTGATAACTACAGTGTATAACTTGTTCCCGAGGACTGTTTCAATCCATTTACAGTACCTAGCTTCTTTGAAACTATTTTCTCCACATAATGGGTTATCTGTTACATTGAAAAGCCAAAACAAAGACGTTACCAACCCAGTGTCTGGC
This sequence comes from Oncorhynchus kisutch, assembly GCF_002021735.2. Classification (NCBI taxonomy): domain Eukaryota; kingdom Metazoa; phylum Chordata; class Actinopteri; order Salmoniformes; family Salmonidae; genus Oncorhynchus; species Oncorhynchus kisutch. The sequence goes on along the minus strand of NC_034183.2, from coordinate 49,641,200 downwards.
GCACTTCTAGAGGACAGGATCTGTCCATGGCTTTACGTTCCAACACAGTAGACTCAACAGCAATAGCAGCAACAGCAGCAGCAGTGATGCAGTAATTTGGACAGAAGTCCCCCCCCCCCAGTGGCCTGGAAGGTGTATTGAGGTCTCACACAGTCTCCACTTACCCAGGTGATCAAGGCGGGCGGGCAGGCTGGACAGGGGGCTCAGCGACACGGGAGGGGCGAGAGGAGGAGGGTATGAAGGGGGAGGAGGGATCATGACTGAGCGGCGAGGTCAAAGAGGGAGAGGTAGGAATGGGTGACGGAGAAAGGTAACATCAGATCAACCAAAATGGGTCTTCAGAGGGGACTCCACATTTATTGAAATCTATTTACTGGTTGAACCTTTATATAGCCAGGCAAGTCAGTTAAAAACAAATAGTTAGTTACAATGACGGCCCAAATGCTAACGCCGGCACTAAGCTAACACTATTGCTTAAGCAAGGCTTGAACTTTCATCATGCATCATAAACCTAGACAACGGTGGTGCAATATTAAACCAGTTTTGCATTAGCCATGTTCAGCTCCTCACGAACTAATGATTGGTATAGTAATACTAAGTCAGGAGGCCAGGGGGCAGGACCTGGAATGGGGGGGGGGGGGGGGGGGGGGGGTTGCCAAAGTGGCCTTACGTGATTGGATGGTTGGCAGGAAGAGCGAGCGAGTGTAGAGCGAGCGAGAGCTAGGGCCCGTGCGGACCCTGAGGGACATGGAGCGCGAGCTGGGGGGGTGACGACGTACACGAGGCCGCCTGGGCTGCAGAGCTGAGCCGGAGAGAGACAGGTCACAGGTCAAAGGTCAAGAAGAAGCAGACAAACAGACACAGAGAGAGAGAAAGTCTAATAACAGAGATAAGGACAGGAAAACACCAAAGATCAGCATCAGCGAGCATGCTCTGCATAGATAGACAGACAAACAGACAAACCCCAGACAGACAGCTAAACTAAACAAACAGATAAACAACATTTCAACAAATCAGATCCTTTACGGCATTAGAAATGGATGCGAGGTCTCATTCAACAGTCCTTTCAAAACCACTTGTTGAAAGACCATTAAAAGTAGAGTGTGACAGATTCCGCTCCTTTCACCTTCATCCACTTCATCACTCGGTGGAGGGGGCGGGTCAGGGAGCTCCAGGCCCTCACTGGCTGGTGGCGGGAGAGGCTCGTCAGATGGTGGTGGCATTGGGGGCGGGAAGCCGTTCTCTTCAGCCACTGAGAAAAGAGAATATTCATTGAAGAATATCTGCTTAAGTTGATATTCAGCGTTTCATACTGTGTAACACAATCATGCAACTAAGGGGAAGAAAAAAAAGGATCTATTTCTTAGTATCACAGTACAGGCACAAGTATCACAGTTCCTGGTTTCCTGCCTCTAGATGTGTCAGCATGAGCATTTCTCTGGGTGTCTGTCTGCACACAACGTGTTCTCATTTCCTCTCCTACACTGTGCTTGTGCGGTGTGCTAAAGCTGTCTCACAGTGTGGGAAACACAAAAAAAACAAGCGATATTTCCCGCCAGGATGTTTGATATTGAGTGTGATATTCAGTTTAAGACATGTTAATGTACTTTAGTTACTTATACAATACGTTTAACAGTATGTACGCTAGTTACAAATAGTTTGTAGAAATGTATGAAAATTGATAATAAAGTGTGATACAGACACTTACCAGTCTCCAGTGGGGGTGGGGCAGGGGGAGGGGGGATGCAGGCTAGGCTGGTATGGGCAGGTTCAGGGGTGCTGGTTGTGGTGGTGGGGGCCAGAGGAGGGACATCCAGAGAGGAGGCAGGAGGCGCCATGGGAGGAGGAGGAAGAGGGGCCGCAGCTGTCATGGCGGCGTCACCATCCTCCATCAGAGACAGGGGCGGTGGTGGGGGCGGGGCCTCCTCCAGCAGGGTGGTGATGATGTCAGAGTCAGGTGACGCGGGCCAGCTGGGGACCACGGGGGGAGGCACGGCCTTGCCGAAGCTGGACCTGTTACAGGAGGGGAGGGCAACGTCAAAGTGAGCTAGAGGTATATTTCCACGTCTGGTTGGAGATATTCTACAGTGTTTGGTAGTAAGTGTCAAAGCTTACATGTGTAGAGTAAAACTGTGTTTCCAGTAAGTGTTTTTTACCCAATGGAGCGATCATTGAGAGAGGTGAGGGACGCCCCTCGAGACAGAGAGGGGGCTATGGGACACTGGACAGGCTCTGGGGGTGCTCTGGAAGTGCTCCTGCTGAAAACACACACACAGCCCTAAGCGTCACATAGCATTATCACAAATGCTGACACTTGGACATCACACAGACCAGCTCTATCAACTCATAAATAGTGAGAAACATGCAGAAAGCTTCAAATCGCACTCGCGCACAATGACAGTGAGACGTTGTTCTCTTCTCTCGCGAAACAGTTTAAATATGCTACTCGGTGGCAAATGACACCCGCACATTTGATTTCTATACTTCCTGGTTTGTTCTTGGCATAATCACAGTGTGAAAGCTCTGTAATCGCTCTCTCCTGTCCACAGTAAATCTCCCTCTGGCTGAATGTCATTCAACCCCCGACTGAATGAACACAACAAACATGACTGGACAGGAGGTGTGGTTTTAGCCATGAATACATTCCCCAATCCTACCCACAAGCTCACACAAATTATTTTAAACATTTCTTTTGCTGATGTTTCTGGTCTCGAATAAAAGTTGAACAAGGGGTTTTCATGGACCACTGAGCACAGAGGATGTGCGGAAACTAGGCTTCCTGCCCGAAGGACTTTTACAGGAAGTGAAACAGTTACAGTTCGACTGGTAGTGTGAGAGCAGAGCAATCACATGGAGTCAGCTGTGTCAGCATCATACCTGATTGTGCCGCCATGTTTGCGTTTTGATGACCCTGCTTTCCCCATCAGCTTACCAGAATCCTGTGGGGATGCGGTGAGACAGAGCGATAGATAGAGAGAGAGAAAGAGAGAGACAAAGGGAGAGCAGAGTGAAAAGGAAGAGGTCGTTTATGTGTGTGTGTGTGTGTGTGTTGTAGATGAGCGAATTGTGTTGGAGCATCAATGAAGCGGCTGAGCCTTGGCAGCACTAATTAGTGTGTCTAGCCATTTTCCCACGGTGCACAGTGGCTGGCTGCTTGTTCTTTGTGTGTGTGTGTGTGTGTGTGTGTGTGTGTGTGTGTGTGTGTGTGTGTGTGTGTGTGTGTGTGTGTGTGTGTGTGTGTGTGTGTGTGTGTGTGTGTGTGTGTGTGCGTGCGCTAATCGAGGTCAGCCTTACGCAACAAGCTGCTCCTCTCTAACTGGATGTGGTGTAGACGAGAGGCAGGGTGGTAAAAACAAAAATCATGGCTGCTGCCTGGTTGCATCTTAAACGGCTTGTCTTGAGAGCTAAGGAAAACTACGGAGCCTTTGGACTCCAACCACAGTACCCCTGGTGACACAACCCAGGTTTTAAAAAGCCGTTTTCACCAAAGAGAAATGACATTTCCACATCAGTAATTTCCAGCATTACTATTGAATATTGATTGCAACATACAGTAGTGTACAGTTCTGTAGCTGTATAGTAAGACACGTGCAGGGAAAGTATTTGCGCCTTTGGCCTTTTTAATGTCATGGGAATGTTACGTAAAACATGTGAGTAATTGCACTTGAACTTGAAAACTCAGTCTCACCTTCATGCCATGTCCCAGTGTGTCCAGGTCAGAGTAGGCGATGGGACTACGGGTGTACTTGGGTTTGGGCTCCTTGCCTGTTGCCGGGGGGATTATTTTGTGACTGCGAGGAACCCTCTTGGCTGTGGTGAAAGCACCGATCTCTCTCCGGGCCACCTTCTCTCTGTGCATGTCCACTGTCTGCAAGACAAGAGGCAGAGGATGTTGCCGTCAGGGTATGAACCAATAACACTTTAAAAAATATATTAAAAAATTGTTTAACTACAGATAAACATGTTCTTAATTCCTTCCCTCTGGTAAATTGTACATTTTTCCAAAATACAAAATAAACTATACAGGATGGAATAGCGTGGTACCCTTTCTCTGGCAACATCATTGGCTCAATATAGCTCATAAACGAAAGTGGTAATATTCTCAAACCCTCTTTCAAGTGAGCCCTATCATTTAGTATACAGTTGTTAGGGACCCTTCACGGGTGCCAGCAGACAATGGAGGACATCAATCAGAGGTTTGCAGGAAGGAACGCTCAGAACAGAGAACATTGGGGTCTTTCATTCCATCCCAGCCCCAATGATGCTCTGTGTTGAAGGTCAATTTTCACCCTGTAGCCCCTCAACCCACTCACCCCTCCACCCCCAACCCCCTCCTCAGGTGACCTGGTTCCGTATGATAATGAGCATGCAGGAATGCCTGGGGTCTGTGCCAGCTTTTGGGGACAGTGGGCTACAGAGAGGGGGAGGGGAGGGGGTGCAGCGGGGAACAGTGGGGCTACAGAGAGGTGGATGGGGGGGCAGCGGGGGACAGTTGTGCTGGTGTAAGAGAGTAAGCTGGGGGGGGGGGCACGCGGTGTACTGGGGATGGAGAATTCAGCTATTCTGCATGGTAGAAGGCCAGGGTCCCCAAAGAGTCCCTGGAAACCAGCCCAGATCAGCGGAGAGGCAGACCCTGCAGCTTTCATATGCTGAGCACCAGGTGTAAGGAGATGAGGGGGAGGAAGGGATGGTGGGGTGGAGGGAGAGGTAAAAGGGTAGAGGATAAGGAGGGTTAGAGGAAAAGGAGGAAGAGAGGGAGGGGGAAAGGAATAAAGAACATTGGCACAGTGGGTACCATTGACACTCAGAGAACCCTGCTGATCTAGGTGCAACAGCGCATCAACCCGGACGGAGGGTGACTCATGAAATCAAATGTCCTTTTTTTGTGCCCCTTCAGTCCAGTCACTAACTCTGATGGGCCTCCTCATTCTAAATCCTGGGTTCAAGCAAGCAAATCTTCCTTTTTAGCAAAGTTAACTGTACATTTATGCTAACTAGTGAAGGTGCCTGAGAAGAGGAAGGGGAGGACCATCCTCCTCAGTGAATTTGATCAAAATAAAAATAGTGAAACACCAAAAAAGTTATCCTTTTTCAATAAATGAAACTATGCTAAATATATTCATGTCACCAAATAATTGATTAAAACACACTGTTTTGCAATGAAGGTCTATGGTAGCCTCAACAACACTCTGTAGGGTGGCACCATGGTGTAGTCAGAGGACAGCTGGCTTCCGTCCTGCTCTGGGTACATTGACTTCAATACAAAACCTAGGAGGCTCGTGGTTCTCACCCCCTTCCATAGACTTACACAGTAATCATGACAACTTCCGGAGGACGTCCTCCTACCTATCAGAGCTCTTGCAGCATGAACTGACACCTTGTCCACCCAATCAAAGGATCACAGAATTAATCTAGAGCTAGCTATATTGAATATTTTTTTCTTTTCACTTTCACTTACTTAGCTAGCAAATGCAGCTTGCTAGTTTAGCCTACCCAAACAACTGGCTCAAACAGATTGGGATGCTATGTTAGTTAGCTGGCTATGGCTATCCAACACAAGAATTCTTCCAAAGATAAGCTTTTGGTTTTATAAATGTTTCGCAACCGGGGCTTGCCAGTGTAAGTGCTAAACTGCTTGCTGCTGACTGTACACTGTAGTGCATGATTGTAGTGGGTTTACTAACGTGTTAGTTCTAGTACAGTGGGGCAAAAAAGTATTTAGTCAGCCACCAATTGTGCAAGTTCTCCCACTTAAAAAGATGAGAGAGGCCTGTAATTTTCATCATAGGTACACTTCAACTATGACAGACAAAATGAGAAAAGAAATCCAGAAAATCACATTGTAGGATTTTTAATTAATTTATTTACTAATTATGGTGGAAAACAAGTATTTGGTCACCTACAAACAAGCAAGATTTCTGGCTCTCACAGACTTGTAACTTCTTCTTTAAGAGGCTCCTCTGTCCTCCACTCGTTACCTGTATTAATGGCACCTGTTTGAACTTGTTATCAGTATAAAAGACACCTGTCCACAACCTCAAACAGTCACACTCCAAACTCCACTATGGCCAAGACCAAAGAGCTGTCAAAGGACACCAGAAACAAAATTGTAGACCTGCACCAGGCTGGGAAGACTGAATCTGCAATAGGTAAGCAGCTTGGTTTGAAGAAATCAACTGTGGGAGCAATTATTAGGAAATGGAAGACATACAAGACCACTGATAATCTCCCTTGATCTGGGGCTCCACGCAAGATCTCACCCAGTGGGGTCAAAATGATCACAAGAACGGTGAGCATAAATCCCAGAACCACACGTGGGGACCTAGTGAATGACCTGCAGAGAGCTGGGACCAAAGTAACAAAGCCTACCATCAGTAACACACTACGCCGCCAGGGACTCAAATCCTGCAGTGCCAGACGTGTCCTCCTGCTTAAGCCAGTACATGTCCAGGCCCGTCTGAAGTTTGCTAGAGAGGTAAAAACTCAACTCGTCATGTTTGGAGGACAAAGAATGCTGAGTTGCATCCAAAGAACACCATACCTACTGTGAAGCATGGGGGTGGAAACATCATGCTTTGGGGCTGTTTTTCTGCAAAGGGACTAGGACGACTGATCAGTGTAAAGGAAAGAATGAATGGGGCCATGTATCGTGAGATTTTGAGTGAAAACCTCCTTCCCTCAGCAAGGGCATTGAAGATGAAACGTGGCTGGGTCTTTCAGCATGACAATGATCCCAAACACACCACCCGTGCAACGAAGGAGTGGCTTCGTAAGAAGCATTTCAAGGTCCTGGAGTGGCCTAGCCAGTCTCCAGATCTCAACCCCATAGAAAATCTTTGGAGGGAGTTGAAAGTCCGTGTTGCCCAGCAACAGCTCCAAAACATCACTGCTCTACAGGAGATCTGCATGGAGGAATGGGCCAAAATACCAGCAACAGTGTGTGAAAACATTGTGAAGACTTACAGAAAACGTTTGACCTCTGTCATTGCCAACAAAGGGTATATAACAAAGTATTGAGATAAACTTTTGTTATTGACCAAATACTTATTTTCCACCATAATTTGCAAATAAATTCATTAAAAATCCTACAATGTGATTTTCTGGATTTTTTTTCTCATTTTGTCTGTCATAGTTGAAGTGTACCTATGATGAAAATTACTCATCTTTTTAAGTAGGAGAACTTGCACAATTGGTGGCTGACTAAATACTTTTTTGCCTCACTGTAGCTATGTTGACTATGAACATTTGGTGACGATGATCTAGGCTGTGTTTAGCGGTTAGCAGTTATGAAAAGAAGGTTTGGCTTCTGATGACAGTTGATGTGTTCTGCACTGAAGTCCACAAGTAAAGGGGAAATGTGAGAGGAGGAGATTACGTAGATGCGAGAAGGACTATACAAAGATAAAAGTGATCATGCTGTTTGTGAGTGGCTGCTATGAAAGTAAACGGTGTTTGCGTGTGATCAGGGGTGTAGAAATTCCGCCGATTCTGTTGAAAAACCTTTCGTAAACGGAAGCAAATGGAACTAAACGGGTATAAAGATTCCTGAATTTGTCCTATAGAAACTCTTGTTTGCAACTGTTAGAAGCTAGATGCAGGCAAGGGTGTGCAAGGCAGTATTGAATGTATTAATGTCTGTCACCTTGACTATTCAAATTTCTCTCGACCTGTGTGCACCTACGTTGTAAACTCTCATTCATAGGCTAAGTTGTAGCAACCTCATGATGCGTATAGGGAAAATTTGAGTATCGTGTAGTAGCCTAAACCTATCGATGTTACATTGAGCTGGGTGAATGGAATATGAATGACAGTCATCCAATATCCTGTAATAGAAATTAGTCCATGCTCATTAAAAAAAAGTGTCCTCCCTTACCTTAAACGGCACCAACCACCACTGCCGCTAACATCCACATGCTTGTGTTCTCTTCCTGAATCTGAATCGGGGCCTAACCCACAAGTGTGTATGGAGACATGCTAGTGACAAAAAAGTGTGGAGATGATGTACCTGTCCGATGAGGTTGACAGAAGACTCCATGTGTCTGAGCTGGGAGTTCTGTGCGTCTAGCAGCTTGAGGACGTTGGAGGCCAGGGTGCTGATCTGGTAGGCCACACTGGCCAGAGACTGGGTGGTAAAGTTCTTAGTCTCCTCCAGGGCCTTGACCGCATCTGCACCTGCCTAATGGGAGGGAGAGAGAGAAAGAAAGAGAGAGGGAGAGAAAGAGAGAGACAGAGAGCGAGACACGGGGAGACAGTCGTGAAAAGAGGATGCTCATGTCACAAATATCAAACAATAGAGTTGGGGACAACTTGGGGATCATAACAACCATGATAATAATAGCATCTGATTTTGACATTGACAATGTGAGATTACATTTTTCAGAGTTATATGTCATAGGATTCTGTTGACGCGTCTGAGAAGAGCAGTGCAATAAGACCTCTCACTTCCTCCTCACACAGTAGAATGCCTTCCTGAACTAATTCTCCCATAATATCAAAATACACACACAATGCCCTTTTTTAGATAGACATTGAAAGCACCTATTTACTAGCCTGGAAGAAACAGCCTGAGCGCTGGGTTCACAATTCTATTTCATTTCGTGGTGAATGTACACAGCAATTTCTCCGGTTTTCAATCAACGCTGACAGTGTTAAGTTTAACACTGGGAAAGTGTCTATACATTTCCACACTTTTGAGCGTTAAATTAACACTGAGCTTAGTGCTGACCCTGTTAGTGTTATACAATAACACCACAAAGAATTTCTAACCATTACACTACAAGGTCTGTATCTCTTGACAAGGTCATTCAGCGTTGGACATTATTAGTCTTTATTGCCACGTGCTCTTTTGTACGGTTTAACAAAGACTTCAGAAAGGGCAGCAGATGTGCTCAGACTTTAATTAAAATAAACCACTTTTTTTTTAAACTTATTTAACTAGGCAAGTCAGTTAAGAACAAATTCTTATTTTCAATGACGGCCTAGGAACAGTGGGTTAACTGCCTGATCAGGGGCAGAACGACAGATTTGTGCCTTGTCAGCTCAGGGGTTTGAACTTGCAACCTTTCGGTTACTAGTCCAATGCTCTAACCACTAGTCTACCCTGCCTCCCCCACTTAAATTGAGAAGCGGCAAGTATCCTAGTGGTAGAGCGTTGGGTCAGTAACTGAAAGGCTGCTGGATCGAATCGCTGAGCTGACAAGGTAAAAATCTGTCTGAGCAAGGCAGTTAACCCACTGTTCCCTAGGCCCCGAAGATGTCGTTTAAGGCAGCCCCCTGCACCTTTGTGATTCAGAGGGGTTGGGTTAAATGCGGATGACACATTTCAGTTGTACAACTGACTAGGTTTCCCCCTTAAATTTATACAAAACTTCTACCCACAGATGGCCAAGTCATTCAAAGCCACTAAGCCATGACCCCAAAATAATTTCAGTGTGATATCAATCAAATATATTTATAAAGCCCTTTTTTACATCAGCCGATGTAATGACTGTATTTGTTAGTGACAGAGACATGATTGTTAAATTTGTTCATTCTCAGTCCTGTGGACTTCACTGAGTTCCTACTGTTAAACTGTTTAGGAAAATACATTCAATTCAGAATATCATCAGGACTTACTTTGATGGCCATGTTTCACCCCCAAAACAGTGGTGTTATGAACCTTCTGGTTTACAGGCCACATCAGGCCTGCAAGTCACATTATGCTGGCTTGCAAAGTGCTATGTAATTCCTATTGGAATCGAGCCAGAGTTAGGACAGCCAACAGTTGGAATTTTTATTCACCTGCAACCCGCATTCAGAATGACTGCCAGGGTTAGGAACATTGATAAAGGAGCCCACCTAAACCCTTTAAACTGGAACAACTACTTCAGTGTGTCACGCCCTGGTCTAGTATTTTGTGTTTTTCTTCATGTATTGGGTCAGGCCAGGGTGTGGCATGGGGTTTTTGTATTGTGGTGTGTTTTGTCTTGGGGTTTTGGTGTGTATGTATTGGGATTGTAGCTAGTGGGGTTATCTAGCAATGTCTATGGCTGTCTGAAGTGGTTCTCAATCAGAGGCAGGTGTTTATCGTTGTCTCTGATTGGGAACCATATTTAGGCAGCCATATTCTTTGAGTTTGTCGTGGGTTATTGTCCTTAGTGTCTTCGTTCCTGTCGCTGTGTTAGTTGACACAAGTATTGGCTGTTTCGGTTTTCGTTACGTTTATTTGTTTTGTAGTGTTTGTGTTTATTTCGTGTTTCGTTTTGTTGATTAAACATGGATCGCAATCTACATGCTGCAGTTTGGTCCGACTCTCCTTCACCACACCTAGAAAGCCGTAACACAGTGATTGGATTACCGGTAGTTGAGAAAACTGTATTATTTATCTTTGTGTAGCACAAGATTAATAAATCAAGAAATGAAAATGCAAAAACACAGATACTAAAGACAATCCCCCAAAATTTAGCTGCAGTAGAGCATGCTGGGAAATCACATAATGACTCACACTCAACACTGGTTCTTAACATCAACACTGGGGTTCTTTTACACCACCGAGAGTTAATTTCACTCCTGAATCAACCCTAGAAAGGTTACACTGAGAAATCAACACTGGGTAACACTGTCCAGGTTCCAGCAGGCTACCTACAGTATTTAGAGCATCACCTAACAACTTGGTTGACAAAAGGCTGCTCCCGCCTGCCATAGAGCATGAGGAAGTAGAGCCTACCCTTACATGTGCACTCCTTCACACTCATGTAGAAATGGGCACATATACTGTAAACGCTCACTTTACATATACTGTACTCGCTCACTTTACTCTTCACATATACTGTACACGCTCACTTTACACTTCACATATACTGTACACGCTCACTTTACATATACTGTACACGCTCACTTTACACTTCACATATACTGTACACACTCACTTTACATATACAGTACACGCTCACTTTACACTTCACATATACTGTACACGCTCACTTTACACTTTACATATACTGTACACGCTCACTTTACACTTCACATATACTGTACACGCTCACTTTACACTTCACATATACTGTACACGCTCACTTTACACTTCACATATACTGTACACGCTCACTTTACATATACTGTACACACTCACTTTACATATACTGTACATGTTCACTTTACATACACTGTACACACTCACTTTACATATACTGTACACGCTCACTTTACACTTCACATATACTGTACACGCTCACTTCACATATACTGTACACGCTCACTTTACACTTTACATATACTGTACACGCTAACTTTACACTTCACATATACTGTACACGCTCACTTTACACTTCACATATACTGTACACACTCACTTTACACTTCACATATACTGTACATGCTCACTTCACATATACTGTACACACTCACTTTACATATACTGTACATGTTCACTTCACATATACTGTACACGCTCACTTTACATATACTGTACACACTCACTTTACACTTCACATATACTGTACATGCTCACTTCACATATACTGTACACACTCACTTTACATATACTGTACACGCTCACTTTACATATACTGTACACACTCACTTTACACTTCACATATACTGTACATGCTCACTTCACATATACTGTACACGCTCACTTTACATATACTGTACACGCTCACTTTACACTTTACATATACTGTACACGCTCACTTTACACTTCACATATACTGTACACGCTCACTTTACACTTCACATATACTGTACACGCTCACTTTACATATACTGTACACACTCACTTTACATATACTGTACACGCTCACTTTACACTTCACATATACTGTACACACTCACTTTACACTTCACATATACTGTACACGCTCACTTTACATATACTGTACAAGCTCACTTTACATATACTGTACACGCTCACTTTACATATACTGTACACGCTCACTTTACATATACTGTACACGCTCACTTTATACTTTACATATACTGTACACGCTCACTTTACACTTCACATATACTGTACACGCTCACTTTACACTTCACATATACTGTACACGCTCACTTTACATATACTGTACACACTCACTTTACATATACTGTACATGTTCACTTCACATATACTGTACACGCTCACTTTACATATACTGTACACGCTCACTTTACACTTTACATATACTGTACACGCTCACTTTACACTTCACATATACTGTACACGCTCACTTTACACTTCACATATACTGTACACGCTCACTTTACATATACTGTACACACTCACTTTACATATACTGTACATGTTCACTTTACATACACTGTACACACTCACTTTACATATACTGTACACGCTCACTTCACATATACTGTACACGCTCACTTCACATATACTGTACACACTCACTTTACATATACTGTACATGTTCACTTTACATACACTGTACACACTCACTTTACATATACTGTACACGCTCACTTCACATATACTGTACACGCTCACTTCACATATACTGTACACACTCACTTTACATATACTGTACATGTTCACTTCACATATACTGTACACGCTCATCTTACATATACTGTACACGCTCACTTTACACTTCACATATACTGTACACGCTCACTTTACATATACTGTACACGCTCACTTTACACTTCACATATACTGTACACGCTCACTTTACATATACTGTACACGCTCACTTTACACTTCACATATACTGTACACGCTCACTTTACATATACTGTACACGCTCACTTTACATATACTGTACACGCTCACTTTACATATACTGTACACGCTCACTTTACATATACTGTACACGCTCACTTTACATATACTGTACACGCTCACTTTACACTTCACATATACTGTACACGCTCACTTTACATATACTGTACACGCTCACTTTACACTTCACATATACTGTACACGCTCACTTTACATATACTGTACACGCTCACTTTACATATACTGTACACGCTCACTTTACATATACTGTACACGCTCACTTTACACTTCACATATACTGTACACGCTCACTTTACACTTCACATATACTGTACACGCTCACTTTACATATACTGTACACGCTCACTTTACACTTCACATATACTGTACATGCTCACTTTACATATACTGTACACACAGATGCACAGAGACTTCCTGTGTTACTTGCTGTGCTCAGATGAACACCATTTCTCTCTCAGACTCGAATGCCCGACAGAGACACGCGTCACACGCAGGCACAACCAATTATGATGCACTCAATTGTGTTTCTCTTTACAATGAAACACTCTCTTTACACTGAAATATTTGAAGGAGACGGGTGTTCACCAGAAGTGCACTTCTTCCTGCTCATCTCGACAATGCCCAATCTAGCAGCATCACTCTCCCAGGGTGCACACTGGATTACAATACAAGCACCGAAATGCTCCTTGTCACTTTAGTAAGCTTTCAAGATGAGTATGAGTACTTCTGACTACGTAAACTCATCTGTTCCTCTTTCTTTGACAGGAATGTTTCTTAATGTATACTGAACAAAAATATAAATGCTGCATGCAACAATTTGAAAAAATGTTACTGAGTTACAGTTCATATAAGGAAATCAGTCAATTGAAATAAATTCATTAGGCGCTAATCTATGGATTTCACATGACTGGGAATACAGATATGCATCTGTTGATCACAGATACCTGTGAAAACCAGTCAGTATCTGGTGTGATCACCATTTCCCTCATGCAGTGCGACACATCTTCGCATAGAGTTAATCAGGCTGTTGATTGTGGCCTGTGGAATGTTGTTCCACTCCTCTTCAATGGCTGTGTGAAGTTGCTGGATATTGGCGGAAACTGGAACATGCTGTCATGGACGTCAATCCAGAGCATCCCAAACATGCTCAATGGGTAACATGTCTGGTGAGTATGCAGGCCATGGAAGAACTGGGACATTTTCAGCTTCCAGGAATTGTGAACAGATCCTTGCGACATGGGGCCAAGTATTATCATGCTGAAACATGAGGAGATGAATGGCACGACAATGGGCCTCAGGTTCTCGTCACGGTATCTCTGTGCATTCAAATTGCCATTGATGAAATGCAATTGTGTTTTTTGTCCGTAGCTCATGCCTGCCCATACCATAACCCACTGCCACCATGGGGCACTCTGTTCACAAAATTGACATCAGCAAACCACTCACTTACACGACACCATACACGTGGTCTGCGGTTGTGAGGCCAGTTGGACATAGCACCAAATTCTCTAAAATGACATTGGAGATTCCTTTTCATTAACATTAAATTATCTGGCAACAGCTCTGGTGGAGATTCCTGCAGTCAGCATGCCAATTGCACGCTTCCTCAAAACTTGAGACATCTCTGGCATTGTCTTGTGTGAAAATTTTTTAGAGTGCCATTTTATTGTCCCCAGCACAAGGTGCACATGTGTAAGCTGTTTAAACAGATCCTTGATATGCAACACATGTCCGGTGGATGGGATTATTTTGACAAATGAGAAATGCTCAAGTGCCAAAATGTCCCTCCATCCACCCTCTGTGACTTCTAGGAAGATTTTAACCCACTAACCCCCCCCCCCCCAAAAAATACTGCCAAGTTTAAAACATTATTGTAAAGCCCTAGTTATTACTTTGCTTTGACAAAGTTATTTCTGAATATTATTTATTTAACGTGATTAGTGATTAATTTAAGTCCGTGTTTTCTGGTGAAAAACTGAGCGTGTCGAGCATAACACCTCAACCTCATTACCATTAGATAGACAGGCTAGAAATGTTTTAACAATTGAAAGTTTGTTGTGGATCTTGCATTCAATTGTCCCTCCATGTTGCACACAACAAGATTCCATTCCCTTTGTCACAGGGGGATTCATGGCAGATTTAACTAGGAATTAGCAGTTGGAGGGTCGTTCAAGTGGATATTTCCCAGATGTGGTAAATTCCCATTTCCCACTTGGTTACGAAAGCACCATAACACTGCTAAAAAATCCACTGTAGAGCCATATAGTTGTCACGGTTGTCGTAAGAACTGAACCAAGGCGCAGCGCACGTAGAGTTCCACATCTTTATTATCAACTAAAACTTAAGCAAAAAAATATATAAAAATTAAACAAACAACAAAATGTGACTAGGTGATGCACAAACACAAAATAAAATCCCACAAACACAGGTGGGAAAAATAGCTACTTAAATATGATCCCCAGTTAAGAGGCAACGATTACCAGCCCGCCTCTAATTGGGAACCAAACCAAAACACCAACATAGAAATGTTAAACTAGAACACCCCCTCGTCACACCCTGACCTACTACACCATAGAGAAACATGGGCTGTCTATGGTCAGGGCGTGACAATAGTAGTATAGTAATAGCATAAACACTCATTGGAAGCACAAGACACAGACCTACACTTTGACATACTGTGGACCGTTGTACAGTTTTCATTTAAATCGGGCACTTTTATTTTATTTTCATTATTTAACTACGCTGAAGAGAGGCACTTGTTTTACCACTTGAGATAGGAAAACATTTTTCATGAAGTTGAACATGTGCTGTTAATCACAGAATGTTAAAATCTGGTGAAATCAAACATTGTTTTTGACTCACCATCACAATTTCAATTATATCACTGCAACAGTTTTGGCTTGGTGGCCCAAAAAATTATCTCCATTGATCAATACGTAAAGAGTAATTTAAGAAGCCGAATTAGGAACCACTTTGGCCACGCTGTAGCCTATATTCTTAGAATTAGTGGTGATTCGAGGAACCCCATGGATTTGCAAGGAACCTTTGCTAGTAAATGGTTCATATTTGCACCTTCGGTTATTTGAGGGGTTCTTGGAGGAACCTTGAATGGTTCAATGTAGCAACACATTTATGGTGGAACAATATACAATGTATTTATTATTAAAAAAGGTTGAACCCCTCCCATCACATAAAGATTCCGGTTTGAACATTTACACAGGGGTTCCTCGAAGACCCTTCTCAGAGGGGTTCCTCAAGGAACCTTTTTGAACTGGAAAGGTTCCGCCGGTGTGGCGACCCAAAAGGTTCTTCCAGGCACCTTTACTTCTAAGAGTGTACACGCTTCGGAAAAAAAGGTGCTATCTCGAACCTAAAAAGGTTATTCGGCCATCCCCATAGCAAAACCCTTTGAAGAAACATTTTTGGTTCAAGGTTCCTCGAGGAACCCCTCTGCATCGGGTTCTACGTTGTTTTACCTAGAAACAAAAAGGGTTCTTCAAAGGGTTCTGCTATGGGGACAGTTGGCACTATGCATTGGTGCCGGTAGCTTTGTCCTGGCATCCGCCAAACCCAGATTCGTATGTCGGACTGCCAGATGGTGAAGCGTGAATCATCATTCCAAAGAACACGTTTCCACTGCTCAAGAGTCCAATAGTGGTGAGCTTTACACCACTCCAGCTGATGCTTGGCATTGTGCATAGTGATCTTAGGTTTGTGTGCGGCTGCTTGACCATGGAAACCCATTTCATGAAGATCCCGACAAACAGTTATTGTGCTAATGTTGCTTCCAGAGGCAGTTTGCAACCGAGGACAGACAATTTTTACGCGCTATGGGCTACAGCACTCGGCCATCCCGTTCTGTGAGCTTGTGTGGCCTACCACTTCACAGCCATTGTTTCTCTTAGACGTTTCCACTTCACAATAACAACACTTACAGTTGACCGGGGCAGCTCTAGCAGGGCAGAAATTTGACAGAACTGACTTGTTGGAAAGAATGCATCTAATGACAGTGCCACGTTGAAAGTCACCGAGATCTTTTGTGAGGCTATTCTACTTCCAATGTTTGTCTATGGGGATTGCATGGCTGTGTGCTCGATTTTATACACCTGTCAGCAATGGGTGTGGCTGAAATATGCGCATTCCACTCATTTGAAGGGGTGTTCACATACTCTTGGATATATAGCTTATGTTGAAATGTATATCATTTTTCATATTGGATATGCTGTGTGATAACAGTTGTGTTATGGAATGAGGTGAAAGATTCACCCATTCTTTTTCACTATTTTGACGGATCGATGCATGATGTCGGGCCTAGATTTGAATAGCCTACTCTCGTTGCTGTGAAGTTAACGGTACTGTGGGCTATTTGTTCAACTGTACAAGTAATTGATAGGCTATGGCATGTCTACTAGCTACGGCATAACTTAGGCAGTGTCCTAACACTGACGTAGTTATACATTAACTATGCGATGTCTGCACTAAACTTCCAATCTCACCTGCAGGTAGTTGCTCTCGCAGTATTCAGCCACCTTCATCAGGTTGTCGTAGTTGTCCAACAGGGCTCGTCTCGCCGACGGAGCCTCTTGGAAGATTTGTGTAATTTCATCAGTACAGCTTTGGTCCTTCATGATTCCCCTTTGCGCGCAACTGTCTTCTTTGGAAACCCGTGGCGACTGAAACCTCTCCGTGAGGCACTTGTGGGAACTTGTAAGCTGAAGAAAAAAAATCACTTTATAAATCCAGCACGCAGAGACATCATCACTTTGCAGAAGCAGTACCAAAAGTCGGGCTGGAGATTCTCCCGTCTTGCATTACCAAAAAAAGAGAAGCTGGTTTACTTACCACTTGACTGTGTGTGTCGTGTAGCTCACTTGATCTTCCTCTTTCTGCAACGCCTTGACATTTGCAAGACGTAGCTGCTGATGGTGTGTATAACGCAATAAAGCCTTTGATGTTGCATCTCACGTGAACCTGCCGCGGAAAATCAGTGCTTATAATAAATAGGCCTAATGTGTGCAATTTATCCCTAAATCATCTCTTTAAAACCAGTGAGTAATGACAATAGAGCTTCTTTTTTTAAAGGTATGCATGTCAGTTTAGCCTACGGTAAAACATGGCTTAAAAGAAAAAGTAATAGGCTTCGAGCTGTCAGCATCATAGGCGTCCCCATTGGCATCCAGGCTAATGCACTAGTGCCACCTATTGGTTATCAGGCAAAAATCCAATAGGGTAGGCAATAGCAGAAGTTTTTGGACACATTTTCCTACATCATTAGCACACTTTATTAACACACTTTCTTTCTTTAGCTTGGAGTTAGATCAATTGGAAGTAGAGGCAATTCTACATTTCACAAAATGATTTATTCAAAATAACTCAACAAAAAACAATCTCACCAAGTGTCAAGCACACCTCAAGTATTTGGCTACTTTTGGTCTTACTGTTGCGCCAAGTATACTTCAACAGCACTATCAAAACAAATATCCCCAGTCATCCCCCCATAGTAGAGGAGAATAATCCTCAGGGTCAGAGAGCAGACGCTTGCAGCCCAGATGGTAGTAAACACACAGCCTGATCTCAGCAGCCCTCTTCCCCTGGATCCAGCAGGACCCTCTGTCCTCCTGGGTTGCTCGGCTGCAGTGCAGGTGGTGGCCTGTGTCTATGAACAGACGGGAGGTCTCATTCAGGCCCTCCATGTAGTGGGAGTGGTACAGAGGCCTAGAGCCTTGGTCCCAGGCTACCACGTGCTGAGGTTTGGCCCCAGGGCAGGAGAGGATGAGTGGGGTGTCCACTGGGTGGTTGTGGTTGTAGACAGGGACCCCTGGAGCTTCTGGCTCATTGAGGCCCAGGAACTTCAGAATGACATAGTGCGCCACTAGGTGGCGCAGCACCACTTACATTATTTGGGTAGAATCCTGATATTAGAATGGAGAGATGTTTGTGTTGCTGTGTGGTGGCAGAAGTCTAACCTTTAGGCCTATTTCATTACAGCTAGTCTGGTCCTGCCCTTTGTCAGCGGAGACGAGGGCATTCCAGGGCTGTTTGCGAGGAGCTTCAGCTTTATCCATCCTGTCCAGTGGTTTCAGGTGGGATGCCAGGACTATGTCCCTGAGAGGATTGGGACATAAGGTCAAAACAAACCATAAAACTGTCTGCTGTTTGGACTTAATTGTTTCAAGACAACGTTACATTTCTAATGGGACATAATGATGAAAAAACATACAGTACATATGTCGTCTATTAACTTGTGAAACAACAGTGTGTAGGATGTTCAATTAAACGAGAAATCAACCTAGCCATCTCACCTAAACTCCTCATAAGTTCCGACCTTCCGGTGTAGAGCACGAAACCTTGCATCATTTCCTCTTTGATATTTCTTGTCCGCCTCAACAGCAGACTGCATCTCCCGCTCCAGCGCTGAGAAGTTTATAACCTCAGTAGAGTCAACCATCCTGTGAGACAAGACATGACCTGTGAACCTATGGCATCTCTTTTTAGTTCTGTGACACAGACACTGTACTCAGAATTGCCTGACAATCAAACTGTGATACTGTACCTCTGGTTCAGTCTGAGATTAATGCCATGTCTTTGTTTGGAAAAGTTCCTATCACACGCTCTACAAGCCAGAATGTAGAATAAAATGATATTTGTACTTACTTTACTGGTTGTCCTTGCAGGCTTTTTTGCAGGTAGGAATGTGAGACAATATATCCAAAGGAAAGTATGGTTAAATCAACTCTTCAATGCGCTGGTAGTGACTTCAGAATTCTATCACCTGAAGCATGCACAGAACCATGCACAGACATCAAGTCAATTCAACATCTACTCGACATTGTCTCAATGTAATTTTATTGAAATAGAGTGGAAACAACGGTTGAATCAACCAGTGCCTCATGCCTTTTGCACACAATGTATATAGACTCTTTTTTTCTTTTTTCTTACTGTGTTATTGACTTGTTAATTGTTTACTCCATGTGTAACTCTGTGTTGTCTGTTCACACTGCTATGCTTTATCTTGGCCAGGTCGCAGTTGCAAATGAGAACTTGTTCTCAACTAGCCTACCTGGTTAAATAAAGGTGAAATAAAATCAAATCAAATATGTATTTTCATCTTGTGCACATACTTTAGGTAATAGAAACCTGAATGCACTAATTTACCAGGCCATTGAAAAGTTGATTTAATAACAGTCCTGTGGATGCCTTCTTACATTCCTACCCGCAAAAGGACCAAGCGCACGGACAACCGGTAAAGTAAGTGAAATATTATTTTATTCAACATTCTGGCATGAAGAGATCTTGAGAGGAAATGTTCCTGAGGGGGGGGGGGGGGGGGGGGGGGGCTTTACATTGGCTCATTGTGCGTTAGCGATTCCTTGTGGCAGGCCGAGTGCCTGCAGGCTGACCTCGGTCATCAATTCTTAATTGTAACATGTTTTATTTCACGTCAAACACTTATGCGACGTAAAAAAAATTAAATAAAATTTTTTTGCAGGTTCCCCTCTGGATATTTTTTTGAATGTACAAATAAACACTTAATTATGTGTCTTACTTGATGCACAACATATACCGGTATATGCACAAGCATTTCGCTACACTCGCATTAACATCTGCTAACCATGTGTATGTGACCAATACAATTTGAGAAAAAAATATTATATAAGGCTTTTTATATTTAGGTCAAGACAACTACTGCTTTGGTTCAGTGATATTATAGGCCTAGCAGAACAGCTTTTTAAAATCTGATGGTTCTTCAACATGGAATCAATTTTTTTTAAACATATGAAATTGCAGAAACGTCTTACATTGAATTAACGTAAAACAAAAACGCAAGAATGCAATACTGAAATAGCCACTGGATCTGGTGTTGGAGGCCACAATGCATTGAAATAGTCCCTGGTTTTGTTCAAGGTGGAGGAGACCTAGAGCTGGTAGGCAGAGCGCTAGTGCACTGGAGGTCACAGATGGTGAGCAGGTAGATGACGGGCACAGGGGGCCACTGATGTTGGCTTGCTTTTTTTGTGTAGTACTCCCAATGTCCATGTGTTATTCCACACACTGAGACATTCAATGGGGTGCCTTCCTCTTCCAGCTGCATGTGCCATGTCCACGCTCTCCTACGGAGCTCTTTGCGGGGAGTGCCTGTCCCCGGTGAAACTTTGCTGTTGGTCCAGGGTTGGCTATGCCAGAGTTTGATAGTGCGGCTATGAGTTCACTGTCTGTTATCATCTTCTTGAAGCTGGGAAACGAAGGACGCTACTGCAGGCCTGAAACTCACAGGATCCTCCCTCATCCTCTTTTTGAGGTCTTCAAAGATCTCCATCCACTCTTCCTCTAACATCGCCCCCTCAGCTGGTTTTCCAGATGTACCTTGGAGAGCACTACAACCACCATTCAGATTACCAAATGAGTTCTAGACTATACAGTCTTCAATTGGAGCCCTTCACTTAATATCAGATACATTGTTGTGACATTGTACATTTGCCGTTAACATCAGAAACGGGCATGCTCAATTTCAACGGTGTCCTCGGACGCATTGCCACGGTCTATTGTAGGAGGAGAGAATTACAACCATCATACAACCAGATTGTTAGTCTTCTATTATTGTCCTGTCAGGGATAATGTTGCGAAATTGTAGATTTATTCAGTTATTGAGGAACATACCGAAAACATAGCATTCTGGTGATTATATTCCAGTTATCCAGATGCTCGTTAGAATCATCAATCTTCTCCTCTACATACGATGCAACACATGCTTCTTTGAACAGCTTGTGGTACAATCTGCAATGGACAAATGAGGAACACACCTACAGCGCATTATTTCTGGTGATAGCATTTAAACACACTGAATGAATCAGCAGTTCGAGTGTGTCAAGCTACTGACTTGAAGCAGAATTGAAGGTCGGGGCAAATGGAGCGATCCACAGAGGCATGCACATGGTTGTCTCCATACTGCACTTGCAACTCATATTTGATTGTATTTAGAGCTGATGAAGGAGAGTGGCTTATTTCAAACAGCTTTGTCAATTTCTCAATGGTGTCCGCTGACATCTCTCCTCTTCAGTCCCTCAGCACTTGTCAGACTGTGGTTGTGGTTGTTCCGTAGACAGACATGAAAGAGGTATCTGGGACCTAAAATAAATGTGTTTAAAATAAGAGAATTTCAAGCTACTTTCTGAAAACAGGAACTTCATAACTTTTAGGCCTACTTAATAACTTTGTTTTGACTTATTGTCTTATGATAGTGTGGATCAATTGTATTGCACTTATATTACTAACCTTGATTCCCTTTGTTGGGTATATGAGTGGACCTCTTCAAGATCAGGTACATTATTGCACCACAACATGTGTTGTTGGTACTTCTGGCTGACCTGGACCTTGTGTTATGCTGGCCTCTTAGGTCCACCTGTAGAAGATGTAAATCAAATGTTAATTTCAATTCATGTTTTTTTTAACATGGACCAACTTACTCTTATTACGTTTCATTGTAAGTTGTATAGCCCTTGGAAGCCCAGGCTTCTCATGTTTCAATAGTCAAGTGAACGAGATGGGATTTGGAAGGATGGCTACACGAGGCTACAGGGCGATTCCTCACAAAACAAGACCATGATTTGGGGGATTTTCATAAAAATGTAAGCCATAGAAGGTTCTTTGGAGGTTGATCAAATGTGGACCTGAAGTTGAGATGTCCATCTGAAACCATAACATTAGGAACACATGGAGGCTAATATACCAGCTACTGGGATTCTGAATAAACAAAACCCAACTGAAATAGCCCTGATAATACTCCAACAGGTTTACCGTGAGGTTGGGTGTGTTGACGATGTCTCCAGGTGGCACACAGTGAGAGTCTGACGTCCCTTTGGTCAGGATCTCCGTCAGGTACAGCAGCTATTTGCCATTGGCTACCTCCCAGGGCCAATCAAACTCTGCCTCCGGGTTTCCAAGGTTACCCAGTGGCTTCCCCAGAACATTCACCCATGAGGAGAGGAAGATTTTATTAGGATCTTCAGAGACACTAGCAAGGATTGTTTTCTAAGTAAAAAATAAAATCATTTTTACCTTAAATGTGAACTCCACATTGGGTCACCACATCATGGATCAGAGGGTTCTGTGGCATGTTGAGGGCAGCTTGCTTTTCTCTCAGTACTCCCCTTCTCTTCCAGCTCCGTGAGAAGCCTTGGACCAGATGACGGCAGTCCTGCTATGTCAACTCTCTGAATTGTCAGAGCCCTTGAGATGGCCAGGTTCAAATTATGGCCAAAGCACCCAAGCCACAAATCGGGGGAACTCTTCAAAAGCCTTGATCATGTTTGTTGCGTTGTCTGTGGTTATGCAGACCAGGTCTTTCTTGTTGATCCACCACTCTTCCAGCAAATTCACACAAAAAAACTCTGATGTTGTGAGCCGAGTGATCTTCTGGGAAGAACTGCGTTTCCAGGCAGTTTGATTCCAGTTGCCAGTGTGGGTTGAGGTAATGGATAGTGAAGTCGATGTCGGGTTGACCACCTTCGCTTTCACTGGTCCAGAGGTCAGTAGTTGCAGAAAACCATTTTCCTTGAGCCAAACTTTTTCCAACATCAGCTTTAACCTGGTTGGACAGGTTTGGGATTTCAGTCTTGGAAAATAAAGTTTGCGGTGGCACTTTGTAGTGAGGCACGGCAACCTTCGTCAGCCTCAGAAAGCCAGGCCTCTCAACAATTTGAAATGGCATCATGTCCTTTGCAATGTAATATGAAAGGGCTGCATCGAGGTCTTGAGGATCTTTTGATGTGGGTGCATAAGTAGCCTGCCTTTTAAATGGGTGCATAAGCAGCCTGCCTTTTAAATGGGTGCATAAGCAGCCTGCCTTTTAAATGGGTGCATAAGCAGCCTGCCTTTTAAATGGGTGCATAAGCAGCCTGCCTTTTAAAGGCGTGCATAAGCAGCCTGCCTTTTAAAGGCGTGCATAAGCAGCCTGCCTTTTAAAGGCTTTCTCAAGAGTCTGTGTCACAACTGTAGATGAGTGACCAGTAGCATCACTGGGTTTGCTTGCTGCACGCCCACTCTGTAAACAAAGGAACAGCAAATGTATAATTATTATCATTGGTGTTGTTACATTCGAATTCTAATTATTATTATTCACTCACTCATCACCATGCACTATGACCCCATGCACAATTTACATAAATACAAAAGAGTCTTAAGAAGACAGTGATAGTAATTGCAATGAGCCCAACAATTGACGTAAATACATAAATGAGTCTTGTATAGGAGTCTATAGTGTTTCTCCTGTTGGAACACTTTTTCAACCAAGTCAACGACTGGCGGATTTTAAATGAACACAATACATAACGTGTTATCGTGTGCAATGGGCGAATAGAGTCTGCAGACACATGACACATACAGCAGCAGAACAAAGTGTAGTGTTTTTACAAGAGTAGGTAACACTGAAAGCTTCAGTTCACATTATTGACAAACTACTAGCAAGTTAGACAGACAAACCATGACATTTTCCTCCTTTCCGATGTCCCCACATCATGAATTGAGCTAAATGTTAACGTACCTTGCATTCGCTATAAAGTAGTGGGTGGTGGTCACAAAGATGACTCAAGAGATTTGAAGTGTTGCCCCCTTTCCCAGCAATTGTTTTTCCATGTTCTGCAGACAGGGTGACCATCTTCGATTAAGTTTCCCTCAGCACTCTTGTAAAACCCATAATACGACCACACTTCAGATTTGGTTCTCTTGGAATGCTGAAAAATCTCCCGAGCGCTGTCACTGCCTTCCACCATGTTTTCACACAAAACAAAACCCATGTTACATGTGGCGCCTGCATCAGACTGTTGCTAACTTTGGTTGATGCTGGACAGTATTTACCGGGAGTTTTTCAAACCACGGTAATCAAACATGGTTTTAATGATGATTCAAATTTGAAACGGTAACCGTCGGGAATTTTACCTTGGTAATCGTTTCATCCCTATCTTAGTCTTGATCACGTTGAGGGAGAGGTGAATGTCCTGGCACCACACGGCCAGGTCACTGATCTCCTCCCTATATGCTGTCTCGTTGTTGTTGGTGATCAGGCCTACCACTGTTGTGTCATCAGCAAACTTAATGATGGTGTTGGAGTCGTGCCTGGCCGTGCAATCATGAGTGAACAGGGGGAGACTGAGCACGCACCCCTGAGAGGCTCCCGTGTTATGGATCAGCGTGGCAGATGTGTTGTTGCTACCTGGGGGCGGCCCGTCAGGAAGTCCAGGATCCAGTTGCAGAGGGAGGTTTTTAGTCCCCGGGTCCTTAGCTTAGAGATGAGTTTTGAGGGCACTATGGTGTTGAACCCTGAGCTTTAGCATTCTCACATAGGTGTTCCTTTTGTCCAGGTATGAAAGGAAGGTTTGGAGTGCAAAAGACATTGCATCATCTATGGATCTGTTGAGGTGGTATGCAAATTGGAGTGGGTCTAGGGTTTCTGGGATAATGGTGTTGATGTGAGCCATGACCAGCCTTTCAAAGCACTTTTTTGCTAGTCGTGAGTGCTAGTAGTCATTTAGGCAGGTTACCTTAGTGTTCTTGGGCACAGGGACTCTGGTGGTCTGCTTGAAACATGTTGGTATTACAGACTCAGACAGAGAGAGGTTGAAAATGTCAGTGAAGACACTTGCCAGTTGGTCAGTGCATGCTCAGAGTACACATCCTGGTAATCCGTCTGGCCCTGCAGCTTTGTGAATGCTGACCTGTTTAAAGGTCTTACTCACATCACACAGTCGTCCGGAACAGCTGGTTCTCTCATGCATGTTTCAGTGTTACTTGCCTCGAACCGAGCATATAAGTAATTTAGTTTGTCTGGTAGGCTCGTGTCACTGTGCAGCTCTCTGCTGTGCTTCCCTTTGTAGTCTGTAATAGTTTGCAAGCCCTGCCACACTCGACGAGTGTTGGAGCCGGTGTAATATGATTCGATCTTAGTCCTGTATTGACGCTTTCCTGTTTGATGGTTCGTCAGAGGGCATAGCGGGATTTCTTATAAGCTTCCGGGTTAGAGTCCCACTCCTTGAAAGTGGCAGCTCTAGCCAGTAACTTATGTGGTACACTCCTCAGTGCCATCCGAACATATTCCAGTCTGTGCTAGCAGAGCAGTCCAGTAGCTTAGCATCTGCTTCACCTGACCACTTTTTTATTGACCGAGTCACTGGTGCTCACTGGTGTGAAGTGTTCCAAAACCACATGGTTTCACATGCGAAATCATGTGGGTTTTCCCGTAAGGGTTATGCCCAATTGCCCACTTGAACATACCTTGTACATAATTACATAGGCAGCCTGCCTTCTCCCCTGCTATATGATATTGCACACTTGGACAGACTGCTTTGATTGCTTGGATTATTATGATATCATCCGTGTTTGAGGTGTTTTCCTTCCCTTCAAAGTATTTTCTAATGTTTTGCACCTTTGTTCTTAGCAACTGCCCTGTGATAAACAACTGCAACTGAAACTATACTGTGTAAGTAGAGCTCTTTTCAACATACTACTATTTGAGTGAAATCACTTAATTTGTATAGCCTAACCTTTTTAACGATGTCATTGTCATAAGCAGTTAACAAAAGACACATTACTAGTTGTGTAAAGTACTTAAGTAAAAATACTTTAAAGTACTACTTAAGTAGTTTTTTGGGGTATCTGTACTTTAATATTTATATAACTTTTACTTTAACTTCACTACATTTGAAATAAAATAATGTACATTTTACTCCATACATTTTCCGTGCCACCCAAAAGTACTCGTCACATTTTGACAGGAAAATTATCAAATTCACACACTTATCAAGATAACATCCCTGGTCATCCCTACTGCAGCTCATCTGGCAGACTCACTAAACACTGCTTTGTCAGTAAATTATTTCTGTGTGTTGGAGTGCACCCCTGGCTATCCGTCAATAACAAAAGAAACAAGAAAATTGTGCCGTCTGGTTTGCTTAATTTAAGGAATTTGAAATGATTTATACTTGTACTTTTTATACTTAAGTACATTTTAGTAATTCCAGTTACTTTTGATACTTACGTATATTTAAAACCAAATACTTACAGACTTTTAATTAAGTAGTATTTTACTGGGTGACTTTCACTTTTACTTGAGTCATTTTCTATTAAGGTATCTTCACTTTTACACAAGGATGACAATAGAGTACTTTTTCCACCATTGCATATTACCAAACCCCTTAAGCAAACACACTCATGTAATAGAAACGGCGAGAGTGCATTCACTTGTGCTACAGCAGGCAACGTTGTGGGCGACTGAAATGAAAGAAGCATAAGGGTCTCTGATTAAGCAGCTTTGCCTCGGCTGCATGGGAGCTCATGCTAAGACACGTCACAATCACTTATTCACTATCTCTGAATCTCACCAAATCCTTTAGCGATGAGGTGGGAAATCAGGGATAAAGAGGAAGATATGTCACAGTACACGTACACGTACAATAGACCTACTGTGCACACACACACCTCCTAGTCCTAACCTTCCCACACTGTACAAATGTCACCATTGACAACTCTCAGGGGGGAGAGTTGGCAAAGTAGAGTAAATAATTGACTATCTACATGAACACTAGATATCGTGAAAAAGCATGCACAGTAATAAGACGTGTGTTTTTCTTAGGGGTTGTGCTTCTTAAGGCATAAGCTCTGCTGGGTTTGAATGCACTTCAATGTGTAGCTCAATGTTGTGAAGCAAAGTCTATCTGTAAGTGTCACAAGGGTGAGGGTGCTGGCACACACTTCTGCCAACTTCCCAATGAGTGATTTTACACTGGAATCTCAATCATCTCACTAAACTTGTTTTACTCTGTGGTGAATACCAGGACTATAGCCAGGTGGATGGAGTATTCAGAATGGACTTTAACACATGGTCAGTCTGCTGTGAAAAGTGAATGTCCAAGATCGATATTCATAGTGACCTTCATGCGACCTTTTGCCACATTTCAGGCTTCAAACATAAAGATATAAAACTGTATTTTTTTGTGAAGAATCAACAACAAGTGGGACACAATCATGAAGTAGAATGACATTTATTGGATATTTCAAACGTTAAAAAAAAAATATTCGGCCCCTTTACTTTCAGTGCAGCAAACTCTCTCCAGAAGTTCAGTGAGGATCTCTGAATGATCCAATGTTGACCTAAATGACTAATGATGATAAATACAATCCACCTGTGTGTAATCAAGTCTCCGTATAAATGCACCTGCACTGTGATAGTCTCAGAGGTCCGTTAAAAGCACAGAGAGCATCATGAAGAACAAGGAACACACCAGGCAGGTCCGAGATACTGTTGTGAAGAAGTTTAAAGACGGATTTGGATACAAAAAGATTTCCCAAGCTTCAAACATCCCAAGGAGCACTGTGCAAGCGATAATATTGAAATGGAAGGAGTATCAGACCACTGCAAATCTACCAAGACCTGGCCGTCCCTCTAAACTTTCAGCTCATACAAGGAGAAGGCTGATCAGAGATGCAGCCAATAGGCCCATGATCACTCTGGATGAACTGCAGAGATCTACAGCTGAGGTGGGAGACTCTGTCCATAGGACAACAATCAGTTGTATATTGCACAAATCTGGCCTTTATGGAAGAGTGGCAAGAAGAAAGCCATTTCTTAAAGATATCCATAAAAAGTGTCGTTTAAAGTTTGCCTCAAGCCACCTGGGAGACTCACCAAACATGTGGAAGAAGGTGCTCTGGTCAGATGAAACCAAAATTGAACTTTTTGGCAACAATGCAAAACGTTATGTTTGGCGTAAAAGCAACACAGCTCATCACCCTGAACACACCATCCCCACTGTCAAACATGGTGGTGGCAGCATCATGGTTTGGGCCTGCTTTTCTTCAGCAGGGACAGGGAAGATTGTTAAAATTGATGGGAAGATGGATGGAGCCAAATACAGGACCATTCTGAAAGAAAACCTGATGGAGTCTGCAAAAGACCTGAGACTGGGACGGACAATGATCCAAAACATAAAGCAAAATCTACAATGGAATGGTTCAAAAATAAACATATCCAGGTGTTAGAATGGCCAAATCAAAGTCCAGACCTGAAGCCAATCGAGAATCTGTGGAATGAACTGAAAACTGCTGTTCACAAATGCTCTCCATCCAACCTCACTGAGCTCGAGCTGTTTTGCAAGGAGGAATGGGAAAAATTTTCGGTCTCTCGATGTGCAAAACTGATAGACACATACCCCAAGCGACTTACAGCTGTAATCGCAGCAAAAGGTGGCGCTACAAAGTATTAACTTAAGGGGGCTGAATAATTTTGCACGCCCAATTTTTCAGTTTTTGATTTGTTAAAAAAGTTTGAAATATCCAATAAATGTCGTTCCACTTCATGATTGTGTCCCACTTGTTGTTGATTCTTCACAAAAAAATACAGTTTTATATCTTTATGTTTGAAGCCTGAAATGTGGCAAAAGGTCGCAAAGTTCAAGGGGTTCAAAAAGGCACTGTATATTACTATAAATCCACCAGAGTAACATGAGCTTAATAAAACATTCACAATTATTGCAGGATTACATCACTGATGGGAATCCGGGCATTAAGAGGTCTAATATATCTAAGTGCAATAGCAGCAGGTGAATTTAATTATTTAGACCAAATGTGTTCTTCAACCTCCACATGGAGAAGTCATCATCATGGCGTTGTTGGACAAGATAGGATACCCGATTACAGTCCAGACCTGTGTTCAAACACTATTTGAAATCTATCAAATACTTACGAGTGCTTGCTTAAGTCTTCCTGGAGTGCCATATGGGCGGGGTTGAGGGCATTTTCTATTGTTTCCATGGCAAAGGGGCAAGGTCAATCAAGCACAGATAAAGTATTTGAAATGATTTCAAATAGTACTCAGGTCTGTTACAGAGCACAGCCAAGGAAGACCGGAAAGAATGGGTTACTATGAAGGAAATGGGTGATTTGTCTGCATGACAAGAGGGCTGACAGTGTGGGTATGAAGCTTTCATTGACTCCTGTGCGCTCCTCGACCCCTGCCGCAGGTGGAAAAGACGTTCACCCGCCGTTCAAAGAAGTTTGCGGGGGTCACATTACTCCTCCACCGGAAGATGTTATGTCTGTGAGACCGACTCCAACATGGCATGCCAAATACAACCTTTGAACTCCGCACCTGGAGTTTGTTCTAAGGGGCAGTGTGTCTCTCACGTTCAGTTATGTCATGTTGAAAAGAAAGCTCTGGAGGACTCTTCAGATCCAATTTCCCCTTCAATTTAGAAATCGACAGACTGAAGGACTCGGGAGCCTCTCGGTAAAAGGAGAATGTCAAGAATATTTAACCATTATTTTAAAAGACACTTAAAAGGTTAGAAATCCCTTTTTGTAAAGGCAACCTGGGATATTTACCCCACAGTAAGACATATTGGCTAGTAGTCAAACAACATCAGCCAACTGTATGACTTTTTATCTCTCGTTCTCTCTGTTGTGGTTGATACAGTAAAAGTAACCAGAGGCCACGAAAAAGGAGCCATTGAAACAGGGAGAAAGTGAAGGATATTTACTTCCACAGCAGACAGTCAAACAATGTCAGCCATTTCAATGAGTTGTCCCTTTCTGTTCTGGTTGATACAGCAAATCCAACCACGAACCGTCTACTTCCTGTAACACTCAGAGCCGGAGCCCTGTCCATCCTCTTGAGTTACTATACTGTATCCCAAATGGTACGCCATTTCCTATATAGTGCACTACTTTTGACAAGGGTGCAGCTTGGGACTAACTTGACAGGTGCTTCCTGTTGGAGTGAATTTTCGAATCTCTTCAGTTCCCCCACAGAACATTAAAGGGGCACTTTCCATTTTGAAAGGAAGACACTAGTATGGTGCTGGAAATAATGAATGTGAATTTAAAAACAGGTGACCTGCCCCTTTAACACTCATCTGCCACTCATTTTCCCCGTCATTAGCACCTGACACAGCGATGTTAGTGTAGTGTCACACCACTTAGGATCATGAAGATCATTAATTCATGCCAAGACTGTCAGCTGTTTTAAATGTTCATTGCTGTAATTGCTATGTTATACTTTAGGGAAATTATCTGGTACTTCTGGACAGTAGGCCATAAAACATAAGACAAATATGGGTAGGTTTCAACAGCAAGCAAGTATGGATCATTTTTATAATTTTACGTTTATTTAACCAGGTAGGCCAGTTGAGAACAAATTCTCATTTACAACTGTGACCTGGCCAAGATAAAGCAAAGCAGTGTGACACCAACAACAACAGAATTACACATGGAATAAACAAACGTACAGTCAATAACACAATAGGAAAAGTCTATATACAGTGTGTATACAGTGTGCAAATGGCGTAAGGAGGTAAGTCAATAAATAGGCCATAGTAGCAAGTAATTACAATTTAGCAAATTAACACTAGAGTGATAGATGTGCAGATAATGATGTGCAAGTAGAAATACTGGAAATAATGGTGTGCAAAAGAGCAAAAAAGTAAATAAAACAATATGGGGATGAGGTAGGTAGTTGGATGGGCTATTTACAGATGGGCTGTGTACAGCTGCAGCGATCGGTAAGCTGCACAGATAGCTGATGCTTAAAGTTAGTGAGGAAGATATAAGTCTCCAACTTATTCGTTTCAGTCATTGGCAGCAGAGAATTGGAAGGAAAGGCGACCAAAGGAGGTGTTGGCTTTGGGGATGATCAGTGAGATATACCTGCTGGAGCGTGTGCTGTGGTTATGGTGACCAGTGAGCTGAGATAAGGCGGAGATTTACCTAGCAGAGACTTATAGATTACCTGGAGCCAATGGGTCTGGCGACGAATATGTAGCGAGGGCCAGCCGACGAGAGCATACAGGTCGCAATGGTGGGTGTTATATGGGGCTTTGGTGACAAAACGGATGGCACTGTGAAAGACTGCATCCAGTTTGCTGAGTAGAGTGTTGGAGGTTATTTTGTAAATGACATCACTGATGTCGAGGATCGGTAGGATTGTCAGTTTTACGGGGGTATGTTTGGCAGCGTGAGTGAAGGAGGCTTTGTTGCGAAACAGGAAGCCGATTTTAGATTTAATTTTGGATTGGAGATGTTTAATATGAGTCTGGAAGGGGAGTTTACAGTCTCGCCAGACACCTAGGTATTTGTAGTTGTCCACATATTCTAAGTTAGAACCATCCAGAGTAGTGATGCTAGTCAGGCGGGCGGGTGTGGGCAGCGATCGGTTGAAGAGCATTTAGTTTTACTAGCGTCTAAGAGCAGTTGGAGGAATTGAAGCTCGTTTGGAGTTTTTTTAACACAATGTCCAAAGAAGGGCCAGATGTGTACAGAATGGTGTCATCTGCATAGAGGTGGTTTTGTCTCAGCTTGTCTTATCTTAGATCATTCATGTATTTCGTTCATTACAATGAAATTAGACCAAATGTATGAGATTAGCGTGAGCATGTCACACCCTGAACTTAGTATTATTTGTTTTCTTTATTATTTTGGTTAGGTCAGGGTGTGACATGGGTGATTATATGGTTTTGTCCTGTCTACGGTTTTTGTATGTTTATGGGGTTGTTACCAGTCTAGGGGTTTTGTATGTCTATGGTTGCTTAGATTGGTTCTCAATTAGAGGCAGCTGTTTATTGCTGTCTCTGATTGGGAACCATATTTAGGCAGCCATATTCCTTGAGTATTTCGTGGGTGATTATCTATGTCTATGTGTTAGTTGCCTGTGTCAGCACTATACTTAGCATCATGTTTGTTTTTGTAATTTGTTTAAATATTTCTTCGTCTTCATTAAAATAAGATGTATTCATATCACGCTGCGCTTTGGTCTCCTCCATTCAACGAACGTGACAGAGCAGAAGAGTTGTCAAATCGCTCCACTTTGAGATCCACCAATTAAGTGAAATGGAGATAGGACTGCTGACGCTAACATCAGTAATATCACCCATTAAACAGGAAGTCATTGAGGGTCAAGCGTTTCAATCCCCCAATCGTAATCAGGCTACAGGGAACCCTTTGATTCTGTAAATTACTCCCATTCACATCCCCTGGGGTCAAGGAAAAAGGGATTTCCTCCTCTTCACTTCCTGACATGACAGGACTGGTGACATACGGGTATAACGGTATGTCCCTGACTAAAACCACCACATCTTTAACCTGGACATACATTTTAGATGGGCGATAAAGGCAAAGTTTTTTTTATTTTTAAGTGGTATTGGTCTGTGTATATTTGTTTTATGTCTTTGATATCTTTGAATCTTTTGATTATCATCTTTGTAATTCTATATGTATAAAACATGTCATTAAAAAATATTAGAGCTCTGTGTGTTACACTGACTTGGGAAATCTGTCATTTGAGTCCAACTGGTCCGAACACGTATAAGCTACTTCCCACTCCTGATTTAAAACAGACGGTATTCCGTCTGCTAAATCCACTTATTTGATGTCCTTTTCATCTGTGTCAGATGGTGCAGTTCATTGACATGCCTGTGGGTTTACGTATGGATTTCCATTAAGAGCTCCATTCAATTAGTTGGAATGAAGGCGAGGAGAGAGAGAGAGAGAGAGAGAGAGACAGAGGCTCAGCTGCCATAATGTGTTTAAGGTTCTCAAGGAGCCTCCATTTGACCTGAATGTCAACTCTTGTCCAGTTCAGATGAGGTTCTCAATGTTCACTGAATTCGAAAGCTTTATCACGAAGGAAGTACAGATGAAGCAGGTTACAGTTCAGTATCAGCACAAGGGAGTTGAAATTCCAGACATGAAGCGATGAGAAAAATGGTAGACTTACAGTATATGCTATGTTATACAACTGGTGGGTCTAATCCTGAATGGTGATTGATTAAAACAGCATTCCAGCTGGTGTCTATTCCAAAAGTTACCAACGGCTAAATCTATGACATTAAAATGCCTGTTTACTCTTTTCCACCTGCCTGCGCAATCCACTGTCTCATCAGCCCAGCCAGGCAATTTATGAACTTGATCTCCACTAAATAAAGCATAAAACATTCTCACATTTCTTTTAGACTCACAACTCGTTTTCAACCGAGGAGATTTGTATAAACCTTGCTGTCTGTTATTCGACATTTGCAACATCGTTTCAATATTCAAATTCTTTCTCCAGCTGTCCCATAGTAATGAACGTGTCTCAGCCAGCAGAAGTCATGAATCAGCTGGCATAATTTTTTATGGATATATACAAAGAAATGTCAATTGAAAAAAGATCAAATGAAACAAAGTGCAGCTAGTTTGCAGCCTTTCCAGCTTCAGCTTGAAGTGATTGTTTTTTAGATGTGTTGTTGGCTAGCTCCTCTGAACAACAGTGTCCTGGCGAGTGAGCACAGGTTCTACCCCAGGCGAAATCGCACATCATTAGCTCATTGTTGTGGATGTATCCAAATAAATGTCACTAGAAAACAGCTCGCCTGCTGTTCTGTACCTTGCCACACCACACTGGATTTACTGACCCCTGCCTGCTCTGACCCTGAGACTGCATTCAGTTCTCAACCTTTTGCACCCTATCTGGATGACTGACCTCTGCATGTCCCTGTACTAGTAATACACTTTTGTTTCTTTGACACTGTCTGCATCTGGGTCTTACCTGAAACGTGATAATCATGAATGGTCACCCACCTCCATGAGCTGGTTGAGCCTAGCCTACTCTGTCAGACTGTGAGTCATGATTATTGTGTAGTTGAGACATGCCACACCTTGCATGGGGAATACAATATATTTTTTTGAGGTTCCTGTTACATGTGCATGCTTAGGCCTATGCGTGGAAATGTGTTGAATACAATTTATTTTGAAATGTTTATGATGGTACATGGTTTATGTTATAAACTGCATGAATGTACAAACCGCCAAATGTTTATAGCTTGGTAAAGATCCGGTAGGCATTTGAGATCCTAATGTGACATTTAGCCTGCATATAACAGTTTTTCAGAGCTAGACAGATTGAAGTGTTTGTTGCTGAATGTGAACCACGGAGAAGCTACAGCCTACATTGTAGAGGGGTTGCCAGGAATTTGACAGTAACTTACAGGCAGCTCAGTGGCAAGTAATATTCTGTATTTCATATTACAGTACACCAACTGTAAAATAAATATGGTATCAAAGAATGTACTGTGTATTGACACACAGTACAATGGCATAAAATCTACTGTATTATACTGTAAAAAAAAAGCTACCGTAATCACAGTATTTTACTGTAATTACATGAGACAGAAGCAAGCAGGATGGCTGCTAGACAAAGTGTTTACACATAACAGCATAGTGTATGGTACTGTATTCTGTGGGGTGGAATTACAGTACCATTTGAAATAAAGCAATTCTTTCCCCGAACCACAACATTTCCCCACAATGCACCATCATTTACAGTATGCTGCTTTACTGTTGATAATACCCCAAATTGGGGAGTTTGACATCCACAGATGCAATGCCATATTATTTCCCCCTATCTTGCCTGTGCATATTCTAGAACAGCAAAATTGATCAATCAAACATTTGACAACACTTGTGCCACCGAGAACCCAAAGAGACTTCCCGGGGTCTTTCCTTCCTTGGCGACAGGTTGAAACCTTGAAGATAATGTGCACAACAGGACAAGCAACAGGAGGTAGTAAGTTAATCGTAGAGAACCGGAGTAGTTGAAAGATCAAATGTTCAAATGCAGAATTGGTTGTCTTCTTTTTCAAGTGACTATCAAATCTTTCCCACAAGTCAAATAACCGTGCGACTGAGCAGCCCTCAACGAACTCGCATAATAACCCCCACGACACTTTCAGCCTGGTCTCATACACTAGACATTACATAGTAAAAGTAAATCCGGACACTCAATTGATTACATTAAATTATATTTGGTATGGTCACATAAGACAAAATTCATACCACATCATACATTTAGCAAATTCGTAACATATTGTACGAATTGGAATTCGTAACTTATCATACGAAATGGATGGTGGACATCCACAAATTAATACATACCATACGAAACGCAATGCATCGTGCTAATTGTAGCGTCTCATATGTACTATGTTACGTCTACCCATGAGTCCAGGTTGGACAGTTCCAGACTACCAATAGAGCAATTGCTGTAATGCATTGTGAGAATCACTGCCAGACAGCATATAGTAGCTAGCCTATTCTCTAGTCTAGACAGTGCATTCTCCAAGTAGTGTGGGAGTTTAGAATATAATATTTAAGTGTGTATACTTGCCCCAAGGAGAAAGTGGTGATTGGAATAATCATGGATATGGAAGACAAATTGCGAGCATTTTTTATTTTATTTTTAAACCTGCACTTTGACAATAACCTTCCCCTTCTGCAATACAGATCATTTGCAATTGGGTGTATGGGAAATCTGTGTATGATCACTGTCACACCCTGACCATAGTTTGCTTTGTATGTTTCTATGTTTTGGTTGGTCAGGGTGTGATCTGAGTGGGCATTCTATGTTGGATGTCTTGTTTGTCTATTTCTATGTCTGGCCTGATATGGTTCTCAATCAGAGGCAGGTGTTAGTCATTGTCTCTGATTGGGAACCATATTTAGGTAGCCTGGGTTTCACTGTGTGTTTGTGGGTGATTGTTCCTGTCTCTGTGTTTTGCACCAGACAGGGCTGTTTTTGGTTTTCCATGTTTATTGTTTTCTAGTGTTCGTGTTTATCTTTGTTTATTAAACATGAATCAATATAATCACGCTGCGTTTTGGTCCGCCTCTACTTCACCACAGGAAAACCGTTACAATCACTTTTGAATAACACTGAACAAACATGTTATAACAACACACACTGTCCTCACTGCCTGTAGTAGTTGAAACGTTTATGGGCAGAGTCCTATGATGTCATTAAAGAAAACAAACCGCATGACTTAGTTAAGTTGATCTTTCTTAGAAGTATGCCATGCCATTTCACATAATAATGCTGTTAGTAGACAGTGTATGCCCCCAAGACACGTCCCTCTCTGTGAGGTTTCCCGTAGTTATGCTTTTGATGATGTCTGACTGGGTAACAGGTTCAGAATCCATTTCAGAATCACAAAGCCAGATTGTCGTCATCCTTCCTCTTGTTTTCCCCTTCAATAATTCACGTTATCCCTCACTTCCTCTCCTCTCTATCCCTTCTGTTTCTCAACCATTGTAGATGTTTTCCACAACCTTG
Organism: Oncorhynchus kisutch; assembly: GCF_002021735.2. NCBI lineage: Eukaryota > Metazoa > Chordata > Actinopteri > Salmoniformes > Salmonidae > Oncorhynchus > Oncorhynchus kisutch. Next base: position 49,604,361 of record NC_034183.2, on the reverse strand, counting down.
TTCTGAGCAGGCACACCAGGCAGCAGCTGCTGTGACAGTTATTGCTGGCTGAAGAAAACGTTGTTTTGACTTGAACGCACCTCTACTTCGGAGTAACATTTGTGAAATGGTTATGAGCGAGTAACAACCTGAGAAATCAGGATGAAAGAATCATTTTTTCTGCCCGATGTTGAATGTCACATCGGGCATTCAACAGAGTCTGGGCTCTATTTTCGGCTGGTGTTAATCCAATGCAATGTCATACTTGAGTAAAAGTAATTATACCTTAATAGAAAATGACTCAAGTAAAAGTGAAAGTCACCCAGTAAAATACTACTTGAGTCAAATTCTAAAAGTATCTGGTTTAAAATGTACTTTCTGTAAGTACAGTGGTGGAAAAAATACTAAAAAATGCTATACATCAAATTCCTTATATTAAACAAGCCAGATGCCACAAAAATATAGTTTTTTTTACACCCTGATAAGTAGACTTTAGCCTACTGTAGATGATTCAGGAAGGAGAGGATAAAGGGGCTGTAGGACCGCTGACAGCATGGTATGTCGCAATATCACGTCACAACACACACAGACACAGACGGCTACAAGGACTCGGTGACAAGAAACATCTCAGAATCTCTATCCCATACATACAGTTCACCCAGAAAAAAATATATATTCTACAGGATTCTACACCAAGCCATAACAGTCAACAGTCCAACTTTCCAAGCTCACGTGGGGTTGCCTGGGAACCAGATGGCAGATGACAACACCAACATCATAGTTCCAAAGTCAAAATCTATAATGAAGTCACTCATCAGAATCAAAATAGCAGACAAATGACTAAAGGAATGGACAGAAGGGGGAAAAGGAAGGAATACATACTCCATCCACCCACTGGTTTCAATCAGCAATAACCACAAAATAACACGATCAGAAACCATAATCACCCGTCTAGGAATATGACTCAATGGCCTCATTCACTCACTCCAAAAGATAGGAAAACACAAAACAGGTTAACGTCCCAACTGTCCTGTAGTAGGAACTACAGATCGGATCCTCCTTCACTCTCTAACCTATGAACATCAAAGGCAAATGCTCAGAAAAACGATCTCAACCCTGAGAATAAGCTTCAACCTCTCCAACTTAATCAAAAGCTGTCCTGAAAAAAACGGTAATGCACTTCAAAATAAATTCCTTCCTCCAATCATGTACACTTGAGTGCAGATTCTAGAACACCTCCATGGTGTCATCACACCCCAGCCCAGTAGGTGGCGGTAATGTACCTAATACTGGTATGCACACTGCCCTAAAACCCCAACGAAGAAGAAGAAGTAGGAGCTAAACTTCCAAGCAATGTCCATCCCTGTGATCATTAAAAAAAACATATTCCTCTTTAAGTAAAAAAAAAATCCCAAACAAGCCCTTCTTATCAAAGTACTAAAAGTACTGTACTGCAGTGATTGTTCCTATTATATCCGGGCACTCTTATCAGTTCTTCCCACACTCTCATCCCACACAGGAAGTGTAGAAAGTGCCATTTTGTGCATTGGTTATGTCCCAAATGGCACCCTATTCCATAGATAATGGACAAAAGTAGTGCACTACATAGGAAATAGAGTGCTATTTGGGACACACATAGTGTGTCATGCTGATAATCAATGGGGCATTTTCCCAAAAGGGCAACAACGATCTTACTCCATACGTTATACAGTACTAGCATTTACAACTTAGCAGTTGTAAGTGCTTAGCCTTTCACTACTGCAGACTGAGGGAAGTGTTGTGGTTGTCGGAGAATTCCCCATACATCAGTCCTGAGTCAGTGCCAATTCATGAAACTTAAAATGGTTTGAACTTGAAGTACATAATGAAAGAGGGTGACTTTGGTTTCAGTTCAATTCAAATCCTGTAATTTATTGATCCAATGATGCAACATCATCAGGTTATAACCATTATGACTGTCTCTAAGTAGAGAACAATGTCTCAACCTGCCATTTTCTTTAATACCCACAAAATGGCAGTAAACAAACTGTGGCCTCGTGTTCTTTTCATGTTTCAATGCTTACAACGGGCAATCACATGTACCTCACAACCAAAGCACCCCTTGTTATATTCCAACAATGTTTACGTACTAACACGCCTTATCTTGTCTAGGACATGCTTGTACAATTTCTTTTAAGGACGATTGCCTGCGTGATCAAAGAAACAGCATGTTTGGACAGGTGGAGAAACAAGTTTGCTTTTCCACAGCTTTCAGCCTATCAGCATCCAGGAGCCAAACTACCCGGTTTATAATACAGATTATAAACTGGGTGGTTAGAGCCCTGAATGCTGATTTGCTGACAGCCGTGATATATCAGACCGTATACCACGGGTATGACAAAACATTTATTTTTACTGCTCAAATTACTTTGGTTTATAACAGCAATAAGCACCTTGGGCGTTTGTGGTATATCGCCAATATACCACGGCTGCCTGTGTCCAGGCAGTCCGCGTTGTGTCGTGCAGAGAACAGCTCTAAGCCGTGGTATATTGGCCATATACCACACCCCCTGGGACCTAATTGCTTAATTACACAACGGGTGGTCTAATCCTGAATGCTGATTGGTTAAAACCACATTCCAGCAACTGTCTATTCCACTAGATTAAAATAACAGCTAAATCTATGAAGTTAAAATGCCTATTCACTCTGTTCCATCTGACTGTGCAATCCACCGTCTCATCTCCCCAGCCAGGCAATTTATAAACTTGATCTCCACTATAAAAAGCATCTAGACATTATCTCACATTTCTTTAAGACTAACATTTAGTTTTCAACAGCGGAGATTTGTATAAAACTTGCTGTCAGTCTCTCCGACATTTGCAACATTGTTTCAATATTCAAATTTGAGCTCCAGCTGTCCCATATTAATGAACGTGTTGGGAGTCAGGACGAGACAGACAGGCAGGTAGCATGTCTCAGCCAGTCAACATGAATCAGCTGGCATCATTTTAATGGATATATACATATAAATGTACATTTTAAAAAGGTAACACTAAACGATGTGCAGCTAGTTTGCAGTCTTTCCAGCTTCAGTTTGAAGTGATTGTGTTAGCTGTGTTGTTGGCTATCTCCTCTGAACAACATTTTCAGAGCACATTTTCTATGCCAGGTGAAATCCCGCCTCATTAGCTCATTGTTATGGATGTATCCAAATAATTGTCACTATAAAACAGCTTAAACAAATGCAAATACAGCTACTGTTGTTGTCTGGCTGCAATGTTGACGTGACTGTAAGTTAGACATAGTTGGCTAGCTAGCAAGCAAAGGATAAGAACGTTGCCAGCCAGGATGGCAAATGGAACATTTAGAACGAATGACTGGGTCGTGTCCATAGATACAGAACAAAAAGATTGAAAATCTGGGTTGTGTCTCTGGCAACCGAACCGATAGAACGAACGATCAGCCGGCTTGGGTCAAGTCATTGGTATTATTTTTTGACACGATCATGGATGAATACCAGGAGATGTGTTGATGATGGCAGGAAGTATATGTGGTTCATAGTAAGTGTATCGGATGATGAGACCTCTCAATATTGAATCACCCTTGTGGTAACAATCCAAAACAGTTTGCATGCAATGTAAGTCTTGAGGAAGCACCAAGTTGCACTTTCCGCTCGATAAATGCCACACGGTTTCACCCACAGTAGAGGTTGTAGTTAGGTTTCACACCATGGCTGCCACATAGCAGAACCAACAGGTCTATCTCTTTCCCACGGTCCCAGCCTGGCAAATGAGAGGTGGACAGAGTCTGAGCACTCACAGACAAACAACAACTCCATTCTGTATACACAGGGGAACTAGGCTACATCCCAAAGGACACCCTGTTCGCTACATACAATACTTCTGACTAGAACCCTATGGGGACTACATAGGGAATAGGGTGCCATTTGGGACGTCAACATTGTCAACTACAACTTCAACTTCAAATACTATTTCAAATAATTGCAAATACTTTATCTGGGCTTGATTGAGTTTGTCTGGCTTAATAGAGAAGTAGAATATTCCCAATAATCCCATCTGGCACTCCAGGTAGGCTACAGCAACAACAACAACAAAATACTATTTGAAACCAGGTCTGCTGACAAGCAACAGAAAATGTGCAGATCTCTGGCAACGTCTCTCCTAATCAGACTGTCACAACGAGTCTCTTTCCTTAGTGTAGCGTACATAATATTGGACAATGGCTTGTGGAGTAGAAATATCTTCAGCTATTATTAAGGTGGTGAGGAAAAATATTATATCCACGCTATTTTAGAATTGGATTCAAGTATGTAATGCATCGAGTATCGAGTTTGTTCAGAGCTACAAATATGATGCATCTCCACGGTGTGATTCTCTAACATGGCATTGCCGACGTCAGGACTGGCCTGTGGGGATCAGGTTACCGTGGATCACCGTTCGACAGAGATATCTCTCATTCCCGCGGAGGGGGAGAGATATAGAGGGATTGATGGGAAGGGGTTGTGACAGCCCATTGTAAATCTTAAGGCAGCAGATGAATCCTTGTTCCTGTTGGGGACTGGAATGTCTTCGTGTGGGCCTTATGGAGAAGGTGAACTGTGAACTTGTCTCAACTAGATCAGAGTAAAATCCTAATATCTTGCTACGCCCCAAGGAACCCAGAGAGCATGCCATGAAGATGGAAACGCCCTTTGTGGCCCGAGGGTATAACACTTGTGAATTAAGAATTTACATACAGACTAAGTTGACCGTGTGCTGCAGCCAAGGTCTACGGATAGTCGTGATCCCAAAACACAACACGAGGAAGAGCACAAAGGAACCTATTAACAATCAAGGCTACGGTTGATTACTGTATCTAAGAAGGTGAATTCAAGAAGAACCAGCCAGTTATCCTCTTCAAATCATTGGTTGTCTACACGGACCTCCTACCCAAGCTGGGAGCATCGACACGGCTGATTAGCTTCCTCAGAAGTCCACTCTCACAGATCGAGTGCAAGGGAACAGACCACTAAGAGAATGGACACTGACATTGTGTCGACAATCAGAGAATTACACCTGGAAAACTAAGGAAATGTGGCCATTGAAAGAAGGTCGTCGGCTCAACCTCATAAGAGGAACTCTGTCCACGAAGAGATACCCAACGGCGACTTTCAAAAAGTAAATATATTAATTATAATTCTGACCCATAAGAGCAGTAGTTCGGGGCAAGATCTTAGGGCTAAACTAAGTACAGTTTACAAATGTATCCAAGTGTGCTTTTCTCTCGTGCACTCTCTCTCTCTAAATCTCCATCTTGTGTAACACGTGTCATATTGTGTTGGTCCGCTAGGGACCTGTTTCATTGTACTAAGTTCTAATCAATAGCCTTTAGCTTGTTAGTAAATATATAATCAACTCAATTTGTGTGGTATGGAATGATTTAGTGAGACCCCTGTTTGTGCAGATTTACGAATTATGAGATGTTCAGAATGAGACTGCTATGAAATGGATATTCTGATATTCTTTGAGTTAATTTTGTAAACGGTAACTCATTAAATCGCCAGCAGCATACCACCCTGCATACCACTGCTGGCTTGGTTCTGAAGCTAAGCAGGGTTGGTCCTGGTCAGTTCCTGAATGGAAGACCAGATGCTGCTGGAAGTGGTGTTGGAGGTCCAGTAGGAGGCACTCTTTCCTTTGGTCTAAAAAAAATATCCCAATGCCCTGTGTAGGATGGGACATTAAACGGGTGTCCTGACTCTGAGGTCATTAAAGATCCCATGGCACTTGGGTGTTAACTGGTGTTAACCCCAGTGTCCTGGCTAAATTCCCAATCTGGCCCTCAAATCAAATCAAATTTATTTATATAGCCCTTCGTACATCAGCTGATATCTCAAAGTGCTGTACAGAAACCCAGCCTAAAACCCCAAACAGCAAGCAATGCAGGTGTAGAAGCACGGTGGCTAGGAAAAACTCCCTAGAAAGGCCAATACCTAGGAAGAAACATAGAGAGGAACCAGGCTATGTGGGGTGGCCAGTCCTCTTCTGGCTGTGCCGGGTGGAGATTATAACAGAACATGGCCAAGATGTTCAAATGTTCATAAATGACCAGCATGGTCGAATAATAATAAGGCAGAACAGTTGAAACTAGAGCAGCAGCACAGTCAGGTGGAAGTTGAAACTGGAGCAGCAGCATGGCCAGGTGGACTGGGGACAGCAAGGAGTCATCATGTCAGGTAGTCCTGGGGCATGGTCCTAGGGCTCAGGTCCTCCGAGAGAGAGAAAGAAAGAGAGAAGGAGAGAATTAGAGAACGCACACTTAGATTCACACAGGACACCGAATAGGACAGGAGAAGTACTCCAGATATAACAAACTGACCCCAGCCCCCCGACACATAAACTACTGCAGCATAAATACTGGAGGCTGAGACAGGAGGGGTCAGGAGACACTGTGGCCCCATCCGAGGACACCCCCGGACAGGGTCAAACAGGAAGGATATAACCCCACCCACTTTGCCAAAGCACAGCCCCCACACCACTAGAGGGATATCTTCAACCACCAACTTACCATCCTGAGACAAGGCTGAGTATAGCCCACAAAGATCTCCGCCACGGCACAACCCAAGGGGGGGGGCGCCAACCCAGACAGGATGACCACAACAGTGAATCAACCCACTCAGGTGACGCACCCCCTCCAGGGACGGCATGAGAGAGCCCCAGCAAGCCAGTGACTCAGCCCCTGTAATAGGGTTAGAGGCAGAGAATCCCAGTGGAAAGAGGGGAACCGGCCAGGCAGAGACAGCAAGGGCGGTTCGTTGCTCCAGAGCCTTTCCGTTCACCTTCCCACTCCTGGGCCAGACTACACTCAATCATATGACCCACTGAAGAGATGAGTCTTCAGTAAAGACTTAAAGGTTGAGACCGAGTTTGCGTCTCTGACATGGGTAGGCAGACCGTTCCATAAAAATGGAGCTCTATAGGAGAAAGCCCTGCCTCCAGCTGTTTGCTTAGAAATTCTAGGGACAATTAGGAGGCCTGCGTCTTGTGACCGTAGCGTACGTGTAGGTATGTACGGCAGGACCAAATCAGAGAGATAGGTAGGAGCAAGCCCATGTAATGCTTTGTAGGTTAGCAGTAAAACCTTGTAATCAGCCCTTGCTTTGACAGGAAGCCAGTGTAGAGAGGCTAGCACTGGAGTAATATGATCAAATTTTTTGGTTCTAGTCAGGATTCTAGCAGCCGTATTTAGCACTAACTGAAGTTTATTTAGTGCTTTATCCGGGTAGCCGGAAAATAGAGCATTGCAGTAGTCTAACCTAGAAGTGACAAAAGCATGGATTAATTTTTCTGCATCATTTTTGGACAGAAAGTTTCTGATTTTTGCAATGTTACGTAGATGGAAAAAAGCTGTCCTCGAAATGGTCTTGATATGTTCTTCAAAAGAGAGATCAGGGTCCAGAGTAACGCCGAGGTCCTTCACAGTTTTATTTGAGACGACTGTACAACCATTAAGATTAATTGTCAGATTCAACAGAAGATCTCTTTGTTTCTTGGGACCTAGAACAAGCATCTCTGTTTTGTCCGAGTTTAATAGTAGAAAGTTTGCAGCCATCCACTTCCTTATGTCTGAAACACATGCTTCTAGCGAGGGCAATTTTGGGGCTTCACCATGTTTCATTGAAATGTACAGCTGTGTGTCATCCGCATAGCAGTGAAAGTTTACATTATGTTTTCGAATAACATCCCCAAGAGGTAAAATATATAGTGAAAACAATAGTGGTCCTAAAACGGAACCTTGAGGAACACCGAAATTTACAGTTGATTTGTCAGAGGACAAACCATTCACAGAGACAAACTGATATCTTTCCGACAGATAAGATCTAAACCAGGCCAGAACATGTCCGTGTAGACCAATTTGGGTTTCCAATCTCTCCAAAAGAATGTGGTGATCGATGGTATCAAAAGCAGCACTAAGGTCTAGGAGCACGAGGACAGATGCAGAGCCTCGGTCCGATGCCATTAAAATGTCATTTACCACCTTCACAAGTGCCGTCTCAGTGCTATGATGGGGTCTAAAACCAGACTGAAGCATTTCGTATACATTGTTTGTCTTCAGGAAGGCAGTGAGTTGCTGCGCAACAGCCTTCTCTAAAATGTTTGAGAGGAATGGAAGATTCGATATAGGCCGATAGTTTTTTATATTTTCTGGTCAAGGTTTGGCTTTTTCAAGAGAGGCTTTATTACTGCCACTTTTAGTGAGTTTGGTACACATCCAGTGGATAGAGAGCCGTTTATTATGTTCAACATAGGAGGGCCAAGCACAGGAAGCAGCTCTTTCAGTAGTTTAGTTGGAATAGGGTCCAGTATGCAGCTTGAAGGTTTAGAGGCCATGATTATTTTCATCATTGTGTCAAGAGATATAGTACTAAAACACTTGAGCGTCTCTCTTGATCCTAGGTCCTGGCAGAGTTGTGCAGACTCAGGACAACTGAGGTGTGGAGGAATACGCAGGTTTAAAGAGGAGTCTGTAATTTGCTTTCTAATAATCATAATCTTTTCCTCAAAGAAGTTCATGAATTTATCACTGCTAAAGTGAAAGTCATCCTCTCTTGGGGAATGCTGCTTTTTAGCTAGCTTTGCGACAGTATTAAAAAGGAATTTCGGATTGTTCTTATTTTCCTCAATTAAGTTAGAAAAATAGGATGATCGAGCAGCAGTAAGGGCTCTACGGTACTGCACGGTACCGTCCTTCCAAGCTAGTCGGAAGACTTCCAGTTTGGTGTGGCGCCATTTCCGTTCCAATTTTCTGGAAGCTTGCTTCAGAGCTCGGGTATTTTCTGTGTACCAGGGAGCTAGTTTCTTATGAGACATTTTTTTTGTTTTTAGGGGTGCAACTGCATCTAGGGTATTGCGCAAGGTTAGATTGAGATCCTCAGTTAGGTGGTTAACTGATTTTTGTCCTCTGGCATCCTTGGGTAGGCAGAGGGAGTCTGGAAGGGCATCAAGGAATCTTTGTGTTGTCTGTGAATTTATAGCACGACTTTTGATGTTCCTTGGTTGGGGTCTAAGCAGATTATTTGTTGCAATTGCAAACGTAATAAAATGGTGGTCCGATAGTCCAGGATTATGAGGAAAAACATTAAGATCCACCACATTTATTCCATGGGACAAAACTAGGTCCAGCGTATGACTGTGACAGTGAGTGGGTCCAGGGACATGTTGGACAAAACCCACTGAGTCGATGATGGCTCCGAAAGCCTTTTGGAGTGGTTCTGTGGACTTTTCCATGTGAATATTAAAGTCACCAAAGATTAGAATATTATCTGCTATGACTACAAGGTCCGATAGGAATTCAGGGAACTCAGTGAGAAACGCTGTATATGGCCCAGGAGGCCTGTAAACAGTAGCTATAAAAAGTGATTGCGTAGGCTGCATAGATTTCATGACTAGAAGCTCAAAAGACAAAAATGTCCTTTTTTTTTTGTAAATTGAAATTTGCTATCGTAAATGTTAGCAACACCTCCGCCTTTGCGGGATGCACGTGGGATATGGTCACTAGTGTAGCCAGGAGGTGAGGCCTCATTTAAAACAGTAAATTCATCAGGCTTAAGCCATGTTTCAGTCAGGCCAATCACATCAAGATTATGATCAGTGATTAGTTCATTGACTATAATTGCCTTTGAAGTAAGGGATCTAACATTAAGTAGCCCTATTTTGAGATGTGAGGTATCATGATCTCTTTCAGTAATGACAGGAATGGAGGTGGTCTTTATCCTAGTGAGATTGCTAAGGCGAACACCGCCATGTTTAGTTTTGCCCAACCTAGGTCGAGGCACAGACACGGTCTCAATGGTGATAGCTGAGCTGACTACACTGACTGTGCTAATGGCAGACTCCACTATGCTGGCAGGCTGGCTAACAGCCTGCTGCCTGGCCTGCACCCTATTTCATTGTGGAGCTAGAGGAGTTAGAGCCCTGTCTATGTTGGTAGATAAGATGAGAGCACCCCTCCAGCTAAGATGGAGTCCGTCACTCCTCAGCAGGTCAGGCTTGGTCCTGTTTGTGGGTGAGTCCCAGAAAGAGGGCCAATTATCTACAAATTCTAACTTTTGGGAGGGGCAGAAAACAGTTTTCAACCAGCGATTGAGTTGTGAGACTCTGCTGTAGAGCTCATCACTCCCCCTAACTGGGAGGGGGCCAGAGACAATTACTCGATGCCGACACATCTTTCTAGCTGATATGCACGCAGAAGCTATGTTGCGCTTAGTGATTTCTGACTGTTTCATCCTAACATCGTTGGTGCCGACGTGGATAACAATATCTCTATACTCTCTACACTCGCCAGTTTTAGCTTTAGCCAGCACCATCTTCAGATTAGCCTTAACGTCGGTAGCCCTGCCCCCGGGTAAACAGTGTATGATCGCTGGATGATTCGCTTTAAGTCTAATACTGCGGGTAATGGAGTCGCCAATGACTAGAGTTTTCAATTTGTCAGAGCTAATGGTGGGAAGCTTCGGCGTCTCAGACCCCGTAACGGGAGGAGTAGAGACCAGAGAAGAATCGGCCTCTGACTCCGACCCGCTGCTTAATGGGGAAAACCGGTTGAAAGTCTCTGTCGGCTGAATGAGCGACACCGGTTGAGCGTTCCTACAGCATTTCCTTCCAGAAACCGTGAGAAAGTTGTCCGGCTGCGGGGACTGTGCCAGGGGATTTACACTACTATCTGTACTTACTGGTGCCACAGACGCTGTTTCATCCTTTCCTACACTGAAATTACCCTTGCCTAACGATTGCATCTGAAGCTGGGCTTGCAGCACAGCTATCCTCGCCGTAAGGCGAGTACAGCGGCTGCAATTAGAAGGCATCATGTTAATGTTACTCAAACCATCACGGTCACCTAATAATCCCCAGTTTACAATTGGCTCATTCATCCCTCTCCCCTGTAACTATTCCCCATGTCGTTGCTGCAAATGAGAACGTGTTCTCCTGTCAACTTATTTGGTAAAATAAAGGATAAATCAAATGTAAAAATACATTTAAAAAACTTTTCCCATGGTGCCCCAGGTTACTGAGTTAATGGTTGCCTGATTAATTTAATCACGTAATTATAAACAGTTAATAATTCAATGAATAGCAGTCGTCACATTAATGACACAATGTCACGACACCAACCATGCCATTAGTATGATGCTTATACTTATGGTCACGCTGGTAAAAAGGATTTGGAGACTGGCACATCTGGGTTTTTCAAACACCCAAAACATACACTTATACAAAACACTCAGATGTACCCAAACAAAAGAGCGAGGGTAATCCTCGTAGAACAACACGGGACAAGACCCATAATACACAAAGCACAAAACACGCAGCACAAGCTGAGACAACGCATAGATACTCACACAACCAACGGACATGGGAACAATAATCGACAGCCCAATGGGGAAACAAAGGCACATTTATACAAATACAATCAGTGAGGAATTGGAACCAGGTGTGCGTAATGACACAGTTCAGTGCAGCCTAGAAGGCCCGGTGACGTCGACCTCCGGAACTGGTTAACCTCAGTGAGCAGCAGTACCGGGGGGATCCGTGACACTTATCTAATCTGTGCCCCTGACAAGGGAGCTGCTGCCTGAGTGCTTTGTTAAACTTTGCAAACTCTGCACATTACCAATGGAAGATTGGTAATAAATGTTTTATCGATGTGTAATGGTTCAACATTTATACATATTTGGTTCTTATTTATTGCACAGTTTATTCAATTTGTCAGTCCCCTCAGGCTTCAGGTCATCTGTAAACATTGTGATACAGAAAGTGATAATTTTCTGTAAATCACAGATCATTTCCCCAGAATGCTAACATGGATCAATACAGTGTTGGTCTCTCTTATCTCTCTCAGATGCAGCAGGAACGATATCAATTCTGCGCATCAGTTCTACCTTAGCCATGCTAAAATGTATTGAATAGCAGGCTCATCTCTGTCTAGCACATGACTATGATATTTTTTTACCTACCTTAGTTGAATGCAATGATGGTAAGTTACTCTGGATAAGAGCACTGGTTAAATATTTAAAATGTAAAAATGTACATCCCTTCATTTACCATAGCCCTTGGTTTATCATAGGTCTGGGCTACAGACAGGTCTGTATTAAGACATTACATTGTAAAATATCCATTGCCGTCACAGCACGGTGTACAGGTGCAGTCTCCACACAATGTGTGGCCCAGAACACAGTTGATTTCCATGGCAGAGGTTAACAGTACATGGCCCAAAGACAGGCCGATCCATTCATGTCTATCCATTAAGCCGTCTCAGTGGGGCTCAATGGGGGATTTACCGCCACTAAGATAGAGCACACACAATTTCACCAGGGCGACTCTGGCAGCTCCTGACTGACGGGCGGCTCTGGCGGGTCCTGGCTGACGGGCGACTCTGGCGGCTCCGGACAGGAGGGAGGCTCTGGAAGCGCTGGACAGACGGGAGCACCTGGAGGAAGGAGACGGAGAGACAGCCTGGTGCGTGGGGCTGCCACAGGAGGCCTGGTGCGTGGAGGAGGCACCGGATGGACCGGACCGTGGAGGCGCACTGGAGGTCTCGAGCACCAAGCCTGAACAACCTGTCCTGGCTGGATACCCCCTGTAGCCCGGTCAAGTGCGACGAGGTGGAACAGACCACACTGGGCTGTGCTGGTGAACTGGGGACACCGTGCGTAGGGCTTGTGTCATATAACTCATATGGCTCAGGTCTCCTACCCGACTTAGCCACACTCCCCATGTGCCCCCCCCCCCCAAGACATTTTTGGGGCTGCCTCTCGTCCCTGTTGCGCTGCCATGCTAACTCCTCATATTGCCGCCTCTCGGCTTTAGCTGCCTCCAGCTCTTCCCTGAGGCGGCCATATTCCCCAGCCTGTGCCCAGGGTCCCTTACCATCCAAAATCTCCTCCCATATCCAGGAGTCCAGAACCTGCTGCCTCACGTAACCATGCTGCTTGGTCCTTTCTTGGTGGGTAATTTATAGATCGGCAGATAAGGGTCCTCTCGAGCGGCTAGATGTCCTTTACCATTCGACCATCAGATTTTCTGCAGCTAGCAACTGGAACGAGCTGCAACAAACACTCAAATTAGACAGTACATTTTTTTGATGACCAAATTTTCCAAGAAGGACCTCCGCGCCACCTTCCTGTTCAAGTGAGCACAGCACAACAAGGTGAGTCCAAACATTCATTGTATGCTGCTGCATAAATTATGTAATTTCACAGTAGAACAAAATAACTCTCGCCAAATTCTACTACATTCCAGAATTTGAGAACTGAACCATGATTCATATGCCATAGACGTAGGACATTGCCAACATGAGTCAGTTTCCTTTTAAAAGGCAATATGGAGGATGCACTTCATTTTGTAAAAACATCCTGCCAATGTCAGGGCAAAAGAGTAAATCCTTCATTACAATGAGTCCACAGAAAAGTGGAAAGGGGGAAGGGGTTTCAGAATGGCCTGCACAATTACATTGTAATGGGTTACAGTACCTGTACTGTCCTGAAAGCAAACAGAACTAAAACCAGGTGTATATCTGCCATATCTGACCAAAATAAGACAGTATTGTACTTTCAACCAGGTGAATGAGGAGAGATGACGTAGCCAACAGATGAGTTCATGATTACATATTGCGTATCGGGGCAATAAGCATGTAATAATGTGGTAGAGTGAGCTAGCATAGCATGTAAGTGTTTCACTGCACTTTCTATACATTCTGTAAACTGTGTATGTGAAAATTACAATTTAATCTCCCAATGTTTTCAAATTTTATAACACACAGTTGAGAATGACATTCATGCGATTAATACAGCAATATAAGTATTCTAAGCATCCATATCTTCTCTTTTCTAGCACTAACTACTATAGCATATGTCCTCATAAATCCTCTCTAAAACGCAAGAGCACCAAAGGGGGGAAGAGTTTCCCCTGCAGGCCTGTTGACATCACTTCAAGCAGATCAGAAAATGTCTTTATTTATGGGGTTGTCTCAATCAGTTACACTCTTACACTCTTATGACAGACAGAGTTCTTAGAAAATAGCAAGTATTGTAGATTATAAAATGCAGTTTTAGACAGTTTTATTTTTTTGTGGACTAAAGCCATTAAAAGATCCTGTTGGTATGAATCGTATTTATAGTAAGGTTTCGTTTAATTGTCATGGTGTAGAACATTGGCAGCTAAGCGCTGAATTGCATTGAAAAAAATTTACGAATAACTACATAAACAAATCAATCATGTGAAATCATGTGAAAATGTAACGTTCTACCTGCTGGGATAGATGACGAAATGCAATGGTATGTAAAAACCTGCTTGTTTTCGAAAGCGAAAGCGATTTGTGGTTTGTATTCATCGATGGCATCATCTCCCGCGACAGAGGCTGTCACACGTTCATGGCTAGAAGGATTCCTAGTTGTCAAAGTATCATTTATTTATTTGCATTTTTGTTAACCCTAAACCGTTCTCCTAAACTGAACCTAATTCTCCCAACATGCTTCGTTAATCATTACATTTGATCTAGCTGTAAGTAAGAAATTAGTTCCAAAATAGATCGTTTTTAATGACCTTTTTTATATTCCAATGTTAATTTGTTTTACAGCGAAATAATGAAATGCCATGGAGTACATTAAGATACGTGTTGAGTCCAACTATTGTTTTCCTTTAACAGAGTAGCGATACGATTAGTTACACTTTCCATCCCTTGGGAGAGAGGATATAAATAGTATGCCTTTAAATGCTTATACTGTAGGCTATCATGCCTACTGAATAAAGGTCAGATGTAACAACAAAACATACATAGGCTACTGTATTTAAAAATACATTGCAGTGAAGAGCAATGTGTGCCTGCCATTACATTCTTCTCTGTATTGATGATGTACTGGTTCAAATAAGTATTTACATAGCCAATGATTTGAGCAGCATTCTTGCGCACACCTGCACACAGAAGACCAGAGCGCAGCATTTCGTCAACAGCTCTGCAAGGTGAATAAATGGAATTTACAATTCTCTTTCAGTTTCCTCGCTTGAAATGTCCTCTTTTTTTCCCCGGTAGGGAATTACATATTACCTCATCCATTGTATTTCAATGAGGGAGACTATAAAGCTAGGGCTAGCCCAATGTTGAGAAGTAGTGTTCAGGGATTTATCAACTGACTGAACATATGGCTACTCTTAACGTGTCCTTTGTGGTACATCTTCTGTGTATAGTTGTTCTTAACCCGGTTGTGTATGCCAAATGCAGTGACCGAAACGGGCAAATATATTATCTTTCTCGAACTCGCCAGACCCTCAATGATCTTGCCATGGTATGTAAATCTCTTTAACCTATTACAAATTGAGCATATAGGCAGGAGACGTATATGGCAGAGACGTATGTGGAAATATGCCTCTGAATATAGGCTGTAGCATATATAGTGTGCGATCACAAGTTATTTATTCTAGCTGCAAAGTAGATTATTGGAGCTTCATTCATTCATATATTCAGTTGTTTTATTGAGATATGGTGTCTTTTGTGTGCGGTATAGGTGAGGAGACAAATGGGCTGTATCCAAGAGGCGGAAAGGATAATGGTCCAACGTCCAACGCTTTCAATAGAGGTGATGCTCAGGAGATCATGAGTGGCTACAATTTTAGTGTTTGTCTAGTTCAATTGTATGTTTACACGGAGTGTTATTGTGATTACAGGAGGGGGAAAAGCTTTGGACACTGAAACTTGCGTTTCAACTAGCCAGCGAGCTCTTCCAACAAAACCTAACACTTGTGAAATGGAATACCTTCAAAATCAGGGAGCTCCAAGACCTTCTTGCTCGACAAAATATGACCTATTCAGAATGTGTACGTTCCGAATGTTTAATTTGTATACTCTAGCTTTTAAACAATTATTATTATTGTTATTATTATTATTCATGTAATCTCATTTATATTTATATTAATGTTGTTTGTTGTTTACTAATTCAGGTTAGAGACATGAGTGTGCGTCTAAACCTTCCAATTGAAAATATGGTTAAGAACTACTTCAAACAGCTGGACGACTTTCTTTTACATGAGGTAAAACATCTCATACGTTGCATTTTTTTTTTTGTCAATTGTGTTTCAAACGTAAATTATTGAGAGGGGTGGAGTGGGCCTAGCCTATACCTATGATGTATGACGTATTATTTTCACCTAAAACATATTTGTTTCGCGTTTTTTCTTTCAGCGTTTCAGCTCCTGCTCATGGGAGGTCGTGAGAGCTGAAATGGGGAGCATCCTAAGGGATTTTTACAATAAATCAAAAATATCAAGAAAACACACGTGAGAGTAGCATTACTTGTAGTTCAATTCTGCGTCCCAAAAAATGTTTTGTTTAATTTATTAATTAATCCACTGTAAGCGTTATATATTTATGTTATTTATCCGCGTTGCAAATAATTGCCATGTACTCTATAATATTTCAATAAAAAAGACAAACACGCTTTATTTTGGGTTACGTTGTGGTAGCAATTTTGTACAATTGTGTGGTGTGAGGCAACCAACGAGATTTTCCTTTAAATGTTATCCTATATATATATATACATATTTTTTTTTTATCCTCCTGACAATTGCATACTGTATCAACATCATCTTCGATGGAAAACAAACTCATTTACAATACTCTGAATTCCTGAACTCCAGCCATATTTCCCTGCACTTTAAGACATTATCATATCACTGTAAAGCATGGTTGAGTTGTATAGTTATTCATAATATTAAGTACACATATATATATACTGGATATCATACAACATACTTGACGAAATGTTGCGTTATTGTCCTCTGTGTGCAGATGAGCGCAATGCTGCACAAATGGTAGGCTATGTCAATACATGTTTGAACCAATCCATGATCGAAACAGATAATAATATAATGGCAGGGACACAGTGTTCTTCACGCAATGTATTTTTAATACAGTAGCCTATGTATTTTTTTTGGTAGTTCAATTTGACCTTTATTAAGTAGGCATGATAGCCTACAGTATAAGCATTTAAAGGTGTAACGGATGTGAAATGGCTAGCTAGTTAGCGGTGTTCGCGCTAAATAGATTTGCTCTGAGACCTTGAAGTAGTGGTTCTCCTTGCTTTGCAAGGGCCGCGGCTTTTGTGGAGCGATGGGTAGATTCTTCGTGGGTGTCAGTTGTTCATGTGTGCAGAGGGTCCCTGGTTCGCGCCCGGGTATGGGCGAGGGGACGGTCTAAATTTATACTGATACAAAGGCATACTTTTTATATCCTCTCTCCCAAGGGATGGAAAGTGTAACTAATTGTATGGCTACTCTGTTACAGAAATAAAAATATGATGATAATAGTTTGACTCGACACAGGTGCTCCATTGCAGTTATCGAGATGTATGACTTGCAGCCTAAATGGCATTTAATTATTTCGTTAGAAAACAAATTGACATTGGCATATGAAAAGGTAATTCAAACGATTTCTTGGGGACCTGATTTCTTATTAACAGCTAGATACAATGTTATTATTAACGTAGCAAGTTAGGATAATTAGGTTCAGTTTAGGAAAAGGGTTTAGGGTTAGCAAAAATGCTAAACATTTTATAATAGTATGACAATTAGGAAACATTCTAGCTATGAAAGTGGGACAGCCTCTGTCGCGGGGGATGATGACATCGTTGAATAAACCACAAATCGCTTTCACTTCAGAAAACAACCGTTGTTTTCTTTTACATACGACAGCATTTTGTGATCTATAGGTAGACAATAACACGTTCTCATATGGTTTTGAACATAATTTTTATATATTGTTTTATGAATATATCACGATTTCACATTATTGATTTGTTTATGTAATTATTTGTTTATTAATTTAAATGAACAGAACGATGCAATTCAGCGCGTAGCTGCCAATGTTGTACACCATGACAATAAACGAAACCTTACTATAAACACGATTCATACCAACTGGATCTTTGATTGGCTATAGGCCCCAAAAAACGTATCTGTCTAATGCTGCATTATATTCTACAATACTCGCCATTCTCTAAGAATTTCGCCTGTCATATTTCAGTAAGAGTGTTTTCTGATTGAGACAACCCCATAAACAAAGAAATGTTCTGATCTGCTTGAAGTGATGTCAACAGGCCAGCAGGGGGCATTATTACCCCTTTAGGTGCTCTTGTGAGGACCACAGTTTAGAGAGGATGGATGCTTAAAATTCACGTATGAGGACATATACATAGTAGTTAGTGCTAGCCAAGAGAAGATATGGAAGCTTAGAATTGATCATTTACAGTATTAAACGCTTAAATGCCATTCTCAACCAGGTGCTTTAAAATATATTTTCAATACATTGGGAGATTAAATCAAATCAAATTGTACTTGTCACACACACAGTGAACATCATGTATAACAAGTGCAGTGAAATACTTGTATGCTAGGCTAGCTCAGTCAACATTATTATTACATGCTTATTGCCTGTATAAGCAATATGTAATAATGAACTCGTCTGTTGCCTACGTCATCTATCCTCATTCTCCAGGCCATCCAGACTGTTAAATAGCCATCACTAGCACAGAGAGGCTGTTGCCTACATACAGACTTGAAATCATTGGCCACTTTAATAAATTGAACGCTAGCCACTTTAATTATGTCACTTTTATCATGTTTACATATCTTGCATTACTCATCTCATATGTAGATTCTGTATTCTATACTATCTATTGCATCTTAGCGTATGCGCTCTGACATTGCTCATCCATATATTTATATATTCTTATTCCATTCCTTTACTTAGATTTGTGTGTATATGGTATCTGTTGTAGAATTGTTAGATATTAATTGTTAGATATTCCTGCACTGTCGGAACTAGTGGCACAAGCATTACTCTACACTCGCAATAACATCTACTAACCATGGATATGTGACCCAATACATTTGATTTGTTCCGTTTGTTTTTCAGGGCCGTGTAAACCATGTAAACCATTACAATGTGATTGTGCAGGCTATTTTAAACCCCCTTCCCACATCCACTTTTCTCTGGGCTCATTGTAATGAATGAATTTACTCTTTTGCCCTGACATTGGCAGGATGTTTTAACACTAGGAAGTGCATCCTCCATATTGCCCTTTAAAAGGAAACTGACTCATGAAACTGACAATGTCCTACATCTATCTATGATGAATCATTCAAACAACTTTTATTCATGAGTGTGATTAATAAAGCTCATCCTATGTTTGGACGTCTTCCTGTCCTCCATTGCAGACACAATCTCCTCCTCCTCCAGTCCGGTGTTGCTCCTTAGCTGGTCCATTTACGTGTTTTACGCCCCCCCCCCCCCCCCCATGCTGTGGTTACCAGATGATTAGTTCACTAAAGTTGTTGTTTTTAGTTAGGCTATGGAATACATTTCATTTCATTTCACAGTATTTCATGCACCGTAACTGTCCACCAGAGGGTAGGGTAGCAGAATTTCTAATTTTAGTGTGAATCCCGCTAAAGTGTAATGCTCTAAATCAAAACATCACCTTGGAGCTTGGTTAAATAAGTAGTGACACATCACAAACATTATGGAAAATGGTAAAATATTTATTTCAAGAAAAGAACATAAAAGTAATAATAATACAATTATAATATACTAATACTATTGTGGTATACTTTTTGACATATTTATTCATTCTCCCCCCAGTAATCAACATGCAAAATTGGTAGGCTACAGAACACAGAATGAAATATAAGATAGGACATTTTTAACATGTTCTTGTAACTTAAAAACTATCAATGGTGACCGTGGCCGTGACCCCACTCCCTGCGGGTGTTTCAGGAGGAGTTGGGATATGCAAGAAACACATTTCCATTACACATTTGTACAAGAAACACCCACAGGTGACAAATATAAGCACACCCCCGAATTATTGTTATTATTATTATTATGCCTTTACCGAATCTTAATCCAATCAACCTCAGTAAAACTATACCTATACCTAAAGTTAACCTTAACCTAACCCTCATTCCTAAACCTAACCATAACCATAACCATAATATATACTTCTTTTACCGCTTTGACTAAATTCAGTTTTTCTTCTTCCGGTTGAATATCCATTTCCTGGTTTTATACATTGGGACAAACTTCAGCATAGTTTTTAATGACCCCTGTGAAGCGAATGACTTGGCCTTGAAGTCCTGCATATTGCATATTTCCCATCACCTAATGAACAACCACAATACCAGTCTGGTGTTAAGCGTGGGCTACCTCTTGTATAGATGTTCTATCTGGACACTGTGGCCAATAACAAAGCGGCAACTGCTTTTGGATACTTTATGGGTGGAGTCGGCAGAAATGGATGGCCTTCTAGGTAAATATTGATATAGTAGAATGAAAAAATATTCATCCTAACCACTAATGTATTGTAACGTCTTGTGAGGAGATACTTTCTGTATAAAAACCCTTGACATCTTCCTCATCAAACCTCCTAAGATTGCTTTCTGGGCTGTATTGACGTGTCCTGAAAAGGACATTTTAGATTGAAGGGTCATAACTCAGTTATTATTTTCATATCTACAAAGAATAAGCAATTTTCTTTACTTTCAGAGAGCGAGCTGATCAAGGGGTCGAAAATGTAGATATTGCCAGATGTTCACTGTCCGAGGAACAGGCCGTGGAAGCTTTTTTGCTGGCAAACGTGTCCATAACCCTGAAGAAATTTGGCTTGTCACCAAAAGCACTCACAAACTTCTACAGATGCACAATCGAGAGCATCATATCGGGCTGTATCACCGCCTGGTATGGCAACTGCTCCACCCACAACCGTAAGGCTCTCCAGAGGGTAGTGAGATCTGCACAACGCATCACCGGGGGCAAACTACCTGCCCTCCAGGACACCTACACCACTCGATGTCACAGGACGGCCATAAAGATCATCAAGGACAACAACCACCCGAGCCACTACTTGTTCACCCCGCTATCATCCAGAAGGCGAGGTCAGTACAGGTGCATCAAAGCAGGGACAGTGAGACTGAAAAACAGCTTCTATCTCAAGGCCATCAGACTGTTAAACAGCCACCACTAACATTGAGCATACTGACTCAGCTCCAGCCACTTTAATAAGGGAATTGATGCGAATTGATGTAAAAATTTATCACTAGCCACTTTAAACAATGACACTTAATATAATGTTTACATACCCTACATTACTCATCTCATATGTATATGTATATACTGTACTCATTTAAACTGCTGCATCTACTGCATCTTGCCATCTTTATGTAATACATGTATCACTAGCCCCTACATTACTCATCTCATATGTATATACTGTACTCTATACCATCTACTGCATCTTGCCTATGCTGTTCTGTACCATCACTCATTCATATATCTTTATGTACATATTATTTATCCCTTTACACTTGTGTGTATATGGTAGTAGTTGTGGAATTGTTAGGTTAGATTACTCATTGGTTATTACTGCATTGTCGGAACTAGAAGCACAAGCATTTCGCTACACTCGCATTAATTAACATCTGCTAACCATGTGTATGTGACAAATCAAATTTGATTTGATTTACTACTACTGGGATACAGTCAGTAATAGCTACTCTCCCACTACTATTTATAATACAGTCACTACTACACTAGCCTCAAATTGTCAACACTAGACTCAAACAATTTAAACTCGTAAATTCCTTTGACTAACACAAAAAAATTGTTCTGTATAGCTGAAGCAAGTCTTCTTATTATGTTTTTCTACTCCTACAGCCTGAGTAAGCCCATGGTCAGGAGCAGAGTATGGAACATGGTCTCTCCAGAAAAGTGTGTATCTGTATTTTACTCTACCATCATTAACCATAGCAGTATGGTGTCATGCTGTACTGATGAAAACCATCAAATCAATCCTACCAAAAAATCTTCCCAAAAAAGCCTGATTAGTGGTCCTTTTATGTCATAGAAATGTGCATCAATGTCATGTTTGATTCACTGCATAAATTGTTGATGGAATACTGTATGTGTTTAGCTTATAGCAAGGTGGTTGGGGCAGTAGTTCTATTAATGTTAATATATGTTATGTAGTAGTGCAACTATTACAGGTCAGTCTATCTAAAACTACCAACATCAGCCCTTCTCTTCATTACAATTAAGTCATTCATTACATTTAGTTCTCCCAGGCTTTTGTACAAGCAGCCCAGTGTCTTGGTGGGGTAAGTAGAACTTTTATCATATTAGCACATACTGTACCTCTGCATAGTGTGGAATTCTGTGTCAATAGTCTGGCTCAGACACAGTTGTTTGGAGCATTCCGATATGCCACAGGTGTCAGGTTCACCTTTTGTACTTAAAGGGTGATTATTCCCACTCTCTGTGGAATGCTGCAGATCTGCCCGCAGACGAGATAGGAACACTTATCCCACACAGAAGAGGTGGATGGAATCTGGCAGGTTAAGGTAGCCTTCTTCCTCCAAACTGTGCAGCAAGTTGTAGTACTGACATGTCACAGCACTCCAAACATCTCTCCATAAGCATTCCGCTCTAACAGAGAGAAACAAAATGTTATGGTCCTGTGGTCTTCCTCCATGATTAGTGAACACTGAGGTGGGTTCGAGGTTATAGACATGCAAGTTGTGTGTGCCCCTGTGAGTGGTTACTGACTGTATGTGACGCAGACACCTATCGGAGTGTACCTGGAACATTTAAATATAGAGGGCTATGTTTCTCACCACTTGGTTATTGCAAGGCTAACCCCCAGGGAAATCATGACTTCGCAGCTACAGGGGTTGATAGTCCAGCGAAAATGGCTGAGTGTTTATGTGGTGTAAATCTTAAAATTAGCAGCTGACATCTTTAATGATTTTTTAATTAATGCATGTGAGACAGGTTCCATGTACAACGAGACAGGTAGATAGGAAGAGAGAGAAAAAGAACACAGAACAGTTTAATTACATCTGCCTCCTGAGGTTGAAGAGGCGCTGCTGCGCCTTCTTCACAACGCTGTCTGTGCGGGTGGACCAATTCCGTTTGTCCGTGATGTGTACGCAGAGGAACTTAAAACTTACTACCCTCTCCACTACTGTCCCATCTATGTGGATAGGGGGGTGCTCCCTCTGCTGTTTCCTGAAGTCCACAATAATCTCCTTTGTTTTGTTGACGTTGAGTGTGAGGTTATTTTCCTGACACCACACTCCGAGGGCCCTCACCTCCTCCCTGTAGGCCGTCTCGTCGTTGTTGGTAATCAAGCCTACCACTTTAGTGTCGCCCGCAAACTTGATTGAGTTGGAGGTGTGCATGGCCACACAGTCGTGGGTGAACAGGGAGTACAGGAGAGGGCTCAGAACGCACCCTTGTGGGGCCCCAGTGTTGAGGATCAGCGGGGTGGAGAGGTTGTTACCTACCCTCACCACTTGTTACCTACCCTCATTGACTGTGTTTGAAGTAGGCATAATAGTTACTATAGCCAGTTAGGCTACTCTTGGTGCGTTCTAGAATCCTGCTGAGTTTCATCAAATTTGACCAATAGCGGAGAGGAAGAAGCAAAGCGAGCGGAGAAAACAGAGGCTCGAGTCCGCCCCAAAAATGTGTAGCATGAAAATACAGTGAGAAGCAGACAAAGTGGAGATTGTTTTGTCAAGAGGTCAATAAGAGTGTCAAATTTGGTCAAAGTGAAATTTAATTGCTAATTTGGAGAGCTCTGAGGTACCACAAAGCATGAGACAACAACAACAACAAAAAATCACCTTTATAATAAAGCATTGCATAACATATCTTCGCATTTGAGTAGTGGCACAGAGCAGTAGAGTTGAGGCACTTACACGAGTTGCACACATGGGAAGTTGTTTTGTAGCCTAGGGTCCTGGGAAAAAAATTGGCCTTGTATAAAAGCATCTCATGCAATTCTGCATCATTTTACATGACTCCAGACTTTGGCAGAATCGTTTTTAATACCACACAAGTGATCGAAATGACAAACTACTTTGACGCTGAAACTGAGAATAATCTGAGATCAATACAAACATCCTTGTCTTGAATCCATCAATAGGCTAAGCCCAGGTGTGGGAGGACACATATTGTTGGCTGCTATATGAGGAGGAAATTATAGTCCTAAAAATTCTTTCCAGTTTCACTGACTCACCTAATGATGCGCAGCTCACTCGCCGGTGCTGGCCGATGCGTTGACGCCACATTTATCTCTTGTTTTCTGTGAAACAATATTTGGAAGTTGATCAAATAGTTTGGTAGCCTGCAGCAGACAGATTAGAGTCTTCTCTTTACAGCAGGAGCCATGTGTTTTCCAAGCTGTGTTTTCCCACAATTGTACTTCAAATATTGCGAAAGGCCTGTTTTGTATGCATGCTGTTCACTGACAGATTTGCGTTCCCGACTGTACTGTATGCTATGCCTTGTTATTGGGCTACACACAGCTAGTCTATTTTTTTAAGAAGCTATTGGTCCTCTGTGGCTAAATTATAGGCCTTCTCATGGTGTAGTAGATTATTCTGATTTTTTTTATTAATTTCTGAACAGACAGCAGCAATTCTATAACTTTGGCAAAAAACAAATAGTTTTTCTGTGGTGCTGCAGCTCCAGCAGAACCCTTTGCGTGGCTATGATTCTATGAGAAAAAAGAATGATGAACTACAATGTTGGAGAGATGAGAGTTGCAGGCTCATGTCTATCAGAGTAGAAAGAGAAGATAGAAAGTGAATGTTATTATAGTTCCTTGAGAGATACGGGCACGCTTCTCACACTGCCATGTGTTGGTCTCAAACACATGGTTTAAGCAACATTGAAACCTAAGCCCAGCCCGCCCAACTCTTAGAATATCAGGCCTGGGGCTGAAAATCTACTTTTCAAATTATGTTTTTTTTTGGAGGGGCAGGATAATTAACTTAGTGACAACTCGAATGAACTTGGATCACTTTTATTTTTAAAAAATACGTTACAAAAAGTACAAAATAATTTTTCATGCTATGAGAGATACCAGAAATAAGTTCCGGAACAAAACAGTCCAAAATGGAGAGGTGCCAGATCTTGTTCCGGCAGGATCCAGCTCAAATGAAGTACTGCCCCCATGGTGAGCTTCAAGGTGATAGAAGTGACATGGAGGCATGCAATTCAATGGTAAAGCACATTGTCATTTTCTGATTGGCCAGTTTTTTGGCCATTTTGCAAGAAATCAGTTTCTGCTCTTCAAACTTGTTAAAGACACGTCCACTGAACATACATACCAAGTTTTGAATCAATCAGGCCCAGAGTTCCAACCAAACAGGGAAACCTGCGGTACTGAAGTATTGCGGAATCTGCGTGCTGCCTAATGACCCTCTCCTGCCCCAGTCGTAAGCTCACTGTGGGCTACACTGGGGGCAGTGACATCCAAGCCATAAAACCTCACAAAAGTGTGTGGCGATGCCAACTCAACCGCAGGACAAATATCTCCCCCCTTTAGATTAATATAAGGAATGCCTGCAAATACACCTAGTGTATATTTGCAAGTTAAGCACATATAATTTACTGTATCACAAAATATTTAAAAAAAATGCCTAGTTTGGTGTTAAGAATGAATGGTAATTCAGGAGAGAGGACCAGGCTTGAATGAACACTTTAGCTAGTTGCCTTGAACGCAGCTCTCGACTAACTCAACAACCACAGGCTGCTACTAACTGCCAATCAGATTCCACACCTGTTGCAACACCTTAATTACTTGCCGTGAACGCAGCTCCTCAGCAGCATCAGCTGCAACTCGTCGATAGTCAGCATTCACACCTGTCGTCGCTCTCTTTTATAGTTATGATGATCAAGGTTGCGCACCATTTGGCCACCAGAAAGATCACAAAGAATGCTTAGCAGTTGTCAACAAATGTTAAGCTATCTTGTAATCAGATAAGGGACAGAAGGTTACTGGCAGCTAGATTTAAGTAAGTTACTAGCAGTTACTGGCTATTAGATTACTGTGCATTTTACAATAACTTACTGTCAGGTGGTTGTCAGTTAGGTAACGCAAAATTCACTGCGGCTTCTGTTGTCGAATTTTCAGACCCTCTCAACTATCTCATTGCAAACAGGGCATGCAAGTCACACAGATCATATCTGATATCACACTCACAGTAAGAAAAAAACGTGGCTAGGGAGTGGGCGGTGGGAGATTAAATAAATCAACTAAGTAGCTTGGCACAGTTCATTTGTTTAATCTCCCACACTTGTAACACTTAGGCGTATACGCCACATTAAATCAGATCAGCGTTGATCTATCATATACACAGGATACAGCATAAACTGTTTTAAAAAGTATGTGCTTGTTCTAAGATTAAAACGATTGAAGGAACTGTTTGCAACAGTTTGAGTATTTCAAACATGAGGTATTTTTCTGTATAATATACTTATGCTTTTAGTGTTTCACAAACAATATTATATTAGGTGCAAACTACTTACAGCATCTCAGAAATGGGCTAGATCTAACAATTTCATAATTTACAGAACTGTTTTAAATTGGATCTCAATTTCTTTTGGATGATTTATTCAAAACTATTTGTTTGATGCAACACCTACATGGGAATACGTTTAAAAGTAACACACATCAGAACTTTGAAACTTCACTTTTATTGCTTACTTTTTTATTTGAAGTACAATGTGTTTCTGCAAGAGAAAACAACTTGCAAAGTAAATACGTTTCAGTGGCAATGTCAACAAAGGGAAATGATCACTTTTCAACCTCATTTGTCCTCTAGCAGCTCTCCAATGTCAACATAATGTCATGTCATGTCTTATAAAAAAAGATGTGGTATAAATGAAACTGGAATCTGTTACAATAATGTTCATCATGTGATTTTAAACAAATATCAGCATATAGGCCTATATTATTCACTTTGTAATGAGCATTGAACACTTTTCTGCTGCCCAAAACATTTGAAAGATTCAAGTAGTGCTGATCAAAAGGTTGAGGGCAGGTGAAGATGAGTATTTGTGTTAACAGTTAGTGATTGTACCAGTTTAACTGGTTTTATAGTTATGATGATCAAGGGTGCGCACCATTTGGCCACCAGAAAGGTCACAAAGAATGCTTAGCAGTTGTCAACAAATGTTAAGCTATCTTGTAATCAGATAAGGGACAGAAGGTTACTGGCAGCTAGATTTAAGTAAGTTACTAGCAGTTACTGGCTATTAGATTACTGTGCATTTTACAATAACTTACTGTCAGGTGGTTGTCAGTTAGGTAACGCAAAATTCACTGCGGCTTCTGTTGTCGAATTTTCAGACCCTCTCAACTATCTCATTGCAAACAGGGCATGCAAGTCACACAGATCATATCTGATATCACACTCACAGTAAGAAAAAAACGTGGCTAGGGAGTGGGCGGTGGGAGATTAAATAAATCAACTAAGTAGCTTGGCACAGTTCATTTGTTTAATCTCCCACACTTGTAACACTTAGGCGTATACGCCACATTAAATCAGATCAGCATTTATCTATCATATACACAGGATACAGCATAAACTGTTTTAAAAAGTATGTGCTTGTTCTAAGATTAAAACGATTGAAGGAACTGTTTGCAACAGTTTGAGTATTTCAAACATGAGGTATTTTTCTGTATAATATACTTATGCTTTTAGTGTTTCACAAACAATATTATATTAGGTGCAAACTACTTACAGCATCTCAGAAATGGGCTAGATCTAACATAATTTCATAATTTACAGAACTGTTTTAAATTGGATCTCAATTTCTTTTGGATGATTTATTCAAAAGTATTTGTTTGATGCAACACCTACATGGGAATACGTTTAAAAGTAACACACATCAGAACTTTGAAACTTCACTTTTATTGCTTACTTTTTTATTTGAAGTACAATGTGTTTCTGCAAGAGAAAACAACTTGCAAAGTAAATAAGTTTCAGTGGCAATGTCAATGTCAACAAAAGGGAAATGATCACTTTGTCCTCTAGCGGCTGTTTTTCCATTGAAAGCCTATCCACCATACAAAGACTTAGGACCCAGTTCACAAGCTCTGTGCCTTCCTCTACATGTGACCAATCTTTAGGCATTGTTTCAGGCTTTTACTCTGAAAAATTAGGGAGATACAGCACTTTCAATCTGTAGCCAGTGGAAATTTCCATTCATCAGCCATGCGCCGGATCGTCAACGTGCCTTTCTTGTTTCTACTTTCCTATTGACAAAGCTTTTGTCCAGTTGAAATATTATTGATTATTTATGACAAAAACAACCGGAGGGTTGATTTTAAACATCGTTTGGCATATTTCTACTAACTTTTATTGTACTTTTTAAAAACTTTTCGTCCTGTAATTAGTGTACGCGCCTTCTGCATTCGGATTACTGAACAAAATGCGCAAACAAAAAGGAGGTTTTTGCTCATAAAGAGAGACATTATCGAACAAAACAAACATTTATTGTCTAACATGGAGACCTGGGAGTGCCACCAGATGAAGATCATCAAAGGTATGTGATTAATTGTAATGCTATTTCTGACTTTTGTGAAACTCCTTGGCTGGAATATATCCTTCCTGTTTGGCCCTGTCCGGGGGTGTCCTCGGATGGGGCCGCAGTGTCTCCTGACCCGTCCTGTCTCAGCCTCCAGTATTTATGCTGGAGTAGTTTATGTGTCGGGGGGCTAGGGTCAGTTTGTTATATCTGGAGTACTTCTCCTGTCCTATTCGGTGTCCTGTGTGAATCTAAGTGTGCGTTCTCTAATTCTCTCCTTCTCTCTTTCTCTCTCTCGGAGGACCTGAGCCCTAGGACCATGCCCCAGGACTACCTGACATGATGACTCCTTGCTGTCCCCAGTCCACCTGGCCGTGCTGCTGCTCCAGTTTCAACTGACCTGAGCCCTAGGACCATGCCCCAGGACTACCTGACATGATGACTCCTTGCTGTCCCCAGTCCACCTGGCCGTGCTGCTGCTCCAGTTTCAACTGACCTGAGCCCTAGGACCATGCCCCAGGACTACCTGACATGATGACTCCTTGCTGTCCCCAGTCCACCTGACCGTGCTGCTGTTCCAGTTTCAACTGTTCTGCCTTATTATTATTATTCGACCATGCTGGTCATTTATGAACATTTGAACATCTTGGCCATGTTCTGTTATAATCTCCACCCGGCACAGCCAGAAGAGGACTGGCCACCCCAAATAGCCTGGTTCCTCTCTAGGTTTTGGCCTTTCTAGGGAGTTTTTCCTAGCCACCGTGCTTCTACACCTGCATTGCTTGCTGTTTGGGGTTTTAGGCTGGGTTTCTGTACAGCACTTTGAGATATCAGCTGATATACGAAGGGCTATATAAATACATTTGATTTGATTTGGGAAATGGCTGTATGCGTTTCTGTGGCTAGCTAACATAATCGCAAAGTGTGCTTTCGCCGTAAAGCGTTTTTTTAAATCTGAGACAGCAGTTGCATTAAGGAGAAGTTTATCTATATTTCTATGAAAACACTTGTGTAGTTTATTAATGTTTATGATGAGTATTTCTGTCATTTTATGTGGCTCTCTGCACTTTCACCGGATGTTTGTTTGAGACAATGCATTTCTAACCACAACGCGCCAATGTAAACTCAGAATTTTGGATATAAATATGAACTTTACCGAACAAAACATACATACATTGTGTAACATGAAGTCCTACGAGTGTCATCTGATGAAGATCATCAAAGGTTAGTGATTCATTTTATGTATATTTCTGCTTTTTGTGAATCCTCTCTTTGGCTGGAAAAATGGCTGTGTTATTCAGTGAATAGGCACTCACCTAACATAATCGTTTGATTTGCTTTCGTCGTAAAGCCTTTTTGAAATCGGACACCGTGGCTGGATTTACAACAAGTGTATCTTTAAAATGGTGTAAAATACATGTATGTTTGAGGAATGTTATGAGGAATGGGATTTCTGTTGTTTTGAATTTGGCGCCCTGCAGTTTCACTGGCTGTTGACGAGGTGGGATGCTACACGTACCCTACAGAGGTTAACAAGTAAAATAAAAAATCCCCATGTCACGACTTCCGCCAAAGTCGGCTCCTCTTCTTGTTCGGGCGGTGTTCGGCGATCAACGTCACCGGCTTTCTAGCCATCGTCGCTCCATTTCTCAAATATCCATTTGTTTTGCCTTGTTCCATACACAACTGGTTTCCATTCCATAATCACTGCATGTATTTTAGTCCTCTGTTCCCCTCCATGTCTTTGTGTGTAATTGTTTTTTTGTTATGTGGATATTGTCAGGCGCCATACTTTTGTTATGTTCCGTGTTTTTGGCACGTTTATGTCTTCATGTGTTTTTATGTGCCGGAATGAAAGTGCACCTGTCTGTCACCTGCTCTCCTGCACCTGACTTCGCCTCTCGTACACACCCGTAACAGAATTACACACCCAACCATGCAGTCAGCAGGAGCAGGTACCCCGGTTAGAGGAGTCGAGGAGCGCGTCCAGGAACATTCTGCTATATACATCATCTTGGTGCCATGATGGGTCGCGTTGTCCAGACTATGGACCGCTGGGAGAGACAGGAAATCTCCCCAGTGCCTCGACCAGCGCAACCGGGGTTACCTCTACCCGTCCCGTCCGGAGCCAGTCCCAGTGGGATACGTCTCTCCCTTCCCAGGGAGTATGATGGGACGGCAGCGCAGTGCCAGGGATTCCTGTTACAACTGGATCTCTACCTGGCCACTGTGCACCCAGCTCCCTAGGGAAGGGAGAAAGTGTCTACCCTCGTCTCATGCCTCGGGGAGAGCTCTGGAGTGGGCAAACGGCAAAGGGAGACGTGGAGTTGGACCACTTCGAGGAGTTCACCCGTCGCTTCCAGGCCATCTTCGACCATCCGCCCGAAGATAGAGCGGCGGGGGAACGGCTCTTCCATTTGAGGAAGGGGACGAGGAGCCGCCGGAGCAGGCTGGAACGACTGGGCCCTCATCGACCACTATCGGTGCAGTCTGCGCGAGGACGTCAGACGTGAGCTGGCCTGCAGGGATGCCACCATCTCCTTTGACTAACTGGTGGATTTGTCCATCCGGTTGGATAACCTGCTGGTCATCCACGGACATCCAGAGGGGGCTCTGTCAGGGCCATCTTCCAGCACCCCCACTCCGGTGCCCATGGAGTTTGGAGGGGCTTTGCGTAGGGAGACTGGAGGAGGAGCCATCATGTGCACTATCTGTGGCCGCAGAGGGCACAATGCCGGTCGGTGCCGTGTCGGTTCCTCTGGGAGTCGAGGCAACAGGCAGGGCACTCTGGCGTCACCCCAGGTGAGTCTGCACCACACTCATCCAAAGTCCTCTGTTGACCACCTGTTTGTACCTGTTTCTTTCCCTGATTTTTCCCGCATTCCCAACATAAGGTGCTAGTCGATTCAGGCAGAGATGAGAATTTTATCGACAGAGCATTAGCCCTTAGTTTAGGGATCCCCATTATTCCTGTAGTTAGACCTTTTCCGGTTCACGCTCTGGATAGTCAACCTTTAGGGTCCGGGCAAATCAGGGAAGCCACGGAGACGCAGGGGGGGGGGTCACGAGGAGAAAATCAGTCTCTTCCTCATTGACTGTCCTGCGTTTCCCGTGATACTAGGTCTTCCCTCATCATAACCACACTATTTCCTGGCAACAGAGGGCTCTCACGGGGTGGTCTCGAGAGTGCTCGGGGAGGTGTGTAGGGGTTTCCATTGGTGCTACCACTGTGGAAAGTCCAGACCAGGTCTCCACCGTGCGCATCCCCCCCAGAATATGCCAATTTGGCTCTCGCCTACTGTAAAAAGAAGGCGAATCAATTACCACCTCATCGACGTGGGAATTGTGCGATAAATCTCCTGGCAGACGCTGCGCTTCCCAGGAGTCACGTGTATCCCCTGTCGCAAGCGGAGATGGTGGCTATGGAGACATATGTCTCTGAATCTCTGCGTCAGGGGTACATTCGGTCCTCCACTTCACCCGCCTCCTCAAGTTTATTTTTTGTGAAGAAGGATGGAGGTCTACGCCCGTGCAATGACTACTGAGGTCTCAATCAAATCACGGTGAGGTACAGATACCCACTACCTCTTATTGCCACGGCGATTGAGTCAATGCATGGGGCGCGCTTCTTCATGAAACTGGATCTCCGGAGTGCGTATAACCTGGTACGTATCCGGGAGGGAGACGAGTGGAAGACAGCGTTTAGTACCACCTCAGGGAATGATGAGTACTTAGTCATGCCATACAGGTTGATGAATGCTCCATCAGTTTTCCAATCCTTGTAGACGAGATTTTCAGGGACCTGCATGGGCAGGGTGTAGTGGTGTATATCGATGACATTCTGATATACTCCGCTACATGCGCCAAAGCATGTGTCCTTGGTACGCAAGGTACTTGGATGACTGTTGGAGCATGACCTGTACGTCAAGGCCGAGAAATGCCTGTTCTTTCAGCAGGTCGTCTCCTTGCTAGGGTATCGCATTTCCACATCAGGGGTGGAGATGGAGAGTGACCGCATTGCAGCCGTGCGTAATTGGCCGACTCCCACCACGGTAAAGGAGGTGCAGCGATTTTTAGGGTTTGGCCAAAACCCCAGAGATTTATCCGGGGTTTTGGCCAGGTGGCTGCTCCCATTACCTCACTGCTGAAGAGGGGTCCCGTACGGTTGCAGTGGTCGGCTGAGGTGGACAGGGCTTTGGGCAGCTAAGAGCTCTTTTTACTTCGGGTCCCGTGCTGGCCCATCCGGATCCCTCTTTTTATTGTACCGGCTGTATGGCACAGAGGAGCGGCCCATGGATCAGACTCCCATACTCTCAGCCTCTTGCCTGGTAGCGCCGGTCATGTGGGAGCTGGACGCGGACATTGAGCAGGCATTGTGTACAGAGTCCGCTCCCCTCCGGTGTCCTGTCGGGCGTATGTATGTTCCGTCTGCTGTCCGTGACCAGTTGATCTATTGGGCCCATACATCACCCTCCTTTGGTCATCCGACTGGGAAGTCCTGGTGGCCCACCTTGGCTAAGGACGTGAGGGTTTGTTTCCTCCTGCTCAGTGTGTGCCCAGTGTAAGGCTCCGAGACACCTGCCCAGAGGTAAGCTACACCTCTTACCCATTCCACAACGACCTTGGTCACACCTGTCTGTGGATTTTTTAACCGATCTACCTCTTTCACAGGGAAACACTACGATAGAGTGTTTTGAGCAGTTAGTGGAAAGAGCAGTTAGAAGCATTGTGGGAAAGGATTGGTTTGCTGTGAGCAGGGCCTGGGTACCAACGGGGAATGATGGGAACGTTATACAATGGAGCGTGGGACCTGGGGAGCCATTCAAAGCAAAAGTAACAGAATTATGTGCTAACCTAGCGGAACATTACCACCGACACGCCGACTTCTCTAAAGTAACTGAATGTAAACAGGGAGAAAGTGAGACAGTCAGTCAGTTCCTAGAACGTTTAAAAGATGTATTCAATGCCAACAGTGGTACGCCAGAACCAGCCCCTGGGGGAGATCAAAATACTCCTTATCATCAACAACTAAAAATATCCTTTTTAACCGGAATGTGCGTCGAAGTCAGTAAGGAGGTGAAAAAGATATGCTGTCCACCATGAACAACACGGACAGACAGAAAAATGAAAGAGAGAGAATAGGAAAGATGAGTTCCTAATGGCAATGCTAGAAGTCAGAGCCACGGGAGGTAAAGACAGAGGATTAGGTCAGACAGAAAGGTAATGTCAGAGGAAGGGAGAAAGGGGGTGCTAAAATGTTACACTTGTAATAAAAACTGGCATTTCGCTAGGGAATGCGAGACTCCATGTAGACATTGTAAAAAAAGAAAAAGGACATCAGTGCCGATTGTAAACAGAAACCAAAGGGAAAGCGGGGTAAAAAGGAAAAGGGAGAGGGGCGCCCAAAGCCTGACTCAGGCAGTGACGATGATGAATCCTGACTAGAAACTGATAATGCTAAAATAGTCAGGAAGGAGTTAATTGACTGGTACGGCGAACATGACAATGACTGTATTGATGACAATTTAGACCTTGATATGTTGGATGAGATGGACTCTGAGACTGAGGTCTTTGAATTAGCAACAGTAGACCTTGCTCTCACTCAGGAAGAGAAACCCTTTTTGACACTTACAGTCATGGGAAAAATAATCACATTTCTGAATGATACGGGGGCATGTAGGACAGCTACAGTGGGGAGAACAAGTATTTGATACACTGCCGATTTTGCAGGTTTTCCCACTTACAAAGCATGTAGAGGTCTGTAATTTTTATCATAGGTACACTTCAACTGTGAGAGATGGAATCTAAAACAAAAATCCAGAAAATCACATTGTATGATTTTTAAGTAATTCATTTGAAGCCTTCCTGTTCTCCACAGGCTCGAGCGGTCACAACAACGCAGACAAAAATTCCAAATAGTATCCGTAATGTCCACAGAAACATGTCAAACGTTTTTTATAATCAATCCTCAGGTTGTTTATAAAATATATAATCGATAATATATCAACCGGCACTGTTTTTTTCAGTAGGAGAGGGAGAGACGATGGCTGCCCAAGCTCTGTTGCGCAAGCAAAACTCATGCGAACACCTGACGCGATGTTATCTTTCTCGCTCATTTTTCAAAGTAAAAGCCTGAAACTATGTCTAAAGACTGTTGACACCTTGTGGAAGTGATAGGAAATGGAATCTGGTTGATATCCCTTTAAATGGAGCGAAGGCAGGCTATGGAACATGGAGCTTTCAAAATAGAAGCCACTTCATGGTTTGATTTTCCTTAGGTTTTTGCCTGCAATATCAGTTCTGTTATACTCACAGACAATATTTTGACAGTTTTGGAAACTTTAGAGTGTTTTCCAAAAGTTCCTTAACAGTCAGTAGAAACATGTCAAATGATGTACTGAATCAATCTTTAGAATGTTGTTTACATATATCTTACAGTTTTGGAAACTTTAGAGTGTTTTCTATCCTAATCTGTCAATTATATGCATATTCTAGCACATGGGCCTGAGAAATAGGCCATTTACATTGGGAACGTTATTTTTCCAAACATAAAAATAGTGCCCCCTAGCTGAAAGACGTTAACCCTCGCAAGGCTGCCAGACCAGAAAGCATCACTAGCCACGTCCTCAGAGCATGTGCAGAACAGCTTGCTGGAGGGTTTACGGACATATTAAATCTCTCCCTATCCCAGTCTGCCGTCCCCACCTCAAGATGTATTCCCTGGCCACGCACACCTCCAAATATCACCAAATATCTGCTGAAAGACCGTTTTGGACAGTTTTGTATACAATACTTGCTAAATCAGCCATTTTCCAGTGAAATATACAGAGCCAGCATTGTATGGGCTATGAGTTATATGACTCAATGTGTAGAGTCTCCTCCAGGAATTTACGACCTGGGACAACCTGGGACAACAGAACCTGGGTGTAGGAGTGAGAGAGAGGGGGATGCCACGCTCTATACCCAGAAAGGACCACGTCATGACACCGTATTCCTGCCTTCTGCGTTGGACAGTTTGTGTTGAGATGCCGAGCAGTTGGGCAATGCAAGGTACAGGCAGATCCATTTCAATCAGCTGTCGAAGGTGCTGTTCTGACAATCAGTTTAGGACGTCCCATTTCGTCATCAACAACCATTGATGGGGGACGTCGTTCTTCCATTTCAGCATTGACTAGGCTACACAGTCTGGAGAGACCGTGTAAGTCTACTTAATAATCTCATTGGTGCAGACAAACTGTAAGTAACCAAGATCCAGTGGAATATGTTGCATGGCCTGCCTCAGTCTGTACAGGAGCCTCTCCATAATGTGCCTCCTCATTGCCTGTGAGGACATATGAAAACTGTAATTCTACCAGCTGGTATCAGGCAAGATTGCGTCTAGACTTCAGGTATTCAGGTAATACCTATTAAGGGTTGTCGCTGTTTTATCTCACTCTCTCTCACACACACACACACACACACACACAGCTAACCTTTTACTACGGCTGACAGTGGCTGGCTGTAATGTTACAGGCATGCAGTTTTGCGATTCATTCCATTTCCATTTGGCTAGCAAGTCTGACTCCAAAGCCAGCCAACTAAGTTAACGTACTTCAAAATTGTCAGTCACGGGTCAATAATGCACGGATGTTAGAAGCACATCTATCTAATACATTTAATGACAAACTATGTATCTACTTAGGTAAACATATGAATTACCTGTTGCCCAAAGTTCGGCGCAGGTGTTGGTAACTGGTTCGCCATGTTCAGAACACGCAGCCACTGGGGGGAAAGATTTGGTGTGTAGTGGTGACGTCAGATCGTTTGGTTACGTAGCCAATATAAAAAAGCATGTGTTCATTGATTGAGTTAAGATGAACCGGTACTCCAAAACTAGTGGACCGATGGAGACTCATTGTCTACACCTCCCTTTAAACCTTCACGAAAAAAGAAATTCCAAAACTTGCAATAAAAAAACTAGCAATAAAAGCAAAGAAACAGACATCGAAGGCAAATATATGAGTAGCGTATCCGAAAGGTAGTAAATGCAGGCAAGAGCCCAGGCAAAATGGGTTAAATAGGAATGGTTGTTGGGAAAGTTTAACTTAAAAGATCTTTGCATTCATTATTTTGTCATAATCACTTGTCATAAAGTTTTGCTCTCGCTTTATTTTTTTTACAATTCTATACATTTTGCTTTCAGCAGTTTTTAAAAATGTATTTCAATATCAATTATTTCAACCTTCCACGAAAATATGTTAACATTTACAACTTTGTTTTTCATGTCTGAGATTTATTTGATTTTAAATTCCATACATATGTTGTGAAATTGGCCAAATTGACCTAATGAGTTTATTTATAATCCTTATAATCAAATCAAATCTTATTGATCACATAGTTAGCAGACGTTATTGCGGGTGTTGCAAAATGCTTGTAACTGTTATATGAACTGAAACTCAGTAAAATCTTTGAAATGGTTGCCTATGTTTCTTTTATATTTGAGTTCAGTATATTTAAGAAACCAACACAATTCAAATGAATTATGCTAATTCGTTATTGAATTGGAAATGCTTCTGCTCTTATAGTTGTTGAGGCTGCAAGGTCAGTGGATGAGGTAGTAAGGCACTCAGCGATACACTGCACATCAACAAGGTGAGGTAAGTATATGTTTAGCTCTATGACTGACAGGAACACTAACCCAGCTTAAACTATCCAATCCCATGAATCACCAACAAAGACAGATACAGCATTGTACCTTGCTGGCCCACAATGAGGAACTGCGCAGAGAGGCATGTAAATAAGAACACGTTGAACTGAGGAAAAGTTTAATAATAATAAGAGACTGTTGTCTTTTTACGGTAACTTACAGGCAAAGAGTTTACTGTAAGTTACCATGTAAAATGGTATGTTACCATGGTGTATTTTACAGTTTCCAATAATGTTACTGTAATCTTTTTTACCATTGTTTTTACAGTTACAAGCAACTGGCTGCCTGTAAGTTACTGTAGAACAACAGTACAGTTGGTTACTGTAATCTTCTTATGGTAATTGTAATGAATGAATGACAAGGCATTCCTAGACCGGCATTGTAAATAAGAATTTGTTCTTAAGTGACTTGCCTAGTTAAATAAAGGTTAAATAAAAAAATAATAATAAATGAATTACTTTATTTGAGGGGAGATGGGGTTTGTATTTTACAGCAATTGCATAAGATTGGTGCAAGCAAGTTGGCCGCTAGGTAATGTGTTTACATATTTCAGAATATCAATGAATGCCAGTTTGGAAGCTTTTGTTAAGCCTCTAGAAGGGAAAGTCATATAAAATACAAAGTGTTGGTCTTAACAAAGGCTTTCAAACTGGCAGTGACTACAGGGGAAAACAGATCAAAGGACATGGTAAATACTCAACCATTAAAGGTTTGAGACTTGCTGGAACTCCATTCTATCGCTTTTACACATTTAATTTAGCCTCTTACAAGGCACACCTCAAAACATGTTAACAACAATACTAAAGACAATAAGATGGGCAGAAACTGCTTCTCCAACAGAAATCCTCAATCACACTTGTAGGCGATGTCATAGCAACGTTGGCTAGCTAAACTTATGCTCAGAAACACGTCATCAGTCGTCTCGTGCTGTACTGCGCATGGGCAGGCCATCAAATCAAAGGCACTCCTTCAATATCAAGTTGTTTTTGATTTTAAAAATGAAAACATGTCAGTTTGAGACTTTCACGAGGTTGGATTAATAACTATTTAAGACATTGGCTCTAATCTACTGTAGGTTGTGCCTTTAGATTTCGATCAAAATGAACAACTAAGGAATATCTATTAACTTTTCTCATTGAACACGGTTACATGCGCACAATAGGGTGAGGGTAGGTAACAACATCTCCACCCCGCTGATCCTCAACACTGGGGCCCCACAAGGGTGTGTTCTGAGCTCTCTCCTGTACTCCCTGTTCACACATGACTGCGTGGCCACGCACGCCTCCAACTCAATCATCAAGTTTGCGGACGACACAACAGTGGTAGGCTTGATTACCAACAACGACGAGACGGCCTACAGGGAGGAGGTGAGGGCCCTCGGAGTGTGGTGTCAGGAAAATAACCTCACACTCAACGTCAACAAAACTAAGGAGATGATTGTGGACTTCAGGAAACAGCAGAGGGAACACCCCCTATCCACATCAATGGAACAGTAGTGGAGAGGGTAGTAAGTTTTAAGTTCCTCGGTGTACACATCACAGACAAACTGAATTGGTACACCCACACAGACAGCATCGTGAAGAAGGCGCAGCAGCGCCTCTTCAACCTCAGGAGGCTGAAGAAATTTGGCTTGTCACCAAAAGCACTCACAAACTTCTACAGATGCACAATCGAGAGCATCCTGTCGGGCTGTATCACCGCCTGGTACGGCAACTTCTCCGCCCACAACCGTAAGGCTCTCCAGAGGGTAGTGAGGTCTGCACAACGCATCACCGGGGGCAAACTACCTGCCCTTCAGGACACCTATACCACCCGATGTCACAGGATGGCCATAAAGATCATCAAGGACAACAACCACCCGAGCCACTGCCTGTTCACCCCGCTATCATCCAGAAGGCGAGGTCAGTACAGGTGCATCAAAGCTGGGACCGAGAGACTGAAAAACAGCTTCTATCTCAAGGCCATCAGACTGTTAAACAGCCACCACTAACATTGAGTGGCTGCTGCCAACACACTGACTCAACTCCAGCCACTTTAATAATGGGAATTGATGGGAATTGATGTAAAATATATCACTAGCCACTTTAAACAATGCTACTTAATATAATGTTTACATACCCTACATTATTCATCTCATATGTCTATGTATATACTGTACTCTATATCATCTACTGCATCTTTATGTAATACCTCTTGCCTATGCCGCTCTGTACCATCACTCATTCATTTTTCTTTATGTACATATTCTTTATCCCTTTACACTTGTGTGTATAAGGTAGTAGTTTTGGAATTGTTAGTTCGATTACTTGTTGGTTATTACTGCATTGTCGGAACTAGAAGCACAAGCATTTCGCTACACTTGCATTAACATCTGCTAACCATGTGTATGTGACAAATACAATTTGATTTCAAATCAAATCAAATGTATTTATATAGCCCTTCGTACATCAGCTGATATCTCAAAGTGCTGTACAGAAACCCAGCCTAAAACCCCAAACAGCAAGCAATGCAGGTGTAGAAGCATTTGATTTGATTTGATTTGACAATATACGATTATTGTGGATAGTCAGACTAATATAATATAAGGTTGTTTAAAACGTTTATGTGGTTTGCAAAAAAAGAACGATTTTCCTAATAAGCCAATCAAAATAAATGCTCTACCACAGTGACCGTGTACATTTTTGGTGGACTATTTGATTTTGAGTTCGGACATGTAAAGTTTTTATGTGAAAACTATTTCTAAAGATGCATACTTTCAGTTTTTCCAAACCCACTTCCCTCTCACATAAGAGGGAGGTTTGCGCTACCAGTGCTGGCCCATGTGCCGATCAAATACAGTACACCGCTGGAATGCCGATTAAGCTGTTACATGTCTTTATAATTTGAAAGATTGCTCAGAAAAAACAGTGTGTTTTAATAGGCGTATGCTTACTTCAATTGTGACCTCATACCGATTTAAGATAAGCAGAGTAAGGTGTTGCCATACAGTACCAGTCAAAGGTTTGGACAGACCTACTCATTCCAGGAATTATCTTTATTTTCACTTTTTTCTACATTGTATAATAATAGTGAAGACATCAACACTATAAAATAGAATCTGAAATATCAAATAAATTGTGATTTGTTTGACACTTTTTTGGTTACTACATGATTCCATGTGTGCTATTTCATAGTTTTGATGTCTACATTGTAGAAAAGAGTACAAATAAAGAAAACCCCTTGAATGAGTAGGTGTGTCCAAACTTTTGACTGGTACTGTATAAGCAATAGCCTAAATGTAGAATAATTTTGCTTGGGGCCAATGAGGAGATTCAGGATCTTTCCTTCATGGCATCTTTCATCCACCGTTTCCATGGCATTTTTTTTTTGTCAGTTCCATTAACCTCTTTTCAGTATATTTACCACTTCGCTCTAAATCATGCGGTGTAGTTGACTTGTCAAACTGCCTATCGGAGGGTCTAATTAGTCCCTACATCCACCATCATTTTCACTCTGTCAGCTTTGGGGCACTGGTTCATATGGTTGAGGCGTGCTTCAATGCGCCAATGGA
The DNA here is from genome assembly GCF_002021735.2 of Oncorhynchus kisutch. Taxonomy (NCBI): domain Eukaryota; kingdom Metazoa; phylum Chordata; class Actinopteri; order Salmoniformes; family Salmonidae; genus Oncorhynchus; species Oncorhynchus kisutch. The sequence goes on along the minus strand of NC_034183.2, from coordinate 49,563,741 downwards.
GGGGTGAGAGGAACATGGTGATTTGGGAATCAGACCAAGAGAAAGAAAATAGGAAGTAGCCCAAGGAGTAAGCTCCTCCCTTATAATAGGCTACACGAAATACACACACACACACATTTTGCGTGTCACACCAGTTTAAACTGATATCAAACATCTTTAACTTGGTCCCAAACCCTGAAAAGGATTGATTTACTGATGAAAGATTTATCCACTATCATACTTTTGGCCAGTATTAATAGGATCAACTAAATATTTTCCTTACTCTATTTCAGGAACAATGCGTTTTAGTACAAACTTTAAGCCGTATGTTCTGCTTCTCGTTGTTGGAATCTTCTTGCTTCTTGGGTATGTAAGCCATTTTGACTTCTAGTTTATTTATTTTTCTGAGATTAAATTAAATTGTGATATATTCATATTCGTTTCTAAGAGTGAGATGTAATTTCTTTCTTGTATGTGAGTATGTTCTAATTTGTTAATTAACACTTTTGTTGGATTGCTACAGGTTACCATAAGTGTTATTTCATAGTTTTGATGTCTTCACTATTATTCTACAATGTAGAGAATAAAGAAAAATCCTTGAATGAGTAGGTTTCCCACGTCCGAAGCTACATCCATAATCGGTAGACGGTTCCAATTGGATCCTTGTGGGAAAAACCTAATTAATTTCACATGTGATCAAGTTAATGTGGTAACATGTTAAAGCAACAAGCGGCAACATGAAACGATACATAAATGTGACATGGGGATGCAACATTTCAATGTGTGATTCCAGGAAACTACAAGTGACAACATTTGAAAGTTTTTCAGATGTGAAAATGCAATTCCACATTTGAGTGTTAGATTAAATCAGTAATTCACGCAGACACTGTGGCATAGAAAGAATATCGGAAGGCCGTGAAATAAGAGGTTGTGAGTTAAAATTCCAGATGGGGACATGTTGAATAATAATTCATGTATAAATTAACATACATCATGTAATCCTGTATGTCAAATATGTAAGTAGAAAACACTGCGGCTATTTTGTGATGTTCAGGGGATATTGTAAACGTTTTGTTTGCAGGGCATCATGTGAACATTTGAATCAACATGTGAAAGGTTATGTGATCACTTGAAATATCATATGTCGTGTTCCAAACCCACATAGTTTAACATGATATCACGTGAAATAATAGTTTTTTTTGTAAGGTGAGAATCGCTGTTTGCATCACCGAACAAGGAACAAGAAACTATTAAATCGAGTTTTTAGATGCTACACCCAATACCCAAATCAAATACAGGCTGTGCTCTCACTTTGCGCACACGTCTGTCTTTGTTACACAACAGTTCACACCTGTTTGTCTAGATAATCAGCCCCGCAATATTGGCACCATGGTGCCGCATGCGTTAAGTAGAGGAAATGCGTGCACGCAAAGTCCAAACAAAACATTGCAAACCATATTAGATTTTGTTCTGGAGAGGGGTTGTAGCATTTAAAAACTAGATTCAAACGTTTCTTGTTCATTGCTCGACGATGCAAATAGCGATTGTCCAATCGGAGCCGTCAACCGATTATGGATATAGCTTCAGACCGGGAACACGGTCATTCAACTTCTCAAGATTCCATTAAAAAATATATATCTCAAACTTAGCAGTTTACAAATTTACAACACAGCCACGAGGCAAACCTCCCTCTTACCCAGGGGTTATACATGGCCAACACACAGTTAAATGCCACTCAGTGAATCGTTGCGTTATTCAAGTGTGCAACATTATGTGCAATATGGTTTAATTAAAAAGCTCCTGTATACTTTCAATATCTTGCCTACGTGTTTATACCACTACATACTATGGTGTTCATGGTATATTAATAGCTGGACACACACACGCAGCATGAATGTGGCTTTGGCCACACCAAATCCAAGGTAATTCACACACTACACAATGCAATAAAATACGCAAATTTATGCGGTCCGGTAATGTATGCGGTCCGGTAATACTATGCAGTATTGCCATTTTGCAAAGCTAATTGCGGCTTTGGGTTGTGTACTTACGTAAGGGTATGAATTACGTTTAAAATACAAGTGGCAAATCTGATGTTGAAGAAAGCCAGCGGCGGCAACACATTTTGTTAGTGTAAAAATGTCATAAATGTTTTCATGACAGACTTGAACGGATTATCTTTTGCCTCCCAAAGGTATGTCTACTTCAGCTTCTTCTCTGAACGGCTCAACCGGTAAGATCAAGTTCTGTTAATCTATTACGGCTTAATGACGCTATAATGTGATATGAAAGTTGCAATATTTTCTGATTCATATTAACAGGGTTTGGTTTGAGGTTTGATTTAAGAGGAACGTTATTTTACGGTTTCATTGTTTCCAACAGAGATATCCCAGTTGATGAGGACGTGAAGGGCAGCAGGTTAGTTAAGATAAACAAAGACATTCCCCCAACAAGTCATGGTACTTCGTACTTTTAAAGTTAGGATGTTTGGATTTTAATTGTTTTGTTCTGTCACAAGATAAGCCATTCAGTTGCGTTAAACAACACACTCGGGAAGAAAATGGAATGTTCTATTCTCAGCCAGGCCCATCTTTCGAAAGAAAACGCAATTTAATCTCTATTTGAGCTAAATAAAGTAGTTTGTTGTGAACACAAGAAAATCCTAACAATTCCGATAAAGAGCGCCACAGTCAGGCAAAAAAATCTCAATGTTCTATCATAAAGAGATAAGTTAGTCACCCTGGTTGAAATGGCTGCTACTTAGAAATACTATAACAGTAAATGAATAGACGACTTTCACTGCTAGTAAGCAATGTAGGCCGTCATTTTAAATACGATTTTGTCCCAGTCCAAGGTGCCTAGCTCTGCCCACTGGGGCGTGGCTTAAGGAGCGCTCTTTGAAATAAGCGCTCGTATCGCCTTATTCCAGGGGATCGACTTCTCTCACCACACTGTCAGTGTCAATTATGCTTGTACTCTGAATTTTGTTGACTTTGTGTGAAGAACAGAAATAGGACAGCACTCCGGTAAATATACTTAAATGTACATATTTTTATGGTCACGCATACATTTCGGGTATGAGCCCTTCTTCAGCGTGTAAGGCAATGGTAGTCAATGTTACATCAACAATACCACACACAGGTGGGAATAATTATGAATTCTCTGTCACTTATGGCCCAATCAAGAGATCCCAGCAGAGGGAGCTGTGAGGGAAACATGAAACTCGAATAAAAATATATAAACACAGCAGACTATGCAATATGTCTCTCTTTGGAGATGTACTGTAATTGATCACTTTGTGTAGAGTAAATATGCTAGGCTATACAACACTTGTTTGGATAATGTGTTATTTTATGATCAAAAGTATGTGGACACCTACTCGAACATCTCATTCCAAAATCATGGGCATTTAATATAGAGTTGGTCCCCCCCATTGCTGCTATAACAGACTGCACTCTTCTGGGAAGGATTTGGGGATCCTAATAAAATACCAAAAAAATACCACTAGATGTTGGAACATTGCTGTTGGAACTTGCTTCCATTCAGTCACAAGAGCAGTGAGTTCGGACACTGATGGCAGTGAGGTTGGGCACTGATGTTGGGCGATTATGCCTGGCTCGCAGTCGGGGTTCCAATTCATCCAAAAGGTGTTCAGTGGGGTTCAGGTCAGGGCTTTGTGCAGGCCAGTCAAGTTCTTCCACACCGATCTCAACAAAACATTTCTGTATGGACCTCGCTTAGTGCACAAGGGCATTGTCATGCTGAAACAGGAAAGGGCCTTCCACAAACTGTTGCCACAATGTTGCCTCCAGAAAGTATTCAGACCCCTTGATTTTTTTCACAAAAAAAATGGTTACAGCCTTATTAAAAAATTTAATCATTTTTTTTCTCATCAATCTACACACAATACCCCATATTGACAAAGCAAAAACAGGTTATTAGAAACTGAGATGGGTCAATCGTCCAGAATGACAACCATCTTCACTGAGGAACTCCAGAGCTCTGTCAGAGTGACCATCGGGTTCTTGGTCACCTCCCTGACCAAGGCCCTTATCCCCCGATTGCTGTTTGGCCAAGTGGCCAGCTCTAGGAAGAGTCTTGTTGGTTCCAAACTTCTTCCATTTAAGAATGATGGGGGCCACTGTGTTCTTGGGGGCCTTCAATGCTGCAGACATTTTTTGGTACCCTTCCCCAGATCTGAGCCTCAACACAATCCTGTCTTGGAGCTCTAAGGACAATTCCTTCGACCTCATGGCTTGGTTTTGCTGTGACATGGACTGTCAACTGTGTAACCTTAAATAGATAGGCGTGTGCCTTTCCAAATCATGTCCAATCAATTGAATATTCCATAGCTGGACTCCAATCAAGCTGTAGAAACATCTCAAGGATGGTCAATGGAAACAGGATGCACCTGTGCTCAATTTGGAGTCTCATAGCAAAGGGTCTGACTACTTATGTAAAGGTATTTCTGTTATGTTTTTTTGCAAATATGTCTAAACACCCGTTTTTGCTTTTTCATTATTGTGTATTGTTTGTAGATTGCTGAGGATTGTTTTTTATTTAATACATTTTATAATAAAACTGTAATATAGCAAATAGTCAAGGGATCTGATTACTTTTCAAAGGAATTGTATGCTATAGCATTTAAGATTCCCCTTCACTGAAACTAAGGGGCCTAGCCCAAACCAATATTTCTCCTCCAACATACTTTATAGTTGGCATTCTCCAAACCAAGATTAGTTTGTCGGACTGCCAGATGGTGAAGCATGATTCATCACTCCAGAGTTATTTATATGTTATTTTACCAGGTAAGTTGACTGAGAACACATTCTCATTTGCAGCAACAACCTAGGGAATAGTTACAGGGGATGAATGAGCCAATTGTAAACTGGGGATTATTAGGTGACCATGATGGTTTGAGGGCCAGATTGGGAATTTAGCCAGGGTTAACACCAGGGTTAACACCAGGGTTAACACCAGGGTTAACACCAGGGTTAACACCAGGGTTAACACCAGGGTTAACACCAGGGTTAACACCAGGGTTAACACCAGGGTTAACACCCCTACAATAAGTGCCATGGGATCTTTAATGACCTCAGAGAGTCAGGACATCCGTTTAACATTCCATCCAAAAGATGGCACCCAATCACTGCCCTGGGGCTTTGGGATATTTTTTAGACCAGAGGAAAGAGTGCCTCCTACTGGCCTTCCAACACCACTTCCAGCAGCATCTGGTCTCCCATCCAGGGACTGACCAGGACCAACCCTACTTAGCTTCAGAAGCAAGCCAGCAGTGGTATGCAGGGTGGTATGCTGCTGGCTATAAGTCCAATAGCGGCAAGCTTTACATCACACCAGCCGATGCTTGGCATTGCGCATGTTGATCTTAGGCTTGTGTCCGGCTGCTCGGCCATGGAAACACATTTCATGAAGCTCCTGACAAAAAGTTCTTGTGCTGACATTGCTTCTAAATGCAGTTTGGAACTCAGTCGTGAGTGTTGCAACCTAGGACAGACAATTTTTACACGCTTCAACACTTGGCAGTCCCATTCTGTGAGCTTGTGTGGTCTACCACTTCGCAGCTGAGCCGTGGTTAATCCTAGACATTTTCACTTCACAATAACAGCACTTACAGTTGACCGGGGCAGTTCTAGCGAGGCAGAAATTTGATGAACTGACTTGTTGGAAAGGTGGCATCCTATGACAGTGCCACATTGAAAGTCACTGAGCTCTTCGGCAAGGCCATTCTACCGGAAGTGTTTGTCTATGGAGATTGCATGGCTGTGTGCTCGATTTTATACACCTGTCAGAAACTAGTGTGGCTGACATAGCCTAATCCACTAATTTGAAGGGGTGTCCACATACTTTTGTAGACTATATATGTATTGTATATATATTATAATATCGTATCTCAGAATCATTGCAATGTGGTTAACATTAAAAATCTAAATTAAAATTATTCAAATCTTTATGTCATTATTTATTTATTTATTATTTTTTTACCTTTATTTTACTAGGCAAGGCAGTTAAGAACAAATTCTTATTTTCAATGACGGCCTAGGAACAGTGGGTTAACTGCCTGTTCAAGGGCAGAACGACAGATTTTGTACCTTGTCAGCTCGGGGATTTGAACTTGCAACCTTTCGGTTACTAGTCCAATGCTCTAACCACTAGGCTACACTGCCGCCCCAATATTGGGTATTGTTTGTAGATTGCTGACAAATTTTATTTATTTGATCCATTTTAGAATAAGGCTGTAACGTAACAAAATGTGGGAAAAGTCAAGGGGTCTGAATACTTTCCAAAGGTGCTGTACATATCGGGGGATGCTAATCACGAGGGCATATTATTCTGTCTCATGATTCCCAAGCTTGCAACAGCACAGGGGGCGTTCAGTGTGCTGCGTGGCTGTATTGTCGAAAAACAGATTCCATGGGATCGAATGGTGGGCTGAAGACTTTTGCACGGATATCTCTCCAACTATGGTGGGACGGCGGGCAGGCCCCCTTCCCTCGGCTGTGCATGTTTCTAACAGAAAACAGCATGAGTAAGTGTCCCACATGAGTGATGACTCCTCACCTCCAATGCTTGGAAAATCACATTGGGACCTACTTCCCTATCTGTTTGACTGTGATCCTGGCTCACTTGACATGGTGGTATGTTAAATCAAACAGCTGATCGAGCTGTCATGTGACGAAATGCTGCAGAAAACGCATTCACATGTCATTATGGAGGAGTTTTGGTACCTGACTCAAGGAGAATACCCTGCTGTCTTCCTCTGATCATTAAAACTTATGGTAGCCTTCACCAGCTCTTGTCTGTGTGAAGCTGGATTTAGTGCTCTCATCTGCATTGAAACCAAATATCGATGGTTTTAACAGCAGGGATGAGGTGACAGCAGGGATGAGGTGCGTACTGTTGACCACGCCTCCTGACTTTGAGAAGCTCCGACGTGACGTGCATCAAGCATACCCATCTCATCAGTGGTGGTGAGATAAGAGACAATTTGTCAGACTAATTTGCAATTGAGTGTCACAAAGCCACAGTAAAAGTATGTGAAGGTAAGTTGAGAAGACAATCATAAATACTGTTAGAATGTTTTAACATTGGCTGTTAATTCCATACTTTTTTTCACGTGGTTGGGGTCGTGAGAATTTTCCGATATCAAAATGGGGTCGTGGGCCAAAATGGTTTGGGAACCCCTGCACTAATAGCTACTATCCCGCTACTATATATAATACAGTCGCTACTACACTAGCCTCAAATTGTCAACACTAGCTTCTAACATTTGAAACTTCTAAACTCCTTCCACTAACATGAAAATACTTCTGGACAGCTGAAGCAGGTCACACAATTTTTCTTATTGAGAAAGTACACTTTCTAGTTTTTATCGTCTTCACTGTGTATGTTTTCTTCTTACTATGTTTTTCTATTCATACAGCCCGAGTAAGCCCATGGTCAGGAGCAGAGTATGGAACATGGTCTCTCCAGAAAAGTGGGTATCTGTATTTTACTCTACCATCATTAACCATAGCAGTATGGTGTCATGCTGTACTGATGAAAACCATCAAATCAATCCTACCAAAAAATCTTCCCAAAAAGGACTGACAATCAAACAGATTAGTGGTCCTTTTATGTCATAGAAATGTGCATCAATGTCATGTTTGATTCACTGCATAAATTGTTGATGGAATACTGTATGTGTTTAGCTTATAGCAAGGTGGTTGGGGCAGTAGTTCTACTAATGTTAATATATGTTATGTAGTAGTGCAACTATTACAGGTCAGTCTATCTAAAACTACCAACATCAGCCCTTCTCTTCATTACAATTAAGTCATTCATTACATTTTGTTCTCCCAGGCTTTTGTACAAGCAGCCCAGTGTCTTGGTGGGGTAAGCAGCATTTTTACCTTATGTTAAAGTCATATTAGCTGACGTAATGTAAGTGTCTGACACATCAGTGTGGGGAGCTTTGATATATTAGGTAGGCCACACCTGATATTAGTGTCTGACACATCAAGGTCCTTTAATTGCCAGTACCATAGTGAAATATTGAGATCTTAACATGGCTCTGGTCAGTACAACACAGTCAGGCAGGACCTTTGTTCTGTTTCTCTAGACGTACTGATGTGGTGACAGTGACCCCATGGTTGGCATCCATCATCTGGGAAGGCACCTTTGACCCTGTGCTCGTTGACAACATCTACAAGCCCATGAACCTCACCATAGCAACCACAGTGTTTGCAGTTGGAAAGTGAGTAGCCTACAACTTTGCCAAATATTCAAAAGGGAAGTTAAATTATAAATACTTTTTCAACACTGCAACTATAAGTAAATATGTTCCTGATGGCAGGTAATTAAATATTGTGGTTTAATCATGACTCATGCCTTGGAACATTGTTAATTAATTAATACATTAATAATTGTACTTCTTGATGTATTATCTGCTAGACTGTATACTGGTCAGATAGTGGTAGAATGTCCTATGAGAATGATGATGCAGTTAAGGGGATACCAAGTCAGTTGACCAACTGAATGCATTCAACCGAAATGTGTCTTCCACATTTAACCCAACCCCTCTGATACAGAGAAGTCCTGCAGTTGTATCATTGAGCAAGGCACTAATCCTTATGTTATGTATGTCTTTAAATACTGACAGATATGTCAGCTTTCTCCGAGATTTTCTGGAGACAGCAGAGATGCACTTCATGGTCGGCTTCAACGTGCGCTACTATGTTTTCACTGATCGTCCCCAAGATGTTCCTTCGGTGAACCTAACTCAGGGGAGACATTTAAGTGTGATCCAGGTCCCGGGTTCAAACCGCTGGCAGGAGATATCAGCCCGGAGGATGGAGATCATCCAGACCACCATTGAAAGTCAGATCAGAAGGGAGGCCGACTACATCTTCTGTCTTGACGTGGACAGCAAGTTCCACGCTCGCTGGGGGGCCGAGTCTCTTGGAAGACTGGTTGCTGTGATACACCCAGGCTACTATGATCAGACCCGTGCCAACTTCCCGTACGAACGGCGTCCAGCCTCGATGGCCTACATCCCCATGGATGAGGGAGACTACTACTATGGCGGGGCTATGATCGGAGGGTTCGTGGAGGATGTGTACACACTTACAACGGTATGTCGGAACCGGTTTGCGGTGGATGCTGGGAATTCCATCGAGGCTGCCTGGCAGGAGGAGAGCCACCTCAACAGGTACCTGCTCTATAACAAGCCCAGCAAGGTGTTGTCTCCCGAGTACCTGTGGCAGGACTTCAAGGCCAAAACCAAAGAAGTCAAAGTCATTCGCTTTTCAGGGGTCGTTAAAAACTATGCTGAAGTTCGTCCCAATGTATAAAATAGAGGCAGTGGATATTTGACCAGCAGAAAAAAACTAAATTCAGTCTTAGAGGTATAAATTCATTGTGGTTATGGTTATGTTTAGGTTTAGGAACAAGGGTTAGGTTAGGGTTGCGTTCGGGTATAATTTTGTTGAGTTACGTTTGTGGGTTGCGGTTCGGGAAAGGCATAATAATACAAATAATTTGGGGGATACTGAAATTTGACCTGCTACACACGTGGATGTTTTTTAGAATTAGGCTGTAATGTAACAAAATGGGGAAAAGGTGAAGGAGTCTGAACACTTTCCAAATGCACTGTATTGAAATGTTTGTTGAAGATGAAAGGAGGAGCTTTATTATATTTGTACCTTTATTTAACTAGGCAAGTCAGTTAAGAACAAATTCTTATTTTCAATGACAGCCTAGGAACAGTGGGTTAACTGCCTGTTCAGGGGAAGAACAACAGATTTGTACCTTGTCAGCTTGGGGATTTGAACTTGCAACCTTCCGGTTACTAGTCCAACACTTTAAACACTAGGCTACCCTGCCACCCCTATCACAGACACAAATGAGAAGTTGTTTGAGTGATTCATATTACAAACATGTAGGACATTGCAACAAATGAGTCACACTTAATCAGAATAGTTTCTCATCTTTGAGCTCCCCTGTAACAATGATTATGACCAACAAACAAATGGTTTAGTTGTGGAGAGATGCAGAAATAGGGAATACATATCATCTATAAATTTGTAAGTCAGACAAGCCACTACAGTGGGCTGAATTCCATTTAATGATAAAAGGGCAAAAACTGCACAAAGGGCAAGGTGGAGCTGGCAGTCCTATCCAGAAACAACCCCTACCCACGACACACATATAGATCTGAAATGCTTGGATAGGTACAAGCAATGTTCCCTCTAAGCTGAGCACAGCTCCCCTCGGACTGCCAGCAGAAGAAATATCAGCCTGCGGAGAGAAGCACTAGATTGAACATCACTCAACTCACTTCCATTTCAGTTACCACTATCAACGCTTCACTCTACTGTGGGAATGTTCGAATCAACTGAATATTAGGCACTTTAAATGTAATATATCCTGAAACAAAACCAACTATGCAAGACCTTAGCATGCAAAACTTTGGAGTAGGATTCTATTGCATTGACAGGCAAGACTAAGGCCCATACTCTACACAGACTGGTGCGCCATAACCAGAGCTGAAGTTGGCCTATATGCATATAGCCATTGCCATATCTGTTCACACTGCTATGCTTTATGAACCTCACCCATGAAGGTTCATAAAGCCTACCTGGTTAAATAAAGGTGAAATAAAAATAAATCTTTAAAAAATATATGGATCTGTGCCATTCAATTTAATAAACTGGACTGTGTTTATATCATGAGTGGTCTCAAGTAAATGCTCTTGTTTTGATATCAAAGCGACAGCTGCATGTAGTCACCTGTGTACATTTTTTCATATTCTTTGCTAGTTATTGAGTTATTAGCCCAGTTATAGCTAATGTCTAGTCAACAATGGGGAAGTGGTTGCTTCCTACAAGAGCACAAATATGTGTATTTCTTGCCATCTTTGAAAAGCCTTTTTTATGTCTTAAAGGGGCAGTGTTGTATTTTGAGACAGTCTTGAATAAGATAAGTAGCAAATAGGTGGAGGGTAGCATAATTTGTCTGTTTCTCTCTAATAATTGTATGGAAATAATAAAGCATTTTATTTTGTAAAGTGGTTTCTTGCATCAAACAACAGCATTTTCAGTCACCTTGTCTGAAGGACAACTTGATAAACATTAAAGTCAAGCCCTGCATGTTTCTTTCAAAAGTCTCATGGAATGTATGCCTGCATTGAACACCACACTTTTGCTGCTACTGACAGAACATTCATTTCCATGTTAAAATGTTGTGGGTTGCACTCTGGTAGGCCTACAATATGATCAAAAAGACACAGCAGCCTACTGTTAAAACTGTAACTGAAAGCAGGGTACAGCCTCAGTGTTCACAGTAAACTCGTGCCAGAAGTTGCACCGAATTTCCACAATGTTCCAGTTTGCACTCAGCAGACCTGAAATTTGCTCAATGCCGAAAAACATTAGCGGGAACATTGGGTACAAACAATATGGAAAAATTACTCCAAAATGCCTATCAGAAGGCAAAGTGGAGCAAAGTCTAGATAGCTTGCTAATACCTATCCACTTTATTTCAGATCTATATGAAGTGCCTTGGAATTAGGAGAGGGTTATGTCTGGATTGGACCATTGCCTTTATAAACAGTATTATCCACAACAGGGAGTCTTCAAGACTAGGTGAAGGAAGGTCTCAAGTTTTCGGGAATGGCAATCATTTGGGTTCACTCACAAGATCTTCCAATGAAAACAAAGAAAAACAAAAGACAAATCCTTTTTAGAAGGCAATATGGAGGATGGGCTTCATTGTGTAAAAACATCTTGACAATGTCAGGGCAAAAGGGTAAAACATTCATTACAATGAGCCCATAGAAAATTGGATGGGGGAAGGGGATTCAGAATAGCATGCACTATCACATTGTACTGGGTGACATGTACTGCCCTGAAAGCAGACAGAACTGGAAACAGGCGTATTTCTTCCATTTTCACACCCTGATCTGTTTCACCTGTATTTATGCTTGTCTCCACCCCCACCAGGTGTTTCCCATATTTCCCCATTATCCCCTTGGTAATTCCACCTGCGATTTCTGTTTGTCTGTTACCAGTTCGTCTTGTCTTACCAGTGTTTTCCTGGTTTCCAGTCTTTCTAGTTTCTGTTTTCTAGTCCTCCCAGTTCTGACCATTCTGCCTGACCTGACTCTGATCGGGTTACGAACCTCTGGCTGTCCTCGACCTGCACTTTGCCTGCTCTCCGTGTTATAATAAATTGTTTGTGTCTGCATCTGGGTAACATCCTGAGTCGTGATAGCCATATTTGACCAAAATCAGACAGCATTGTACTTTTAAACAGGTGAATGAGGAGAGATTTAGGAAGGAAAAGTGGCTGGGGGAAGGGGCTTCAGAATAGCCTGTACAATCAAATGTATTGGGTTACATGTACTGCCCTGAAAGCAAAGATAACTGAAACCATGTGTGTATCTGCCATATCTGACCAAAAGCAAATAGTATTGTACTTTTAACCAGGTGATTGAAGAGAGAGGTCCTAGGCAACCCGAAGAGTTCATCGTTACATAATGCTCATACATGCAATAAGCTAGTAATAATAATAATAATGTTGAGTGAGCCAGCCTAGCAAGCAAGAATTTCACTGCACCTTTTACGCATACTGTAAACTGTGTACAACAAATGCAATTTGATTTAATTTAATCAACCTCATTTTAAAGCACATAGTTGAGAATGGCATTCAAGAAATTAATACAGAAATGTAGGATTTCTAAGCATCCATATCTTCTCTTTCTCTAGCACTACATTCTCTAGCACTACTACAGAATGTCCCCATACATGAATTCTAAGCCTCCATCCTCTAACACTGTTGTCCCCAAAACAGCACCAACGGGGCAAGAGTTTCCCCTGCTGGCCTGTTGACATCACTTCAAGCAGATCAGAACATAGCCTAGCACGCAGACATTTCACTGCACCTTTTATACATGCTGTAAACCGTGTACAGCAAAAAAAATGGATTTGATTTCATCTCCCAGTGTATTCAACTTAATTTTAAGACACATACAGTAAACGGTCAAAACTTTGGACACACCTACTCTTTCCAGGGTTTTTCATTATTTGACTATTTTCTACATTGTAGAATAATAGTGAATACATCTAAACTACAAAATAACACATGTGGGATCATGTAGTAACCCAAAACGTGTTAAACAAATCAAAATATATTTGAGATTCTTCGAAGTAGCCACCCTATTCCTTGATGACAGCTTTGCATATTCTCTCAACCAGCTTTATAAGGTAGTCACGTAGAAATGTATTTCAATTAACAGATGTGCCTTCATAAAAGTTCATTTGTGGAATTTCTTTCCTTCTTAATGTGTTTGAGACAATTAGTTGTGTTGTGACAAGGTAGGGGTGGTATATAGAAGATACGCCTACTTGGTAAAATACCAAGTCCATATTATGGGAATGCTTGAATCAATGGAATATTAGCCACTTTCAATGTAACACACCAAAAAAAAACGAACTATGCAAAACTTAGTATGGAAAACATTGGAGTAGGATTCTATTGCATTGACAGGCAAGACTCAGGTCCATACTCTACACAGACTGGTGTGCCATAACCAGCTCAAATAAGCAACGAGAAACAACAGTCCATCATTACTTTAAGACATGAAGGTCAGTCAATCTGGAACATTTCAAGAATTTTTTACGTTTCTTTAAGTGCAGTCGCAAAAATCATCAAGCACTATGATGAAACTGGCTCTCATGAGGACCGCCACAGGGAAGGAAGACCCAGAGATTCCTCTGCTGCAGAGGATAAGTTCATTAGAGTTACCAGCCTCAGAAATTGCAGCTCAAGTAAATGCTTCACAGAGTTCAAGTAACAGACACATCTCAAAGTCAACTGTTCAGAGGAGACTTCGTGAATCAGGCCTTCATGGTCGAATTGCTGCGAAGAAACCACTACTAAAGGACACCAATAATAAGAAGAGACTTGCTTGGGCCAAGAAACACGAGCAATGGACATTAGACCAGTGGAAATCTGTGCTCTGGTCTGATCCCAAAATGTGAGATTTTTTTTTCAACTGCCATGTCTTTGTGAGACGCAGAGTAGGTAAACGGATTATCTCTGCATGTGTGGTTCCCACAGTGACGCATGGAGGAGGAGGTGTGATGGTGTGGGGGTGCTTTGCTGGTGACACTGTCTGGATTTATTTTGAATTAAAGGCACACTTAACCAATATGGCTACCAAAGGATTCTGCAGCGATACGCCATCCCATCTGGTTTGTGCTTAGTGGGACTATCATTTGTTTTTCAACAGGAGAATGACCCAACACACCTCCAGGCTGTGTAAGGGCTATTTGACGAAGAAGGAGAGTGATGGAGTGCTGCATCAGATGACCTGGCCTCCACAATCACCCAACCTCAACCCAATTGAGATGGTTTGGGATGAGTTGGACCGCAGAGTGAAGGAAAAGCAGCCAACAAGTGCCCAGCATATGTGGGAACTCCTTCAAGACTGTTGGAAAATCAGTCCCGAGTGGGCTCCCAAGTGGCACAGTGGTCTAAGGCATTGCATCTTAGTGCTAGAGGTGTCACTACAGACACCCTGGTTTGATTACAGGCTGTATCACAGCCGGCCGTGGTTGGGAGTCCCATTGGGCGGCGCACAATTGGCCCAGCGTTGTCCAGGTTTTTCCGGTGTAGGCCGTCATTGTAAATAAGAATTTGTTCTTAACTGACTTGCCTAGTTAAATAAAGGGTGACAAAGGGTGGCTACTTTGATTACTACATGATTCCATATTTGTTATTTCATAGTTTTTGATATCTTCACTATTCTACAATGTAGAAAATAGTACAAATGAAGAAAAACCCTTGAATAAGCAGGTTTGTCCAATCTTTTGACTGGTACTGCAGTTGAGAATGGCATTCAAGTGATTAATACAGCAATTTCGAATATCTAAGCACTCATATCTTATCTTGTCTAGCACTACAGTATGTCCCCTCATATAAATTCTAAGCATTCATCCTCTCTAACACACTTGTGCCCACAACAGCATTTACGGGGGAAGAATAACCCCTGCTGGCAAAGTTCTTAGAGTATTGCGAGTATTGTAGATTGTAATACAGCTTTAGCTAGTTTCTCTTTTTTGGCCTATAGCCAATTATATATCCAGTTGGCATGAATCATATTTATAGTAGGGGAGACCAGGAATGGTTGTAACACGGGACAGTTGTAACACTTGCAATTCCTCCAATCAGGAGTAAGGTAGAATCCTGTGATTCACTGTGCATATGCTCAGTTTAGTCTTGAACCCGCATGTGAAAAAGTTAGTCCCTGTGATAAACTATGCACATTCTATTGACAGAAATCAGATTTTGAGTTAGGTAATTATTTTGACCCATTTTTTTTTGTGATGGCATCAACTGCTTTGTAGTTCCATTCACCAAACTTATATCAGGGTTATATCCATTCTGTGTAGAGATATTTGATGTAAGTTAGCAATGCTAAAGTTTAAACTAAAATGTTTAGCTAAAGAGTTGAGCTAAAATGATAGCTAGCTAAAGGCTGAAAGGGTCAGGGTTAGTTGTAATAACTTGTGAGAAAATGAAACTACCCAGAGTAAAACAAGATGTTTTTGCAAAAAAAAATATTTTACTTTCAGCATGTCTCCACACTTTGAAAAGACTGTCAAATTATATAGCAGAGCAGGGGTCAATCAGATCAGATGCAACGTTGTATGGCATATGTCATGTGATGCTGTACAGATTCTGCAAAGAGATAAAGAAGCTACTGGAGAAGGGGTCGAGAGAGCTTCCTCATGTAGGCTACCGTAGTGGAAACAGGGTCTTCATGGATGAGCAGGAGCAGAAGTTGTCAGAGTGTCTCTTGAGGGCAGCTGTGCCCACTGTGCCCACTGTGCCCACCTCTCCAACTGCCTTCCAGGCCACCTCTGCAGCTGCCTTCCAGGCCACCTCTCAAGGCCACCTCTCTAGTCACTTCACAGGGCACCTCCCCACATGTATCAGGCTGTGGCTGTGAAACACCTGATTACTCTTCTGATTTCAAACCAGTTAATGTACTCCCCTTCCCAAAAGCAGGGCCCAGGAAAATTACAACAAGGGGTAGGAAGAGGAGAAAAACTGTGATTTCGATGGATACACCCATCAAGCAGGCACTGGAAGAAGAGCATAAACAGTCAATCACTCAGAAAGCAAAGCGAATATGATTCTGCCTTAAAAAAACAGCTGGAAAGATGCAAGCCAAAACAAACCACACTGAAACAACAAAAAACTGTCTTGCAACCTCTCATGGATAGGCATCCCCTTAGCGGGACAACTTCCGGTGAAACTGGAAGGCTCGCAATTCAAATAAATAATCATCAAAATGGATATGGATATGGATATTATGGATATTAAACATTTAGGGACATACAAGTGTCTTACATCGATTGAAGGCTTAAATTCTTGTTAATCTAACTGCACTGTCCGATTTACAGAAGGCTTTACAGCGAAAGCATGCCATGTGATTGTTTGAGGATGGCGCCCTTCATCAAAATATTTTTCCACCGGCACAGGTTTCATACATTCACAAATAGCGATTAAATATTCACTTACTTTTTGAAAATGTTCATCTGATTTGTCATCAAAAGGGTCCCAGCTATAACATGTAGTGTCGTTTTGTTAGATAAAATCCTTCTTTATATCCCAAAAAGTCTGTTTAGTTGGCGCCATCGATTTGAGTAATCCACTCGTTCAACATGCAGAGATAGGAATCCGAAAATATACCTCTAAACTTTGTTTCAACAAGTCAAAATACATTTCTATTTAATCCTCAGATACCCTCAAATGTAATCAAACTATAATATTTCATATGGAAAGAAGTATGTTCAATAGGAAACTCGTAACTGCACTTGTACTAAAACTCCTATTTCTTACTTGTTTTGGAAGTTACAGGGCTGAGACCTTGAACAAAGACTACTGACACCCAGTGGAAGCCATAGGAAATGTATCCTGGGAGGTAGAATTCAATATGCCCCTATACTGTCCATTGTAATAGCATGGGCTCTCCCAAAAAAAATCTGGTTGGTTTTTCTTTGGATTTTCTCCTACCATATCTATTGTGTTATAGTCTCCTACATTATTTTAACATTTCACTTCAAAGTGTTTTCTTTGGAATGGTACCAATTATATGCATATCCTGGCTTCAGGGCCTGAGTAACAGGCAGTTTACCTTGGGCGCATCATTCAGACAGGAAGTGAAGAAAAAGAAGCCTTATGAAGTTTCCTCCAACGAGGAAAACTTCTGCATTGTGTCCATGGATCACTTTAACAATTCCAAGTCCAAGGAGGTCTGGGTGAAGTGCTGAGAATGAAAATGATGGGCCCACCAAGCCTGTACCCCAGGACAGCCATACCACTGTCACAACTGTGACTCTGATTAAGTGAACATATCCAACATTCAGTCCCACACACACATTTTAGCCAAGTTATTGTTTGGTTGAGAGAGACCATTTAGTGGAGGGCAAACAAATAAACATTTTACTATTTATATTTATTATTATTTCTGCCAAACAAAATGTTAAACATGGCAATGTTGCTCTCATGCTCTCAATAAACGTGTTCAATAATTAGTTGCATGTCAGGATTTATGCACTTTTTCAATCTGTTACCATTCACCCCAAGCTCTGTTACAACTAACCCAGACCATGGGGTAAATTGTAACACTTCACTCCTTGTTTTTAAGACAACACCATGCATTTGCAGTTTCATTTACACATATAATAACCACACCCATTTGTAAAGGACAGATGAAGGTTGTTTGTATCAAGTTTTGAATATACTACCATAAACGATCTCTGATAAACTGACCTGAAGGTGAGTACAACATTGGCAGTTAATCGCTGAATTGCATTGTACAGTTATTTAAAGAAATAAACAAATAATTACATAAACAAATCAATAATGTGAAATCATGTGATATAATCATGAAAATGTATAAAAGTTATGTTCAAACCACGTGAACACTCGAAAGGTGAGAACCTGTTGGTAGAGCAGGGGAGGGTGTTGCAGGCGCATTCAACACACACGAGTTGCTGGCTCCAAGTTTTATTTTTTATATATTTTTTTCACCTTTATTTAACCAGGTAGGCTAGATGAGAACACCTTTATTTAACCAGGTAGGCTAGTTGAGAACACCTTTATTTAACCAGGTAGGCTAGTTGAGAACAAGTTCTCATTTGCAACTGCGACCTGGCCAAGATAAAGCATAGCAGTGTGAGCATACAACAAAGAGTTACACATGGAGTAAACAATTAACAAGTCAATAACACAGTAGAAAACAAAGGGGGGGTCTATATACAATGTGTGCAAAAGGCATGAGGAGGTAGGCAAATAATAAAAAAAATTCAGATTAACACTGGAGTGATGAATGATCAGATGGTCATGTACAGGTAGAGATATTGGTGTGCAAAAGAGCAGAAAAGTAAATAAATAAAAACAGTATGGGGATGAGGTAGGTGAAAAGGGTGGGCTATTTACCAATAGACTATGTACAGCTGCAGCGATCGGTTAGCTGCTCAGATAGCTGATGTTTGAAGTTGGTGAGGGAGATAAAAGTCTCCAACTTCAGCGATTTTTGCAATTCGTTCCAGTCACAGGCAGCAGAGTACTGGAACGAAAGGGGGCCAAATGAGGTGTTGGCTTTAGGGATGATCAGTGAGATACACCTGCTGGAGCGCGTGCTACGGATGGGTGTTGCCATCGTGACCAGTGAGCTGAGATAAGGCGGAGCTTTACCTAGCATGGACTTGTAGATGACTTGGAGCCAGTGGGTCTGGCGACGAATATGTAGCGAGGGCCAGCCGACTAGAGCATACAAGTCGCAGTGGTGGGTGGTATAAGATGCTTTAGTGACAAAACGGATGGCACTGTGATAGACTGCATCCAGTTTGCTGAGTAGAGTGTTGGAAGCCATTTTGTAGATGACATCGCCGAAGTCGAGGATCGGTAGGATAGTCAGTTTTACTAGGGTAAGATAGCAAGCGTGAGTGTTGCGGAATAGAAAGCCGACTCTTGATTTGATTTTCGATTGGAGATGTTTGATATGAGTCTGGAAGGAGAGTTTGCAGTCTAGCCAGACACCTAGGTACTTATAGACGTCCACATATTCTAGGTCGGAACCATCCAGGGTGGTGATGCTAGTCGGGCATGCGGGTGCAGGCAGCGACCGGTTGAAAAGCATGCATTTGGTTTTACTAGCGTTTAAGAGCAGTTGGAGGCCACGGAAGGAGTGTTGTATGGCATTGAAGCTTGTTTGGAGGTTAGATAGCACAGTGTCCAAAGACGGGCCGAAAGTATATAGAATGGTGTCGTCTGCGTAGAGGTGGATCAGGGAATCGCCCGCAGCAAGAGCAACATCATTGATATACACAGAGAAAAGAGTCGGCCCGAGAATTGAACCCTGTGGCACCCCCATAGAGACTGCCAGAGGACCGGACAGCATGCCCTCCGATTTGACACACTGAACTCTGTCTGCAAAGTAATTGGTGAACCAGGCAAGGCAGTCATCCGAAAAACCGAGGCTACTGAGTCTGCCGATGAGAATATGGTGATTGACAGAGTTGAAAGCCTTGGCAAGGTCGATGAAGACGGCTGCACAGTACTGTCTTTTATCGATGGCGGTTATGATATCGTTTAGTACCTTGAGTGTGGCTGAGGTACACCCAAGACCGGCTCGGAAACCAGATTGCACAGCGGAGAAGGTACGGTGGGATTCGAGATGGTCAGTGACCTGTTTGTTGACTTGGCTTTCGAAGACCTTAGATAGGCAGGGCAGGATGGATATAGGTCTGTAACAGTTTGGGTCCAGGGTGTCTCCCCCTTTGAAGAGGGGGATGACTGCGGCAGCTTTCCAATCCTTGGGGATCTCAGACGAGATGAAAGAGAGGTTGAACAGGCTGGTAATAGGGGTTGCGACAATGGTGGCAGATAGTTTCAGAAATAGAGGGTCGAGATTGTCAAGCCCAGCTGATTTGTACGGGTCCAGGTTTTGCAGCTCTTTCAGAACATCTGCTATCTGAATTTGGGTAAAGGAGAACCTGGAGAGGCTTGGGCGAGGAGCTGCGGGGGGGGCGGAGCTGTTGGCCGAGGTTGAAGTAGCCAGGCGGAAGGCATGGCCAGCCGTTGAGAAAGTGGTGGGGTTGGTGGAGACAAGGCAGCGAAGAGTTGTCTCCAGGTCTTGATTGGCTCGCTCTGACTGGCCGTTGGACTGAGGGTGGAACCCGGAGGACAAGCTGGCTGACGACCGGTCCACTACAGTCAGGATGGTGGTGTTGCCATCAGACGGGGGGAGACCCGTGACGAATCCATTGATATGTGAGATCAGGGACGGTGAGGGACAGGCAGTGGTTGAAAGAGACAGCAGGAACTTGCCAAGGAGTTTTGTTCTGCACACAGATTATGCAGGCAGCGAAGAACGCGAAGGTGGCGTGACAGCGCGTCTGGCTTGATATTCTTGGATTCCCGGTCGGTAGGAAGTGGAGAAGTTAAACCGGGTGAAAAGCAGGGCCACCTAGCTTGCCTGGAATTGCGAAGCGTGGCGTTGCGCAGATATTCCCGGTTCTTGTGATCCATCCACACAATGAACGGATGTTCCGCCCCCTCCAACCAGTGTCTCCACTCCTCCAATAGCCATCTTCACTGCGAGAAGCTCACGATTCCCCACATCTTAATTCCTCTCAAAAGCGTTGAGGCGATGGGAGAAGAAGGTGCAGGGATGTAGCTTGAGGTCGAGGGCATAATTACTGGAACAGGACAGCCACCACTCCGACATCCGAAGCATCGGCCTCCACCACGAACTGACGGGACGGGTCAGGATGAACCAATATGGGAGCAGTGGTGAAGCGGTGCTTGAGGTCCTGGAACACCCGGTCAGCAGCTGGGGACCACGTGAATGAAACCTTGGGAGAGGTGAGTGCAGACAGGGGGGCACTAGGGTGCTGTAACCCTTGATAAAGCTGCAATAGAAGTTGGCATATCCCAAGAAACGTTGCAGCTGCACTCTGGATGTAGGCTGGGGCCAATCCACCACCGCTCTCACCTTCCCGGGATCGATCTGTACATTCCCTGCAGCAATGATGTAACCAAGGAAGGGGATAGTGGAGCGATGGAATTCGTATTTCTCCACTTTCATAAAAATCTGGTTCTCCGAGAGGCGCTGGAGGACCTGTCGGACGTGGAGCATGTGTTCTTGGGCTGAGTGGGAGAAAACGAGGATGTTGTTGAGCTAAACGAAGATGAACCGGTTCAAGATGTCAAGGAGAACGTCATTAACCAGGGCCTGAAACACAGCTGGGGCGTTGGTAAGAACAAATGACCTGGGCCTATAGAGCGCCCGTCCAGTATTCTAATGTCCATGGGAATGGACAGGGCCTGAGTGGGGATGCCCGGCTCGGACGCCAAGGATGCGTCCAAAATACTCTCATCAGGGCCAGTTTGTACTGTCAAGGTTCAAGAGAAGACCCAGATGCAGACAGTTTCGAAGTAACAAAAGTTTATTACAAAAACAGGGGGGCAGGCAAACGACAGGTCAAGGACAGGCAGAGGTCAGTAATCCAGAGCAGAGCCCAAAAGGTACAGAACGGCAGGCAGGCTGAGGGTCAGGGCAGGCAGAATGTTCAAAACAGGGAAAACTAGAAAACAGGAACTAGAGAAAGACAGAAACACGGGAAAACCACTGGTAGGCTTGAAGAAACAAACGAACTGGCAACAGACAAACAGAGGACACAGGTATGGAGACAAGCACAAAGACAGGTGAAACAGATCAGGGTGTGAGACATATCACATCATACCATTATACAAATGAATATACAGCACATCTACAATAACTCTATTTTAAGTCCTATGAAAGGACAGTGTGCTGCCACATTGGCCTACATAATACACACGTTTGTCTAATGTCATACAGGAATTGACCTCGTTTATCCATTGAGAACTATGGGAGGATCCCCATGATGCCACTTAAAAAATATCTATATTTATGACTAAGCTAAATCAATTGTTTGTTTTTATATTCTTGCCCACCAGGGGGGGCTGCCTCGTTCAGGGGACTAAACTACAATCCATTAAAAGTATTTGTTTTTTGTCTCTTATTCCATATTGTCTTTCCATGTCTTTTCCCCCCGTATTTCTTCTCCAATCACAGTAAAAACATAATACATATAATACATTGGACAGAATGTATAAATAAACATCCCACAATGGCAAGTGGGAGCTAAAAGTTCCTGGTCCACCAGATTATACTCTACACCTCATCTAGATCTCCCCACTCCCCTTCAGCCCACTGCCCCAGTGTGATGACCACACAAGAACAAGAAAAACATGAAATAGTAACCCTCACAAAGTACAAAAGCACAATAAAAATAAATGACACAAAGAAACAAAGCTACAAGCACACAGTACATAAACTTCAAGTAGAAACTGTCATGTGACTGATCAGCGACAAGTTTAATCTGCATCCCCTCTGATGATTGGATTAGGCTACTCCATATTATCAATCCACTCTCGTTGGTTTCTGACAAGAACGAAATCTGGACAATTTAATACACAATACATTTTTATTCACAATTTCAATATTCTTTTTTCATTGATTTTCAAAGTACACAGGCAATACGTTTCAGTTCAATACAGGTACAAAAGGGAAATACAAAATATAAATAATAATTTATGAAAATAAAAAACAATAATTTACGTATTTAAATATAATAAATAAACTAACAGGGTCCTACATGATTGTATTCATGCTTTATAAACTGGTAAGTGGGTAATGTCTGAGATGAGTACGGATGCTCAGTACATCTGTCCCACAAGGATATCCAATCTTTGCAGATGACGTTTTGTCTCTTTCCTGATGAGCTCCCATGCCTCTGCACTGTAGTTCTGAAAAACATAGAACATTTTAAATCTTAGTGGGGTGAACTTTCTTGTCAACATAATGACCATATCGTCTTGAACAACAAATAAAGGACTGGTGCCATATATACACTGCTCAAAAAAATAAAGGGAACCCTTAAACAACACAATGTAACTCCAAGTCAATCACACTTCTGTGAAATCAAACTGTCCACTTAGGAAGCAACACTGATTGACAATAAATTTCACATGCTGTTGTGCAAATGGAATAGACAACAGGTGGAAATTATAGGCAATTAGCAAGACACCCCCAATAAAGGAGTGGTTCTGCAGGTGGTGACCAGACCACTTCTCAGTTCCTATGCTTCCTGGCTGATGTTTTGGTCACTTTTGAATGCTGGCGGTGCTTTCACTCTAGTGGTAGCATGAGACGGAGTCTACAACCCACACAAGTGGCTCAGGTAGTGCAGCTCATCCAAGATGGCACATCAATGTGAATCTGTGGCAAGAAGGTTTGCTGTGTCTGTCAGCGTAGTGTCCAGAGCATGGAGGCGCTACCAGGAGACAGGCCAGTACATCAGGAGACGTGGAGGGGGCCGTAGGAGGGCAACAACCCAGCAGCAGGACCGCTACCTCCGCCTTTGTGCAAGGAGGAACAGGAGGAGCACTGCTGCCAGAGCCCTGCAAAATGACCTCCAGCAGGCCACAAATGTGCATCTGTCTGCTCAAACGGTCAGAAACAGACTCCATGAGGGTGGTATGAGGGCCCGATGTCCACAGGTGTGGGTTGTGCTTACAGCCGAACACCGTGCAGGACGTTTGGCATTTGCCAGAGAACACCAAGATTGGCAAATTTGCCACTGGCTCCAGCAGGCCACAAATGTGCATGTGTCTGCTCAAACGGTCAGAAACAGACTCCATGAGGGTGGTATGAGGGCCCGATGTCCACAGGTGTGGGTTGTGCTTACAGCCGAACACCGTGCAGGACGTTTGGCATTTGCCAGAGAACACCAAGATTGGCAAATTTGCCACTGGCGCCCTGTGCTCTTCACAGGTGAAAGCAGGTTCACACTGAGCACATGTGACAGATGTGACAGAGTCTGGAGACGCTGTGGAGAACGTTCTGCTGCCTGCAACATCCTCCAGCATGACCGGTTTGGTGGTGGGTCAGTCATGGTGTGGGGTGGCATTTTTTTGGCCACACAGCCCTCCATGTGCTCGCCAGAGGTAGCCTGACTGCCATTAGGTACCGAGATGAGATCCTCAGACCCCTTGTGAGACCATATGCTGGTGCGGTTGGCCCTGGGTTCCTCCTAATGCAAGACAATGCTAGACCTCATGTGGCTGGAGTGTGTCAGCAGTTCCTGCAAGAGGAAGGCATTGATGCTATGGACTGGCCCGCCCGTTCCCCAGACCTGAATCCAATTGAGCACATCTGGGACATCATGTCTCGCTCCATCCACCAACGCCACGTTGCACCACAGACTGTCCAGGAGTTGGCGGATGCTTTAGTCCAGGTCTGGGAGGAGATCCCTCAGGAGACCATCCGCCACCTCATCAGGAGCATGCCCAGGCGTTGTAGGGAGGTCATACAGGCACGTGGAGGCCACACACAATACTGAGCCTCATTTAGACTTATTTTAAGGACATTACATCAAAGTTGGATCAGCATGTAGTTATGGTTTTCCACTTTAATTTTGAGTGTGACTCCAAATCCAGACCTCCATGGGTTGATAC
Organism: Oncorhynchus kisutch; assembly: GCF_002021735.2. Classification (NCBI taxonomy): domain Eukaryota; kingdom Metazoa; phylum Chordata; class Actinopteri; order Salmoniformes; family Salmonidae; genus Oncorhynchus; species Oncorhynchus kisutch. Next base: position 49,539,144 of record NC_034183.2, on the reverse strand, counting down.
ATTTTATTTCCATTGATCATTTTTGTGTGATTTTGTTGTCAGCACCTTCAACTATGTAAAGAAAAAAGTATTTAATAAGAATATTTCATTCATTCAGATCTAGGATGTGTTATTTTAGTGTTCCCTTTATTTTTTTTAGCAGTGTATAAAGCTTCTCGGAGTAGGCTGATTTAGGATCATCTTTGCCTTTTAGATCACTATAAATAGGACAGAGGAGACCTGAGAGAAGACCTGATACTAGATCAGCAGTTCTTCTCTGAGACACTTGATACATATGGCCCCAGAACCCTTTTTTTATGAACACGTCTCCTGTTAAGTCAAGCCTAGTTTATATTAATTTGATTACACCTATTAAACATATTTCCATACGAAACCAAACTCACCATTTTTCTCAGAACTTTTCTATTCAAATTCCTGAAGTACTGTTTCAGTCTCTTCTCAGGTTTCACGGCAGGTGATACCTGTTAGACAAAATTAAACAAAACATTAGCGTCATACAGATGTATGATCTTCATTTGATCTGGGGGTTTTTCCTGAGAATTTCCTGCACGTCAGGAAATGGAAAAAAATGTGTGCGTTCAAGGTTTAAAAAGGATTCTAAAGTTAGCAATTACGACTTCAAAATATCAAACTTGATTTGCCGTAATGAAGATACGCACCAAAGCCTACAAAAAAAATGTCAGTTAATTATAAACCACAATATTTTACATTTCTCATTGATGCAGTATTATTTTTGTGATGTCGCAAACTGGCTCAAAATCTGTAATAAACTATATACAGTCCATTCGGGAAGTATTCGGACCTCTTCCGCTTTTCCACATTTTGTTAAGTTACAGGCTTATTCTAAAATGGATTAAAGAAAAAAAATCCTCATCAAAATACACACAATACCCAATAATGACAACGCAAAAACATATGTAAATAGCTTCAAATACCTTCAACATATGCAAATACCTTGAAGGTATTTGCAAAAACAATGCAAATACCTTCAACTATTCAGACCCTTTAACTTGAGACTCAAAATTGAGCTCTGGTGCATCCTGTTTCCATTGATCATCCTTGATTGGAGTCCACTTGAGGTAAAATCAACTGTTTGGACATTATTTGGAAGGCACACACCTGTCTACAGTGCCTTGCGAAAGTATTCGGCCCCCTTGAACTTTGCGACCTTTTGCCACATTTCAGGCTTCAAACATAAAGATATAAAACTGTATTTTTTTGTGAAGAATCAACAACAAGTGGGACACAATCATGAAGTGGAACGACATTTATTGGATATTTCAAACTTTTTTAACAAATCAAAAACTGAAAAACTGGGCGTGCAAAATTATTCAGCCCCTTTACTTTCAGTGCAGCAAACTCTCTCCAGAAGTTCAGTGAGGATCTCTGAATGATCCAATGTTGACCTAAATGACTAATGATGATAAATACAATCCACCTGTGTGTAATCAAGTCTCCGTATAAATGCACCTGCACTGTGATAGTCTCAGAGGTCCGTTAAAAGCGCAGAGACCATCATGAAGAACAAGGAACACACCAGGCAGGTCCGAGATACTGTTGTGAAGAAGTTTAAAGCCGGATTTGGATACAAAAAGATTTCCCAAGCTTTAAACATCCCAAGGAGCACTGTGCAAGCGATAATATTGAAATGGAAGGAGTATCAGACCACTGAAAATCTACCAAGACCTGGCCGTCCCTCTAAACTTTCAGCTCATACAAGGAGAAGACTGATCAGAGATGCAGCCAAGAGGCCCATGATCACTCTGGATGAACTGCAGAGATCTACAGCTGAGGTGGGAGACTCTGTCCATAGGACAACAATCAGTCGTATATTGCACAAATCTGGCCTTTATGGAAGAGTGGCAAGAAGAAAGCCATTTCTTAAAGATATCCATAAAAAGTGTTGTTTAATGTTTGCCACAAGCCACCTGGGAGACACACCAAACATGTGGAAGAAGGTGCTCTGGTCAGATGAAATTGAACTTTTTGGCAACAATGCAAAACGTTATGTTTGGCGTAAAAGCAACACAACTCATCACCCTGAACACACCATCCCCACTGTCAAACATGGTGGTGGCAGCATCATGGTTTGGGCCTGCTTTTCTTCAGCAGGGACAGGGAAGATGGTTAAAATTGATGGGAAGATGGATGGACCCAAATACAGGACCATTCTGGAAGAAAACCTGATGGAGTCTGCAAAAGACCTGAGACTGGGACAGAGATTTGTCTTCCAACAAGACAATGATCCAAAACATAAAGCAAAATCTACAATGGAATGGTTCAAAAATAAACATATCCAGGTGTTAGAATGGCCAAGTCAAGGTCCAGACCTGAATCCAATCGAGAATCTGTGGAAAGAACTGAAAACTGCTGTTCACAAATGCTCTCCATCCAACCTCACTGAGCTTGAGCTGTTTTGCAAGGAGGAATGGGGAAAAAATTCAGTCTCTCGATGTGCAAAACTGATAGAGACATACCCCAAGTGACTTACAGCTGTAATCGCAGCAAAAGGTGGCGCTACAAAGTAATTAATTAATAATAATAATTAATAATAATTAATAATTTTGCACGCCCAATTTTTCAGTTTTTAATTTGTTAAAAAAGTTTGAAATATCCAATAAATGTCGTTCCACTTCATGATTGTGTCCCACTTGTTGTTGATTCTTCACAAAAAAATACAGTTTTATATCTTTATGTTTGAAGCCTGAAATGTGGCAAAAGGTCGCAAAGTTCAAGGGGGCCGAATACTTTCGCAAGGCACTGTATATAAGGTCCTAGAGTTGACAGTGCATGTCAGAGCAAAAACCAGGTCTTGAGGTTGTAGAAATTGTCTGTAAGGCTCCGAGACAAGATTGTGTGGAGGAACAGATCTGGGAAAGGGTACCAAAACATTTCTGCGGCATTGAAGGTCCCCAAGAAACAGTGGTCTCCATCATTCTTAAATGAAAGAAGTTTGTAACCACCAAGACTCATCCTAGAGTTGGCCACCAGGCCAAACTGAGCAATCGGGAGAGAAGCGCCTTTGTCAGGGGGGTGACCAAGAGCCCTATGGTCCCTCTGACAGAGCTCCAGGTTTCCTCTGTGGAGATGAGAGCCTTCCAGAAGGACAACCATCTCTGCAGTACTCCACCAATCAGGCCTTTATGGTAGAGTGGCCAGACGGAAGCCACTCCTCAGTAAAAGGCACATGACAGCCCGCTTGGAGTTTGCCAAAAGGCACCTAAAGGACTCTCAGACCATGAGAAGCAAGATTCTCTGGTCTGATGAAACCAAGATTGAACTCTTTGGCCTGAATGCCAAGCAATACGTTTGGAGGAAACCTTGCAGGATCGAGGGAAAGATGAGCGGAGCAAAGTACAGAGAGATCCTTGACGAAAACCTGCTCCAGAGCGCTCAGGACATCAGACTGGGGTGAAGGTTCACCTTCCAACAGGATAACGACCCTAAGCATACAGCCAAGACAATGCAGGAGTGGCTTTGTGACAAGTATCTGAATGTCCTTGAATGGCCCAGACAGAGCCCAGACTTGACCTGATCAAACATCTCTGGAGAGACCTGAAAATAGCTGTGCCGTACACTCCCTATCCAACCTGACAGATCTTGAGAGGGTCTGCAGAGAGAATGGCAGAAACTTTCCAAATACAGGTGTGCCAAGCTTGTAGGTATCACGTTTTAAGGTCTAACCAAGGTGCAGGCAGTGTTGAAGAAACAAACGTTTATTCTTTAAACAGGGGCAGGCAAACGACAGGTCAAGACAGGGGTCAATAATCCAGAGGGTATAAGACACCGGAACAGCAGCCGGACTCAAGGTCAGGTCAGGCAGAGGTCGGTAATCCAGAGTCGAGGCAAGGTACAGGATGGCAGGGAGGCTCAGTGCATGCAGGAAAGGTCAAAACCGGGAAACCAGCAAACAGGGACTATCGAAAACAGGAGCAAGGGAAACCGCTGGTAGGTTTGAACGGACAAAACTAACTGGTACACTGACAGAAAACACAGGTATAAGTACCCAGGGGATAATGGGGAGATGGGCAACACCTGGACGGGGGTGGAGACGAGCACAATTACAAGTGAAACAGATCAAGACGTGACAGTAGCTTCATAACTAAGAAGATTCAAGGCTGTAATCACTGCCAAAGGTCCTTCAACAAAGTACTGAGTAAAGGGTCTGAATACTTACGTAAAAGTGATTTTTTTTTTTTTTTAATTGTGAACACCTTTGCATGCATTTCTAAAACAGGGTTTCTGCTTTGTCATTATGGAGAATTGTGTAGATTGATGAGGGGAAACATGTATTTAATCAATTTTAGAATAAAGCAGACGTAACAAAATGTGGAAAAAGTCAAGGGGTTGAATACTTTCCGAATGCATTTTATGTGTAGATTTTTTCACTTGTAGAGTTAGTAGGCTACACCTAAACCAGGGCTTTCTGATCCTGTTCTTGGAGAACTACCTTCCACACCTGATTCATTAGGTGGTTGATAAATTGAGTCAGGTTAGTTTACAACTGGGGTTGGAGCAAAAACCTACAGGAGGGTACCTCACCATGAACGGGGTTGGAGAGCCCTGGCCTAAACACTGATACTTTAAAATAGAGTTGTTACTTACACAGGAACTAAGGTTCTCAAATTGGCGTTCGAGAATGTTGAGGAAATCGTCCAGGTTTTTCTTGTCCCAGGTGACTGACTTCCTATTCCCATCAAACAGTTTTATGATTTGATAGATGGTCTCGTTCAGGAATCTGACTTTGTCCTCAAACTACACAGGATGATACAAAAAAATACAAAAAAAGTTAGAAACAGTATAGGCTTCCGTTATGGCATCAATATTACATGGGGTCAAGACCACTATACCAAAGCATATCAGAACATGATAAGTCACAATTCGAGTATTTACCTCGGCATCATATATGTGTCTGTAAAGTGATGTTGGGAAAAGGACAGGGGCATTCTGCTTTGTGATATCTCCTCCCTGGAAAACAATCAATATAGTATGTCAAATCAGGTGTCAAATACTTAAAGAGCAATCAAGACTGACATAAAGTATAGCTTATACTGCAAGTACAGTAGGCCTAATGTAGACAGCCTCTCTGGACCGCTCTGTCATTATATCCTTAGCCTATATTTGAATATACATTGTAAAATGGCGCTAACAGTTTTCTAACACAGAGGCTAAACATGAAACATATGACTATTTTACTTGGTTGATTGTTTTGCTGTCCTTAATACATGCATTCAGTCTCCTCTTACAGTGTGCTGATAGATAACTCACCATCTGCTCCAGCTGGGAAAGGTATTCTGCGCTCAAGTGACCGAAGTGGTGTTGGATCCAGTCACAGCAATGACACACGCTCTGCATACTGCAAATAATAAGAAAAAGACACGTCCAACTCTGCATTGTACACATTGTAAAGAGCAGTTTCTTTTGCTTTTAGCTTTCCAGATGAGTTTGAACATCTTGGCGGTGTGAAGTAGTTTTACTGTGGAGTTAGGAAAGGGAAAACTGTATGGAGAATTTCCCCCGATCAACCTACCGGAGGCGGGGACTTTCATTTTCCAGACTACAACATGCAGCAATAAGAATTGCATGCCTCCTCCGTCTTCTGGACCTAAAAATCCCAGTAAATCTATACACATTCTCCTTGAAATCAGCGTTGAATTATAGTTGAACCAAAATATAAGATTATTAAATGTACATATCGGCTAGGCTATTAGCGAGAATAGGATATTCGCGAGCATTGCTTTCAACTGCTAATAACTTCGCGTGAACGATTTTTTAAAAAGGCTGATAACAAAATCGTCGAAGTCGAAATAAAACCCACAGTTCTTTAAGAACTCTGGACATATAATACATAAATTTAGTGGGTTTCTTTCAAAGGTAGTCCGAAATACTGTTCCGCAGTCCTCTGCTGTTGCGATACAACTTAAAAGTGATTTGGAGACGTCAAAGCCCTACCCCCACCACGCAACTTTCATTTTCACAATGACGCAACCAACTTTCACCCTACTGTTGTCTGCTGGTGATGCAACGTTGACAAGCAACGACAACATGATTTGTGGGAACGTTCGATTTTGTCGTTTTCTTTACAACTGTAAATATCATATACTGTAGGGAAGTGGTCACCAAAACTGTCTTGCACGGTCCTGGAGACCAGAAGGAGGAGGTGCAGGCTTTTGTTCCAACCCAGTAGAACACACCTGTTCCATCAGGGTCTTGATAAGATGTCATAGATGGTTTCATCCTGAAATGTCATATTGTAGGCTAAAATATGAGATGTAGCCTAACTATTCTGCTGGGAATTTATTCATAAAGCGCCTTAGAGTAGGAGTGCTGGACCCCCTCTGTCCATTCATTGTAATCTAAAAGGCAAAACTGATCCTAGATCAGCATCCCTGAGATGCTTTATAAATGCGGGTCTTGGTGTTATTCAATATAGCCTTATTGATAAGCATTATGTTTAAAATACATTTTATCTATTGGGGACCAGCAATGAGGATGAATCACAGGAGTGACACTTGAAACGGGATACCAAATAGTCAGAGAGCAATATTTCCCATCACGTACAGGTCCAGCCAAAGGTTTGGACACACCTACTCATTCAAGGGTTTTTCTTTATTTTTACCCCATTCTACATTGTAGAATAATAGTGCACACATCAAAACTTTGAAATAACACATCAAATCAAAATATATTTTGTATTTTTGATTCTTCAAAGTAGCCACCTTTATGACAGCTTTGTACACTCTTAGCATTCTCTCATCCAGCTTCACGATGTAGTCTCCTGGAATGCATTTCAATGAACAGTTGTGCCTTGTTAAAAGTACATTTTTTGAATATATTTCCTTCTTAATGCGTTTGAGCCAATCAGTTGTGTTGTGACAAGTTAGGGGTGGGACACAGAAGACAGCCCTATTTGTTTAAAGACCAAGTCCATATTTTGGAAAGAACAGCTAAAATAAGCAAAGAGAAACAACAGTCCATCATTACTTTAAGACATGAAGGTGAGTCAATCTGAAAGATGTCAAGAACTTTGAAAGTTTCTTCAAGTGCAGTCGGGAAAAACCATCAAGCGCTAGGATGAAACTACCTCTCATGAGGACAGCCAAAGGAAAGGAAGACCTAGAGATACCTCTGCTGTAGAGAATAAGTTCATTAGAGTACCTGCCTCAGAAATTGCAGCCCAAATAAATGCTTCACGGAGTTCAAGGAACAGACACACCTCAACATCATCTGTTCAGAGGAGACTGTGTGAATCAGGCCTTCATGGTCGAATTGCTGCAAATAAACCACTACTAAAGGACACCACTAAGAAAATAGACTTGCTTAGGCCAAGAAACACAAGCAATGGTCATTAGACCGGTGGAAATCTGCCTTTTGGTCTGATGGGTCAAAATTTGAGATTTTTGGTTCCAAACGCTGTGTCTTTCTGAGACACGTCTTTGTGAGGTGAAGGGATGATCTCCGCATGTATCGTTCCCACCATGAGGCAAGTAGGAGGAGGTGTGATGGTGTGTGGGTGCTTTGCTGGTGACACTGTCTGTGATTTATTCAGTATTCAAGACACACTTAACCAGCATGACTATCACAGCATTCTGCAGCGATACACCATCAGATCTTGTTTGTGCTTAGTGGGACTATCATTTGTTTTTCAACATGACAATTACCCAACACACCGTCAGGCTGTGTATGGGCTATTTGACCAAGGAGGAGAATGATGGAGTGCTGAATCAGATGACCTGGCCTCCACAATCACTCAACCTCAACCCAGTATGTTTGGGATGAGTTGGACCTCAGAGAGAAGGAAAAGCAGCCAACAAGAGCTCAGCATATGTGGGAACTCCTTCAAGACAGTTAGAAAAGAATTCCAGGTGAAGCTGTTTGAGAGAATGCCAAGAGTGTACAAAGCTGTCATCAAGGCAAAGGGTGGCTATTTTGAAAAATCTCAAAAATAACATACAGTTGAAGTCGGTAGTTTGCACACACACTCAGGTTGGAGTCATTAAAAATTGTTTTTCAACCACTCCACAAATGTATTGTTAACGAACTATAGTTTTGGCAAGTCGGTTACGACATCTTCTTTGTGCATGAGACAAGTAATTTTTCAAACAACTGTTAACAGACAGATTATTTCACTTATAGTTCATTGTATCACAATTCCAGTGGGTCAGAAGTTTACATACACTAAGTTGACTGTGCATTTAAACAGCTTGGAAAATTCCAGAAAATTATGTCATGGTTTTAGAAGCTTCTGATAGGCTAATTGACATAATTTGAGTCAATTGGAGGTGTACCTGTGGATGTATTTCAAGGCCTACTTTAAAACTCAGTGCCTCTTTGCTTGATATCATGGGAAAATCAAAAGAAATCAGCCAAGACCTCAGAAAATAAATTGTAGACCTCCACAAGTCTGGTTCATCCTTGGGAGCAATTTCCAAACGCCTGAAGGTACCACGTTCATCTGTACAAACAATAGTATAAGTATAAAAACAATGGGAACACGCAGCCATCATATCGCTCAGGAAGGAGACGTGTTCTGTCTACTAGAGATTAACGTACTTTGGTGCGAAAAGTGCAAATCAATCCCAGAACAACAGCAAAGGACCTTGTGAAAGTACCTATATCCACAGTAAAACGAGTCCTATATTGTCATAACCTGAAAGGCCGCTCAGCAAGGAAGAAGCCACTGCTCCAAAACCGCCATAAAAATGCCAGACTACGGTTTGCAACTGCACATGGGGACAAAGATCGTACTTTTTGGAGAAATGTCCTCTGGTCTGATGAAACAAAAATAGAACTGTTTGGCCATAATGACCATCGATATGTTTGGATGAAAAAGGGGGAGACTTGCAAGCCGAATAACACCATACCAACCGTGAAGCACGGGATTGGCAGCATCATGTTGTGGGGGGTACTTTGCTGCAGGAGGGACTGGTGCTCTTCACAAAATTGATGGCATCATGAGGCAGGAAAATTATGTGGATATATTGAAGCAACATCTCAAGACATCAGTCAGGAAGTTAAAGCTTGGTCGAAAATGGGTCTTCCAAATGGACATTGACACCAAGCGTACTTGCAAAGTTGTGGCAAAATGGCTTACGGACAACAAAGTTAAGGTATTGGAGTGGCCATCACAAAGCCCTGGCCTCATTTCTATAGAAAATATGTGGGTAGAACTGAAAAAGCGTGTGCGGCCAAGGAGGCCTACAAACCTGACTCATTTACTCCTGCTCTTTCAGGAGGAATGGGCCAAAATTCACCTAACTTATTGTGGGAAGCTTGTGGAAAGCTACCCGAAATATTTGACCCAAGTCAACCAATTTAAAAGCAATGCTACTAAATACTAATTTAGTGTATGTAAACTTCTGACCCACTGGGTATGTGACAAAATAAATAAAAGCTTAAATAAATCATTATCTCTACTATTATTCGGACATTTCACATTCTTAAAATAAAGTGGTGATCCTAACTGACCTAAAACAGGGAATTTTTACTCTGAGTAAATGTCAGGAATTGTGAAAAACTGAGTTTAAATGTATTTGGCTAAGGTGTATGTAACCTTCCGACTTCAACTGTATATGGCACCCCTGAAGAATCTATACAGAACCCTTTTCTAAGAGTGTGTATAATTTTTGAATAAACGGACACACACACAGCTTATATTTGTTGGAATTGTGCTAGCAATTTTGTTCAAATGTAATATGTGAGTCACCCGTTGAATGAAGACAAATTTCTCCATGAAACGTTATCCTAAATGTTAACTTATTCCTTCTCATAATTCCGTATCAACCTCATCTTCAATTAAAAACAATTAACGCCTTTAGAATACACTTTAAGACAATAAATCATTTGACTGTCATCATATCACTGTAAAACATTGTTGATTTGTATAGTTGTTAATAATTTAAAGTACACATATACTGGATATCATGTAATATAATTCTAATTTTGAATTTTGAATGTTATTTCAATTGAGTAAAGCAATCGCTCTTAAAACCATACTGTTACTCTTCAGTCCCTAGAGTGGAAAGATAATACATGCAGACGTCCCATCAATGTATATATCTGGATGAATAACATCAATATGTATTTAAAAGTCCATTAAACACACGACTATGGAAAACTTTGACAGATGATCTACCTGACGGGCCTTTTGAATACTCTGACAGATGATCGACCTGACAGGCCTATTTTTTACGCACACATGCCTACAGGCCCAGATTCAAAAGCACCCACATTATAGGCTCCAATTTAAATGTTAAGGTCTGTACTGCCTGTTCACTGCATAGGCTGCCAGTGTCTTATTCTGAAAACCGGGAGCATATAGGAGGGGCTCTCCCAAAATATGTCAGACCCCCCAACCCCGTTTCTTAAACGAAACAACGCGATGTTGAGTGTGTAATTGATATAACCCATACAAGGTTGATCTGTATTTTAAGTAGGCAGTTGTGGTCACAAACTACAATTACCCTTCAAGCAAGTGGTTACAACGTAGGCGGAGACCATAGTTTCGGTGTGCAAATGAAAAGGACAATATAAAATGCTATTGTTTTCGAAGTGAAAAGCCAAACTCAGTTTTGTTCTATATGGTGATATTTATTTAGGCCATAGTCGGACTGAAATGGATTCCCCCTGTTTGATAGGCCAATATTTCATGAGAAAGGAGCAAATAAATCAAGATGTCGTTTCCGTGCATTTTCTCCAGACGTAAAACAACACTCTCAGGTATGAAAGTGTACGGGGACTTCCGCCTTTCACTTTTGGAACACCTTGCAGAGTTATTCGACACAGGTTGGAGCATGGCAGAACTCGGAATTTGAGAAATGGATCGATCAGGAAGAACAATTTCTCTCTTTATCCTTTTCGGAAAACTTTTTTTTTGTCGGAATTATACAAAATAGGCTATCTTTCGGGAGGGCACCACCACGTTGATTGCGGACAGACCGATAACTACAATAGCCCCAAGCTAAAATGAGTTCAATCAGTATTTGGATGTGCTTGGTCCTGACGATTTGCACCTGGCATAAAACCATTGGATGCACTTGGATGAAGACACCTCCTCGGTCTCCGAGCATGTTCCAAGTGTTCAGCAACAACACCATAACTATGCTTCAGAAAATGGTAGGATACGGTGATGTTTTTCACTTGTTCCTGGTCATTGAGCTGTTGCCATCTTTTCAACATTTCATGTGCTGTTGTGTGTTGAATTTAATTCCCTGACTCCTTTATGTACAGTTATAATAATGCAATATTTGTTTGAAATATTTTGGCATCTCAGGGTCATACATTCTCTGGAGAACCTCACATCACTTTCCCTGACAAGCAATACAGACAAGTCGATAATTTAAAGGTAGGAAATATGCATAGTCTCAACTCTTTAAGAAAAAAGAATTTTTCATCCATCACCCTTTTTTCTAAGAGTGGACAGTTAATTCGGAAAGAATTCAGGGCCATTTACATGTTCCACATTTTGTTAGGTTACAGCCTTATTCTAAAGTGGTTCATTTCCCCCCTCACCAATCTACACACAATACCCCATAATGATTTGTCCCCAAACACGGCCGATTGTGATACAGCCTGGAAAGAACGAGTTTATGTAGTGACACCTCAAGCACTGAGATGCAGGGCCTTAGACCCTAAAGCACTTTTTTGTTTAGTTTTTTCATAAATTTGCAAACATGTCTAAAAACATGTTTTGGCTTTGTCATTATGGAGTATTGTGTTCATATTGATGGGAGAAAAATATATTTGAGCAATTTTAGAGTAAGGCATGCACTAATACAAATCACTCTTCTTCTAGGCTGACGAACAGATTGCCTTCATTTCGCAAACTCTGAATGCTATAAAGAAATTGTACAGCAGTTGTAAATACGAGTCCACCTCCTCTAACCAGAAAGCATTTGACAAGTTTATGAATGATCTCTATCGCCAGACCTCGGAGCTGGACCAATGCGTAAGTAATTTGTGCCTCTTAACATTAACGCAAAAAGGAAAACATTATCATATCCTATGATATTAAATGAATTATTTGTATGTTGTTCCAACAGGTAAAGGCTATGAAAACTAGACTATCAAAATCTGTCAAAAGAGTGAACAAAAAGATGAGCCTTTACTTCAAATTCCTTGTGAATTATTTGAAACTCGCGGTAGGTTGATCAATTTGTCTTACAAAGAGAGTACATTCACCAAATCTGGATGTATTTATGTGATGATACAACATTTGTCTATTCTAAAATCTTAACAATTGTATTTTTATTTATGCAGGAATACAGCGCAAGCGGCTGGGAAGACATAAGGTCAGTGGTGCTGGCACACCTACAAAGACTAGACATGACATTAAGTATCCAATGAGCGTTAGGTTCGTGTGGTGTAGAGATTATTTATGTCTATTTATTATAACTATTTATTTACATGTTTATTTTTGTTTTTTAATCTATTCATTTATTGTGTAGCAATGTATTCACAACTCTGGAGTAAAATATTTTTTTATACTGAATAATTATGTGATTGATTTAGGCTAAACACAATGTAACAATGTTTTCCTGCATTTATTTTGTATTTATGAAGGCCTTTGCATACTATATTTATTATTGCAACCTGATACGAAGTGTTTGTTATTGTAATGATGAAATGTATTTAATACTGAAATATATTTTTTTATCAAATCAAATGTAATTGGTCGCATGCACATATTTAGCAGATGTAATAACGGGTGTAGCGAAATGCTTGTGTTCCTAGCTCTACCAGTGCACTAATATCTAACAATACACACAAATCTAAAAGAAAAAGAATGGACATAGGAAATATAGAAATATTAGGACGAGCAATGTCGGAGTCTGGAGTATATATATACAGTATCAGTCAAAAGTTTGGACACACCTACTCATTCAAGGGTTTTTCGTTATTTGTACGATTTTCTACAATGTAAAATAATTGTGAACAAATCAAAACTATGCAATAACACATATGGAATCATGTAGTAACCCAAAAAAGTGTTAATCAAATTCCTCAAAGTAGCCACCCTTAGCCCTTTGTAGTAGCTGGCTAGTGACAGTTACTAAGCTCAGGGCAGGGTACTGGGTGGAGAGTAGCTAGTGATGGCTATTTAACAGTCTGATGGCCTTAATCTAACATATTTACATGTAGGCATAATAAAATGGCCTTGGTTAGCCTGACGATGTCACATGTGGTAAACAGTGTTGTTGTGACTTAACTTGGTAGAACAAGTCTGCCCAATGTACCTAGTAAGCAAAATGACTTTGAAAAGAAGTCTGAAAGAAGTTAGGTTTATTCTGGGTTCTGAATGAAAATTACAAATAAAATAAAAACATTTTCCGGGCGTTTAAAAAACATATTTTCAGAATGTTGAAAGTAGAGAAGGTGTATTTTCTGGACATTGAAAATATACATTTTCCGAATTTTGAAAATACATGTTTTACGGAAGTTGAAATCTGGTTAATTTTCTAACCGGAATGAACGTTGACAATATAATACTTAGACATTGCATTGACAAAATATGTATTTTTTAAATATGTATTTTTTTGGTAATTCATTCAATGGCCAAATTTCAGCTGCACTGTCACGCCCTGGTCTTAGTATTTTGTGTTTTCTTTATTATTTTGGTCAGGCCAGGGTGTGACATGGGTTTATTATATGGTGTGTTTTGTCTTGGGGTTTTAGTAGGTATTGTGGCTTAGTAGGGTTATCTAGTAAAGTCTATGGTTGCCTGAAGTGGTTCTCAATCAGAGCAGGTGATTATCGCTGTCTCTGATTGGGAACCATATTTAGGCAGCCATATTCTTTGAGTGTTTCGTGGGTGATTGTTCCTGTCTCTGTGTTAGTTTGCACCAGAATAGGCTCAGTCACTTTGGTTTTTCTTTTTTCCTTGTTTTGGAAGAGAAGAGAACGAGCGCCATTCTCCTTGCGGAGATGGTGCTAAATACATCAACACGGTCGGTCCCTGGGATTGGGCTGGCCAACACGATTCGGTTTGCTTGGAAGGAAAAGGAGTTGGAGCCTTTAGGACGGGAAACTTTTGGAAGGATAATATTGATGGGGATTCTAAAGCTGACGGTGAAGGACGTGTTTTGTTTCCAAGGCAACTCGTTGGAGGGAGCATACGACGTGGCACTATATACAGAGGAGAAACACAATGATATCCTGAGAAGGGCAAGAGCAGTGGGAGGTGAGAGGCCGATGAGCCACTATGAAATAACAAGCCTGGCGAAGAACAACTTTAGGGTTGTAACTGTCAACATTTACAACCCATACGTTAAGGACGAAGAGGTGAGGGCCTTTCTGGGGAGATACATGGATAACGTCTCCTCAGCAAGGCACCTCAAAGACTCCCTTGGGTTTTGGAATGGGAGGAGAGGCTTCCAGGCCCTCCTCAGGGAGGACCCAAAGGGACATGGTGGCTACCTCCATCCTCCTGCTATGTTCTCCCTAGGGGCTGACAGGGGGACATTGTTTTATGCACGTCAGCCCCCATTTTGCAGCCGCTGTATGGCCTACGGCTACATATTCGCCTCGTGCAGCACAAGAAAATGCAGATTTTGTGGATCTGAGGAACACGAGGCGAGGGATTGTGACAAGCCTAAGGCGTGCCACGGGTGTGGCTCGTCAGCACACCTGTGGCGGGGGTGCCCGGCTCGTCAGAGGTCATATGCGTCTGCGGCTGGGGGGGGAGCAGGAGCGGGGGATGGGGGAAGAAGAGGAGGGGAAGGAAGCACGCCTCATGACCAGAGTACAGGTCCAGAGGGGAAGGCCGCAAGGAAGGAGGAGGAGCAAGAAGCGGCGGATGGAAGAGAGAAGGAAACGGAAGGTACGGGAGTAGGAGAACCAGGAAAAGCGGCGGAAGAAGGCAACCGAGTGGAGGAGCATGAGAGAGAAGAAAGCGAGGGAGGAGTGTTGGAGAAGGAGACGGTGGAAGAGCAAGTGGACTGGGGGGAAAGTGCCCTGGTGGAAGAGATGAGGGGTATGGTGGAGGAGCTGGCGGGGGGGGAGGGTGGTATCTCTCCACTGCCGCCATCACCAAAGAAGAGAATGAAGAGGAGGGTGCGATTGGCCGACAGTGAGAGGGAGGGGATGGTCAAGAGAGTGATGGGGGTGGGAGAAACCTCTGGGTTGCTGCTGGTTTCCCCAGGCCCTCAACTTCTGTTGGGCGGGGACACACCTAACAAGACTCAGGACTGGGTACAGGAGGAGGTGGGGAGTTTTTTGTTTGGTGACTCAGCCTCCCCGATTTTTTTTCCAAACCAGCT
Source organism: Oncorhynchus kisutch (assembly GCF_002021735.2). NCBI lineage: Eukaryota > Metazoa > Chordata > Actinopteri > Salmoniformes > Salmonidae > Oncorhynchus > Oncorhynchus kisutch. Next base: position 49,523,887 of record NC_034183.2, on the reverse strand, counting down.
GCAGCACTGGGGAGGGGGAGGAGTGTGGGGGTAGACCCAGGGTGCAGGGCACCCCAGAGCCAAACACTATTCCTGCATCCTGGGTTGGTGAGATAGAGGAAGAGGGGGGGATGTCGGGAGTACGGATGGTGTTTTCACCGGTAGATATGGAGCAGGGGAGCATCGGGTGAGTCTCCTGTTTTTGTTTTTTTCTGTCTGGGTTTAGAATTTGAGTGTATTACATGTTTTTATTTTATTCTTTCATGGGGTCTAATTTTACTTTTGTTACTTTAAATGTAAGGGGTTTAAGGGATTTTGTTAAGAGAAGGGCGGTTTTTAGTTATTTGGAAGGTGTGGGGTTTGATTTTTGTTTTTTACAGGAGGTTCACCTGAGGGATGGAGGGATGTCGGTAGGTTTAAGAAGGAGTGGGACAAGGGGGAGTCGGTTTGGGGTATTGGGGGGGTGCACTCATCGGGGGTAGGGATTTTGTGTGGGCACAGGGAGGTAAAAGTGGAGGATTCTTTTGTGGTAATGCAGGGGAGGGTTATAGGGGTGGATGTCACGATAAGGGATTGTAAATTTAGATTAGTGGTGGTGTATGGGCCACAGGTGGTGGCAGACAGGAGGGAGATGGTGGACTGTCTGTGTGTCACAAATAGGAAATTAGTGATAGGGGGGATTTTAATACAGATTTAGGAATAGGGGGGATAGCAGTGCAGGCGCCATTACCAGGCTAATGGCTTGCCATGGTCTGGTAGATGGTGGTCTGCACACTACTCCGAAAATGGCCGGTCCTACATGGCGCAACTCCAGGGGGGTTGAGCGGAAGCTCGACTATATTTTTGTACCCAGGTCTTTGGGTAAGTTGTCAGAGCGGCTGTTGCATGTTTTCTTTTCGGATCACGACGGGGTGCTCCTGCAGGTGGGGTGGCCAGTCTGCCTCTTTGGTAGGGGGTACTGGAAGTTAGATCGGGATGTGCTGGAGGAGCAGGCTTTTGTTGACAGGTTTTATGGTTTCTTTTGGAGGCTTGAAGGCCTCCGGTCCATGTGCGAGGGGGTGTTAGAGTGGTGGGAATTAGTTAAGGTGAGGATTAGGGCTTTTATAATAGGGTATTGCAAGAGGGAAAAAAGGGAGGAGAGGAGGGAGGTGGATCGTATCCAAAGGTTAATTGAACTCGAGTACGAGGCAGGCAACCTCGGCGGGTCATTTGACTGGGAGAGATCCGCAACCCTAAAGGCGCAGCTCAGGGAGTTGCAGGAGCGGAAGGCTCGAGCTTTCCTGGAGCGTGCGCATAGTGGCTTTCTAGAACACAATGAGACTTGTTCTGCTATGTTCTTTAAGTCGGTTAGGGCCAGACAGAGTAGGAAGGTAATGCATGGCGTTAGGGAAGAAAATGGTAGTATAGTTAGAGAACCAGAGGATATGGTCAGGGTGACAACTGATCATTTCCAAGGTTTATTTAAGGAAAGGGAAATAGATGTAGAGCAGGGAAATGTGTTTTTAGAACACTTGTCCAGGCGGTTGCCGGAGGACATTAGAGAAGTGATGGAGGCCCAGATTTCACTAGAAGAGGTTGAGAGCGCTCTTAGGAGGATGGGAAAAGGGAAGGTGCCTGGAATGGATGGGCTGCCGGCTGAGTTTTATCTCAAGTTTTGGGGTATACTTGGACCAGTGGTCCTCGAAGTCTTGAAGGCCATCCTTGAGATGGGGGTCCCGGGGGGAACAATGGCTGTTGGTGTGCTGTCACTTTTATATAAGAAGGGGGAAGTAACAGACCTTGGCAACTGGCGGCCGTTGACCATGCTGTGCGTAGATTACAAGCTACTTGCAAAGGTTTTAGCAGACCGGTTGCGCACAGCCCTTCCCTACGTCGTCCATGAGGATCAGACGTGCGGGGTAGAGGGCCGCTCTATTAGACGGAACCTACAGTTAATCAGGGACTCCATCGCTTGGGTTGAAGATAGAGGACTGCCTTTAATGGTAGCAGCGCTAGATCAGGCGAAAGCCTTTGATCGCGTGAATAGATCCTTTTTATTCAGAGTGTTAGGTCGATTAGGATTTGGGGAGAAGTTCATAGGATGGATTCGTACATTATATGTCGGAGCGGGGTGCCGAGTTAGTGTAAATAGTCACTTGGGTGACATTTTTGACCTCTCGTCTGGGGTCAGGCAGGGGTGCCCACTCTCGGCTCTCCTCTTCGTTCTGTACATGGAGCCTCTGGGGGCTGCCATTAGGGCAGACACAGGGGTGGAAGGCTTGTTGATCCCTGGAAGTGGTGGGCTGCGTGTTAAGATGACGCAGTACGCCGACGACACTTCCTTGCTGCTGTGCAAGGACTCGTGCCTGACAAGGTCCCTTGACATCTTTGGGGATTTCACTCGAGCGTCGGGAGCGGTTCTGAACCATGCAAAGTCTTCCGTTAAGTTTTTCGGAAGATGGCGCGGTAGAACGGATGTGCCCGGGGGGTTATCTCTCTGTGAGGGGGCCCTGAGGATTCTCGGGGTCCATTTTGAGACCTCTGGCTCAGCGACGCTGAACTGGAACATGGGTATCGCAGTGGTACAGAGGAAGCTAGCGATGTGGAAGGCTAGGTATTTGTCTTTTATGGGCAAGGTCCTGGTCCTAAAGGTGGATGTGTTGCCGTCTCTTTTGTATTTGGCGTACATCTACCCATTGCCGGCTTGCCTGAGGAGGCCTCTAGTGAGGCTTGTGTTTCAGTTCATGTGGAGTGGCAGGTACGAGTGGGTCGCCAGGGCACGCATGCTCTGTCCCATCGGGGAGGGAGGTAGGGGGGTACCACATCTCCCTCTCAAGCTGGACGCAATTTTTGTTTCTTTCTTGTTAACGGAGCTTGCTCATCCAGTGATACACCCGTCCGGTTACCTCCTGCGGGTATTCTTCTCGTATCAGGCGAGAAGCGTAATGGTGTGGTCTAACACGGGTCCTCGGGCAGAACAGCTGCCGTGGCACTTTGGCCATGCGGCCAAGTGGTTGCGTGCGCACCCTGAGGTTGAAGTTGCCCGAGTAGGTTTAGATCACAGGCACCTGTACGAGGAGGTCAGACAGGCAGGGAGTCCGGCGCCTGTAGTGGGCATCTCGGCAGTGGTCTGGGAGGGAGTGCAGGCGCGGGGCCTGGACAACAGGCTCAAGGACCTGAATTGGTTGAGCCTGCCGGTGCTTGCCGGTACGTTCCATCATGTACCGGCATAGTTTGGCGCAATCCCCTCACCTGTCCAAGATCCTCTTGTGGCAGGGAGGAGACTGTGCGCCATGTCTTTTGGGACTGTGCCTTTGCCGGAGTAGTATGGGCTAGGGCACGGGTGTTGTTAGGTTTGGTAAGAGGGGATTTTGTATTGACGTGGGCCAGGTTAGAGAGAGGTGTAGGGAGAGCAAGAGGGACGGATAGGGACAGGTTTCTGCTCTGGCTTCTCATGAGTCTCTTTAAACGGGGGCTGTGGGAAGCCAGGCAGAACATGGTGAATACAGGGAGAGATTGGGGGGTGGAAGGGATAGTGAGGAGGCTGGAAGGAGATTTGAGGGGGAGGATGGAGAGGAAGTGGGGGCAGCATGCTGCCCAGGAGAGGTGGAAGGGGGGTTTAGGGCTGGGTGTCATTTAGATTTGTAAGGGGATAGATTAGGGACGGGAGATAGGGAAAGGTAGTTTGTAGGATGACGGGGAGGGAAGATGCTCCCCTGAGGTTTTGTTTGGGGTTTTTGTTTAGTTAAATTAAAATACCATTATTGAAGTATGAATGAAAATGATGAGTTGTAAAGAATGAATGGTATTGAATGTAATAATTTTTTTTTTTAAATATATAAGAAAATAGGCTGTTTCGGTTTTCATGTTACGTTTATTGTTTTTGTATTGTTCGTGTTTATTCGGTTATTAAACATGTATCAAAATTACCACGCTGCATTTTGGTCCGATCCTTGCTACAGAAAACCGTAACATGCACATACATTCTCAACAAAGAATAATACATTTTAAATCCATTTAATATAGGAAAGAGCCAACTGAAGATTGCAACATGTAATATTTATTATTGCTCCCATCTGTCACAATGTTAACTTTTTCAAATGTTTTAAAACAGCCATCGATGTTCAAAGTATCCAACCTACAAATTTAAAAAAAGACCACGTCAACTACAATAACATCCTCAGTAAAGGTTACATAAATATTTTTTTCTTGCTATGACTAACATATGTTGTTGTTTATCTACAGTGCATTCGGAAAGTATTCAGACTCCTTGACTTTTTCCAAATTGATTAATAACTTCTTATGGTTGGGGGCAATATTGAGTAGCTTGGGTGAATAAGGTGCCCAGAGTAAACTGTCTGCTACTCAGGCCCAGTTGCTAATATATACATAGTATTAGTATATTTGGATAGAAAACACTCTGAAGTTTCTAAAACTGTTTGAATAATGTCTGTGAGTATAACAGAACTCATATGGCAGGCAAAAACCTGAGAAAAAATCCAACCAGGAAGTGGGAAATCTGAGGTTTGTAGTTTTTCAACTCATTGCCTATGAGTTGATACAGTGTCTATGGGGTCATATTGCACTTCCTAAGGCTTCCACTAGATGTCAACAGTCTTTAGAACCTTGTTTGATGCTTCTACTGTGAAGGAGGGGGGGAATGGGATATGAATGAGTCAGAGGTCTGCCAGAGTGGCATAAGCTGGTCACGCTTGCACTTGCGAGAGGTAGCTTGCGTTCCATTGCAATTCTACAGACAAAGGAATTCTCCAGTTGAAACATTGATGATTTATGTTAAAAACATCCTAAAGATTGATTCTATACATCGTTTGACATGTTTCTACGCACTGTAACGGAACTTTTTTACTTTTCACCTGGCCTGCGCGTCATGAATTTGGATTACTGGGCTAAACGCGTGAACAAAAAGAGCTATTTGGACATAAATGATGGACTTCATCGAACAAATCAAACATTTATTGTCGAACTGGGATTCCTGGGAGTGCATTCTGATGAAGATCATCAAAGGTAAGTGAATATTTATAATGCTATTTCCTTTAGCTGGAAAAAATGGCTGTGTTTTTCTGTGACTAGGTGCAGACCTAACATAATCGTTTGGTGTGCTTTCGTCATAAAGCCTTTTTGAAATCGGACACTGTGGTGGGATTAACAACAAGTGTATCTTTAAAATGGTGTAAAATACTTCTATGTTTGAGGAATTTTAATTATGAGATTTGTCACAGGCCGGCTCATAGCCTGTGGCAAAAATGAGGGGACGCGAACAACAGGTATAGGCCAATTAAAAAAACGTAATTTATTGTAAACAAAACTATTAACTTTAAACTAAGAAAAATGAATGAGGTGTGGAAGTATCATAATGTAAGGTGTATGTAAAGTGCATGGATGCGTGAATCTGTGTGTGTGAATGACTGAGTGAAAACTATGCAAAACTACAAAAGAACAAACAAAACAGGTTCATACCTGGAGGAGCAGAGAGAGAGAGAGAGAGAGGTGATTAGTGACAGTTTAATTAAATACCTTGAGCCCAGGTGACTCCAATTACTAACGACCCTCCTCTGCCAGAGATTTCTGGTTGTTTTGAATTTGGCGCCCTGCACTTTCACTGGCTGTTGTCATATCGATCCCGTTAGAGGGACTCAAGCCATAAGAAGTTGTTTTTTCCCCCCCTCGTCAATCTACACACTACCCCATAATGACAAAGCAAAAACAGGTTTTTCAAAACATTTTCTGCAAATTAACAATTAAAGCTAAAATATAACATTTACATAAGCATTCAGTGGCGGCAGGTAGCCTAGTGGTTAGAGCATTGGGCCAGTAACCAAAAGGTTGCTAGATTGTATCCCTGAGCTGAGAGTCTTCTTGCGTATGACGCTACAAGCTTGGCACACCTGCATTTGGGGAGTTTCTCTCATTCTTCTCTGCGGATTCTCTCAAGCTCTGTCAGGTTGGATGGGGAGTGTCGCTGCACAGCTATTTTTAGGTCTCTCCAGAAATGTTTGATCAGGTTCTAGTCCGGGCTCTGGCTGGGCCACTCAAGGAAAGATTACATATTTTATACACAATGCCTATCAATTAAGGCTCCATCGAGTAACACCAAGGTCCGTATTGACAAATAATCTCTGAGAGTAGGGGTGCTGCTCTAGGACACATTTAGCCTTTTAGATTATAATGAATGGACAGAGGGGGTCCTGATCCTTGATCAGCAGTCCTACTCGGAGATGCTTTATGAATAAATGCAAGACCAGCAGAATAATTAGGCTACATCTCATATTTTAGCCTACAATATGACATTTCAATATGAAACCACCTATGACATCTTATCAAGACCCTGATGGAACAGGTGTGATCGTACTGGGTTGGAACAAAAGCCTGCACCTCCTGCTGGTCTCCAGGGCCTTGAAGATAGTTTTGGTGACCACTTCCTTACACTATATGATCTTTACAGTTGTACAGGCTTTGTACATTATTAATTAATCCCAATATTCTACACAAAAAGGGAGAAATAAACCAATGCCAAGAGTTGACTTTGCATAGTCATTAAAAAATTTGCACAACGCCATGAAACAAACACACAAACACACACACACAACAGTAGGTTATATCAACACTATTCAGGAAAAATATCCTGATATCGTAGCCTAAACCAAGGAACTATAGTCACGTATTATTTTTTATTTTCCCCTTGAAAGGAAAACGACCAATAGAAAGTTCCAACAAATCATGTTCTCATTGCTTGTGAACATTGCATCACCAGCAGACAACTGTAGGGTGAACGTTGGTTACGTCATTGTGAAAATGAATGTAGAAAGATCAGAGTAGTGACGCTGACGTCTCCCATTCACTTTTCATTTGAAGCGCAACAGCAGAGGACTTTCCGGAGCTGCGGAACAATATTTCGGACTAACTTTGAATGAAACCCACAAAAGTAATGTCTTATATGGCTACATTTCTTAAGAAGTATGGATTTTATTTAGACTTTGACAATATTGTTATCCGAATTTTTTTACCGGTTCACGCAAAGTTATTAGCACTTGAAAGCATAGCTCGCATATAGCCTGTTATCGCTAATAGCCTAGCCGATATTTACATTCGAAGTTTGATGTTTAAATACACGTTAGCCAAATACATTTAAAATCAGTTTTTCACAATTCCTTACATTTAACCCAAGTAAAAATTCCCTGTTTTAGGTCTGTTAGTATCACCACCTTATTTTAAGAATGTGAAATGTCAGAATAATAGTAGCGATAATGATTTATTTAAGCTTTATTTCTTTCATCACATTCCCAGTGGGTTTACATACACTCAATTCGTATTTGGTAGCCTTGCCTTTAAATTGTTTAACTTGGGTCAAATGTTTCTGGTAGCCTTCCACAACGAATTTTGTGAATTCTGTCCCATTCCTCCTGGCAGAGCTGGTGTAACTGAGTCAGGTTTGTAAGGTCTCCTTGCTCGCACACGCTCTTTCAGGTCTGCCCATAAATTTTCTATGGAATTGAGGTCAGGGCTTTGTGATGGCCACTCCAATACCTTGACTTTGTTGTCTTTAAGCCATTTTGCCACAACTTTGGAAGTATGCTTGGGGTCATTGTCCAATTGGAAGACCCATTTGCGACCAATTTAACTTCCTGACTGATGTCTTGAGATGTTGCTTCAATATATCCACATCATTTTCCTGCCTCATGATGCCATCTATTTTGTGAATTACACCAGTGCTTCCTGCAGCAAAGCACCCCCACAACATAATGCTGCCACCCCCGTTCTTCACGGTCGGAATGGTGTTCTTCTGCTTTTTTATGGCGGTTTTGGAGCAGTGGCTTCTTCCTTGCTGAGCGGCCTTTTGTTTATGTTGATATAGGACTCGTTTTACTGTGGATATATATATACTTTTGTACCTGTTTCCTCCAGCATCTTCACAAGGTCCTTTGCTGTTGTTCTGGGTTTGATTTGCACTTTTCACACCAAAGTACGTTCATCTCTAGGAGACAGAACTCGTCTCCTTCCTGAGAGGTATGACCGCTACATGTTCCCATGGTGTTTACACTTGCGTACTATTGTTTGAACAGATTGCTCCCAAGGATGAACCAGACTTGTGGAGGTCAACCATTTTTTTTCTGAGGTCTTGGCTGATTTATTTTGAATTTCCCAGGTAGGCCTTCAAATACATCCACAGGTACACCTCCAATTGACTCAAATTATGTCAATTAGCCTATCAGAAGCTTCTAAAGCCATGACATCATTTTCGGGAATTTTTCAAGCTGTTTAAAGGCTCAGTCAACTTAGTGTATGTAAACTTCTGACCCACTGGAATTGTGATACAATGAATTATAAGTGAAATAATCTGTCTGTTAACAATTGTTGGAAAAAATTACTTGTGTCATGCACAAAGTAGATGTCCTAACTGACTTTCCAAAACTATAGATTGCTAACAAGAAATTTGTGGACTGGTTGAAAAATTAGTTTTAACGACTCCAATCTAAGTGTCTGTGAACTTCCGACTTCAACTGTATATTCAAAAAAAAAAAAAAATGAAGTGTGTTTTATCACTGGACAGGGTGGCCTGTTTTGAACAGTGTACTTTGAGCACTTATACAACTTTCGTTCCTTCCATGGAGATACTATTACATTATTAGAATTCCTAATTCTATGGTTCCAACCCATCTATGAAATTGTGTTCCTCAATCAATAACGTAATAGGAACAATATCCACAGAATAGACTGAAAAGGTGCACAGTGAATTCACTAACCCAAGCCCAGCTCATTTAATCCCTACCATTGTGTTGCTGAGTTATCATAATGCATCAGCAAATGTATATTATCCCAGAGGTATTGGAAGACAACATGTAAGTATGTCGCTCTTACTGCCCTGAATGATCCTACAGCTATTGTATGCAGCAATCATATTCCTATGTACCAGAGTTCTACTGTTAGCACTGAGATGGTGTACCCTAGCAGGAAGTCCACCGTGTGCAGCTCACCCTCCACTAACATAAATTACCCAAATCAAATCAAGCATGTCTACCTCTGCCAAGCCTCCCAGTAAAGTGTTACAGATAGCCCATGTTAACTTTGTACCTTATGAAACATGGTTAACAAAATCAATAATAACCTGGTTCAGCTTATCAATCAACCTACCTGGGTAGTTACAAACAGCACGGGATTGAAATCATCAGCATGTATTGAGCATATCTTTACGAATACTGCAGAAATCTGTTTAAAAAGCAGTATCCAAATCCATCAGACAACGTGATCACAATATAGTAGCCATATTTAGGAAAACCAGAAGGCTGGGCCTAATGTAGTGCATAACAGGTCATACAATAATATTTGTAGCGATTCCTTTGTTGTTGATTAAAATCATATTTGTTGGTTCATGATGTGTAAAGAGGAGCAACCAGACCTGCCTTAATTTTGCTGGACCCCAGGAAGATCCATAATACATACAAATACAAGCAGTGAGGTGAAATGGCCGAACTTTAGACTTCATTCAACACTATCAGTCTCTCTATTAATAACATCTATTTTTATTTCAAGGATGTGCAATGTAAACGCTGAGCAGCCATATGTTTCAAATTGCAGTCCCTGATTAAAAGAGAGTCTACAGACTAAATGTGTGAGCAAAATGTGGTCTCTGTGAAACACCTATTGAAACAATGGGTCTTCAAAAAAAATATTTTGGTTATCCCTACACAGAGTCTGAAAGTATGGTGTGCAATGTCCATAATTATATTGAACATGGGCCCTCATTTAATAAGGCAGAGCCCTGCACCACTATATTACAGAGTTATTTGTTTTTCATATTCAATATTTCCTGCTGAATAATTGCTTACTGTTATCATGAAATGCATTGCTCCAATGTAATTCTTTGCAGAGACATGTATGAAAACAGTTCACTTTCATTACGTTTTTCTGATTAATTTCACAGTAGCATAATTAAGAATCACCCATTGAAAATGGGGGCTTACAAATGGAACCATTCAACCTTCTTCACAGTGTTTGCCCTGTACAACTTGTCAGAACCGTAGGATAAAAAAACGGGGCATATATGCAGACAATGAAATCTCTTACAATATTCGATGATGACATTTCTCTAAAACAGGCTATAGGCTACATGTGCACCAGAACACGTAGGCTAAGTTATGAGGGGAAGAGGGACAAAATTATTAGGGTGAGGCACAGAACAGTAGAAATGAGTCTAATACATTTGGCTCTAAGTACATCTTGTACTCACACGTCTATACCCAGCGAGCGTTTGGAAACGCAAAGCTACATTCTGGGATTCGAACTACCATACGGCTACCCCACTACTTGGTATACAGGGAACGGATGGAGTAGGGAAATGTAACACTTTAAAATTCACAGAAAGTGCTCTGACATCCACATGATTTTTATTTTTATTTTTATTTCACCTTTATTTAACTAGGTAGGCTAGTTGAGAACAAGTTCTCATTGATAATTGTTCTACTTATTTTAAAGCTATATACAAACACACAGACTGTTCGTTTACGTTAATGTTTGTGGAGATCAGAATCCAAGATGGCGTAGCAGTCAGACGTCTTTTGTCCTCGTCTTGTTGTGTCCTGTGTATATATCTTTTTATATCCTTTTCTCCGCATATCTTTTTAATATTTTTTTTTAACTCAACTTCAAAACACTCTCCTGCAACCCGCCTCACCCAATGTGGTGCGGATCAGTTTTTTTTTCTAAAGTATTATTCACCTCGAACCCGAAATCCCCCAACAGAAGCTAGTGAGCCAACTAGCTACTAGCTAGTAGTCAGCAGCTAACCTTTAGCTCGGAAAGCTCTCGCCAGTCTGTACAACACGACTCAAACTAGAGCATACCAGGCCTATTTTCTCTCCATATCCCCAGATTCCTTCCACAAGCTCTGGACATTTTCACCTGGATCTTCGCAGCTAGCTAGCTGCTATCCAAGTACTGGCTATCGTCGGTCCCAGTGCAAGCACCAATTAGCCTGAAGCTAGCCCATGCTAGGCCCTTTCTCCCGGTTAGCTAAAGAAACCCCTCAGCGACTCCTGGGCTACAATACCCTGACCCCATCTGCTGTCAGTACGGGGCACAGAACCCCACCGATCCTTCACGACTGGACTACGACGTAATCTGCTCGAGGAGGTACTCAACTGGCCTCTACATCGCGACCACCCCTGTATGCCCGCTAGCAGCTAGCTGTCTAGAGCATATTGGACTGTTAGCTGTATAGATCCATCGGCCAATTTCTTGGGCCACTATACCTATTTTGCCAATTTGACTTGGACCTCTCTGCTACTTGGAACTCTACTAATCCATCATGACTGGTCTTTCAATGTCACTGCACGCGGAGGCCAAAACAGACTGTCCTCGGTCGAGACGTCCCTCTAAGGCCCTTCTGCTAGCTTGCTAGCACCTAATGCCTAGGTCTGCTAGCTGTTTGAATCGCCGTGTCTCCAGCCAGCCCAACCACTCACTGGACCCCTATTGATCACCCGGCTACGCATGCCTCTCCCTAATATCAAAATGCCTTGTCCATTACTGTCCTGGTTTGTGATTATTGCCTTATTTCACAGTAGAGCCTCTAGCCCTGCTCAATATGCCTTAACTTACCATTTAGTTCCACCTCCCACATATGCGGTGACATCACCTGGTTTAACCATCTCTAGAGACAATATCTCTCTCATCATTACTTAATGCCTAGGTTGACCTCCAATGTACTCACATCCTACCATACCCGGCCATCCGGGGTGTTAAGCATCTAAGCATGATGCCCACAATCTAAGCTTGATGCCCTCAATCTCACACAAATTATTAATGAACCCACCAGGTACAACCCCAAATCCGTAAACACGGGCACCCTCATAGATATCATCCTAACCAACTTGCTGTCCAAATACACCTCTGCTGTTTTCAACCAAGATCTCAGCGATCACTGCCTCATTGCCTGCATCCGTAATGGGTCTGCTAACGACCACCCCTCATCACTGTCAAACGCTCACTAAAACACTTCAGCTAGCTTTCTAATCGACCTGGCCCTGGTATCTTGGAAGGATATTGACCTCATCCCGTCAGTAGAGGATGCCTGGTTATTCTTTAAATGTGCCTTCCTCACCATCTTAAATAAGCATGCCCCGTTCAAAAAATGAAGAACCAGGAACAGAAATAGCCTTTGGTTCTCTCCAGACCTGACTGCCCTTGACCAGCACAAAAACATCCTGTGGAGTTCTGCATTAGCATCGAACAGCCCCCGTGATATGCAACTTTTCAGGGAAGTTAATATATACACAGGCAGTTAGGAAAGCTGGGGGTAATATTTTCAAGCAGAAATTTTCATCCTGTAGCACAAACTCAAAAAGTTCTGGTACACTGTAAAGTCCATGGAGAATAGAGCACCTCCTCCACTATTATTGAGAATTTCAATAGGCCTTTTTCTACGGCTGGCCATGCTTTCCACCTGGCTACCCCTATCCCGGTCAACAGCCCTGCGCTCCCCACAGCAACCTCCCCCACTTCTCCTTCACCCAAATCCAGATAGCTGATGTTCTGAAAGAGCTGCAAAATCTGGACCCCTACAAATCAGCCGGGCTAGACAGTCTGGAGCCTCTCTTTCTAAAATTATCTGCCGAAACTGTTGCAACTCCTATTACTAGCCTGCTCAACCTCTATTTCGTATCGTCTGAGATTCCCATAGATTGGAAAGCTGCCGCGGTCATCCCCCTCTTCAAAGGGGGAGACAATCTAGACCCAAACTACTACAGACCTATCTATATCTATTCTACCCTGCCTTTCTAAGGTCTTCGAAAGCCAAGTTAACAAACAGATCACCAATCATTTATAATCCTTCTCCGCTATGCAATCTGGTTTCAGAGCTGGTCATGGACACACCTCAGCCACGCTCAAGGTCCTAAATTATATCATAACCGCAGTCGATAAGAGACATTACTGTGCAGCCGTATTCATCGACCTGGCTAAGGCTTTCGACTCTGTCAATCACAACATTCTTATTGGCAGACTCGACAGCCTTGGTTTCCCAAATGATTGCCACGCCTGGTTCACCAACTACTTCTCTGATACTTCTCTGAGAGTTCAGTATGTCAAATCGGAGGGCCTGTTGTCCAGCCATCTGGCAGTCTCTATGGGGGTGCCACAGGGTTCAATTCTTGGGCCGACTCTCTTCTCTGTATACATCAATGATGTCGCTCTTGCTGCGAGTGATTCTTTGATCCACCTCTACGCGGACGATATAGTTCTGTATACCTCTGGCCCTTCTTTGGACACTGTGCTAACTAACCTCCAGATGAGCTTCAATGCCATACAACTATCCTTCCGTGGCCTCCAACTGCTCTTAAATGCAAGTAAAACTAAAAGCATGCTCTTCAACTGATCGCTGCCTGCACCTGCCCGCCTGTCCAGCATCACTACTCTGGACGGTTCTGACTTAGAATATGTGGACAACTACAAATACCTAGGTGTCTGGTTAGACTGTAAACTCTCCTTCCAGACAAACATTGAACATCTCCAATCCGAAATGAAATCTAGAATTGGCTTCCTATTCTGCAACAAAGCATCCTTCATTCATGTTGCAAACATACCCTCGTAAAACTGACCATCCTACCGATCCTCGACTTCGGTGATGACATTTACAAAATAGCCTCCAACACTCTACTCAACAAATTGGATAAAGTCTATCACAGTGCCATCCATTTTGTCACCAAATCCCCATATACTACCCACCACTGCGACCTGTATGCACTCGTTGGCTGGCCCTCGCTTCATACTCATCGCCAAACCCACTGACTCCAGGTCATCTACAAGTCTCTGCTAGGTAAAGCCCCGCCTTGTCTCAGCTCACTGGTCACCACAGCAGCACCCACACATATCACGCGCTCCAGCGGGTATATCTCACTGGTCACCCTCAAAGCCAATTCTTCCTTCGGCCGCCTCTCCTTCCAGTTCTCTGCAGCCAATGACTGGAACGAACTGCTAAAATCACTAAAGCTGGAGACTCTTACCTCCCTCACTAGCTTTAAGCACCAGCTGTCAGAGCAGCTCACAGATCACTGCACCGGTACATAGCTCATCTGGAAATAGCCCATCTATCTCATCCCCATACTGTATTTATTTATCTTGCTCCTTTGCACCCCAGTATCTCTACTTGCACATTCATCTTCTGCACATTCTACCATTCCAGTGTTTAATTGCTATATTGTAATTGCTTCGCCACCATGGCCTATTTATTGCCTTACCTCTCTTATCCTACCTCATTTGCACATGCTGTATATGATTTTCCTACTTTATTATTGACTGTATGTTTGTTTATTCCATGTGTAACTCTGTGTTGTGGGTGTGTCGAACTGCTTTGCTTTATCTTGGCCAGGTCGCAGTTTGAACTCACCTTGTTGTGCTGTGCTCACTTGAACAGGAAGGTGGCGCAGCAGTCCTTAGAGGGCAAATTCAAAGTCATTCAAGTCTGGAATTGTTTGGATTTATGGTGCTTTCAAGACAACTGGGAACTCAGAAAAAATCAGTCTTAACATGACGTCAGTAATCTACACATCGGAGCTCTCGTAAGAGGCCCGAGTTCCCAACTTGCAATTCTGAGTTTAGATGACCGTTCAAAACTTATTTTCCCATTTCACAGTTCAGAGTTTCCAGTTGTTTTGAACACTGCAGAAGTCGTGCTGGATTGAAAGCATGGCCAATGTTGAATGTTTATCCCTTTAAACGTGGAAAAGAGAACGTTAAACCCAGATTTACCACACACCCACTCCACTGAATAGCAGGCTAGTAACTGCTTTGAAATGCTTGCAGATAGCCACAGATTCCTTCCAAACCACTCATTGCTGAATTTGCGATTTCCAACTTCTTGTGTAGTGTTTGTTTGTGGCTGGCTGCCACAACACCACTGAAATGACCGAGCTAGGCTAAAAGACCTGCATTTTGGAACTGCCTTACTCAAGAAAGAAAAAAGAGACCATGTTTGTATGCAGCTTTATTAACTCAATGATTGTTGTTGTTGTTTCTTTACATTGTTTACATACTGATATGTGAAACGTATTAATGCCTAAATAACAAGTAAAACAGGCAACAACAAAAAAAGTTTATCAAATGTTAACTTTTTTGTTGTTATGGTTAAACAGGTGGGGCACGCTCGGAAAACCGGTCGCCACTGGTTGGCACAGCACCTGCTGTGGTTGAGTTGATTGTTGAAAAAAAAACTATATACATATTGTGTGCGCTCCAGGAACAAAGCGCATGCGCATGGGAGATCACTCGAGTGGAGGTTCGCGACAACCTGGTGCAGTTCAAGAAATTCCTCGACAGCAGAGTCAAGCCATATGAGGAAAAAGAGGTCCGTTGGAAAACCACATAATCATCATTGGAGACATGTGACATGTTTCTGAGCCCGGCTAATAGATTGACAGCTGATATATTTACTGACTGAATTATTTATTTATAAACATGGTTGACTGACATTTATATGTGAAGGCTATGAAGTTATTCCTTTATAATAAAATCAAATAATTATTCTCTCATCATTTTTATTAATTCGTTTATATTCCTTTCATTCTTTCATGCATTCATTTGTTTATAGACTGACTTTTTTAAAGGAGCAGTCTGCTATTCAAACAACACCAAAACGGTCAATGAACCACTATTTTTCTCAATAGCTGAGGATTGGGGTTGGAGAAAAGTAATCATTGTCAAAGTACTAAGGATGATAGGACTGTCCATCTACGAGATTAAAGTTATGGGCCAGTTTGACCTACATTTGGAGGCTGGCCTGCTAGTCTCTCCGAACGACGAAAAATTCAAATATTCATGCTAGCCTTTAAATGGTTGAGTATCTACCTGACTCTGTTCTGTTCTGCTTATACACGGCAGCATCTGAACTGTGCATGTGGACGCAATTCATGCACTAGCACGCACATTTTTGCACCTGTCCACTATTTGATGTGTACAATTTGATGCTCAATATATCTCATTATTAGACCTCAATTTATTTTATTTTATTATAGGACGTTTTATATAACCAATGCCTTCACTCTCTGTACCACAATGTTTCATTTGTGGATACTATTCCAATACGGGGCGGCAGGGTATCCTAGTGGTTAGAGCGTTGGACTAGTAACCGGAAGGTTTCGAGTTCAAAACCCCCGAGCTGACAAGGTACAAATATGTCGTTCTGCCCCTGAACAGGCAGTTAACCCACTGTTCCCAGGCCGTCATTGAGAATAAGAATTTGTTCTTAACTGACTTGCCTGGTAAAATAAAACAGTTCACTTTTTGATATTGATATGACTTTATTTCAGGGTGGACAATTTCGAGTTCTGTTTCCGTAAAGAAAAGTCGAGCGCATGTTTCCAGAGCATGTTTACAAGAACACACAGGTAAGATACTGAAGTGTATCATGTAGCAAGATTTGGATAGAATAAACTAGAGAGTTTGATGTTTTTCCATTTCAAAATGATCAATTGGAAGTTTAACCATGGAATTTATGAGACATCCTAATGCCTAAAACGGTGTTTTCTATTATACAGAGCGAGGACGTCTCTGTGGTTGCATTAGAGTCTTTGGAATATATGGCCCAATTATTTAACAGCCTGACTCCGTTCACATGGAACAAAGAAACACTGAACCTGTTCAAAAACAGATGACCTAGTTAAGTTAAGAAATTGGAGGGATGCGTAAGTATGATCCCTCATGTTGTAGCCTAAATTATATTTGGGGGGCAGACAATAATTGGCATAGGTCTTTATTTTGTGATTTCATCTAAGCGATATTTTTTTTTCTGTACTTTTCTTAAGACGGAACTAATTCACTCACAACCATTTTATATTGTCTTCAGGTCGGGTGTGGTGTTGGGGCATCCTCTGGAGATGGAGGGTCAGTGACTTCAGGCAAAGGGTCTCTGAAAACGTATTTCAACAAGCTGAACACAATCTTGAAACAGAAGGTTTCCAATATCAAATGCCCTCGAAAATAGGTGAAATTAATCAGAGGAAAAGTTCTAGATCACCACAAATCGGAGGAATTTCGCTGAAACTTGGAACTTCCAAGCGTCGTTTTTTTGTGTGTCGTCGGATGCGTTGGCGCAGCACCTGCTGTGGTTGAGTTGACTGAAATAAATGCATGTCTTGTATGAGCTCCAGGAACACAGCGCGGTCTGTTAGACAACCTCATAATCATCATTGGAGACATGTGACATGTCCTTGAGGCTGGCTAATAGATAGATGGATGATATTTTTACTGACTGACTGATATGTTTATATGTGAAGGCTTTGTATTTATTTATTATAACACTATTAAATGACATAATACATGCATCTATTATCATATAGTTTTTTTCCATTCATTTATATATTCAGTCATCCATTTATTCATCCATTCAGTCTCATGCATTTATTTGTTTATAGGCAATCTACAGTTAAATTAAACACCATAGTGGTCACTCAACCACTATTCTGGTAAATGAGGGATGTGGGTCGAGAAAAGTAACCGCTGTCAGAGAGCTATTGATTCAAGTAATGACCATCCAAGAGATCAACATTATAGTTTCAAATACATTTTCAAGCTTTACAGTGTTTTTTTAGATGTATATTGTTTCAAACAATGTAATAAAAAAGTACATTTTGTGTTCTGTTGAGGATAAGACACGTGAACTGAGCTCATTGGGCCTTTAAAAGTTATATATTATCCAAGAGTCAATAGGTAGCCTGTGTAACATTCATTTAAATGTCCTAAATTAAATGTAGCATTCGCAGAAATTGCCCCTTTAACTAAGCATATCCAAGACGGTGAAAAATAGTGTTATTGGGAATTGGGTATTTTTCTACTAAACCCACGACAATGTTATCAAAACACATTAGCACATTGGTTTATTTAGTCTCTCCTAAGTAATAAATAGTCAAATGGTAATGTTAGCCTGATTATTCAGATACATACGTCATCAAATGCTGGATGATTTCTATTTAATCATCAGTTATTATCAACAGTTTCATTCGAATGTATCCACATGAATGGGATTAGAGACAGAAGATGCAAAGAGAACGAGATCAATATCAAATCATCATCTCTCACTCCCTCTGTCACATACACACGAACGAACGCGTGTGACACGCGAGAAACACACAAACATGCTAATAGCAGGTTTCTGATTAACAAATAAACATTGTAGTAGGTATTCCCTTAGTTCATAAAAGTGCTATTAGATAAATATTGGTGTTTATAAAGACATAAAGAGGTCTACTGCACGCATTGTAAAGTGAAGGGGTCGATTATCTCTCTCTCTCTCTCTCTCTCTATGAGTTCTTTTTTTTAACCTACTTAGGAAAATGTTCCTCCTATGAAGGAAAACTCGAAACATGATGAGAGGGAAGTGGAGCCCACGAAAAGAGAAATCCGGTCTTGCGGTTCACGAGGCAAAACTTTCCCAAATTCATTCATTTCAACTCTTAATTTAGCGAGACACCCTTTCACTTTTTGTACATCCGTACAATCCTCACTACTTAAGATAATCCGCAGATATGGGATCAGAACACAAACCAAATTCTGACTGGAGGAAATTTGCAATATACTGGCAACAGGTAAATCAACAACATGCTATCATTTGATCATTGCTTCAGGCTTCAATTAATTTATTATTTTCAGGATTATATTCAACTAACAATGACCATCTGTTGCAGATCATCTAACTACCATAAGAATGGCAATTCAGACTTTCACTTGGATGAGCGTCTTCCTCTGCCTCGCGCAGGTTTTCTCGATGCCCATGCCTTGCCAGCTACAAGGACAGCTGGTGCGAACAACCCACAACCTACTGAGAGACATGGTAGATTTTCTAAATTACTTTTGACTTGAGATGTATTATCCAACTATGTTTAACTGAATAGCTCAACGTGAAAAATGTGTTTTCTCCTTCTTTCAGGGAGGTCATTTTCCTCTGGAGTGCCTGCAGGAGAATGTCTTCATGGCATTCCCAGCCACCGCATTTGCAACCTCCGGGGCGCCACAGGTAAGGGCAAGCGAGCATATTCAAGAGTTCTTTACAGCATGAAAGAGTATTTGCAACCGTTAGGATTAGAAAGTAGAACACTTTACACGGCCATTTATGTTAATTGGAATTATTGTTGTTGTCCGTTTCAGTTGAGCAGCAGTGCTGCTAAGGCTATTTATGAGACATTGAAGAACATCGACACATTGTTCGGAACTGACGAACTGCCGACAATGTGGGACCAACAGAAGTTGGAGTATTTTCAGAACATTATCTACCGTCAGATTGAAGAGAGCGAGTGTGTGAGTACCTACCTAGGCCAATACAGATAGCTTAACTGTTTAAGTATGGTATGGTGACATTTTAATTATTTTATTCTTGTGTCAAATGATGGGGAGTGTGGATACAGGTGATTATCTAGTCAGGGAAAATGCGCTGAATACCTACTTTAGTAACATCGCGGCTTTCATAAAATAAAAAGTAGGGTACAAGCAAATACACTATAATGGATGAATTTTAATTATTATTCATCGCCTGCCTCTTTCTTCCTTTCTGGCAGATGAGCAGTGTGGATACAAGTGATTATCCCATCAGGGCAGAGGGCCTGAAGACATACTTTGGGAACATTGCAGCAGTTTTAAAAGAAAAGGTAGGATATAGTTTGAAAACAAATAGACATATTGTTTTGATAATATCTCTACATAGGACAATATTACCCTACATTGCCCTAACAATTTATTTTAATTTTCACAGAATTTCAGTTACTGCGCCTGGGAAGTGGTTCGAAAAGAACTCCTGTACACCCTAGAATTCATTCTGAAACACACCTCTGACAGCCTTCTGTGGTCCAACAGAACATGAATTTGAACTTGCAGATATTTTTTACTAATGTGTTTTACAATTGTGCTTGATTTTTAAAGCCTTCTATTCTACAATCATGCAATGTGCAATGTCAAACAGCAATATTATACATGTATTTATTTATGTATTTATTTATCAAGGTTATTTATTGATGTAGGCCTACTTATATATTTATTTATTTATTTATTTATCAAGGTTATTTATTGTTGTAGGCCTATTTATGAATCTATTTATCTATTTGAAAATCGTGCCTTTTGTTGCTCTTCATCAAATGTTAAGTTAATAAAATAAAAAATACTTTTAAATATTGGTAATCTGAGTGCTCATTCTGTATCCAAGTCCAAGGTGTGATTTTATGTAGTTATTTTCTATTTCACCTTTATTTAACCAGGTAGGCCAGTTGAGAACGAGTTATCATTTACAACTGCGACACTGCCAAGATAAAGCAAAGCAGTGCGACAAAAACAACAACACAGAGTTACACATAAACAAACGTATAGTCAATAACACAATAGAAAAATCTATGTGCAGTGTGTGCAAATGTAGAAGAGTATGGGAGATAAGGCAATAAACAGGCCATAGAGGCGAAATAATTACAATTTAGCATTAACAATGGAGTGATAGACGTGCAGATGATGATGTGCAAGTAGAGATACTGGGGTGCAAAAGAGCAAGAGGGTAAGTAATAATATGGGGATGAGGTAGTTTGGTTTGCTATTTACAGATTGGCTGTGTACAGCTACAGTGATCGGTAAGCTGCTCTGACAGCTGATGCTTAAAGTAAGAGAGGGAGACATGTGTCTCCAGCTTCAGTGATTTTTGCAATTAATTCCAGTCATTGGCAGCAGAGAACTGGAAGGAATGGCGGCTAAAGCAAGTGTTGGCTTTGGGGATGACCAGTGAAATATACCTGCATATACCTGCTGGAGGGCGTGCTAAGGGTGGGTGTTGCTATGGTGACCAGTGATCTGGGATAAGGCAGGACTTTACCTAGCAAAAACGTATAGATAACCTGGAGCCAGTGGGTTTGGCCACGAATATGTAGTGAGGGCCAGCCAACGAGAGCATACAGGTCGCAGTGGTGGGTAGTATATGGGGCTTTGGTGACAAAACAGATGGCGCTGTGATAGACTACATCCAGTTTGCTAAGTAGAGTGTAGGAGGATATTTAGTAAATGACATCGCCGAAGTCAAGGATTGGTAGGATAGTCAGTTTTACGAGGGTATGTTTGGTGGCATGGGTGATGGAGGCTTTGTTGTGAAGTAGGACGCCGATTCTAGATTTAATTTTGGGTTGCAGATGCTTAATGTGAGTCTGGAAGGAGAGTTTACAGGCTAACCAGACACCTAGGTATTTGTAGTTGTTTCACATATTCTAAGTCAAAACCGTCCAGAGTCGTGTTGCTATTGATGCAAGAGGGTGCGGCAGCAATCGATGGAAGAGCATGCACTTAGTTTTACTTGCAATTAAAAGCAGTTGGAGGCCACGGAAGGAGTGTTGTATGGCGTTGAAGCTCTTTTGGAGGTTTGTTAGCACAGTGTCCAAAGAAGGGCTAGATGTCTACAGAATGGTGTCGTCTGCGTAGAGGTGGATCAGAGAATCATCAGCAGCAAGAGCTACATCATTGATATATTCATAGAAAATAGTCAGCCCGAGAATTTCACCTTGTGGCACCCCCATAGCGGACATTAAGATTTGTATTAAACATGCTCAGGACATATGCACGGATGGCAGTACAATTAGTCCTATAGCCTACTAATCCATAAAGGAAAGCCATTAAAACAAGTCAAATGTATCTTCTCAAAATGTAGATATCTTCAAATGCTTTTTTTCAATTAAGTGTATTTTATCACTGGACAGGGCTGGCCTGTTTTGAACAGTGTACTTTGAGCACCTATACAACTTCCGTTCCAACCATGGAGATACTATTACATTATTAGAATTGCTCATTCTACTGTTCCAACCCATCTATGAAATTGTGTTCCACAATCAATAACGTATTAGAAGTAATATTCGCTAACTAGAATGCAAAGGTGCACAGTGTATTCTGTTATCATGAAATGCATTGCTCCAATGTAATTCTTTGCATACACATGTATGAAAACTATTCACTACCTTTACGTTTTTCGTGATTCATTTCACAATAGCATAATTAAGAATCACCCGATAAAAATTGGGGCTTATCAAGGGAATCATTCAACCTTCTTCACAGTGTTTTCCCTGTACACCAAGTCAGAACCGAAGGATTAAAAAACAGGGCATATAAGCAGACAATGAACGATCTAAAAATATTCGATGGTAACTTGTCTTACTCAAGAAAGCAAAAAAGAGACAATTTTTGTATGCAGCTTTATTAACTCAATGATTGTTGTTCTTTTTCTACATTGTTTACAAACTGATATGTGAAACTTATTGATTCCAAAATAACAAGTAAAACAGGCAACAAAAACAAAAAAGTTAAACAAATGTAATTGTTCTGCTGTTGTGGCTAATCTTTTTGTTGTTGTAGTTAAACATATGGGTCTCAAAACAGGTGGGGTACGGTTGGAAAACCGGTCGCCACTGGGTGGGTCCAATATCAAATGCTCTCGAATAGAGGCTACATTAATCTGAGCAAATTCTAAATCACCACAAATCACATATGAAACTGGGAACTTCCAAGCGCCTTTGTTGTGTCATAGGGCGCCTTGGCAGTGCACCTGCTGTGGTTGAGTTGAGTGAAGACATAAAATATATATATATCAGGATCATAGCGCATGCGCATGGGAGATCACGCGAGTGGAGGTTCGCGACAACCTGGTGCAGTTCAAGAAATTCCTCGACAGCAGAGTCAAGCCATATGAGGAAGAAGAGGTCTCTTGGAGAACCACATAATCATCATTGGAGACATGTGACATGTTTCTGATCCCGGCTAATAGATTGACAGCTGATATATTTACTGACTGAATTATTTATTTATAAACATGGTTGACTGACATTTATATGTGAAGGCTATGAAGTTATTCCTTTATAATAAAATCAAATAATTATTCTCTCATCATTTTTATTAATTCGTTTATATATTCAGTCATTCATCCTTTCATTCTTTCATGCATTCATTTGTTTATAGACTGACTTTTTTAAAGGAGCAGTCTTCTATTCAAACAACACCAAAACGGTCAATGAACCACTCTTTTTCTCAATAGCTGAGGATTGGGGTTGGAGAAAAGTAATCATTGTCAAAGAACTAAGGATGATAGGACTGTCCATCTACGAGATTAAAGTTATGGGCCAGTTTCACCAACATTTGGAAGCTGTACCGTGTTTACCTACGTGTTTTACCTACCTACGTGTTTTACCTAAGATAATGTTATCACAACACATTGGCAAATTGGTTTATTCTTGCAGGTCTAATAGTCTCTCCGAACGACGAAAAATTCAAATATTCATGCTAGCCTTTAAATGGTTGAGTATCTACCTGACTCTGTTCTGTTCTGCTTATACACGGCAGCATCTGAACTGTGCATGTGGACGCAATTCATGCACTAGTGCGCTATTTTTGCACCTGTCCACTATTTGATGTGTACAATTTGATGCTCAATATATCTCATTATTAGACCTCAATATATTTTATTTTATTATAGGACGTTTTATATAACCAATGCCTTCACTCTCTGTACCACAATGTTTCATTTGTGGATACTATTCCAATACAGTTCACTTTTTGATATTGATATGACTTTATTTCAGGGTGGACAATTTCCAGTTCTGTTTCCGTAAAGAAAAGTCGAGCGCACGTTTCCAGAGCATGTTTCCAAGAACACACAGGTAAGATACTAAAGTGATCAATTGGAAGTTTAACCATGGAATTTATGAGACATCCTAATGCCTAAAACGTTGTTTTCTTTCATACAGGGCGAGGACGTCTCTGTGGTTGCATTAGAGGCTTTGGAATATATGGCCCAATTATTTAACAGCCTGACTCTTGTCACATGGAACAAAGAAACACTGAACCTGTTCAAAAACAGATGACCTAGTTAAGTTAAGAAATTGGAGGGATGCGTAAGTATGATCCCGCATCTTGTAGCCTAAGTTATATTTGGGGGGCAGACAATAATTGGCACAGGTCTTTATTTTGTGATTTAATCTAAGCGATATGTTTTTTCTGTACTTTTCTTAAGATGGAACTAATTCACTCACAACCATTTTATATTGTCTTCAGGTCGGGTGTGGTGTTGGGGCATCCTCTGGAGATGGAGGGTCAGTGACTTCAGGCAAAGGGTCTCTGAAAACGTATTTCAACAAGTTGAACACAATCTTGAAACAGAAGGTTTCCAATATCAAATGCCCTCGAAAATAGGTGAAATTAATCAGAGGAAAAGTTCTAGATCACCACAAATCGGAGGAATTTCGCTGAAACTTGGAACTTCCAAGCGTCGTTTTTTTTGTGTATCGTCGGATGCGTTGGCGCAGCACCTGCTGTGGTTGAGTTGACTGAAATAAATGCATGTCTTGTATGCGCTCCAGGAACACAGCGCACGAGCATGTGAGATCGTGGGAGAGGAGCTTCGCTACAAACTGGTGCAGTTTTAAAAATTCCTTGACACCATGGTCAAGCTGTGGTGACGAAGTCGACTTTCAGAGTCAAGCGGTGAGGAAGTAGCGGTCTGTTAGACAACCTCATAATCATCATTGGAGAAGTGTGACATGTCCTTGAGGCTGGCTAATAGATAGATGGATGATATTTTTGCTGACTGACTGATATGTTTATATGTGAAGGCTTTGTATTTATGTATTATAACACTAAATGACATAATACATGCATCTATTATCACATAGTTTTTTTTCATTCATTTATACATTCAGTCATCCATTTATTCATCCATTCAGTCTAATGCATTCATTTGTTTATAGGCAATCTACAGTTAAATTAAACACCATAGTGGTCACTCAACCACTATTCTGGTAAATGAGGGATGTGGGTTGAGAAAAGTAACCGCTGTCAGAGAGCTATTGATTCAAGTAATGACCATCCAAGAGATCAACATTATAGTTTCAAATACATTTTAAAGCTTTACAGTGTTTTTTTAGATGTATATTGTTTCAAACAATGTAATAAAAAAGTACATTTTGTGTTCTGTTGAGGATAAGACACGTGAACTGAGCTCATTGGGCCTTTAAAAGTTATATATTATCCAAGAGTCAATAGGTAGCCTGTGTAACATTCATTTAAAAGTCCTAAATTAAATGTAGTATTCGCAGAAATTGCCCCTTTAACTAAGCATATCCAAGACGATGAAAAATAGTGTTATTGGGAATTAGGTATTTTTCTAGTAAACCCAAGACTATGTTATCAAAACACATTAGCACATTGGTTTATTTAGTCTCTCGTAAGTAATAAATAGTCAAATGGTAATGTTAGCCTGATTATTCAGATACAGACGTCATCAAATGCTGGATGATTTCTATTTAATCATCAGTTATTATCAACAGTTTCATTCGAATGTATCGACATAAATGGGATTAAAGACAGAAGATGCAAACAGAACGAGATCAATATTAAATCATCATCTCTCACTCCCTCTGTCACATACACACGAACGAACGCGTGTCACATAGAGTGAGAAACACACAAACATGCTAATAGCAGGTTTGTGATAAACAAACAAACATTGTAGTAGGTCTTCCCTTAGTTCATAAAAGTGCTATTAGATAAATATAGGTGTTAATAAAGACAAATATAGAGGTCTACTGCACGCATTGTAAAGTTAAGGGGTCGATCATCTCTCTCTCTCTCTATGAGAACCTACTTAGGAAAATGTTCCTCCTATGAAGGAAAACTCGAAACATGATGAGAGGGAAGTGGAGCCCACGAAAGAGAAATCCGGTCTTGCGGTTCACGAGGCAAAACTTTCCCAAATTCATTCATTTCAACTCTTAATTTAGCGAGACACCCTTTCACTTTTTGTACATCCGTACAATCCTCACTACTTAAGATAATCCGCAGATATGGGATCAGAACACAAACCAAATTCTGACTGGAGGAAATTTGCAATATACTGGCAACAGGTAAGTCAACAACATGCTATCATTTGATCATTGCTTCAGGCTTCAATTAATTTATTATTTTCAGGATTATATTCAACTAACAATGACCATCTGTTGCAGATCATCTAACTACCATAAGAATGGCAATTCAGACTTTCACTTGGATGAGCGTCTTCCTCTGCCTCGCGCAGGTTTTCTCGATGCCCATGCCTTGCCAGCTACAAGGACAGCTGGTGCGAACAACCCACAACCTACTGAGAGACATGGTAGATTTTCTAAATTACTTTTGACTTGAGATGTATTATCCAACTATGTTTAACTGAATAGCTCAACGTGAAAAATGTGTTTTCTCCTTCTTTCAGGGAAGTCATTTTCCTCTGGAGTGCCTGCAGGAGAATGTCTTCATGGCATTCCCAGCCACCGCATTTGCAACCTCCGGGGCGCCACAGGTAAGGGCAAGCGAGCATATTCAAGAGTTCTTTACAGCATGAAAGAGTATTTGCAACCGTTAGGATTATAAAGTAGAACACTTTACACGGCCATTTATGTTAATTGGAATTATTGCTGTTGTCCGTTTCAGTTGAGCAGCAGTGGTGCTAAGTCTATATATGAAACATTGAAGAACATCGACACATTGTTCGGAACTGACAAACTGCCGACAATGTGGGACCAACAGAAGTTGGAGTATTTTCAGAACATTATCTACCGTCAGATTGAAGAGAGCGAGTGTGTGAGTACCTACCTAGGCCAATACAGATAGCTTAACTGTTTAAGAGTGGTATGGTGACATTTTAATTATTTTATTCTTGTGTCAAATGATGGGGAGTGTGGATACAGGTGATTATCTAGTCAGGGAAAATGCGCTGAATACCTACTTTAGTAACATCGCGGCTTTCATAAAATAAAAAGTAGGGTACAAGCAAATACACTATAATGGATGAATTTTAATTATTATTCATCGCCTGCCTCTTTCTTCCTTTCTGGCAGATGAGCAGTGTGGATACAAGTGATTATCCCATCAGGGCAGAGGGCCTGAAGACATACTTTGGGAACATTGCAGCAGTTTTAAAAGAAAAGGTAGGATATAGTTTGAAAACAAATAGACATATTGTTTTGATAATATCTCTACATAGGACAATATTACCCTACATTGCCCTAACAATTTATTTAAATTTTCACAGAATTTCAGTTACTGCGCCTGGGAAGTGGTTCGAAAAGAACTCCTGTACACCCTAGAATTCATTCTGAAACACACCTCTGACAGCCTTCTGTGGTCCAACAGAACATGAATTTGAACTTGCAGATATTTTTTACTAATGTGTTTTACAATTGTGCTTGATTTTTAAAGCCTTCTATTCTACAATCATGCAATGTGCAATGTCAAACAGCAATATTATACATGTATTTATTTATGTATTTATTTATCAAGGTTATTTATTGATGTAGGCCTACTTATATATTTATTTATTTATTTATTTATCAAGGTTATTTATTGTTGTAGGCCTATTTATGAATCTATTTATCTATTTGAAAATCGTGCCTTTTGTTGCTCTTCAACAAATGTTAAGTTAATAAAATAAAAAATACTTTTAAATATTGGTAATCTGAGTGCTCATTCTGTATCCAAGTCCAAGGTGTGATTTTATGTAGTTATTTTCTATTTCACCTTTATTTAACCAGGTAGGCCAGTTGAGAACGAGTTATCATTTACAACTGCGACACTGCCAAGATAAAGCAAAGCAGTGCGACAAAAACAACAACACAGAGTTACACATAAACAAACGTATAGTCAATAACACAATAGAAAAATCTATGTGCAGTGTGTGCAAATGTGGAGAGTATGGGGGATAAGGCAATAAACAGGCCATAGAGGCGAAATAATTACAATTTAGCATTAACAATGGAGTGATAGACGTGCAGATGATGATGTGCAAGTAGAGATACTGGGGTGCAAAAGAGCAAGAGGGTAAGTAATAATATGGGGATGAGGTAGTTTGGTTTGCTATTTACAGATTGGCAGTGTACAGCTACAGTGATCGGTAAGCTGCTCTGACAGCTGATGCTTAAAGTAAGAGAGGGAGACATGTGTCTCCAGCTTCAGTGATTTTTAAAATTAATTCCAGTCATTGGCAGCAGAGAACTGGAAGGAATGGCGGCTAAAGCAAGTGTTGGCTTTGGGGATGACCAGTGAAATATACCTGCATATACCTGCTGGAGGGCGTGCTAAGGGTGGGTGTTGCTATGGTGACCAGTGATCTGGGATAAGGCAGGACTTTACCTAGCAAAAACGTATAGATAACCTGGAGCCAGTGGGTTTGGCCACGAATATGTAGTGAGGGCCAGCCAACGAGAGCATACAGGTCGCAGTGGTGGGTAGTATATGGGGCTTTGGTGACAAAACGGATGGCGCTGTGATAGACTACATCCAGTTTGCTAAGTAGAGTGTAGGAGGATATTTAGTAAATGACATCGCCGAAGTCAAGGATTGGTAGGATTGTCAGTTTTACGAGGGTATGTTTGGTGGCATGGGTGATGGAGGCTTTGTTGTGAAGTAGGACGCCGATTCTAGATTTAATTTTGGGTTGCAGATGCTTAATGTGAGTCTGGAAGGAGAGTTTACAGGCTAACCAGACACCTAGGTATTTGTAGTTGTTTCACATATTCTAAGTCAAAACCGTCCAGAGTCGTGTTGCTATTGATGCAAGAGGGTGCGGCAGCAATCGATGGAAGAGCATGCACTTAGTTTTACTAGCAATTAAAAGCAGTTGGAGGCCACGGAAGGAGTGTTGTATGGCGTTGAAGCTCTTTTGGAGGTTTGTTAGCACAGTGTCCAAAGAAGGGCTAGATGTCTACAGAATGGTGTCGTCTGCGTAGAGGTGGATCAGAGAATCATCAGCAGCAAGAGCTACATCATTGATATATTCATAGAAAATAGTCAGCCCGAGAATTTCACCTTGTGGCACCCCCATAGCGGACATTAAGATTTGTATTAAACATGCTCAGGACATATGCACGGATGGCAGTACAATTAGTCCTATAGCCTACTAATCCATAAAGGAAAGCCATTAAAACAAGTCAAATGTATCTTCTCAAAATGTAGATATCTTCAAATGCTTTTTTTCAATTAAGTGTGTTTTATCACTGGACAGGGCTGGCCTGGTTTGGACAGAGCTGGCCTGTTTTGAACAGTGTACTTTGAGCACCTATACAACTTCCGTTCCAACCATGGAGATACTATTACATTATTAGAATTGCTCATTCTACGGTTCCAACCCATCTATGAAATTGTGTTCCACAATCAATAACGTATTAGGAGTAATATTCGCCGAATAGAATGCAAAGGTGCACAGTGTATTCTGTTATCATGAAATGCATTGCTCCAATGTAATTCTTTGCATAGACATGTATGAAAACTGTTCACTATCTTTACGTTTTTCATGATTCATTTCACAAAATAGCATAATTAAGAATCACCCGTTGAAAATTGGGGCTTATCAAGGGAATTATTCAACCTTCTTCACAGTGTTTTCCCTGTACACCAAGTCAGAAGCGAAGGATTAAAAAACGGGGCATATAAGCAGACAATGAACGATCTAAAAATATTCGATGATAACTTGTCTTACTCAAGAAAGCAAAAAAGAGACCACGTTTGTATGCAGCTTTATTAACTCAATCATTATTGTTGTTTTTCTACATTGTTTACAAACTGATATGTGAAACTTACTGATGCCAAAATAGTAAAACTGGCAACAACAACAAAAAAGTTAAACAAATGTACATTTTCTGCTGTTGTGGCTAATCTTTTTGTTGTTGTAGTTAAACATATGGGGCTCAAAACAGGTGTGGTACAGGTGTGGTACGGTTGGAAAACCGGTCGCCACTGGGTGGGTCCAATATCAAATGCCCTCGAATAGAGGCTACATTAATCTGAGCAAATTCTAAATCACCACAAATAGGATGCATTTTGCTGCCTCAAATCACATATGAAACTGGGAACTCCCAAGCGCCTTTGTGGTGTCATAGGACGCCTTGGCAGCGCACCTGCTGTGGTTGAGTTGAGTGAAGACATAAAATACACATATATATATATATATATATATATATATATATATTATATGCTCTCCAGGAACACAGCGCATGCGCATGGGAGATCACGCGAGTGGAGTTTCGCGACAACCTGGTGCAGTTCAAGACATTTCTCGACAGCAGAGTCAAGCCATGAGGAAGAAGAGGTCTGTTGGAAAACAACATAATCATCATTGGAGACATGTGACATGTTTCTGATCCCGGCTAATAGATTGACAGCTGATATATTTACTGACTGAATGATTTATTTATAAACATGGTTGACTGACATTTATATGTGAAGGCTATGAAGTTATTCCTTTATAATAAAATCTAATAATTATTCTCTCATCATTTTTATTAATTCGTTTATATATTCAGTCATTCATCCTTTCATTCTTTCATGCATTCATTTGTTTATAGACTGACTTTTTTAAAGGAGCAGTCTGCTATTCAAACAACACCAAAACGGTCAATGAACCACTATTTTTCTCAATAGCTGAGAATTGGGGTTGGAGAAAAGTAATCATTGTCAAATAACTAAGGATGAAAGGAATGTCCATCTACGAGATTAAAGTTATGGGCTAGTTTGAACTACATTTGGAAGCTGTACCGTGTTTTACCTACGTGTTTCACCTACGATAATGTTATCACAACACATTGGTAAATTGGTTTATTCTTGCAGGCCTGCTAGTCTCTCCAAACGACGAAAAATTCAAATATTCATGCTAGCCTTTAAATGGTTGAGTATCTACCTGACTCTGTTCTGTTCTGCTTATACACGGCAGCATCTGAACTGTGCATGTGGACGCAATTCATGCGCTAGTGCGCAATTTTTGCACCTGTCCACTATTTGATGTGTACAATTTGATACTCAATATATCTCATTATTAGACCTCAATTTATTTTATTTTATTATAGGACGTTTTATATAACCAATGCCTTCACTCTCTGTACCACAATGTTTCATTTGTGGATACTATTCCTATACGGGGCGGCAGGGTATCCTAGTGGTTAGAGCGTTGGACTAGTAACCGGAAGGTTTCGAGTTCAAAACCCCCGAGCTGACAAGGTACAAATATGTCGTTCTGCCCCTGAACAGGCAGTTAACCCACTGTTCCCAGGCCGTCATTGAAAATAAGAATTTGTTCTTAACTGACTTGCCTGGTAAAATAAAACAGTTCACTTTTTGATATTGATATGACTTTATTTCAGGGTGGACAATTTCGAGTTCTGTTTCCGTAAAGAAAAGTCGAGCGCATGTTTCCAGAGCATGTTTACAAGAACACACAGGTAAGATACTGAAGTGTATCATGTAGCAAGATTTGGATAGAATAAACTAGAGAGTTTGATGTTTTTCCATTTCAAAATGATCAATTGGAAGTTTAACCATGGAATTTATGAGACATCCTAATGCCTAAAACGGTGTTTTCTATTATACAGAGCGAGGACGTCTCTGTGGTTGCATTAGAGTCTTTGGAATATATGGCCCAATTATTTAACAGCCTGACTCCATTCACATGGAACAAAGAAACACTGAACCTGTTCAAAAACAGATGACCTAGTTAAGTTAAGAAATTGGAGGGATGCGTAAGTATGATCCCTCATGTTGTAGCCTAAATTATATTTGGGGGGCAGACAATAATTGGCATAGGTCTTTATTTTGTGATTTCATCTAAGCGATATATTTTTTTTTCTGTACTTTTCTTAAGACGGAACTAATTCACTCACAACCATTTTATATTGTCTTCAGGTCGGGTGTGGTGTTGGGGCATCCTCTGGAGATGGAGGGTCAGTGACTTCAGGCAAAGGGTCTCTGAAAACGTATTTCAACAAGCTGAACACAATCTTGAAACAGAAGGTTTCCAATATCAAATGCCCTCGAAAATAGGTGAAATTAATCAGAGGAAAAGTTCTAGATCACCACAAATCGGAGGAATTTCGCTGAAACTTGGAACTTCCAAGCGTCGTTTTTTTGTGTGTCGTCGGATGTGTTGGCGCAGCACCTGCTGTGGTTGAGTTGACTGAAATAAATGCATGTCTTGTATGCGCTCCAGGAACACAGCGCGGTCTGTTAGACAACCTCATAATCATCATTGGAGACATGTGACATGCCCTTGAGGCTGGCTAATAGATAGATGGATGATATTTTTACTGACTGACTGATATGTTTATATGTGAAGGCTTTGTATTTATTTATTATAACACTATTAAATGACATAATACATGCATCTATTATCATATAGTTTTTTTCCATTCATTTATATATTCAGTCATCCATTTATTCATCCATTCAGTCTCATGCATTTATTTGTTTATAGGCAATCTACAGTTAAATTAAACACCATAGTGGTCACTCAACCACTATTCTGGTAAATGAGGGATGTGGGTCGAGAAAAGTAACCGCTGTCAGAGAGCTATTGATTCAAGTAATGACCATCCAAGAGATCAACATTATAGTTTCAAATACATTTTCAAGCTTTACAGTGTTTTTTTAGATGTATATTGTTTCAAACAATGTAATAAAAAAGTACATTTTGTGTTCTGTTGAGGATAAGACACGTGAACTGAGCTCATTGGGCCTTTAAAAGTTATATATTATCCAAGAGTCAATAGGTAGCCTGTGTAACATTCATTTAAATGTCCTAAATTAAATGTAGCATTCGCAGAAATTGCCCCTTTAACTAAGCATATCCAAGACGGTGAAAAATAGTGTTATTGGGAATTGGGTATTTTTCTACTAAACCCACGACAATGTTATCAAAACACATTAGCACATTGGTTTATTTAGTCTCTCCTAAGTAATAAATAGTCAAATGGTAATGTTAGCCTGATTATTCAGATACATACGTCATCAAATGCTGGATGATTTCTATTTAATCATCAGTTATTATCAACAGTTTCATTCGAATGTATCCACATGAATGGGATTAGAGACAGAAGATGCAAAGAGAACGAGATCAATATCAAATCATCATCTCTCACTCCCTCTGTCACATACACACGAACGAACGCGTGTGACACGCGAGAAACACACAAACATGCTAATAGCAGGTTTCTGATTAACAAATAAACATTGTAGTAGGTATTCCCTTAGTTCATAAAAGTGCTATTAGATAAATATTGGTGTTTATAAAGACATAAAGAGGTCTACTGCACGCATTGTAAAGTGAAGGGGTCGATTATCTCTCTCTCTCTCTCTCTCTCTCTCTCTCTCTCTCTCTCTCTATGAGTTCTTTTTTTTACCTACTTAGGAAAATGTTCCTCCTATGAAGGAAAACTCGAAACATGATGAGAGGGAAGTGGAGCCCACGAAAAGAGAAATCCGGTCTTGCGGTTCACGAGGCAAAACTTTCCCAAATTCATTCATTTCAACTCTTAATTTAGCGAGACACCCTTTCACTTTTTGTACATCCGTACAATCCTCACTACTTAAGATAATCCGCAGATATGGGATCAGAACACAAACCAAATTCTGACTGGAGGAAATTTGCAATATACTGGCAACAGGTAAGTCTACAACATGCTATCATTTGATCATTGCTTCAGGCTTCAATTAATTAATTATTTTCAGGATTATATTCAACTAACATTGCCCATCTGTTGCAGATCATCTAACTACCATAAGAATGGCAATTCAGACTATCACTTGGATGAGCGCCTTCCTCTGCCTCGCGCAAGTTTTCTCGATGCCCATGCCTTGCCAGCTACAAGGACAGCTGGTGCGAACAACCCACAACCTACTGAGAGACATGGTAGATTTTCTAAATTACTTTTGACTTGAGATGTATTATCCAACTATGTTTAACTGAATAGCTCAACGTGAAAAATGTGTTTTCTCCTTCTTTCAGGGAGGTCATTTTCCTCTGGAGTGCCTGCAGGAGAATGTCTTCATGGCATTCCCAGCCACCGCATTTGCAACCTCCGGGGCGCCACAGGTAAGGGCAAGCGAGCATATTCAAGAGTTCTTTACAGCATGAAAGAGTATTTGCAACCGTTAGGATTAGAAAGTAGAACACTTTACACGGCCATTTATGTTAATTGGAATTATTGTTGTTGTCCGTTTCAGTTGAGCAGCAGTGCTGCTAAGGCTATTTATGAGACATTGAAGAACATCGACACATTGTTCGGAACTGACGAACTGCCGACAATGTGGGACCAACAGAAGTTGGAGTATTTTCAGAACATTATCTACCGTCAGATTGAAGAGAGCGAGTGTGTGAGTACCTACCTAGGCCAATACAGATAGCTTAACTGTTTAAGTATGGTATGGTGACATTTTAATTATTTTATTCTTGTGTCAAATGATGGGGAGTGTGGATACAGGTGATTATCTAGTCAGGGAAAATGCGCTGAATACCTACTTTAGTAACATCGCGGCTTTCATAAAATAAAAAGTAGGGTACAAGCAAATACACTATAATGGATGAATTTTAATTATTATTCATCGCCTGCCTCTTTCTTCCTTTCTGGCAGATGAGCAGTGTGGATACAAGTGATTATCCCATCAGGGCAGAGGGCCTGAAGACATACTTTGGGAACATTGCAGCAGTTTTAAAAGAAAAGGTAGGATATAGTTTGAAAACAAATAGACATATTGTTTTGATAATATCTCTACATAGGACAATATTACCCTACATTGCCCTAACAATTTATTTTAATTTTCACAGAATTTCAGTTACTGCGCCTGGGAAGTGGTTCGAAAAGAACTCCTGTACACCCTAGAATTCATTCTGAAACACACCTCTGACAGCCTTCTGTGGTCCAACAGAACATGAATTTGAACTTGCAGATATTTTTTACTAATGTGTTTTACAATTGTGCTTGATTTTTAAAGCCTTCTATTCTACAATCATGCAATGTGCAATGTCAAACAGCAATATTATACATGTATTTATTTATGTATTTATTTATCAAGGTTATTTATTGATGTAGGCCTACTTATATATTTATTTATTTATTTATTTATCAAGGTTATTTATTGTTGTAGGCCTATTTATGAATCTATTTATCTATTTGAAAATCGTGCCTTTTGTTGCTCTTCAACAAATGTTAAGTTAATAAAATAAAAAATACTTTTAAATATTGGTAATCTGAGTGCTCATTCTGTATCCAAGTCCAAGGTGTGATTTTATGTAGTTATTTTCTATTTCACCTTTATTTAACCAGGTAGGCCAGTTGAGAACGAGTTATCATTTACAACTGCGACACTGCCAAGATAAAGCAAAGCAGTGCGACAAAAACAACAACACAGAGTTACACATAAACAAACGTATAGTCAATAACACAATAGAAAAATCTATGTGCAGTGTGTGCAAATGTGGAGAGTATGGGGGATAAGGCAATAAACAGGCCATAGAGGCGAAATAATTACAATTTAGCATTAACAATGGAGTGATAGACGTGCAGATGATGATGTGCAAGTAGAGATACTGGGGTGCAAAAGAGCAAGAGGGTAAGTAATAATATGGGGATGAGGTAGTTTGGTTTGCTATTTACAGATTGGCAGTGTACAGCTACAGTGATCGGTAAGCTGCTCTGACAGCTGATGCTTAAACTAAGAGAGGGAGACATGTGTCTCCAGCTTCAGTGATTTTTGCAATTAATTCCAGTCATTGGCAGCAGAGAACTGGAAGGAATGGCGGCTAAAGCAAGTGTTGGCTTTGGGGATGACCAGTGAAATATACCTGCATATACCTGCTGGAGGGCGTGCTAAGGGTGGGTGTTGCTATGGTGACCAGTGATCTGGGATAAGGCAGGACTTTACCTAGCAAAAACGTATAGATAACCTGGAGCCAGTGGGTTTGGCCACGAATATGTAGTGAGGGCCAGCCAACGAGAGCATACAGGTCGCAGTGGTGGGTAGTATATGGGGCTTTGGTGACAAAACGGATGGCGCTGTGATAGACTACATCCAGTTTGCTAAGTAGAGTGTAGGAGGATATTTAGTAAATGACATCGCCGAAGTCAAGGATTGGTAGGATTGTCAGTTTTACGAGGGTATGTTTGGTGGCATGGGTGATGGAGGCTTTGTTGTGAAGTAGGATGCCGATTCTAGATTTAATTTTGGGTTGCAGATGCTTAATGTGAGTCTGGAAGGAGAGTTTACAGGCTAACCAGACACCTAGGTATTTGTAGTTGTTTCACATATTCTAAGTCAAAACCGTCCAGAGTCGTGTTGCTATTGATGCAAGAGGGTGCGGCAGCAATCGATGGAAGAGCATGCACTTAGTTTTACTAGCAATTAAAAGCAGTTGGAGGCCACGGAAGGAGTGTTGTATGGCGTTGAAGCTCTTTTGGAGGTTTGTTAGCACAGTGTCCAAAGAAGGGCTAGATGTCTACAGAATGGTGTCGTCTGGGTAGAGGTGGATCAGAGAATCATCAGCAGCAAGAGCTACATCATTGATATATTCATAGAAAATAGTCAGCCCGAGAATTTCACCTTGTGGCACCCCCATAGCGGACATTAAGATTTGTATTAAACATGCTCAGGACATATGCACGGATGGCAGTACAATTAGTCCTATAGCCTACTAATCCATAAAGGAAAGCCATTAAAACAAGTCAAATGTATCTTCTCAAAATGTAGATATCTTCAAATGCTTTTTTTCAATTAAGTGTGTTTTATCACTGGACAGGGCTGGCCTGGTTTGGACAGGGCTGGCCTGTTTTGAACAGTGTACTTTGAGCACCTATACAACTTCCGTTCCAACCATGGAGATACTATTACATTATTAGAATTGCTCATTCTACGGTTCCAACCCATCTATGAAATTGTGTTCCACAATCAATAACGTATTAGGAGTAATATTCGCCGAATAGAATGCAAAGGTGCACAGTGTATTCTGTTATCATGAAATGCATTGCTCCAATGTAATTCTTTGCATAGACATGTATGAAAACTGTTCACTATCTTTACGTTTTTCATGATTCATTTCACAAAATAGCATAATTAAGAATCACCCGTTGAAAATTGGGGCTTATCAAGGGAATTATTCAACCTTCTTCACAGTGTTTTCCCTGTACACCAAGTCAGAAGCGAAGGATTAAAAAACGGGGCATAAAAGCAGACAAAGAACGATCTAAAAATATTCGATGATAACTTGTCTTACTCAAGAAAGCAAAAAAGAGACCACGTTTGTATGCAGCTTTATTAACTCAATCATTATTGTTGTTTTTCTACATTGTTTACAAACTGATATGTGAAACTTACTGATGCCAAAATAGTAAAACTGGCAACAACAACAAAAAAGTTAAACAAATGTACATTTTCTGCTGTTGTGGCTAATCTTTTTGTTGTTGTAGTTAAACATATGGGGCTCAAAACAGGTGTGGTACAGGTGTGGTACGGTTGGAAAACCGGTCGCCACTGGGTGGGTCCAATATCAAATGCCCTCGAATAGAGGCTACATTAATCTGAGCAAATTCTAAATCACCACAAATAGGATGCATTTTGCTGCCTCAAATCACATATGAAACTGGGAACTCCCAAGCGCCTTTGTGGTGTCATAGGACGCCTTGGCAGCGCACCTGCTGTGGTTGAGTTGAGTGAAGACATAAAATACACATATATATATATATATATATATATATATATATATTATATGCTCTCCAGGAACACAGCGCATGCGCATGGGAGATCACGCGAGTGGAGTTTCGCGACAACCTGGTGCAGTTCAAGACATTTCTCGACAGCAGAGTCAAGCCATGAGGAAGAAGAGGTCTGTTGGAAAACAACATAATCATCATTGGAGACATGTGACATGTTTCTGATCCCGGCTAATAGATTGACAGCTGATATATTTACTGACTGAATGATTTATTTATAAACATGGTTGACTGACATTTATATGTGAAGGCTATGAAGTTATTCCTTTATAATAAAATCTAATAATTATTCTCTCATCATTTTTATTAATTCGTTTATATATTCAGTCATTCATCCTTTCATTCTTTCATGCATTCATTTGTTTATAGACTGACTTTTTTAAAGGAGCAGTCTGCTATTCAAACAACACCAAAACGGTCAATGAACCACTATTTTTCTCAATAGCTGAGAATTGGGGTTGGAGAAAAGTAATCATTGTCAAATAACTAAGGATGAAAGGAATGTCCATCTACGAGATTAAAGTTATGGGCTAGTTTGAACTACATTTGGAAGCTGTACCGTGTTTTACCTACGTGTTTCACCTACGATAATGTTATCACAACACATTGGTAAATTGGTTTATTCTTGCAGGCCTGCTAGTCTCTCCAAACGACGAAAAATTCAAATATTCATGCTAGCCTTTAAATGGTTGAGTATCTACCTGACTCTGTTCTGTTCTGCTTATACACGGCAGCATCTGAACTGTGCATGTGGACGCAATTCATGCGCTAGTGCGCAATTTTTGCACCTGTCCACTATTTGATGTGTACAATTTGATACTCAATATATCTCATTATTAGACCTCAATTTATTTTATTTTATTATAGGACGTTTTATATAACCAATGCCTTCACTCTCTGTACCACAATGTTTCATTTGTGGATACTATTCCTATACGGGGCGGCAGGGTATCCTAGTGGTTAGAGCGTTGGACTAGTAACCGGAAGGTTTCGAGTTCAAAACCCCCGAGCTGACAAGGTACAAATATGTCGTTCTGCCCCTGAACAGGCAGTTAACCCACTGTTCCCAGGCCGTCATTGAAAATAAGAATTTGTTCTTAACTGACTTGCCTGGTAAAATAAAACAGTTCACTTTTTGATATTGATATGACTTTATTTCAGGGTGGACAATTTCGAGTTCTGTTTCCGTAAAGAAAAGTCGAGCGCATGTTTCCAGAGCATGTTTACAAGAACACACAGGTAAGATACTGAAGTGTATCATGTAGCAAGATTTGGATAGAATAAACTAGAGAGTTTGATGTTTTTCCATTTCAAAATGATCAATTGGAAGTTTAACCATGGAATTTATGAGACATCCTAATGCCTAAAACGGTGTTTTCTATTATACAGAGCGAGGACGTCTCTGTGGTTGCATTAGAGTCTTTGGAATATATGGCCCAATAATTTAACAGCCTGACTCCATTCACATGGAACAAAGAAACACTGAACCTGTTCAAAAACAGATGACCTAGTTAAGTTAAGAAATTGGAGGGATGCGTAAGTATGATCCCTCATGTTGTAGCCTAAATTATATTTGGGGGGCAGACAATAATTGGCATAGGTCTTTATTTTGTGATTTAATCTAAGCGATATATTTTTTTTTCTGTACTTTTCTTAAGACGGAACTAATTCACTCACAACCATTTTATATTGTCTTCAGGTCGGGTGTGGTGTTGGGGCATCCTCTGGAGATGGAGGGTCAGTGACTTCAGGCAAAGGGTCTCTGAAAACGTATTTCAACAAGCTGAACACAATCTTGAAACAGAAGGTTTCCAATATCAAATGCCCTCGAAAATAGGTGAAATTAATCAGAGGAAAAGTTCTAGATCACCACAAATCGGAGGAATTTCGCTGAAACTTGGAACTTCCAAGCGTCGTTTTTTTGTGTGTCGTCGGATGCGTTGGCGCAGCACCTGCTGTGGTTGAGTTGACTGAAATAAATGCATGTCTTGTATGCGCTCCAGGAACACAGCGCGGTCTGTTAGACAACCTCATAATCATCATTGGAGACATGTGACATGCCCTTGAGGCTGGCTAATAGATAGATGGATGATATTTTTACTGACTGACTGATATGTTTATATGTGAAGGCTTTGTATTTATTTATTATAACACTATTAAATGACATAATACATGCATCTATTATCATATAGTTTTTTTCCATTCATTTATATATTCAGTCATCCATTTATTCATCCATTCAGTCTCATGCATTTATTTGTTTATAGGCAATCTACAGTTAAATTAAACACCATAGTGGTCACTCAACCACTATTCTGGTAAATGAGGGATGTGGGTCGAGAAAAGTAACCGCTGTCAGAGAGCTATTGATTCAAGTAATGACCATCCAAGAGATCAACATTATAGTTTCAAATACATTTTCAAGCTTTACAGTGTTTTTTTAGATGTATATTGATTCAAACAATGTAATAAAAAAGTACATTTTGTGTTCTGTTGAGGATAAGACACGTGAACTGAGCTCATTGGGCCTTTAAAAGTTATATATTATCCAAGAGTCAATAGGTAGCCTGTGTAACATTCATTTAAATGTCCTAAATTAAATGTAGCATTCGCAGAAATTGCCCCTTTAACTAAGCATATCCAAGACGGTGAAAAATAGTGTTATTGGGAATTGGGTATTTTTCTACTAAACCCACGACAATGTTATCAAAACACATTAGCACATTGGTTTATTTAGTCTCTCCTAAGTAATAAATAGTCAAATGGTAATGTTAGCCTGATTATTCAGATACATACGTCATCAAATGCTGGATGATTTCTATTTAATCATCAGTTATTATCAACAGTTTCATTCGAATGTATCCACATGAATGGGATTAGAGACAGAAGATGCAAAGAGAACGAGATCAATATCAAATCATCATCTCTCACTCCCTCTGTCACATACACACGAACGAACGCGTGTGACACGCGAGAAACACACAAACATGCTAATAGCAGGTTTCTGATTAACAAATAAACATTGTAGTAGGTATTCCCTTAGTTCATAAAAGTGCTATTAGATAAATATTGGTGTTTATAAAGACATAAAGAGGTCTACTGCACGCATTGTAAAGTGAAGGGGTCGATTATCTCTCTCTCTCTCTCTCTCTCTCTCTCTCTCTCTCTCTCTCTCTCTCTCTCTCTCTCTCTCTCTCTCTCTCTATGAGTTCTTTTTTTTAACCTACTTAGGAAAATGTTCCTCCTATGAAGGAAAACTCGAAACATGATGAGAGGGAAGTGGAGCCCACGAAAGAGAAATCCGGTCTTGCGGTTCACGAGGCAAAACTTTCCCAAATTCATTCATTTCAACTCTTAATTTAGCGAGACACCCTTTCACTTTTTGTACATCCGTACAATCCTCACTACTTAAGATCATCCGCAGATATGGGATCAGAACACAAACCAAATTCTGACTGGAGGAAATTTGCAATATACTGGCAACAGGTAAGTCAACAACATGCTATCATTTGATCATTGCTTCAGGCTTCAATTAATTTATTATTTTCAGGATTATATTCAACTAACAATGACCATCTGTTGCAGATCATCTAACTACCATAAGAATGGCAATTCAGACTTTCACTTGGATGAGCGTCTTCCTCTGCCTCGCGCAGGTTTTCTCGATGCCCATGCCTTGCCAGCTACAAGGACAGCTGGTGCGAACAACCCACAACCTACTGAGAGACATGGTAGATTTTCTAAATTACTTTTGACTTGAGATGTATTATCCAACTATGTTTAACTGAATAGCTCAACGTGAAAAATGTGTTTTCTCCTTCTTTCAGGGAGGTCATTTTCCTCTGGAGTGCCTGCAGGAGAATGTCTTCATGGCATTCCCAGCCACCGCATTTGCAACCTCCGGGGCGCCACAGGTAAGGGCAAGCGAGCATATTCAAGAGTTCTTTACAGCATGAAAGAGTATTTGCAACCGTTAGGATTAGAAAGTAGAACACTTTACACGGCCATTTATGTTAATTGGAATTATTGTTGTTGTCCGTTTCAGTTGAGCAGCAGTGCTGCTAAGGCTATTTATGAGACATTGAAGAACATCGACACATTGTTCGGAACTGACAAACTGCCGACAATGTGGGACCAACAGAAGTTGGAGTATTTTCAGAACATTATCTACCGTCAGATTGAAGAGAGCGAGTGTGTGAGTACCTACCTAGGCCAATACAGATAGCTTAACTGTTTAAGTATGGTATGGTGACATTTTAATTATTTTATTCTTGTGTCAAATGATGGGGAGTGTGGATACAGGTGATTATCTAGTCAGGGAAAATGCGCTGAATACCTACTTTAGTAACATCGCGGCTTTCATAAAATAAAAAGTAGGGTACAAGCAAATACACTATAATGGATGAATTTTAATTATTATTCATCGCCTGCCTCTTTCTTCCTTTCTGGCAGATGAGCAGTGTGGATACAAGTGATTATCCCATCAGGGCAGAGGGCCTGAAGACATACTTTGGGAACATTGCAGCAGTTTTAAAAGAAAAGGTAGGATATAGTTTGAAAACAAATAGACATATTGTTTTGATAATATCTCTACATAGGACAATATTACCCTACATTGCCCTAACAATTTATTTTAATTTTCACAGAATTTCAGTTACTGCGCCTGGGAAGTGGTTCGAAAAGAACTCCTGTACACCCTAGAATTCATTCTGAAACACACCTCTGACAGCCTTCTGTGGTCCAACAGAACATGAATTTGAACTTGCAGATCTTTTTTACTAATGTGTTTTACAATTGTGCTTGATTTTTAAAGCCTTCTATTCTACAATCATGCAATGTGCAATGTCAAACAGCAATATTATACATGTATTTATTTATGTATTTATTTATCAAGGTTATTTATTGATGTAGGCCTACTTATATATTTATTTATTTATTTATTTATCAAGGTTATTTATTGTTGTAGGCCTATTTATGAATCTATTTATCTATTTGAAAATCGTGCCTTTTGTAGCTCTTCATCAAATGTTAAGTTAATAAAATAAAAAATACTTTTAAATATTGGTAATCTGAGTGCTCATTCTGTATCCAAGTCCAAGGTGTGATTTTATGTAGTTATTTTCTATTTCACCTTTATTTAACCAGGTAGGCCAGTTGAGAACGAGTTATCATTTACAACTGCGACACTGCCAAGATAAAGCAAAGTAGTGCGACAAAAACAACAACACAGAGTTACACATAAACAAACGTATAGTCAATAACACAATAGAAAAATCTATGTACAGTGTGTGCAAATGTGGAGAGTATGGGGGATAAGGCAATAAACAGGCCATAGAGGCGAAATAATTACAATTTAGCATTAACAATGGAGTGATAGACGTGCAGATGATGATGTGCAAGTAGAGATACTGGGGTGCAAAAGAGCAAGAGGGTAAGTAATAATATGGGGATGAGGTAGTTTGGTTTGCTATTTACAGATTGGCAGTGTACAGCTACAGTGATCGGTAAGCTGCTCTGACAGCTGATGCTTAAAGTAAGAGAGGGAGACATGTGTCTCCAGCTTCAGTGATTTTTGCAATTAATTCCAGTCATTGGCAGCAGAGAACTGGAAGGAATGGCGGCTAAAGCAAGTGTTGGCTTTGGGGATGACCAGTGAAATATACCTGCATATACCTGCTGGAGGGCGTGCTAAGGGTGGGTGTTGCTATGGTGACCAGTGATCTGGGATAAGGCAGGACTTTACCTAGCAAAAACGTATAGATAACCTGGAGCCAGTGGGTTTGGCCACGAATATGTAGTGAGGGCCAGCCAACGAGAGCATACAGGTCGCAGTGGTGGGTAGTATATGGGGCTTTGGTGACAAAACGGATGGCGCTGTGATAGACTACATCCAGTTTGCTAAGTAGAGTGTAGGAGGATATTTAGTAAATGACATCGCCGAAGTCAAGGATTGGTAGGATTGTCAGTTTTACGAGGGTATGTTTGGTGGCATGGGTGATGGAGGCTTTGTTGTGAAGTAGGACGCCGATTCTAGATTTAATTTTGGGTTGCAGATGCTTAATGTGAGTCTGGAAGGAGAGTTTACAGGCTAACCAGACACCTAGGTATTTGTAGTTGTTTCACATATTCTAAGTCAAAACCGTCCAGAGTCGTGTTGCTATTGATGCAAGAGGGTGCGGCAGCAATCGATGGAAGAGCATGCACTTAGTTTTACTAGCAATTAAAAGCAGTTGGAGGCCACGGAAGGAGTGTTGTATGGCGTTGAAGCTCTTTTGGAGGTTTGTTAGCAAAGTGTCCAAAGAAGGGCTAGATGTCTACAGAATGGTGTCGTCTGCGTAGAGGTGGATCAGAGAATCATCAGCAGCAAGAGCTACATCATTGATATATTCATAGAAAATAGTCAGCCCGAGAATTTCACCTTGTGGCACCCCCATAGCGGACATTAAGATTTGTATTAAACATGCTCAGGACATATGCACGGATGGCAGTACAATTAGTCCTATAGCCTACTAATCCATAAAGGAAAGCCATTAAAACAAGTCAAATGTATCTTCTCAAAATGTAGATATCTTCAAATGCTTTTTTTCAATTAAGTGTGTTTTATCACTGGACAGGGCTGGCCTGGTTTGGACAGGGCTGGCCTGTTTTGAACAGTGTACTTTGAGCACCTATACAACTTCCGTTCCAACCATGGAGATACTATTACATTATTAGAATTGCTCATTCTACGGTTCCAACCCATCTATGAAATTGTGTTCCACAATCAATAACGTATTAGAAGTAATATTCGCTAACTAGAATGCAAAGGTGCACAGTG
Organism: Oncorhynchus kisutch; assembly: GCF_002021735.2. NCBI lineage: Eukaryota > Metazoa > Chordata > Actinopteri > Salmoniformes > Salmonidae > Oncorhynchus > Oncorhynchus kisutch. The sequence goes on along the minus strand of NC_034183.2, from coordinate 49,479,550 downwards.
TATTCTGTTATCATGAAATGCATTGCTCCAATGTAATTCTTTGCATACACATGTATGAAAACTATTCACTACCTTTACGTTTTTCGTGATTCATTTCACAATAGCATAATTAAGAATCACCCGATAAAAATTGGGGCTTATCAAGGGAATCATTCAACCTTCTTCACAGTGTTTTCCCTGTACACCAAGTCAGAACCGAAGGATTAAAAAACAGGGCATATAAGCAGACAATGAACGATCTAAAAATATTCGATGGTAACTTGTCTTACTCAAGAAAGCAAAAAAGAGACAATTTTTGTATGCAGCTTTATTAACTCAATGATTGTTGTTCTTTTTCTACATTGTTTACAAACTGATATGTGAAACTTATTGATTCCAAAATAACAAGTAAAACAGGCAACAAAAACAAAAAAGTTAAACAAATGTAATTGTTCTGCTGTTGTGGCTAATCTTTTTGTTGTTGTAGTTAAACATATGGGTCTCAAAACAGGTGGGGTACGGTTGGAAAACCGGTCGCCACTGGGTGGGTCCAATATCAAATGCTCTCGAATAGAGGCTACATTAATCTGAGCAAATTCTAAATCACCACAAATAGGATGCATTTTGCTGCCACAAATCACATATGAAACTGGGAACTTCCAAGCGCCTTTGTGGTGTCATAGGACGCCTTGGCAGTGCACCTGCTGTGGTTGAGTTGAGTGAAGACATAAAATATACATATATCAGGATCATAGCGCATGCGCATGGGAGATCACGCGAGTGGAGGTTCGCGACAACCTGGTGCAGTTCAAGAAATTCCTCGACAGCAGAGTCAAGCCATATGAGGAAGAAGAGGTCTCTTGGAGAACCACATAATCATCATTGGAGACATGTGACATGTTTCTGATCCCGGCTAATAGATTGACAGCTGATATATTTACTGACTGAATTATTTATTTATAAACATGGTTGACTGACATTTATATGTGAAGGCTATGAAGTTATTCCTTTATAATAAAATCAAATAATTATTCTCTCATCATTTTTATTAATTCGTTTATATATTCAGTCATTCATCCTTTCATTCTTTCATGCATTCATTTGTTTATAGACTGACTTTTTTAAAGGAGCAGTCTTCTATTCAAACAACACCAAAACGGTCAATGAACCACTCTTTTTCTCAATAGCTGAGGATTGGGGTTGGAGAAAAGTAATCATTGTCAAAGAACTAAGGATGATAGGACTGTCCATCTACGAGATTAAAGTTATGGGCCAGTTTCACCAACATTTGGAAGCTGTACCGTGTTTACCTACGTGTTTTACCTACCTACGTGTTTTACCTAAGATAATGTTATCACAACACATTGGCAAATTGGTTTATTCTTGCAGGTCTGCTAGTCTCTCCGAACGACGAAAAATTCAAATATTCATGCTAGCCTTTAAATGGTTGAGTATCTACCTGACTCTGTTCTGTTCTGCTTATACACGGCAGCATCTGAACTGTGCATGTGGACGCAATTCATGCACTAGTGCGCTATTTTTGCACCTGTCCACTATTTGATGTGTACAATTTGATGCTCAATATATCTCATTAATTGGCACAGGTCTTTATTTTGTGATTTAATCTAAGCGATATGTTTTTTCTGTACTTTTCTTAAGATGGAACTAATTCACTCACAACCATTTTATATTGTCTTCAGGTCGGGTGTGGTGTTGGGGCATCCTCTGGAGATGGAGGGTCAGTGACTTCAGGCAAAGGGTCTCTGAAAACGTATTTCAACAAGTTGAACACAATCTTGAAACAGACGGTTTCCAATATCAAATGCCCTCGAAAATAGGTGAAATTAATCAGAGGAAAAGTTCTAGATCACCACAAATCGGAGGAATTTCGCTGAAACTTGGAACTTCCAAGCGTCGTTTTTTTGTGTATCGTCGGATGCGTTGGCGCAGCACCTGCTGTGGTTGAGTTGACTGAAATAAATGCATGTCTTGTATGCGCTCCAGGAACACAGCGCATGAGCATGTAAGATCGTGGGAGAGGAGCTTCGCTACAAACTAGTGCAGTTTTAAAAATTCCTTGACACCATGGTCAAGCTGTGGTGACGAAGTCGACTGCAGAGTCAAGCGGTGAGGAAGTAGCGGTCTGTTAGACAACCTCATAATCATCATTGGAGACATGTGACATGTCCTTGAGGCTGGCTAATAGATAGATGGATGATCTTTTTGCTGACTGACTGATATGTTTATATGTGAAGGCTTTGTATTTATGTATTATAACACTAAATGACATAATACATGCATCTATTATCACATCGTTTTTTTTCATTCATTTATACATTCAGTCATCCATTTATTCATCCATTCAGTCTCATGCATTCATTTGTTTATAGGCAATCTACAGTTAAATTAAACACCATAGTGGTCACTCAACCACTATTCTGGTAAATGAGGGATGTGGGTTGAGAAAAGTAACCGCTGTCAGAGAGCTATTGATTCAAGTAATGACCATCCAAGAGATCAACATTATAGTTTCAAATACATTTTCAAGCTTTACAGTGTTTTTTTAGATGTATATTGTTTCAAACAATGTAATAAAAAAGTACATTTTGTGTTCTGTTGAGGATAAGACACGTGAACTGAGCTCATTGGGCCTTTAAAAGTTATATATTATCCAAGAGTCAATAGGTAGCCTGTGTAACATTCATTTAAATGTCCTAAATTAAATGTAGCATTCGCAGAAATTGCCCCTTTAACTAAGCATATCCAAGACGGTGAAAAATAGTGTTATTGGGAATTGGGTATTTTTCTACTAAACCCACGACAATGTTATCAAAACACATTAGCACATTGGTTTATTTAGTCTCTCGTAAGTAATAAATAGTCAAATGGTAATGTTAGCCTGATTATTCAGATACATACGTCATCAAATGCTGGATGATTTCTATTTAATCATCAGTTATTATCAACAGTTTCATTCGAATGTATCGACATAAATGGGATTAAAGACAGAAGATGCAAACAGAACGAGATCAATATTAAATCATCATCTCTCACTCCCTCTGTCACATACACACGAACGAACGCGTGTCACATAGAGTGAGAAACACACAAACATGCTAATAGCAGGTTTGTGATAAACAAACAAACATTGTAGTAGGTCTTCCCTTAGTTCATAAAAGTGCTATTAGATAAATATAGGTGTTTATAAAGACATATAGAGGTCTACTGCACGCATTGTAAAGTTAAGGGGTCGATCATCTCTCTCTCTCTCTATGAGAACCTACTTAGGAAAATGTTCCTCCTATGAAGGAAAACTCGAAACATGATGAGAGGGAAGTGGAGCCCACGAAAAGAGAAATCCGGTCTTGCGGTTCACGAGGCAAAACTTTCCCAAATTCATTCATTTCAACTCTTAATTTAGCGAGACACCCTTTCACTTTTTGTACAACCATTCAATCCTCACTATTTAAGATAATCCGCAGATATGGGATCAGAACACAAACCAAATTCTGACTGGAGGACATCTGCAATATACTGGCAACAGGTAAATCAACAACATGCTATCATTTGATCATTGCTTCAGGCTTCAATTAATTTATTATTTTCAGGATTATATTCAACTAACAATGACCATCTGTTGCAGATCATCTAACTACCATAAGAATGGCAATTCAGACTTTCACTTGGATGAGCGTCTTCCTCTGCCTCGCGCAGGTTTTCTCGATGCCCATGCCTTGCCAGCTACAAGGACAGCTGGTGCGAACAACCCACAACCTACTGAGAGATATGGTAGATTTTATAAATTACTTTTGACTTGAGATGTATTATCCAACTATGTTTAACTGAATATCTCAACGTGAAAAATGTGTTTTCTCCTTCTTTCAGGGAGGTCATTTTCCTCTGGAGTGCCTGCAGGAGAATGTCTTCATGGCATTCCCAGCCACCGCATTTGCAACCTCCGGGGCGCCACAGGTAAGGGCAAGCGAGCATATTCAAGAGTTCTTTACAGCATGAAAGAGTATTTGCAACCGTTAGGATTAGAAAGTAGAACACTTTACACGGCCATTTATGTTAATTGGAATTATTGTTGTTGTCCGTTTCAGTTGAGCAGCAGTGCTGCTAAGGCTATTTATGAGACATTGAAGAACATCGACACATTGTTTGGAACTGACGAACTGCCGACAATGTGGGACCAACAGAAGTTGGAGTATTTTCAGAACATTATCTACCGTCAGATTGAAGAGAGCGAGTGTGTGAGTACCTACCTAGGCCAATACAGATAGCTTAACTGTTTAAGTATGGTATGGTGACATTTTAATTATTTTATTCTTGTGTCAAATGATGGGGAGTGTGGATACAGGTGATTATCTAGTCAGGGAAAATGCGCTGAATACCTACTTTAGTAACATCGCGGCTTTCATAAAATAAAAAGTAGGGTACAAGCAAATACACTATAATGGATGAATTTTAATTATTATTCATCGCCTGCCTCTTTCTTCCTTTCTGGCAGATGAGCAGTGTGGATACAAGTGATTATCCCATCAGGGCAGAGGGCCTGAAGACATACTTTGGGAACATTGCAGCAGTTTTAAAAGAAAAGGTAGGATATAGTTTGAAAACAAATAGACATATTGTTTTGATAATATCTCTACATAGGACAATATTACCCTACATTGCCCTAACAATTTATTTTAATTTTCACAGAATTTCAGTTACTGCGCCTGGGAAGTGGTTCGAAAAGAACTCCTGTACACCCTAGAATTCATTCTGAAACACACCTCTGACAGCCTTCTGTGGTCCAACAGAACATGAATTTGAACTTGCAGATATTTTTTACTAATGTGTTTTACAATTGTGCTTGATTTTTAAAGCCTTCTATTCTACAATCATGCAATGTGCAATGTCAAACAGCAATATTACACATGTATTTATTTATCAAGGTTATTTATTGATGTAGGCCTACTTATATATTTATTTATTTATCTATTTGAAAATCGTGCCTATTGTTGCTCTTCATCAAATGTTAAGTTAATAAAAAGTGATACTTTTAAATATTGTTTTTCTGAGTGCTCATTCTGTATCCAAGTCTGTCGGTGTGTTTTTATGTAGTTATTTTCTATTTCACCTTTATTTAACCAGGTAGGCCAGTTGAGAACAAGTTATCATTTACAACTGCGACCTGGCCCAGATGAAGCAAAGAAGTGCGACAAAAACAACAACACAGAGTTACACATAAACAAACGTACAGTCAATAACACAATAGAAAAATCCATGTACAGTGTGTGCAAATGTAGAAGAGTACGGAGGTAAGGCAATAAACAGGCCATAGAGGCGAAATTACAATGACAATTTAGCATTAACACTGGAGTGATAGATGTGCAGATGATGATGTGCAAGTAGAGATACTGGGGTGCAAAAGAGCAAGAGGGTAAGTAATAATATGGGGATGAGGTAGTTGGGTGTGTTATTTACAGATTGGCTGTGTACATGTAAAGTGATCGGTAAGCTGCTCTGACAGCTGATGCTTAAAGTTAGAGAGGGAGAAATAAGACCCCAGCTTCAGTGATTTTAGCAAATAATTCCACTCATTGGCAGCAGAGAACTGGAAGGAAAGATGACCAAATGAAGTGTTGGCTTTCGGGATGACCAGTGAAATATACCTGCTGGAGGGCATGCTACGGGTGGGTGTTGCAAAGGTGACCAGTGAGCTGAGATAAGGCGGGTGTCACGTTCTGACATTAGTTCCCTTGTTATGTCTTTGTTTTAGTATGGTCAGGGCGTGAGTTGGGGTGGGTAGTCTATGTTCTTTTTCTATGTTGTGTTTATGTGTTTATTTGTTGTTTGTATGCTGTTCTTTGTATGACATTTTAATATTTGATAATTAACCAATGCTATTAGGCCACTCTTGGCCATGATTACAGACACCTGTGTCTTTTGACACTACACAAACGAGTCATCCCGCAGTGTTTGGGATTATACCCTGATGAAGACAGCTTGGCTGTCGAAACGTTTGGTATTACATTTTTGCATCTGAGCTACTAGAGTGTGCGGCTCTCTTTTATTTTAAAGTGTTTATGTGTTTGGCCTAGTATGGTGCTCAATCAGATGCAGTTGTCGTTCGTTGTCTCTGATTGAGAATCATACTTAGGTAGGCTTTTCTAACTGGCACTAGTTACCAGTTTGACACTTTCTCTTGAGTGGGCAGCCTGATGAAAGCCAGTCAATATTTAAATTACCTAGAAAATATACCTCTCTATTGATATCACATACGTTGTCAAGCATTTCATACATGTTATCCAGACTGTTACGACTTGGTGGTCTTTTGCAGCATCCCACCAGAATGGGCTATAAGGGAGGCAGATGGACCTGTAGCCATATTACTTCAACAGTATTTAACATGAGATCCTCTCTAAGCTTTACAGGAATGTGGTTCTGAATATAAACAGCCACACATCCACCTTTGGCATTTCAGTCTTCTCTGTAGATCTTATAATCATGTATTGCTACCACTGTGTCATCAAATGTATTATCTAAGTGAGTTTCAGAGATTGTCAGAACATGAGTGTTGTCTGTTACTAGCAAATTATTGATTTTGTTATCTTTCTTAAGCTACAACGTTAACGTGGGCTATTTGTAACACTTTGTCTGGGATGCTTGATTGTTTTTCTTGCTTTACTGGGAAGCTTGGCAGAGGTAGACATGCTTTACTGGGAAGCTTGGCAGAGGTAGACATGCTTTACTGGGAAGCTTGGCAGAGGTAGACATGCTTTACTGGGAAGCTTGGCAGAGGTAGACATGCTTTACTGGGAAGCTTGGCAGAGGTAGACATGCTTGGGTGATTTATGTTAGTGGAGGGTGAGCTGCACACGGCGGACTTCCTGCTAGGGTACACTACCTCAGTGCTAACAGTAGAACTCTGCTACATAGGAATATGATTGCTGCATACAATAGCTGTAAGATCATTCAGGGCAGTAAAGAGCGACATACTTACATGTTGTCTTCCAACGACCCTGAAATAATGCAAATTTTCTGAAACATTATGACAACTCAGCAACAGAATGGTAGGGATTAAATGAGCTGGGCTTGGTTTTGTGAATTCACTGTGCACCTTTTCAGTCTATTCAGCGAAAATTGTTCCAATTACGTTATTGCTGTGGAACGCAGTTTCATAGACGGGTTTGAACCATAGATTTAGGAATTCAAATATTTTAATAGTATCTCCATGGTAGGAACGGAATTCGTACATGTGCTCAAAGTATAACGTTCAAAACAGGCCGCACTGCCCAGTGAAAAAACATTCTTGATTGAAAAAAGGCATTTGAATATAACTACAATTTGAAAAGATACATTTTGCTTGTTTTAATGCCTTTAATCCTTTGTGGATTAGTAGGCTATAAGACTAAACGTACTGCCATCAGTGCATATGTCCTGAACATGTTAAATACATATCTTAACACCGACAGACTTGGCTGCAGAATGAGCACTCAGATTAACAATATTTAAATGTATAGATTTTTTTATTAACTTAACATTTGATGAAGAGCAACAATAGGCACAATTTTCAAATAGATAAATAATTTCATAAATAGGCCTAAATAAATAACCTTGATAAATAAATAAATACATGTATAATATTGCTGTTTGACATTGCACATTGCATGATTGTAGAATAGAAGGCTTTAAAAATCAAGCACAATTGTAAAACACATTAGTAAAAAAGATCTGCAAGTTCAAATTCATGTTCTGTTGGACCACAGAAGGCTGTCAGAGGTGTGTTTCAGAATGAATTCTAGGGTGTACAGGAGTTCTTTTCGAACCACTTCCCAGGCGCAGTAACTGAAATTCTGTGAAAATTTAAATAAATTGTTAGGGCAATGTAGGGTAATATTGTCCTATGTAGAGATATTATCAAAACAATGTGTCTATTTCTTTTTCAACGTATATCCTACCTTTTCTTTTAAAACTGCTGCAATGTTCCCAAAGTATGTCTTCAGGCCCTCTGCCCTGATGGGATAATCACTTGTATCCACACTGCTCATCTGCCAGAAAGGAAGAAAGAGGCAGGCGATGAATAATAATAAAAATTCATCCGTTATAGTGTATTTGCTTGTACCCTACTTTTTATTTTATGACAGCCGCGATGTTCCTCAAGTAGGTATTCAGCGCATTTTCCCTGACTAGATAATCACGTGTATCCACAATCCCCATCATCTGACACAAGAAGAAAATAATTCAAATGTCATCATAACACACTTAAACAGTTAAGCTATCTGTATTGGCCTAGGTAGGTACTCACACACTCGCTCTCTTCAATCTGACGGTAGATAATGTTCTGAAAATACTCCAACTTCTGTTGGTCCCACATTGTCGGCAGTTTGTCAGTTCCGAACAATGTGTCGATGTTCTTCAATGTCTCATAAATAGCCTTAGCAGCACTGCTGCTCAACTGAAACGGACAACAGCAATAATATCAAATAACATAAATGGCAGTTTAGAGTGTTCTACTTTCTAATCCTAACGGTTGCAAATACTCATTCATGCTGTGAAGAACACTTGAATATGCTCGCTTGCCCTTACATGTGGCGCCCCGGAGGTTGCAAATGCGGTGGCTGGGAATGCCATGAAGACATTCTCCTGCAGGCACTCCAGAGGAAAATGACCCCCCTGAAAGAAGGAGAAAACACATTTTTCACGTTGAGCTATTCAGTTAAACATAGTTGGATAATACATCTCAAGTCAAAAGTAATTTATAAAATCTACCATGTCTCTCAGTAGGTTGTGGGTTGTTCGCACCAGCTGTCCTTGTAGCTGGCAAGGCATGGGCATCGAGAAAACTTGCACGAGGCAGAGGAAGGCACTGATCCAAGTGATAGTCTGAATTGCCATTCTTATGGTAGCTAGATGATCTGCAGCAGATGGTCATTGTTAGTTGAATATAACCCTGAAAATAATTAATTATTTGAAGCCTGAAGCAGTGATCAAATGATAGCATGTTGTTGACTCACCTGTTGCCAGTTTATTGCAAATTTCCTCCAGTCAGAATGTGGTTTGTGTTCTGATCCCATATCTGCGGGTTATCTTAAATAGTGAGGATTGAAAGGATGTACACAAAGTGAAAGGGTGTCTCGCTAAATTAAGAGTTGAAATGAATGAATTTGGGAAAGTTTTGCCTAGTGAACCACAAGACCGGAATTCTCTTTTCGTGTGCTCCACTTCCCTCTCATCATGTTTCGAGTTTTCCTTCATAGGAGGAACATTGTCCTAAGTAGGTTAAAAAAATTAAGTCGTAGGCTCAACCGTTGCTAAGAAAGACATAGAGAGAGAGAGAGAGAGAGAGAGAGTATCGTCCCCTTAACTTTACAATGAATGTAATAGACCTCTATGTCTTTGTAAACACCAATATTTAACTAATATCATTTTTTTGGACTAAGGGAAGGCCTACTACAATGTCTTTACTTCACAAACCTGCTATTTGCTTGTTTGTTTCTCTCTCTGTGCGTGCGTGTGTATGTGACAGAGGGAGTGAGAGAGGGTTATTTAATATTGATCTCGTACTGTTAGCATCTTCAACCATTTTATAACGTCTGTTTCTGAATAATCAGGCTAACATTAACATTTGAGTATGTATTACTTACGAGAGACTAAATAAACCAATGTGCTAATGTTTTGTGATTACACTATCGTAGGCTTTGTAGTACAATACCTTAATCCTAATTCCTAAAAATACTACATTTCATCGTCTTTGATATGCTTAGTTAAAGGGGAAATTTCTGCGATTTCTACATCCAATTTTGGGACTTTAAAATGAATGATACGCAGGCTACCTATTGACTCTTGAAGAATATATAACTTGTAAAGGCCTCATGAGCTCAATTCACCCGTCTTACCTCAACAGAACCCCAAAATGTACTTTTTTATGACTTTGTTTGAAACAATATACATCTAAACAAACACTGTATAGCTTGAAAATGTAGTTGAATCAATAGCTCTCTGACAGCGGTTACTTTTCTCGAACCCCATCCCTCATCTATTTACCAGAATTGTGGTTGAGTGACCACTATGGTGTTTCATTTAACTGTAGGTTTCCTATAAACAAATGAATGCATGAAAGACTGAATTGATGAACAAATGGATGACTGAATATATACATGAATGAAAAAAAAATGATAATAGATGCATGTATTGTCATTTAATAGTGTTATAATAAATAAATACAAAGCCTTCACATATAAACATATCAGTCAGTCAGTAAAAATATCATCCATCTATCTATTAGCCAGCCTCAAGGACATGTCACATGTCTCCAATGATGATTATGAGGTTGTCTAACAGACCGCTACTTCCTCACCGCTTGACTCTGCAGTCGACTTCGTCACAGCTTGACCACCGTGTCTCACATGCGCATGCGCTGTGTTCCTGGAGTGCATATAAGACATGCATTTTTTCAGTCAACTCAACCACAACAGGTGCTGCGCCAAAACATCCGACGACACACAGAAACGGCGCTTGGAAGTTCCAAGTTTCAGCGAAATTCATCCAATTTGTGGTGATCTAGAACTTTTCCTCTGATTAATTTAGCCTATTTTCGAGTGCATTTGATATCCACCTTCTGTTTCAAGGTAGTGTTCAGCTTGTTGAAATACGTTTTCAGAGACCTTTTGCATGAAGTCACTGACCCTCCATCTCCAGAGGATGCCCCAACACCACACCCGACCTGAAGACAACATTAAATGGTGGTGGGAATTTGTTCCGTCTTAAAGGAAGTACTGAAAATATATAGAAAAATATCGCTTCGATTAAATCACTCAACCACTATTCTGGTAAATAGATGAGGGATGGGGTTCGAGAAAAGTAACCACTGTCAGAGATTATTGTCTGCCCCCCAAATTTAACTTAGGCTACAACATGAGGGATCATGCATCCCTCCAATTTCTTAACTTAACTAGGTCATCTGTTTTTGAACAGGATCAGTGTTTCTTTATTCCATGTGAAAGGAGTCAGGCTGTTAAATAATTGGGCCATATATTCCAAAACCCTCTTAATTTTTTTTTTCATAACCTTTATTTAACTAGGCAAGTCAGTTAAGAACAAATTCTTATTTTAAATGACGGCCTAGGAACGGTGGGTTAACTGCATGTTCAGGGGCAGAACGAGGGTACACCACCTTTGGTTACATAAAACGTCCTATAATAAAATAAAATAAATGGAGGTTTAATAATGAGATATATTGAGCATCAAATTGTACACACCAAATAGCGGACAGGTGCAAAAAATAGCGCACTAGCTCATGAACTGCGTCCACCTGCTCAGATCGGATGCTGCCGTGTATAAGCAGAACAGAACAGAGTCAGGTAGATACTCAACCATTTCAAGGCTAGCATGAATATTTCGTCGTTCGGAGAGACTAGCAGGCCTGCAAGAATAAACCAATGTGTTGTGATAACATTATCGTAGTTTAATCCATTTTAAAATCCTCATGAGTTTCGTTCAACTACTGTCTTAACTCATCAGAACCCAAAATAAGAAAGTTTATGCCATTGTTTGAAACCATGTAAATGTAAACAAACAAAAAAGCACTGTATAGCTTCCAAATGTAGTTCAAACTTGCCCATATATTTAATCTCATAGATGGACATTCCTTTCATCCTTAGCTCTGTGACAGTGGTTTCTTTCCGCCCAACTCCAATCCTCAGCAATTTGGAAAATTAATGGTTCAGTGACCGCTTTATGTTGTTTGAACAGCAGACTGCTCCTTTAAAAAAGTATGTCTATAAACGACAATGCAATGAAAGAATGACAGGATGAATGACTGAATATATAAATTAATTAATAAAAATTATTTGATTTTGTTATAAAGGTTTAAATACATAGTCATCACATATAAATGTCAGTCAACAAATGTTTATAAATAAATATTTCAGTCAGTAAATATATCAGCTGTCAATCTATTAGCCGGGCTCAGAAACATGTCACATGTTCCAATGATGATTGTGTGGTTCTCCAACAGACCTCTTCTTCCTCATGGCTTGACTCTGCTGTCGAGGAATTTCTTGACCTGAACCAGGTTGTCGCGAACCTCCACTCGCGTGATCTCCCACGCGCATGCGCTGTGTTCATGGAGAACACAGAATACAATTGTTTTTTTTCTCTCACTCAACTCAACCACAGCTGGTGCTGTGCCAACGCGTCCTATGACAACACAACGGCACTTGGAAGTTCCCAGTTTCATATGTGATTTGTTGCAGCGAAATGCATCCTATTTGTGGTGATGTAGAATTTGCTCAGATTAATTTATCCTCTATTCGAGAGCTTTTGATATTGGAACCACCCAGTGGCGACCGGTTTTCCGAGCGTGCCCCACCTGTTTAACCACAACAAAAAAGTAAACATTTGATTCACTTTTTTTGTTGATGCCTGTTTTACTTGTTATTTTGGCATTAATTCGTTTCACATATCAGTTTATTAACAATGTAAAAAATAAAAAATAATAATAATAATAATAATTGAGTTAAAGTAGTGTAATGGATGTGAAACGGCTAGCTTAGTTAGCGGTGGTGCGCGCTAAATAGCGTTTCAATCGGTGACGTCTGAGACCTTGAAGTAGTGGAGCGATGGGTAACGATGCTTCGTGGGTGACTGTTGTTGATGTGATTGAATATTATCTGCTGTTGGCTTGTGTGGATGTATGTATGTGTTATGCAACATAGCTGACTTGAAACATTGTTAACAGTTTCAGGGCCATGGACCTTTCTCATGATGGAAAAATACAGAATAACATGAAGACAGGGCACATTCAGAGGCACATTCAGAACGTAGTGTTGCGAGAACAAACGGTCTTTTGTTTGATAACAGGAGCCAGGTGCGAGATAACGTTATCGAGCATGAGCATATAGATATTCTTCACAGCAACAGTTGCATCTATCAACTGGAGCGCCCGGGGGCCGGGACCTGCTTTACACCAACAATCAACGATAGGCTGGGTGAGTCTAAACCACGCCCAGTCTCTACTCTGACAGGCCGGCTCAGAAGCAGGAACTATTTCTGTCAGAGTATATTTATAATATCTTTGTCAAGAACAAGTCAGTTCTCTGTTTTGCCCTGCGAGGTGGGACAGAGAGCCCGTATATACAAAAATTGCATTTACCACTTATTGCTTAGCTAATAAAAAATACATAGTACACAATCGGTGACTCAATGTCATATTTATCCTGATACCAGATTCGAATTGACGCAACCCTAACATAACACATGTTGACATTTAACGTTTTATTAATTCTGAATTTTGAAGTATTGACATTCAGCTACTTAGCTAAATTGCTAGCTGCATTTCATAACCTAGCTGGTGTGCTAACTTGCTAGCTAGCGCACGCTAATCTTGCTAGCTTGCTAGCCAGGTAGTTTGCTGTAAGCCAATCTCACCTGATAACATGTGTTTTTCTCTCTCTTTCTCCTTCAACAGTTACTTGAATTGAAATTGAGGGAATTCCCTGCAATCCTCAAACTGAAGTAATATTCATAGTTAGCTTAGTTTATCAAACTAAGTAGCTTAGCATGGAAGTACAAAGAAATACTTGCTGTTGTCCCCTTTTGAAATCCATTGTCATTGTAATCAAACAAATCAGAAAGATACACTTCAGTAGTTAATTGGAAACTAGATTCAAATCTATAAGCTATTTTTTTTCTTTGTTGTTAGAAGTAAGTTAAATGTAGAGAAATTGGAAACATGTCAGGTCTTTCCAAAGAATTAGTATGTTGTTCCTGTGGCCTCACTGTTCAAACGTTACGAGGTTATGTGGATCATGTTATTACACTGACATGAAGCAAATGGCCAATATATATATGCTGCATGGTTGGCTGCAAATCTCAGTTTACAAAATATAATGCATTTAAAAGTAATATTCGTTATCATAGAGATTCTGCTCTATATGCTCTATCACAATGTGACACGTTGCAAGGGCCGTTTACATGTGAAAATCGTCATTGTCAGAAACAATGCCTTGATCTGAAGGATCTTCTTTCGAAAAGGCCGAACTCCCATTCAAAGAATGTGGCCTTTACATTAAGATCCTCTTTTTACCTCCCCCATTTCAAGGAAGCATTGCTATGCTACAGCTGCGCATGTGTCCAATTATTCGGCTCATTCAGTGAGTTCTCATGATGATGCTGAAAGTCTGTTCGGTGTAGATCTTATTGATGAAGGGTCAGAGGATATACTGAACCCAGCTGTTATGAAAAGTCTATGTATAAAAACTATTTGTATGCTTTACATGAAGTTACAGGCCAAGTATCTATTTCCCTCCTCAACGATACAAATTATTGTTGATGAGATTTAAAGTCTTAATGGACTTAGTCATCAGTCAACTCAAGGTTGCCCTTCAGTCTTATACTAACTTGACAGTCAGAAATTGAAGGTGTTTTAAGACCTTAGAGGACACCAATTTGCATGCATCCTTTATCAACAGAATACATGAGAAGGCAGTATTTCCAGAGGAACTTTTCCTATGTGCATCCTCAAGCTATAAGTTTAATGTAGGTACAGATGAAAACCGAAAGGAACGATATGCTCAGAATATCCCTACATTGAAAGCTATGCTCAAGAATCCAGTTGTTTGGCAGGAATGTACAAAGCCAGTAAAGGACACTACATGTACTTCTGCACATGTGATACATGATGTTTGTGATGGATCTGTGTTCTTGTTTAATGTAGTATTTATGGACTCCGGTGTAACTCTAAAGCTTGTATTGTATCAAGATGCTTTTGCTGTTGTTAACAATCTTGGATCATCAAAGAAGAAACATAAGATTCTGGGGGTCTACTTTATGCTTGCAAACTTTGATCCATTTTATTGCTCCAGTATTGATACTTCACAGCTCATGTTATTGTGTAATGACAGAGATTTTAAATACTTTGGCCATGACAAGCTTTTTTCAACAATGCTGTCAGATCTCAGAGATTTAGAAACAAATTGGGTTGGAGGTATCTGGACATGCACTAAAGGCAGCAGTCTTTTGCATTTACTGGGGATCATTTGGGGTCTCACAACATAGGAGGATTCACAGGAAATGTTAGTACTTCCAACTACTGCTGTCAGTACTGCCTTGCAACTAGAGGTAAACTGTTTGATTTTGATAACCCTGCTGCTGCCAGAATAGTTCAAAATTACAACGATGCAGTGAAAGCAATACAAGGTGGTAATGAGACAGAATCCAGAGAGTAAAAAATTTGACTCTGCATTTCATTCCCTCAAGCAGTTTCATGTCTTACAGTCAGGCCTCCCACCATGCATTGGCCATGTTTTGTTTGAGGGGATAGTGGCATATGACCTAGCCATTTAAATCATGTACTTTCTTAAAATAAATCAATTCTTTACGTACTTAGAGCTTAACCGCAGGATCAGGCAGTTTAGCTACCAAGGATCTGATGCGAATTCCACACCCTCAGAAGTTGGTGAAAAGGGAAATAAACTAGGTGGCCATGTTACAGAAAATGAGTCTTTTTTGAGGCTCCTCCCTGTGATAATAGGCAAAAAGATTACTGATACAGAAGATTGTGTATGGCAACGAACAATTCTACTTAAAGAACTTGTGGAATTAATCTGTGCCCCCTCCATTTCTGTGGCTCAAGTTACTTTGCTCAAGTATCTACGGACAAGAAAAGAGCTGTTTCCTTCTCTCAAACTGAAACCAAAGCATCACGATCTGATCCACTATCCTGCTTTGATGCTAAAGTTTGTCCCACTTATAAGGCTGTGGACAATTTGTTTTGAAAGTAAACACTCATATTTCAAAAGATTTGTTCGGAGAGTACAACATTTCAAAAATGTTTGTCAAACGCTTGCCAATAATCACTAATTTCTGCAAACCTATCTGAACTCAAGTTCCTTCTTTGCAAGTAAAATGTTCCTTGCTGTACACAATACAGTTGAGGCAAGCTTGCTTAGGGGACCGGATATTGTGGTGTCCACTGAGATACATTTGAAGGGCACCTTTTACAGATAGGGCCTCTTTCTATGTCTTTGTAATGGCGTGTCATCAGAATTCGGGCAGATAGAGCTTCTGTTGATAAAGGAGAACAAGCGTGTCTACTTTCTTGCTTACACGTCATAGCTCATCTTATTCACCAGAATTTGGATAGTGTGAAGTTCAAAGTGCTATTTGAGGGCATGATGTGTCTTAATGCAGAACTATGTTTGGATTATTACCCATTACCTGCATATGCTTTCTACAGAACTAGTCATTTCACTGAAACATAGCATAGCAGATGCTGAATAGGAAATCAAGTGGTAGAAGTGACAGTTCAAATAACACGAGTTTGGACAAAAATACAATAGAGACAATGTGAACAATTTGAATTGAACGGTAGTCTTAGCTTTTTTTCTTTAGTAGACATGGATGATCAAGATAGTGCTCTTGCATAATTTACATGATCTGTGCTGCCAAACTCAAGTGGACATCAGTCAGTGCTTGATTCTCTTAAGACATTCGGGTGTGGAAGAGCTGGAAGACATGAAGTATGTTCAGGAGGCAAGTCTTCATGTCCTGAAGCCAGTAGAAACAAGGAAGCTGACCATGTTAAGCATGGTGAGAAAATTAGAACATGATACACAGCCTGATTCCCAACCTCTTATTTCTATCCAAGGTGAAAAGGATAGTACTGAAAGGAATGATCCAACATCCAGAAGTGTGTCTGGTAGCCCCCAAACACCCCGCAGTGAGGATTGTTCCTTTGCTATCCATATGTACATAATAAACTGCTAAACAGGCTATACATTTACTGTTTAAAAGTGCATATACAACCAAAACTTAAATGGGCTCTATGTATGACAATATGATTTACAATAAAATATTTTCAAGGTGGGTGTCAAGTCAGGTAATATTTGTCTAATTCAAATTGTTCAAATCATGACTTTTGGAAAGCTTTTCAAGTTATACTACCAATGATTTCAATCTATGCTCAGTTTCTCAGACTCTGATTAAGCCTAGTGTAGACCTATTCATCGTGTCAAATGTAGTTTTATGGCTTTATCTAATGTTTTATGTCATAATAATCATATTATTTAACAAGCACATAATTGATAGCAGGATGTATATGTTACAATGGGAGGTAAGTTTGGATTAGAAACTCAATGATCAATGATGATGTATGTGGTGTCAGGGTGTAAAATGTGGAGTCAAGAGAACCCCAAATGTGTTTCTTGTGCACTTTCACAGGTGGTAGATACAACACTGAAAGGACAGGCTCAAGTTCAAGCGCATGCCCCAGTAGATGGACAGCACTGGACAATAACTGGCACTTCAGTTTTGTAATTCCGTGGAAGCCAATGCCATCTGAGGTTACAATAAAGCTGGAGAACAAGGAGCGCCCAACTGGAATGGAGAGATGTGAAGTTATTTGCCTGATTGTTGATGAAATCCTAACTGTTTGTCCAATGCCAGGAAAGAAGCATTTGAGTGAAGTAGCCAGAAAGATTGTGCTGACTTATCCTAAGGCATTCCAAGATGTTATCGGAGGTGAAATTGTTGGTAGTGGACACTACTCCCTCACTAAGCAGCTGCAGAGCCGAGTTGATAACTTGAAGCGAGGGAACACCCCCCTTTCCCTAAGAAGACAGTCAAGTGAGTCTGAGGATCCACAATCCAAGAGGATATGCCTGGATTCTTACGGCTGTATCAACTTGTTGTGCACTTGAGTGAGGACCCAAAAGCGATTTAACAAAAACAGAGTCCTTTAATGTAAAAACACAGGGAAGACATAGATCCTCTTCAGATGTAGAGAATGGCAAAATAGACAACCCTCAGAGAGGGCGACAAATGAAACAGAAAGTCCTTCTGATATTTACTAAAGAGTCCCCTTCTTAGCAGCAGAGGAGAATAGCTGGGTTGCGGCGACAGACTGCTGGTCTCTCTGGGTAGGCGCGGGTCGTAGCGGACAGAGGTACCTGATCACACGTAGCATCAGAAGAACAGGCAGATTCCAACAGGATGGGACAAGGGTGAAGCAAACAAGACGATAGTTTGGTTCTGGCATGAGAAACTCAAACGAGAATCTGACAAGGAAAGAAGCAGGAACAGAGAGAGAAATAGAGACCTAATCAGAGGGAAAAAGGGAACAGGTGGGAAAAGGGTGAACGAGGTAGTTAGAGGAGATGAGGAACAGCTGGAGGAGAGAAAGAGAAGGTAGCCTAATACGACCAGCAGAGGGAGACAGAGTGAAGAGAAAGAACAGGAACAAGACATAATATGACAAGACATGACACAACTGGCGACCAGGACGGCTACCAGCCAATGAAACTAGAGAAACACGGAAACATACACAAGAAGAACTGAAGAAGATGTACAAAAACAGAAGCAAAGACAACAAGAGTATTGAAAAGAAAATGGCAGCAACCTACTCCCAGAGGAAAGACATAATTTGTGGTATGGAGAGCTGTGACATTGCCAGAGAATGTCCATATCTACACAAGACCCCCGGCATCAAGACTCACTTTAGAGAACTTACTGATGGTGATCTCAATGAAGAGCATGAAAAAGCCATGGGGACCAAATGTGTGAGAATTGTGTGCTACTTCAAATCTCTCCCTCGTGAGTGGAGGAGCAAGATTGCCAAGACACTGTCAGATATAGAAACTGTCAAAGAGAAGCCAGAAGCCAACCTACCTGGGTCTGTTTTGCTGTTACTTGACTTCTTCAATGAAGAAGAGAACAATATGTTCCTCAACGTTGATGAAACTTGCCTTCCATTGGAAAGTGAATGTGCAAAGCTGCCAAGCACACCATGCATCGTTGTTTGTGGTAAGACGTTTTCTGCATTTTCACTTTACATACCCAAGCGAAATCAGTGGTTTTCCTAAAGTGTATTAT
Source organism: Oncorhynchus kisutch (assembly GCF_002021735.2). Taxonomy (NCBI): domain Eukaryota; kingdom Metazoa; phylum Chordata; class Actinopteri; order Salmoniformes; family Salmonidae; genus Oncorhynchus; species Oncorhynchus kisutch. The sequence goes on along the minus strand of NC_034183.2, from coordinate 49,460,710 downwards.
TTTGGAACCACATACGTTTTATTTTAGTACACTGAATAGTATTAAAAGTAATCATTGTATGTAAGTGTGTTAAAAATAAAACAAATAATTTTTTATACTTTCGTATACATAGAATTCAGGATTGGAAATAGCATTTTAATATGCTTAATATATATTCCTAATTTAAATTAATAGCTTATTTTAAGTGTACCGAAATGCTATTTGTAATCCTGTATTTAAAGTATTGTGACCGGTCCTGCATAACAATAAAGCAGAACAAGTGGGACAGGAACGAGACAAAAAGAACTAAGGGCAATTTCAAGTGTTTTAAATGAAATAAACAAGGCGTTTTAATTTCCAAACAAACAAGTCAACTTATCTCTCTGACCATTAAGGGAACTAAAATAAACAGTAAAACCAATAAGCACTCTAATGAACAAAAAATGAGACTTAACAGAAGCTATACTGATGAATAGGAAGAGAGGAGTCCGACTCCTGTCAGGTTGTTGTGTGAGGTCAGAAGCTTTGAACGTCATTAGGCGCGTGGTGTTGTGTTACTTTGACAACAAGCTTCTGGTTTACTGGATTTAATTGGTAGCTCTTTGAAAACTGAACTGCATCAGAGGTTGTTTTTTAAAATTTTTCCCATCACCACTTATTATTATTTAAATATCATTTAAATATGATTTTAGTACTATATAGTGTTCTAATGTACAACTTAAGTGGTTCCAAAATAATACAAGTAAACAGCTTTTTTCCGCTTGGGTAACAATGTGTCAGATCTGTGAGAGGGAGATAGCTCGGGAGTTTGAGGGAGAAGGGTAGAGCAGGAATAAAAGAGGAGGAGGAAGTGGGTGAGGTTGCAGGAGGTAATGAGAGAGATGGGTAAAAGAGAGGAAGAGTTTGCATGGAAGATAAACAGTGGTAAAACATTTCACACCTTATTACCACTCCCCTATTACCATAAGGAGTTATCCTCTGACTGCTGAAAACTTCACCGTTTCTGTGGACCAGATCGTCCTAAATGGCATTCCCTACCTGCAACGATGCCCTGGTAATGATGTTTGTATTAATGCTTTAACATAAATTACGCCTCGGGCCTGGCAGCAACATTGGAGTTCCTGCAGAGGTATGAATTCATCCCTTATTACCCACTACAATTTAATTTGAAGTGACTGACTTTATAGTTCTTCCAGGATTTTGTTGTAGCACTTGGGAAAGTGGCAAGTAACATTACATTGCGCACCTATTGCAATAGACATTATTTTCTTTGCACACATTATAACTATCTTTAGTCTGGTGTTGTCATCTATGATGCCTTACTGTTAACTACAACTTTCAATTTCAAAACAGAACCACACCAGTCCCTTTTTGGCAAATGGAAATGTAACATTTCAGGATACACTTTCTATGCACCCAATATACTTTCTGGTGAAAATACATTGTGAAACATTATCGTTCCTCTGTTACTTTAACTGTATCATAGACATGTTCTAATATCACATTTCAAACATCCTACATGTAGCCCCTTTCAATTCAATAAATGGATTTTTACAGGTTCATTTTTGTTAGTCAACAAATCAAAATGATTGTATCTGAAGGGGTAGAGGACCGCTGCTAGGTGATTAAGAATGGCGGCCACACAAGTATAAAAGGACATTATTTATGTGATTTCATCCAACGCAGGTGCCTATTCAAGATCAACCAAGATAAGGGGTCCAAAGTGGAGAAGAGTTCAAGAAAGCAGCATGCAATCAATCCAAAAGTTATTTCTCTGATCTCAAACAATGCAGAATATGAATGGAGGGAGTAGCCTTGCGCACGTACACATACAAGCACTTAAATCCACCGACTGCAGCACGCAGTCAAGAAACAGGCAGATGATAAGAAACACCAAAATCTTAGAACTGAATGTTTTTACATTAGCATGTTGCAATTTGCTTTTAAGTGAATATTTGACATAGTATATGTAAAGTTTGAGTTCAATAAATATTTTTGCATTAGGAGTGACATACCTTGGCCAACCCCCCCCACACACACACACACCATATACAGTTGAAGTCGGAAGTTTACATACACTTAGGTTGGAGTCATTACAATTCATTTTTTAACCACTCCACAAATTTCTTGTTAACAAACATATAGTTTTGGCAAGTCGGTTAAGACATATACTTTGTTCTTGACACAAGTAATTTTTTCAACAATTGTTTACAGACACATTTTTTCACTTATAATTAACTATTACAATTCCAGTGGGTCAGAAGTTTACATACACTACGCTGGCTGTGCCTTTAAAAAGCATGGACAATTCCAGAAAAGGATGTCATGGCTTTAGAAGCTTCTGATAGGCTAATTGACAAAGTTTGAGTCAATAGGAGGTGTACCTGTGGATGTATTTCAAGGCCTACCTTCAAACTCAGTGCCTCTTTGCTTGACATCATGGGAAAATCTAAAGAAATCAGCCAAGAACTCGGATAAAACTTTAATCTGTACAAACAATAGTACGCAAGTATAAAAACCATGGGACGATGCAACCGTCATACCGCTCAGGAAGGAGACATGTTCTGTCTCCTAGAGATGAACATATTTTGTTGCAAAAGGTGCAAATCAATACCAGAACAACAGCAAAGGACCTTGTGAAGATGCTGGAGGAAACAAGTACAAAAGTATCTATATCCACATTATAACGAGCCCTATTTCGACATAACCTGAAAGGACGCTCAGCAAAGAAGAAGCCACTGCTCCAAAACCTCCGTAAAAAGTGGGAGACTTGCAAGCCGAAGAACACCATCCCAACCGTGAAGCACGGGGGTGGCAGCATCATGTTGTGGGGGTGCATTGCTGCAGGAGGGACTGGTGCACTTCACAAAATAGATGAAAATTATGTGGATATATTGAAACAACATCTCAAGACAAACCTGACTCAGTTACACCAGCTCTGTCGAGAGGAATGGGCCAAAATTCACCCAACTTATTGTGGGAAGCTTGTGGAAGGCTACCCGAAACATTTGACCCAGGCAATGCTTCCAAATACTAATTGAGTTTATGTAAACTTCTGACCCACTGGGAATGTGATGAAAGAAATAAAAGCTGAAAGAAATAATTCTCTACTATTATTCTTACATTTTACATTCTTAAAATAAAGTGGTGTTCTTAACTGACCTAGGACAGGGAATTTTTACTCAGATTAAATGTCAGGTATTGTGAAAAACTGAGTTTGGCTAAGCTGTATGTAAACTTCTGACTTCAACTGTAGTTATGGGTTAGGACGACAGAATAATAACTTGACCTAAATTTTATAACCAAAATGTCTTAATTGAATTTCCTGTTTGACACGGTAACTTTCAAGCTTTGAAAAATTCAATGAGAGCCGCACGCTCTAGGAGTTCAGATGCAATACTTTAATAACCTAATATCGAATAATAATTTTATAATAACTTTTTAACCTAATAATAATGTACTAACCAGGTGTCCGCGGGCACGCGCACAGACGAGATGCCGCACCAGACGGGGTAAGAAGAAACGACTACCAGAGGCAGAGACACACGGTCCCTTTAATTTATCAAGCAAGATATTGAGCCATGCCCATGTCTCCTTGCTTAATAAAGGGTTATATTTTGTGCCTACAACTCAGTGCAACGATTTTGATGTTAAGGTAGTTTTTTTAAAGAAACATCCGTTTAAGGGAATACTTTAGCTCCCCTAATCGTGATATTTCTACTGAAAATGTAGGTTGCTCACCTGCACATACTCCGACTCCATTTAGAAGTAAGTTATTTTATTACTCCAGCCAATCGCAATCACTCTATTGAGACATACTGTAGACTCGTTGAAAAATGATCTTGTTCATCTCCTTAAGAACAAACATATCTTTCCATAATTTACCTAAGGATGAAAAACAAGCTTTGCTTGAGAATACTTTGTTAGTTGCTTTTGATGTTGAGTCGTTATACACAAATATTCCACACGAGGGCGTTATTGAAGCTATGGAACATTTTCTTCTGCAACGTGACCCTAATGAACTACCTTCCAGTGCATCCATTATAACATTGGCTGAAATAGTACTCACTTGTATGTGGGTTACATGGAGAAACAGTCCATGTTCAATCCTCTCAAAAATGTTTTCTAACCTAACATTATTATTTGGAAACAGTATATTGATGATATTTTTGCTCTATGGAGGGGTGATGCAAAACAGCTCCAGGCGTTCCATGCTTTTCTTAACTCCTGTCCTGAGCATCTGAGATTTACTATGCAATCTGATACACATCCAATCCGTTTCCTTGATCTTCTGATCTTGTGTGAAGATAATGTTCTATACACTGATCTTTACAGGAAACCTACTGATCGTAACAGTTAGTTGAGGGCTGATAGTTGTCACCCACTTCTCTTAAAAAAAAACAATCAGATTTCAACAGAAATATGGCTGAGACGCAAAGCAGATTCAAGGAGAGGGGGTACAAAAATGGCCAGATTAATATTGCCATTGAGAAAATTCAAAACAAAACGAGACATGACCTTATTCAAGGTCAGTCTCGCAAAAAGTCTCATTCTTGCGTTCTAACTACCCATTATTCAAAGTGCTCTGAACAATCGTTCATAAACATTGGCACATTCAAAGATCCGATGATAGTATCGGTAATGTGTTTTAGGACCCTCCCTTGGTCGTATTATCGCGGGGCAGAAATCTCAGCGATCAATATCTAAACTCTGATTTACCACCCCAAGATATCCCTGCACAATGTCTATTTGCTCCCCTACTGGATGGAAACTAGTGCAATGGCTGTGCTCAATGCAATGGCACTTATAAATGTAGATCCTTTTAAACACCACCAAAAAGGGAAACATATCCCAATCAAAGGAGTTATCACGTGCTCCACTTAGACAGTTATTTATCTTATAACTTGTCCTTGTGGTAAAAATGATCTGGGTAAAACAAAGTGCGAATTAAAAGTACGTATCTCGGAGCATCATTAGGTGCAAAAACTCGACTTACCCAGTTGCGACCCACTTTTTGGAAAAAAACCACTCGATTTCGTCTCTACGTTGTATTGGCATCGAATATGTGAGGGGGTGACCTCGACAAATGATTGTTAAAACGAGAGGCTACCTAAATCTTTAATTTAAAGACCCTTACTCCCTTCGGTCTCAACGTAGACTTTGATCTGAAGCCATTCTTGTGATTATTGTGATTTCGCCTATTGTAAATGTTTGTAGGCGTATGTAGACAAATGGTATCTATGAGCGTATGCTATCCATTTATGTTTTTTGTATGCTTTTTTAATATATGAGAATTAACCAACGATATCAGGCCACACCCGGTCATGATTACAGGCACCTGTGTGTGTCCTTTGACACTATATAAGCTAGTCACCCCGCAGTGTTTGTCATTACAACCTGATGAAGACAGCTTGTCTGTCGAAACGTTGGTTATCAGGTTATTCAATTATTGCATCTGAGCGCCTAGAGTGTGCGGCTCTCCTTTAATTTTTCAAGCGTTCTACTCCGCTAGCCAGCACCTCGCCTAAATAGGTGTGCGTTTCTTTCGCCTCTAGATTGTACACTGAGTTTACCTGATACCCCTCTTCTTAACACACCTCTCCCATCCCTCCTTTTCTACCCCTTTACCTCTCTGCCATGCAACTGCACGCACAGGTTAAGGTTTGAACGTGTATTGAATAACTTAATATACGTAATAAATCTTGTAAAAAATATATATAAGGAAATCCCTGTGTAATGTCTGTTATTTAGATTTTTTTGCTGGAGAAATCTTTATTTTCACAACCAATAATAGTTACATTGAGAGTACATTTTTGTAATATTATGATAGTTTTCTGTTTTCTAGCTTTATTTTGTCATCAATTAAGTAGTTGTGTCTGTTTTTTATCTGACCAATTCTCTATTTTCACAAATGATACCAGTTGAATTGAGAGTCGTTTTTGTAATATTATGACAATTGTCTGTATTTTTGTGTAACTTTGGCATCAATTAAGGAGTAATATCTGTTTTTTCGATGAACAATTCTCTAGTTTCACAACTGATGCCAGTTAGATCAAGAGTAGGTGTTTGTAATATTATGACAATTATCTGTATTTTTGTGTAACTTTGGCATCAATTAAGGAATTATTTAATTTATTTAGATGACCAATTCTCTGTTTTCACAATTTATACCAGTTATATTGAGAGTAGTTTTTTTGTAATATTGTGACAAATATCTGTGTTCTAGCTATATTTTGTCATCAATTCAGGAGTCATTTCTGGGTTTAAGCTGTCTAATTCTCTATTTTCACAACTGATAACAGTTCGATTGAGAGTAGTTTTTTTGTTGTCAAAAATGATGATCATAATCTGTGTTCTAGCTATATTTTGCCATCAGGAGTTCTTTATGCTTTTTAGCCGGCCAATTATTTATTTTCACAACCAATGCCAGCAAAATAAAAGAGGACTCAATGTAAAAATAGGAGTTCATGTCGTAAAACTGCAGCAATAAACTTTATTTGATGGAAAGTAAATCACCGTTTTTATACAGATTATATATGTTCCTTTTTAGTCTGTGGTTTTACAGTCTATTTCCGGCACCCATACTGCCAGACTTTTACCGTATATTAACAGGATGTTTTTTTTTTTTTACGGTGTAGCACGTCCAGGAGGATTGCATGTTTTAGTAGGCCTATTGGAACGTTTGAAATGTTTTACGTAATTTTCGGATAAATCTACGATAAGGTTATCGCAACACACTGGCCAACTGGTCTATTTAGATAAGTAACGACCAAAAAATATGTAAAAACATGTTCATGTTAACGCAGAGATTTGGTTCTAGGTTGCCGATATTCAGATGATTAAAGACATATAGAGGGCTACTGCATTCATTTAAGTGTGGATATTCTCTCTCTCTCTCTCTCTCTCTCTCTCTCTCTCTCTCTCTCTCTCTCTCTCTCTCTCTCTCCCCCTCTCTCTCTCTCCCCCTCTCTCTGCTTTAGCAATGTTTGAGCCTTCGCAAGGCTGATGAGTGACATTGTTTAGACCTAGCCTATTGAGGACACATTAGGCACATGATGAGAGAGAATTCTTAGCGCTAAATTGTAATTATTTCGCCTCTATGGCCTATTTATTGCCTTTACCTCCCTTAATCTTACTACATTTGCACACACTGTACATAGATTGTTCTATTGTGTTATTGACTGTAAGTTTGTTCATCCCATGTGTAACTATGTGTTGTTGTTTTTGTCGCACTGCTTTGCTTTATCTTGGCCAGGTCGTGGTTGTAAATGAGAACTTGTTCTCAACTGGCCTACCTGGTTAAATAAAGTTGAAATAAAATAAAATAAATAAAGTGGAGGATGCGAAAGGGAAATCCAGTAGGTCTATTGCGGTTTTGACTAGGCCAAACGTTCCCAAATTCATTCATTTTTTTACTTAAACAAAGTGAGAACCCCTTTCACTATTTGTACATCTTTTAAATTCTTACAATTTAAACGAAGCCGCAGATATGAGTTCAGAACACAAAAAACAACATTCTGACTCTATCAGAAGACAAACGACTTCTGAAATGTGTACTATACTGGCAACAGGTGAGTCAGTATATATCATATGATCATTGCTACAGGTTTCAACGAATGAATCATTTTCAGGATTATATTCAACTAACAATGACCATCTGCTGCAGATCATGTAACTACCCTAAGAATGGCACATCAGACTATCACTTGGATGAGCGCCTTCCTCTGCCTCGCGCAAGTTTTCTCGATGCCCATGCCTTGCAAGCTACAACGACATCTTCTGGGAACAACCTACATTCTACTGAGAGACATGGTAGATTTTATAAATTACTTTTTGACTTGAGATGTATTATCCAACTATGTTTAACTGAATAGCTCAACCTGACTTCTGTGTTTTCTCTTTCTTTCAGGGAGGTCATTTTCCACTGGAGTGCCTGCAGGAGAATGTCATCATGGCATTCCCAGCCACTGCTTTCGCATCCTCCGGCGAGCCACAGGTAAGCGCATGGGCGCATATCCAATTTTCTTTTACAGCATGAAATAGTATTTGCAACTGTTAGGATTAGAAAGTAGACAGACAACTTTACGATGCCATTTATGTTATTTTAAATTATTGTTGTCTGTTTCAGTTGAGCAGCAGTGGTGCTAAGTCTATATATGAAACATTGAAGAACATCGACACATTGTTTGTAACTGACGAACTGCCGACAATGTGGGACCAACAGAAGTTTGAGTATTTTCAGAACATTATCTACCGTCAGATTGAAGAGAGCGAGTGTGTGAGTACCTACCTAGGCCAATACAGATAGCTTAACTGTTTAAGGGTGGTAGAGTGATGTTTGAATTATTTTCTTCTTGTGTTAGATGATGGGGAGTGTGGACACACGTGATTATCTAATCAGGGCAAAGATGCTGAATAACTACTTTAGGAACATCGCGGCTGGCCTAAAAGAAAAAGTAGGGTACAAGCAAATACACTATAATGGAAAACAATGTTTAGATACTATCTCTATGTAAAAAAAAAAAACATTTCCTTAACAGTACATTTTTATTTTCACAGAATTTCACTTACTGCGCCTGGGAAGTGGTTCGAAAAGAACTCCTGTACACCCTAGAATTCATTCTGATACACCACTCTGACAGCCTTCTGTGGTCCAACAGAACATGAATTTGAACTTGCAGAACTGATTTATATACTGTACTTGATTCTGATAGTCTACCATTCTACAATTATGTAATGTGCCATGTCAAACTGCAATATAAGACATGTATTTATGTGTCTTTCAAGGTTATATATTTATTTACATATTTATTTATTTGACAATCGTGCCTATTGTTGCTGAAAGGCTGGTCATGGCTCACATCAATACCATTATCCCAGAACCCACTCCAATTTTCATACCGCCCCAACAGATCCACAGATAAGGCAGTCTCTATTGCACTCCACACTGCCCTTTCCCACATGGACAAAAGGAACACCTATGTGAGAAACACCTGTACTCCCTGTTCACTTATGGCTGCACGGCCAGGCACGACTCCAACACCATCATTACATTTGCCGATGACACAACAGGGGTAGGCCTGATCACCAACAACAGCGAGACAACCTATAGGGAGGAGGTCAGAGACCTGGCCGTGTGGTGCCAGGACAACAACCTCTCCCTCAACATGATCAAGACAAAGGAGATGATTGTGGGCTACAGGAAAAAGAGGACTGAGCACGCCCCCATTCTCATCAACGGAGCTGCAGTGGAGCAGGTTGAGAGCTTCAAGTTCGTTGTTGTCCACTACACCAACGAACTAACATGGACCAAGCACACCATGACAGTTGTGAAGCGGGCAAGACAAAACCTATTCCCCCTCAGGACACTGAATATATTTTGCATGGGTCCGCAGATCCTCAAAAGGTTGTACAGCTGCACCATCGAGAGCACTGGTTGCATCACTGCCTGGTATGGAAACTGCTCGGCCTCCGACCGTAATGCACTACAGAGGGTAGTGCGAATGGCCCAGTACATCACTGGGGCCAAGCTTCCTGCCATCCAGGACCTCTATACCAGGCGGGGTCAGAGGAAGGCCCTGAAAATTGTCAAAGACTCAAGCCACCCTAGTCATAGACTGTTCTCTCTGCTACCACACGGCAAGCAGTACCGGAGCGCCAAGTCTAGATCCAAGAGGCTTCTAAACAGCTTCTACCCCCAAGCCATAAGACTCCTGAACATCTAGTCAAATGGCTACCCAGACTATTCACATTGCGCACTCCCCCCCCTTCCCTCTCCACACCACTGCCACTCTCTGTTGTCATCTATGCATAGTCACTTTAATTAACTCTAGCTACATGTACATACTACCTCAACTAACCGGTGCCCCCCTGTATATATTATTATGTTTTACTGCTCCTCTCTAATTACTTGTTTCTTTTATCTCTTATTCTTATCCGTATTTATTTTAACTGCACTGTCTGTTAAGGGCTCGTAAGTAAGCATTTCACTGTAAGGTCTACACCTGTTGTATTCGGTGCATGTGACTAATCAAATTTGATTTGATTTGGATGAGCAATGGCTGAGCGGCATAGGTAAGATGCAATAGATGGTGTAAAATACAGTATATACATATGATATGAGTAATGTAAGATATGTAAACATTATTAAAGTTATTTTTTTTTTAAAGTGACTAGTGGTCCATTTATTAATAAAGTGGCTAACGATTTATAAGCCTCTCTGTGCTAGTGATGGCTGTTTAACAGTCTGATGGCCTTGAGATAGAAGCTGTTTTTCAGTCTCTCGGTCCCAGCTTTGATGCACCTGTACTGACCTCATCTCCTGGATGGTAGCCCCTGGTGATGCGTTGTGCGGACCGAACCACCCACCGGAGAGCCTTGCGCTTGAGGGCGGTGCAGTTGCCGTACCATGCAGTGATACAGCCAACAGGATGCTCTTGATTGTGCATCTGTAGAAGTTTGTGAGGCTTTTAAGTGACAAGCCAAATTTCTTCAGCCTCCTGAAGTTGAAGAGGCACTGTTGCGCCTTCTTCACCACACTGTCTGTGTGGGTGGACCATTTCAGTTTGTCCGTGATGTGTACACCGAGGAACTTAAAACGTTCCACCTTCTCCACTACTGTCCGGTCGATGTGGATAGGGGGGTGCTCCCTCCTGCTGTTTTCTGAAGTCCATGATCATCTCCTTTGTTTTGCTGACGTTGAGTGAGAGGATGTTTTCCTGACACCACACTCCGAGTGCCCTCACCTCCTCCCTGTAGGCTGTCTTGTCGTTGTTGGTAATCAAGCCCACTACTGTTGTGTCGTCTGCAAACTTGGTTGAGTTGGAGGCGTGCAAGGCCACGCAGTCACGGGTGAACAGGGAGTAGAGGAGGGGGCTGAGCACGTGCACTTGTGGGGCACCAGTGTTGAGGATCAGCGAAGTCGGGATGCTGTTTCCTACCTTCACCACCTGGGGGTGGTCTGTCAGAAAGACCAGGGGTTCTCATTTATCAACGTTGCGTAGAAAAGCTTCTAAATTAATAGAAATCTTCGCAAATACAAAAAAAGTTGGTATTTATCAATTGCTCATACGCTTGATTTACACACACGTGTAAGTATTTTGCCTTGATAAATCAGACACATTCTAAAATACTGTGCTAGTGCACATGAAGTCTCAATTACATAAAGAACCACCCTAAATGACAATTTATGGTCACAAACCTTCCCCTTAAAGCTGCCCAAAAAATATAAATTGGGAGCAGGTTAGAGCTGTGGTAAATTCTGCCTCATCTGAGTGCAGAACAGTTAATGAAATGAAAAAGAAATTGCTTGATTTGAAATCATAGGGCAGAGTGACTCTTCACTGTTTGCTATGGACCAGCGCATTTACAGCATAATTGGAGAGACCTCAGTGTCTGGCATCATTTTTGATGGTGACACTAAGGACCCTCTCCCAGACCCTGAATACCAGACACACCAACTGATGGTGAGGCAATCTTTATTTTCGCAACCATATTCAGACATGGACCACATCAAAAAAAATGTAAAAAATCTTGACAATAAATAACAAATATATGACAAAATATAAAATAAACAAAATTAATAAAAATGAAAACATGAAGTCGTCACAGATTTGGGTGATTTGCCTGGCCCCTCAGCCACCCCCAGGCCTTATCAGAGATGAAGGTAAAACCCAGATGCAGACCACGTCGGATAACCAATAGTTTAATAATCCCAGAGGGGCAGGCAAATAGACAGGTCAAGGCAGGCAGGGGTCAATAGTCCAGAGAAGTGGGGGAAAGGCACAGGACAGCTCAGGGTCAGGCAGAGGTCAGTAATCCAGAGGTATGGCAAAGGTACAGGACGGCAGGCAGGCTCAGGCAGCGTGGTCAGGCAGGCGGGCTCAGAGATAGGACATGCAAGGGTGAAAACCAGGAGGGCGAGAAAAGATTGACTGGGAGGAAAAGCAGGAGCTGAGACAAACCGCTGGTAGGCTTGAACAAAGAAGACGATCTGGCACAGATAGACAGAAAACACAGGTATAAATACACAGGGGATAATGGGGAAGATGGGCGACACCTGGGGGGGGGGGGGGTGGCGACAAGCACAAAGACAGGTGAAACAGATCAGGGTGTGACAGGCCTACCAGAAGGGTGTCCTCGTTGGTCGAGCGCTTCAGCTGCGCCGCATGTTTTGACTGACGCAGTCATGAAACAGCAAGAAGAGATCAACACGTCAATTCCTGGACCGAAAAAGCATCTGGAGGATGAATGCAACGGCCTGAGAGAGATAAATCAATCATTGAAAGAACTTGTTGATTGTGTCAAACATGTGAGACGATAAAATCTGGTGCCATGTAAACGTGTTTTCCTTGTCGACTTCATTACAATATTTGGAAGAACAGATACTTAAAACCGTTGTATGATATTGACTGGTCCTCAGTGCCAGGGCTACGGGTGGTGGGAAACACTCCCTGTCAGGCATAGGCTCATCGGGTCTGGGTGGATCATTCAGTGGAATGTCATTTTTGATTGCAACGTTGTGGTGCCTTCACAATGTAGCAAACCTAAAAAGGAAATTTCACATTGTATTAAATTCATGTAATGGCATTTGAAGGAATGTCATTTCAGAGGCAAACCTTGCTATTGATTTCAGTGTGCTTCGTGTCCCAGACAAGCATAGCCAACGCCCTTTTCAGCAGGCCTATGGTGTGCTCCACTAGGGTTCTTGTGCGTGCGTGCGTGGGCTTGGTTGTACCTTGAGGGGTTTGTGAGGGGAGCCCTCAGCCATGTTTTTAATGGGTAGCCCCGGTCTCCTGCAGTTATGAACACAACATTCAGATATTGTTTCCCAGTAGAGGTCAAGCATGGCAAATAAAACCTTGCAAATAAAACATAAGTCACTTACCAATAAGCCATCCATCCTCAACAGCTCCTTCCTGGAGGTTAAGGCCGACTGAACTGTTCTGCACAATGAATGAATCATGTGTCCCACCTGGCCATTTGGCCACTACATTCAACGAAGCCAAACGTGAATCACAGATGACCTGCACATTGACAGAATGGAAACCTTTTATTTCGACGAAGTTGAATTCGTTCACTGATGGTGCTATTACTGCGATGTGGTTGCAGTCAACTGCTCCAATGACAATCACATCCAGCTACGGTATGGAAATCCCTTTTCACTCTGGCCTGTTGCACAGCAGTGTACGGACACAGTATGTATTGTGGGGGTCAATGAAATAATGCCACAAAGGACTGCAGGCAATATTCGGCTCCTGGTTGGTTGTGAAATGCCAGACCGATCCGCAATCTCCCGTTGGAATGATCCAGTGGCCAAAAATCCAAGGGTGGAGAGGATTTGGGTATGCACTGGGATGTCATGGGTGCGTTTCGTCTCGAACCCCTTCATTTTTAGACTTATTGACTCAAGACATTTTAGCTTTTCATTTTTTATTAATTTGTAAAAAATGTGAAAAACATAATCTACTTTGACATTATGGGGTATTGTGTGTAGGCCAGTGACAAACAAAACATCTAAATGTAATCAATTCAGGCTGTAACACAACAAAATGTGGAATAAGTCAAGGGGTGTGAATACTTCCTGAAGGCACTGTACATGCATGTAACCTATTGCTGTAGTGTTCATGTCAGGTTACAGCTAGGTGTAGTCTGATCAAATGGTGAGGTTTGACTGAGGGCCCGTTGAGCTTATTGAGAATCAAAGGATTTATGTCTAGTGGAACCAGACGGGTAAACAGAATGACACACCCTGCACTGCTCATTATGTAAACCTGAAATAGAAACATGGAGGTGAATCATATTTTATAGTATATGATTCACTGACTTGAGATTGAAACGGACCTATTTCAAAACACCACGGTTAATCAACAGGTGCCAAGGTGTTGAAGTGTTATGATTCACCACATAGACGTACATTATCACAGGTCTGATTTTTAAGCACTGCTGGCTAAAACAGAAATATCTCATCTGATTCACAGGGGATTATTACTGTAGAAGTTCATGAAGGGGCTATACATGCTGTGGTACATCTGTATGAGAACTACACCCTAGAATATGACAAGTTGGATGGGTCTGACACTGAATTAGGGCCAAATGTCAACATTTGACAGAATATTGCTGATCACAAAAATGTTCGTTTTTCATATGGCTTTTTCTCATCATCACTTACCATTACATTTTGATTGACCATTAAAGATTACATTTAAATTAATAGTCTTGCGCTATTGCAGTAGTAACGTTTTAATTCCTTTTTTAAGTCAAAGTTATGGATTAACCTTAGCACAGCTCATTTGACTCAATCATTCAAATGCTAAAATATATGATTGAGGTGGAAAAGCGTTCACAAGGTCAGGAAACAGCATCTGGTTTTGTAAACCTCAGTCTCTTATAGGGGATTTATTCATCTTCTTCTGAGGTCAAGTATTACTCATCATCCTTGGCCCAATAATTATCTTTAAAATCGAACCAGTCTGCCACGTCCACAGAACGTGTGTTATTAGTCTCTATTTAGCAGAACTAGTGCTATGAAGGTAGGTGTGAGCTGTGAAGTGACTCATGGCTTCAGCCCACACCTGTGACACCAACAAGGTAACCCTGGAAGATACCACAGACCTGTGGCTTTAGGCAGCCGACAATAAACCACTTGTTTTCTAATCCTCAAATCAAAAAGGTGTTGGCCAATACTATTGTCACCCTTGATAAAATTGAGCAAAAAAGACTGCATATAAAATACAGTAAATGATATAAATACTGAGCTACAGTGTGCTGTATGCGAAAAGAAAAACGTGGAAATTATATTGTTTTATACTCATACAAAACATAATAACCTAAAACATAATCCATCCCTTGCCACACAAATACATTACAACCAAATGTGTTCACCCTGGTGGCAAGATATACATATATTGACATAAACATATAGAATCATAAAAAAGGGGGTTTCCGATTTTTTTTCTTGAATTCTGAAATATACCTACAGATTGGAACCTGAAAGCTGCCCTCAATTGCTCAGAGAAAGAGATCTGAGAATACGTTGCGAGGGATCTTAGATCATTCCAGACCCTTGATCTCCTTTGTCTGCTCTGATGGACTGCCCCCTCAGGTTTGAGGTATAATGTAGGTATGAGGTACTTTTCTGCATATGCTTCCATTTTTCGGTGCCAAAGAGCTCTATTTTTATGTCATCTGACCATCTGGAGTTTTATAAACGGCATTGACACTTTGATTGGAACCGGTGCTATGGTCAGATGACAATAACATTTGACCTTGAAAATGACCTTACAGGGCCTCCCGGGTGGCGGAGTGGTTAAGGGCGCTGTACTGCAGCGCCAACTGTGCCATCAGAGACTCTGGGTTCGCGCCCAGGCTCTGTTGTAACTGGCCGCGACCGGGAGGTCCGTGGGGCGATGCACAATTGGCCTAGCGTCGTCTGGGTTAGGGAGGGTTTGGCCAGTAGGGAAGTCCTTGTCTCATCGCACACCAGCGACTCCCGTGGCGGGCCGGGGGCAGTGTGCGCAAACCAGGGTTGCCAGGTGCACAGTGTTTCCTCTGACACATTGGTGCTTCTGGGTTGGATGGCTCTGTGTTAAGAAGCAGTGCGGCTTGGTTGGGTTGTGTATCAGAGGACGCATGACTTTCAACCTTCGTCTCTCCAGAGCCCGTACGGGAGTTGTAGCGATGAGACAAGATAGTAGCTACTAAAACAATTGGATACCATGAAATTGGGGAGAAAAAGGGGTAAAGAAAACCTTTTTTTTTTTTTTTGAAAATGACCTTATACCTACACTAAAATATGGTGGTAGATCTTTGATGTTATTTGGATTCCACTGGTCCTGGAGCCCTTGTTAATTGACCACAAAATCAACATTTTGCAATGTCCATCTCAGTCTCTGTACTTGAACCCCATTGAAAACTTGTGATTTGAATTGAAGAGGGCAGTCCATTCTGAGCAGAAGAAGGAAAGATCTGGAAATATTCTGTGTGGAGGAATAGTCTAAGCTCCCTCCCAACATCCAATCTCATAAAACATGTAACCAAAAGGCTCACTGTTGTTATCCTAGAGTATTGAAAACAGTGCCAATAATGTTGACCCCCCCCCATCTTCAACCAAGACAAACGCTACTTGTTAAACAAAATCTGTTTCTCTGAGAAATTGTATTAGTATAAAATTATATAATTTCCCATTTTATTTCTGAGCACACAACATAAGCTCAGTATTTTTATACAGTATTTTTGCTCATGTCTATCAAGGGTATCAATAACTATGAACCTGACTGTAAGTCTTCTCCCAGACCATCCATGGTTGTCTGGTTATTCTCATCATACCAGTGTGGTTAAGTCTGAAGTCTAATGCTGACTAATATAGATTACTGTAAACTTTACAGACAACAGATTGAAACTCCAACTTTTGACACATCCCTCCCATATTGGGCTGCCAAAATGGGTGGATGGTTGCCTGGTTACATCTCCTCATTGGATTCCAATACTAGGGCTATTGCTCATCATACCAGAGTGTGGAAAAGCTATGATACAAGTCTAATGCTGACTAATACACATTCCTGTACACTTCATGCCAACAAATTGAAACGTTCTATACCTGGTGTTTGGCTGTCAATCACTAAAACCTGATAATCAGGAGGGAAAACGTACTACTACTGGATGTGGCACTGACTGCACTTTGTTGTAATTCAAGACCAAATCCATGACAACTTTTAAAAAAAATGTTTACACTTTTATCCGACAGTAACAGACGGTAAAATGACGGATCCGCCACAGTGACTTCCAGTCAAACAGTCTGCCATGCACTCATACACTTCTGATGACACAGAGGCAGATTAGAATAGGGAGGGGTTTGGTATCCATGGCTGCAGATGTTTAGATTAGAAAACTAATACCAAATGAAAGGAAAAAAACTCAATGAAAGAAGAAAACTCCCTTTGATACATTGTGATATGATCTCGTGGCATGGCATACAGTAAATCGTGCTGGTGAGACTGGGGGGGAGGGAGAGGGGGGTCACACACACACACACGAGCCAATCCTCAGTGCCTTCTGGCGGATTGTGACTCCTTTACTGCCTCATTGTCATAAATCATCCACTTAGATGATTAAGCACATTTTACCACAAAACATAAACACACTGACTGGCTGATCTAGTTCTCTCTCTCTCTAAGAGACACAAACACTTGAACATAATAAAAGGAAAGAACCACTTGTGCTTTCAATAAGACATTGAATTGTCTAAAGTTCATAAACATTTACAGAATTTCAAAAGCATGTTATATGCAGTAGTAGTACGTCAAGATATACCGTTTTGCAAAACATTCCATACAATTTTTCCAGGTACATTCTTTAAAAAGTAACAGGAAATGTCAAGTTGTTGTTTGGCACCAACTTGAACACAGTAAGTGCAGGTGAATACAGGTGAATTGTCTCCAGGTACATGTCACATGTTGACACTGAGTTCCCACGGTAATATCCTCATTTTCCTCCTGGCCGTCAGGGTCAAATTGACTCCAGGGTATGTCATTCACCTGACAAAGAAATAAAAAGAAAAGATGTTGATTCCTGAGATCAGATTTGATTTAGATTTCATTAACGCTTGAGTTCAACAAGACTGCGTTATGCAGAATACACAATGACATAAGCAGTCACATAAAGTCATAAAGTAGAATAGTAAAGTTAATATTACATACATTTTACACCAGTGACTGTCCAATGAAGTTGCCAATAATGTAAACTGCACTGGCAATTTTTGTAAATACTACAATGGCCAAAATACATAGACTAAGCAACCCATGTGGGTAGAAAACAACTAAAAGAATACAATGGCAATCGAATGTGTGGAATGATTGCTGTAAGAGAACAGTGTGGTACGAGTTCTTCCAGATCATCATCCTGTAGGACATAATCTCGCTCCATCCTGTAGTTTCCAACTACAACTTTCCCATTGCCTGGAAGACAGATTTTTTTTTTGTATGATTACATTTGTATTCCCTTATGGCAGAGAATATCCCTGCCTATGCCTCTACTGTGCACCTAGAAGACATGAAAATATGCTGAGCTGACATCTTCAAAATGATTCCAATGATAAGTTCACTTAGAGTTCAGGGCCTTGTTTCCCAGAGCCTTTGTAGCGTTAAATCCTTTTTAGAACCATCTTTAGTAGCCAATCTGTTTCACCAGAGCCTTCGTTAGTAACGATCTTAAAAACCATTGCACATCTACAAGTGATCCAGACCACTCGTAGAGTAGCCAAAGTGCATCGTTAGATGTTTTTTGCCCTTCCGCGTCACTTTATTCACAGAAGATCTCTGCTAAACATAGAATCAAGATGTTGAGGCTAGTCATCTGTCTGACATTGACCACCAATCACTTCAGAATGAAGTTAACTACAAATACAAAGTTGCCAAAGTATTTCCAATTGAAAGATAAAACCATCGACAGGGCTGTAGTGGAGCGGGTCGGGAGTTTCAAATTCCTTGGTGTCCACATCACCAACGAACTATCATGGTCCAAACATACCAAGACAGTCGTGAAGAGGGCCCGACAAAACCTTTACCCCCTCAGGAGACTGAAAAGATTTGGCATGGGTCCCGAGATGCTCCGGCATCTGACAGTAAGGTTAGTGTGAACGGTCCAGTACATCACTGGGGCCAAGCTTCTGACCATGCAGGACCTATATCATAGGCGGTGTCAGAGGAAAGCCCATAAAATTGTCAGAGACTCCAGTCACCCAAGTTAGACTGTTTTCTCTGCTACCGCACGGCAAGCGATTCCGGAGCACCAGGTCTAGGACCAAAAGGCTCCTCAACAGCTTCCACCCCCAAATCATAAGACTGCTGAACAATTAATTAAATCGCCACCGGACAATTTACATTGACCACTTCCCTCCCTTCGTTTTGTACACTGCTGCATGTTTGTTACCTATGCATAGTCATTTTCCCCCCACCTACATGTACAGATTACCTCAACTAGTCTGTACCCCTGCACACTGACTCGGTACCGGTGCCCCCAGTATATAGCCTCGTTATTGTTATTCTTTTTGTGCTACTTTTTATTGTAACTTTTTATTTTAGTCTACTTGGTAAATATTTTCTTCATCTTGAACTGCACTGTTGGTTAAGGGCTTGTAAGTAAACATTTCGCGGTGAAGTCTACACTTGTTGTATTCGGCGCATGTGACAAATAAAGTTTGATTTGAAAACCGAGATGACTGCATTAAAAGTTAAATAGGCTTCATGGGTAGGGATGGGTATGGGTAAGATTTTAACTACTCTTACCGATACTGCTTATCGATCCGGTACTTTTAACAGTATTCTTATCGATTCTTTTGTTATTTTTTATTAAAAAAAGGAAACAATTTATGAACAGAATTAACATTGCTTTATTTTCTGAAATGTAAAATAAATCAAATGAACAATTTACAGTAAAAGAAACAGCATTGTTTTGAACAAATCACTATTATAGACTAATGTTGTGATGGAAATGTAAAACAAATGAAATAAACAATATTTTCCTGCAAAAGACAATACAGTGGTATAGAGCAACACGGGTGGGGCATGCAGGTGGGCTGCAGAAGACAATACAGTGGTATAGAGCAACACGGGTGGGGCAGGGAGGTAGGCTGCAGAAGACAATACAGTGGTATAGAGCAACACGGGTGGGGCATGCAGGTGGGCTGCAAAAGACAATACAGTGGTATAGAGCAACACGGGTGGGGCATGCAGGTGGGCTGCAGAAGACAATACAGTGGTATAGAGCAACACGGGTGGGGCATGCAGGTGGGCTGCAGAAGACAATACAGTGGTATAGAGCAACACGGGTGGGGCATGCAGGTGGGCTGCAGAAGACAATACAGTGGTATAGAGCAACACGGATCGGGCATGCAGGTGGGCTGCAGAAGACAATACAGTGGTATAGAGCAACACGGGTGGGCTGCAGAAGACAATACAGTGGTATAGAGCAACACAGGTGGGGCATGCAGGTAGGCTGCAGAAGACAATACAGTGGTATAGAGCAACACGGGTGGGGCATGCAGGTGGGCTGCAGAAGACAATACAGTGGTATAGAACAACACGGGTGGGGCATGCAGGTGGGCTGCAGAAGACAATACAGTGGTATAGAACACGGGTGGGGCATGCAGGTGGGCTGCAGAAGACAATACAGTGGTATAGAGCAACACGGGTGGGGCCTGCAGGTGGGCTGCAGAAGACAATACAGTGGTATAGAACACGGGTGGGGCATGCAGGTGGGCTGCAGAAGACAATACAGTGGTATAGAGCAACACGGGTGGGGCCTGCAGGTGGGCTGCAGAAGACAATACAGTGGTATAGAGCAACACGGGTGGGGCATGCTGGTGGGCTGCAGAAGACAATACAGTGGTATAGAGCAACATGGGTGGGGCCTGCAGGTGGGCTGCAGAAGACAACACAGTGGTATAGAGCAACACGGGTGGGGCATGCAGGTGGGCTGCAGAAGACAATACAGTGGTATAGAGCAACACGGGTGGGGCATGCAGGTGGGCTGCAGAAGACAATACAGTGGTATAGAGCAACATGGGTGGGGCATGCAGGTAGGCTGCAGAAGGACTAACAGTTCTTAGCAGTTCTTCTGGAGAAAGTTCAACATATTTTCCTTCTCTGGCAGAAGTCAGGACCTCTCCTGGCTTATTGTGTTCCCTGCAGTCGAAAATACCCTCTCACTAGGGGTGGTGGAGACTTGAGCACAGAGGTAGCTTGCTGCAATGTTCGTGAGGAGGGGCAGAGTAGCTCTATTCTCCCACCACCACATCACAGGATCTTCAACCATGGGGATGGGAGGCAGGCATTTGTAGAGCTTGACCTCTAGCCCAACATGCTCGCTGAGGGATGAGGTGTCCTGTTAGATTGTCAACCTCAACTCCCTCTCAACTCTGAGAACATCTCCTCCAAGACACTGGTTGTTTTGTACAATGGAGGGACTGTCTCCTCCATTTCCTCTCCTTCAGACTCCTCCTCCTGTTGCTGGTGCTCTGTTTTTATCTGCTCCGGCTCCTCTGACAGCCCTGGTGTTGCTCCTGTCACATTGGCCTCAACAGTTGCCTTCCTCAGCCTGTCCCAGGTGGCGTCACTCACCGGCCTACCTTTAAATCTGGGGACCATTGCTGTGGCCTCATGCAGGAAGGCTTGAATGTCCTCATCCTGATAGCGCTCGGAGAGGTTCTCCCATACCTTCTGTTTGATGGTTGCCACAAATGTTGTATCTTCATGCTTCACAGTGAAGTGCTCTTCCAGTTTTTAGAGGATGGGTTTGATCTGTCCACAGGTGGCATTCTTTTCACATGACACAGTGTAGACGTATAGAGGATTCTCATGAGCTGGACAAACTACTCAGCCTTATGGAAGTCCTCGTCCTTCAGACGGTCCAGGTTGTCCTTGGTCATTGCTGTTCGCAGTCGTGGGTCCAAGGCTGCTGCTTGGTTCTCTGGATACTGCTCCATGAATCTCTCATTAGATAGTGAGTTCCATTTGGTCTTGACATCAGGGCTGCTGCTTGGTTCTCTGGATACTGCTCCATGAGTCGCTCATTAGATAGAGTTCCATCTGGTCTTGACATCAAGGATGAGTGAATGTTGCAGAAGGCCTGAAAACAACATATATTTAATTACCGCACACATGAATATTGAATTAAATAGTTAAACGTGGGAATTTCTAAATAATACTTTAATAGATTGAACTGGCTTCTTACCAAGGAGCTGCTGCTTTTCCTTCTAGACTGTTTTGGACATCAAGGATGTCTTGAACCACACGATCACTGCTCTGATTCGGGCTGCCCATTTATTAATGGAAGTCATTTTGTAGATTTTCTGTGCTGCCAGATTCAATTATTCAATTATTATTTTTAGGATGTGTAGCCTCTTGATGGCAACATCCAGATTGCCAGCATTATCAACAGTCACAGCTACAATCTTGGTCGGCTATATCTCCTCTGCCTCTACTCCCCCAGTTTACGATTTGTACACTGCCCTGGTGTGGATGACCTTCTGTTTTACACTGCCCTGGTGTGGAGGACCTTCTGTTTTACACTGCCCTGGGGTGGAGGGCCTTCTGTTTTACACTGCCCTGGGGTGGAGGGCCTTCTGTTTTACACTGCCCTGGTGTGGAGGACCTTCTGTTTTACACTGCCGTGGTGTGGAGGACCTTCTGTTTTACACTGCCCTGGTGTGGAGGACCTTCTGTTTTACACTGCACTGGTGTGGAGGACCTTCTGTTTTACACTGCCGTGGTGTGGAGGACCTTCTGTTTTACACTGCCCTGGTGTGGAGCACCTTCTGTTTTACACTGCCCTGGCTTGTGTAGTGCACTGTAACAGTGAGATAGTGGTCCTGACAGAGGCTGGTACACCCATCTCATGTGATTGCCAGCTTTGGCACGTCCTTCAGCTCAGTGATCACATTGGCCTTTTCAACACCATACTAGGTAGGAATTAATGTGTCACTGAGGTAACTCATGGAGGGAGAAGGGTTGAGTGCCTTGCTCATCTCCCTACAATAAAGAAAATATAGTTTTCATGCGTTGAATTATCATTATTGAATTAGTGTTGTTGTGTATTGTATTGTGGAGAGATGGGACTAACATGCAACCCTTTTATACTACTATATCCTAAAAAGTAATACAACTCAATATATATATATATATATATATATATATATATACTGACAGACTGTTACCTAAAGCCCTTGCAAAGGGGTGTAGGCCTTTCACTATGAACTTGGTCATGGCTAGGTGGCACTCATTCACCCTCTCCTCAGTCATCCTCCCACTAGCTGACAGCGTGAAGGTGCTTTGGGCTTGTCTTTGCCTTTTACCAGTGGTATTAGAGGGAGGAGTGGGATGGATCATTGCAACTGCAACTTTAACAAAAAAGTTGCAAAATCTTTACATGGGTGATTAAATTTATGAACGCACCCATAGCTAAACAATCAGCTGGCTAATGGTTACTTTTGGTCATGAACCAATGTTCGCATAAATGTTTTAACTCCGTGTGTGGGCTCTAGGCTGCTAGCATACATACATAACGTAGACCGGGCAACGAGAGATGAACTACGAGCTAGGCACTCTGTCTGTACATGGACAGATTGCTTGTATGGGCGGAAACACGAGCAAAAGTCTTGTTGCACGTGTGGCAACGAGCATTGTCAGCATCGTCTCTGGTGAAGTGTAACCACACTTTAACGTGTAGCTCTCTCCACCATCGTCACTGATTAAGAGCAGCGTGTGAGAGTGAGCTCTCTTCTGGGTTGGGAATAGCGAAAATGCATCATAGACGAATGTCTTAATTTTATTGCAAATTAGAAACGGTTGGTGAGATACAATGTGCAAGATGACGTTTATGTAGCAATAAGAAATGGGGAAATGTATTTTCTTAATGTATCCAGTACCGAAAGCAGAACCGATAACGTCGAAGCTTATCGATACTACGGCCTTTCATAATTTAGCCCCGGGGCCAGTTTAATACCTGCTTTCGGTGTCATCCCTATTCCTGAACCTATATATTGAAATCATATTGAGTGTTATTTTGCCACTAGAATATGATCACATGTTTGCCTCAATGTGTCACGAATGACACGATGTGCCCAATCAGCCGTATGGGAAAATACTCAAGTGGTGGCGAGACCTTGGACTATCGTTTTTTACAAAAATACTTTAAATGTCTTGCTCACACAAAGCTAACTAGCTAGCGATTTCACATTGGCTACACCCACCTAACCAAACAAATATTGTATCTGTTGTATCATAATATAACATTGTATTGGAACATAAAAGAGATAAATCTGGGGGCATTGCTGCTCCTTACTGTAACAATGTGGGTGCGCCATCCATTAAATCCCATGAAGTGATTGGCAAAGTCCTGACACTTGCTATGGCTCAGTGGCTTGGAGTTGTGAAGGAAGTTTGGGTACTGCTTTGTGCTCAGCTTTACCTGGAGAACAGACTGTAGAATGTACAATCAGTTGTAAATGTCAATCATTACAATGGTTATAACTTCACCGTGAACAGTGTTTAGGGCAGAAAGTGCAGCAGAGCAGAGTCAACCAGCAAGAGGCCGGTCTACAAATCATCATGGAGTGGTAAGACATTGCCATCTACAGGTCAAGGTCTGGTATTAGTTATTGGTCAAGTGTTAATGTGATGGTTCACAGCAGTTTATGAGAAAAAGACTACTCAGGGGCCTAGAAGTTGTTTTAAAATGGGGGGGAAAGTGCTTGGTTGAAAATATACACATATGTCACATAAAAATGGTCTTATGAAATAATACAATTTAATCAAATCAATTTGGAGAGTATTTTGATATCTCTTTGGAATTTATGTTTGATAATCTGTGCTTCTACACCTGCATTGCTTGCTGTTTGGGGTTTTAGGCTGGGTTTCTGTACAGCACTTTGAGATATCAGCTGATGTAAGAAGGGCTATATAAATATATTTGATTTGATGAGAACTACAAGCACTAAATTGTACAATAGAGTACCGCAGTATGAGTCAATACTCATAACACAAAGTGGTAAACAAGGAATCGTTTTCCCACCAATTTCTCCCATATGGGAGAAATATGGGATTTTAGAAACACTTAAAATAATGGCTGTGTTTCGTGTAAGCTTACCCTGGCGAGACAATTTGATAACCGTGTCAATCTCTCTAGGACTGTCACGTTCTGACCTTTATTTCCTGTGTTTTGTATTTAGTTAGTATGGTTAGGGTGTGAGTTGGGTGGGCAGTCTATGTTTGATTTTCTATGATTTGGGGTTTTCTATGTTTCGGCCTAGTATGGTTCTCAATCAGAGGCAGGTGTCATTAGTTGTCTCTGATTGAGAATCATACTTAGGTAGCCTGGGTGTCACTGTGTGTTTGTGGGTGATTGTTCCTGTCTTTGTGTTTTGCACCAGATAGGGCTGTTTAGGGTTTCACACGTTTCTTGTTTTTGTTGTATCAGTTGTTCATGAGCTAAGTTTACATATTAAAGGAACCATGGACACTTACCAAGCTGCATATTGGTCCTCTGATCCTTTTCGCCTTTCATCTTCGGAAGAAGAGGTGGAAATCCCTTACAAGGACAAGGTGACTTTTATCAATATATTTGCCTGTATTTAACCCCCCAAAATGCTAATTAGCTGCTAATGTGGCTATCATAAAGAACTACAAATGATCTGGACAAGACAAGACTTATTTTCAGGGTTTCTAAAATCCACTATGGGAAAAAATGAACAGTGGAGAAACCATTTTCCCATTTGACCGCTAGGTTGTATGGGTATTATGACACCTCCACTGTGGGGCTCTATAGTCTACAGCATGTGAGTAAGTTTCTCTCGGTTCCTTTACCTTCAAAGGAGAGCTCTGTAAAAAGCCTCTTCCGTGTGTGGCTCTCTGTGCTTTAGATGCCTGGGCTGCGGAAAAGTACTTGACTGGAGCATAAAACCCTGGCTCGACCAAGGCAGCATTGGGACACACCTTTACCAGATACAGTGGTCCAAAGTTACAGAAGATGCATATAACGCACCCACAAGCTACAGGTGGCTGAAAACACAACCATAGAACGAGTGACAAATTTCTGGCCAAGGGTGGTCCGTTTAAAAAAACATTCCTTCCTCCCTCGCGCCTTTTTGTTTTTTATTTGTATTTTTTAATTCATAATACAGAAATCAACAACTTACATTGCTACAACAAACATGTCTAACAAAACACAGGTATTAACAAAGTACTAAAACATACAACAAATATCAATAAAATAATTTCTATAAAATTTTAAATTCTAGTTGTATTTACTCTAAAAAAAATCTCATGATTCAGGAAGATGTTATTCTTGTTGTTCATTAGGGATAGTGTCTTAACAAGATCATTAAATTTCGATCAAACATTTGTAATTTTGGTATAGAATTCTGGAATTTTTGTTTGTGTATAATGTATTTGGCAACAAGAATAAAATCACAATCATTTTAATGGTCTTGTTATCATTGCAAAAGTAACATATATCCTTCATGTCTAAAACATGGGTAATGTTCATAATGGTAAATAAGAATTCTGCTCCGTGGTCCGGGTGATTCCGTGATCATAGCTAATACAATTGTTAACAATTGTTTATTTTTTTAGTAACTACACACAACATACATTAGCCCAGATCAGTGGGCAAATAAAGGCCCAACAGTCACTGTATTGCCGTCTTTTGTGAGGCTTGGATATTCCGTCTACTGTTGTCTTTCTGTCGTGTTCTTCCCATTCAACTTGACAAAAACAAACTCTAAACTTGTTCTGTCGCTAACACAAGTAGTTCGTTTCTTTCAACATTGATAGCCAATATTAGACTGTTAACCACCTAACCCTCAATGTTGCTTTGACGAGCGAGAAAACACTCCCTCACAGCAACGCCATCTTGGCTCCCCTTCCTCGCCCCTTGCCCTGCAAGTGTATACTCGTCTGACGTCATGAAACGTCAACAGAAGTGTCCACTTAATTTGAGGGCTGAGGGGATAGGGTGTGTCTTTTAAGTGTTTGGACCGCATACTAGGTATTCTACCTTGCTCTCCTATCAAATATTTTGTATCAAAGTTGCATTAGTGTTCTGCAAGTTAATTGTAAAATGGAGATGTGTCCAAAACAAAGTCTTAAGATTGCTTTAATGTCACTGTATGTAATGATGACAAATAAAACAGTCTCACTCGTTTTTTTCTGAATTAAAAAAGTGTGGCGATGCTCAAGTCATTAACTAAGCTAGATAACTACTGTATTAATCACTAGCAATTCATTAATGAGACTTAAACTTCAATAAAAGCTTCTGAAAATGTGGATAGAATATTCCAGACAAAAAGTGTTTTGATATTTTCAATAGGTACCCTGAACTCTTACGTCCATCTCTACCTCCATTGCAGTAGTGGATTCTGGCTAGAGCAACATTACTGTAGGCTACGACTATTCTCTGCCAACAGTGTTGCACGAAATGTTGCAGGTTGGTGTTAATGCCCCCCTAGTCAAGTCTTTTCGGGAGGATATTATGAATCAATCTATTGCAGACGCTTTGATATGACGTTCATGTTTACGATGACTTCAGCACAAGAGCCTCTGATAAAAAAAAAAAAAAAAAGAGCCTGTGATTTCCCCGCGCTGAAAACGTCATTTGTTACGCAGTAGATTTTTTTCTTCTTCTATGCTATTATGGCTGTCCGCAAAAACACACAGTAGAGGTGCATGCCGCCACCTACTGTATGGGGTGAAAACTGGGGAACTTTTATGCAGCAAAAGAAAGGTTGAAAAAAAACAATGTTTCCGCTGTGAAGTCCTGAAGATCCAATAACCTTTTTGCCGCTTTCACAATGATATCCAGTTTCTTCTATTTTTTTAATTAGTTTGTCCTGTACAATTAATCACTTGCACAATGAATGGAACAAAAATCCACCTTCTTCACCATTAGTATTTCAGGATCTTTTATCTGATGAATGATATCAACAGGCTGCTTGCTTGTCATCCACTGCCAAAGCTTCATCATCTCTACTCTCTCCTTCAACAATGTTCACTGTCTCCACATAGGAGACCTGATTGACAGCCTTGAGCCTCGCTACTTTGACCTCCTTCACCCTAACAGGGCACTCAGGGAACTCTGGAAAATGCTTTCCATCACATTTGCAGCATTGTGTATCCCCAGACTCTTCAACACTTATATTCCATCTGCAAATACTTGACACGTGGCCAAAGATGTTACATGCATGACATTGCTGTTACTTTTGTACATACATTGGCACTGCACATCTCATGTATCACAGCTTTACATGGGTCAGGAGAGACTCTTCATCGAACAGACTTCTCCTCCTTCTTTCCTTTCACAATAAGGGTAAAGTGATGTGAAGCCTCGATATCCAGTGAGATGACACCTTTCTTCGGTGCCCTTCTCTTGAAAATCACAACTCTCCACTTCATATGTTGACAGTTTATAGAGCCACAGAGCTGTCTCCCTTTTTCTGTTTTGATACACATGAAATCACCATCATACCGCTCCTGGTCACTCTGACTGACTCCGCCTTTCTCAATTTGTCCTTTACAATCTTCGTAATCGCAAACCGGTCTCTCAAAAATAGACATTATTATTCATGAATGGTACTCCAACCAGAAACTGATGTTCATTTTCCGCTTTAGCTCTTTTAGCTCAATTCTTCTTTATTACCGTGGTCCAGTCATTCTTACCAACCTTACTCGCGCCAACAGAATCAAACATTGCATCAGCTTCTGCCCTTGCATGACCTGTCACCACCGGGCCAGATTCAAGTTTGTCCACACCTTCCATATTCCTCTACTCCAGAAACCCTCATCCTTCTCGTCCTCTCGTTGTATCTATCTAGCATCTCCATTCCGTCCAATATGTCCTCACCTGGCACAACCAACAAAATAGTTTGACCACCGAACAGTTGATATAGCTGTAAATGTTAAACAACAGTTTATTAATAGAAGAATTTGAGAAAGCTCTGACTTTACCCCTACAGCAGATTTTCTGTACCCAACACGACCAATGAGCTCGAGCACGGGGCAGTGCTTACAGCTGCGTAACCAATGAAATTGCGAGTGCTGGGACACACCTTCATCTGGTTAAGTTTGTTGGGGCCACCAAAGGGTTTGAAGTTGCCCATGATCGAAGACCTGAGGAAAGTAAAATAATCGAATCGTTTTAGCTCACAATTGAAGTCCCTTAAATACCTGTAGAACCATAATTGACTCAATATATTCAGAGGTTGGTAGGCTAATTGTCTGTTGGCAACAAGGTCAAATGTTCCTGTGGTAAAAATGTTAACATTAGCATCGCATTCTATTTCCCGCCCCCTGGCTTTGCAATTGGTCTTGCTCGTACCTTGCAGGGGAGCCTCGTGAATCCACTGTACGCCACTGTTCATGGCATTGACGTTAACGATGAATGGTAAATTATAACACAGCTACTAGTACTGAAGGTAAGTCCATAGATGTAGTTATGGTGGGAGTTGATGTGAGGTGGTGTGGTGCTTTTGTAAATATAAGATTCTGGTACTACTAAGACTCAACTCACTTCATATAACACTGAAATGTTCATTATGTTTAATGCATGGAACTTGTTATTCACGATGCACCGACGCTATCCCTCTGACATCCTCATCCTCATAAAATTCCATTTGAACTTACTCTGACAATTGTCCATGGGTTTGGTTTTTGTATAGCGTGGAATTTGAGACAAAATATCTGAAGGAACATGTCAATGAACAGGTCTGCTGCATACCCATCTTCCTCTCCGTCAAAATAAGTCTGGCACAAGTTATCGCTTGCTTGCACTTGCAGGACTTTTGTTTTGACATGAGGTGTTTTGACATATTAGGCACCTGCAGGAGACCAGCCTTTTTATGTATGTTCCTTTGGATATCTTTCCTCAAATTCCGAGCTATATAATAACAACCAACTCTATGGACAATCAGCAGACAAAGTTCAAATTGAGCTTTATTCAACATTGGCAACAGACAGGGGATATTTATGTACAATACGAATGTACGTGACTATGGGCTGTTTTCAATCTGTATTGCCGAAGAACAGCGTAACATCTTTAAGGTCATTTCCCGAACGAGCCTGACATATGCAGCGTTTGCGGTGAATGCCGTCTCCACGAACGCAGGGAACATTGCCTTTACATTTCAATGGAGCGTCTGCGATACGGATTGAATCCAGCCTTAAGTTGTCCAAGGGACACAATAGGAATGTTGGGGCTAGAAACTTGTAAAAAAAATATATATTTGAAAGATAGCAAATAGTAGCCAAGAGATCATGTACCGCAGAGAAGTTTATTGAAAACAAATCACTATTCGTTTCAAACAGTAAGATAAAGGAATGAAAATACTTCAAGGAAATGACTCTTAAAATATATTATCCATCTGTGGACATACCTAAAGATTGGAGCTCTACATGTTCCCATTTCACCCCTAAATATGAATGTATACATAAATGGCACCACCACCTTGAATCATATATCTAAATAAGACATATTTATAAACCATTTCTATAAATGTACTAATCTAAAATGTCCATGGATCAGTGGTAGCTCCGAGTAATGGAGTGAAAATCATAGAAAGTTGATTTCAGAGAACAAAATGCAAAATGCTTGAAAACCCCTGGAGCCAGGCTCTACCAGATCCAAATGAAATCTACTCTAGACTAAAAAAGCATGCCTAATGGAGAATCCCAGTTGAACATGCTCTTCAGTGCAGGGCAAGGTCTCATCTTTATCTGGGGAACCGAACCCTGGAGACAGGCTCTTGCTGGCTGCCGCTCCGGCCCACGTTTACAGAGTGCAGTTGGCCTCCAGTGACTTCCTGCACTTAGCGACGGTCAGGTAGGTCTCAACCTTGGGACAAGAAGAATAGGTTATAGTTGACACATTTTAATGTGCGTGTTCTAAGTCACCAGGACTTTCTCGAGACCAGTCTTGATCAATGAACAATAATAGTAATAACATATGGGTTGAAGACCCAAAGATACTTCACAATAGAGATCACAAAAAAACAATGCACCGTAGAAAATATAGGAAGGCACATGCAATTGAAGGCAACATGATCTTCCACCTTATGCATGTCCTTCTTGAAGCAGGCCAACAGTTCGTAGTTCCTCCTGACGTTGCCGTCGCCCCCCAGGTTCTGGAAGTAGTTCCCGTAGGGGGGCAGATGCTGAGAGTCATTGTCATCCAGGCTCAGTACGCCATCCTGGCTCCCCTGTGGGAGACAGAGAGAGATGCATGGTGGGGTGGATGTGTGCATATCAATACTTGTTTATTTGGCCATTCTACAAGCACATATAGCAAAAGACACATGCATAAATGTCCTTGAATGGGCCAATATTCAGTCATTGAATGGGGTGTTACTGATATAGTCACTATTAGTGATGATCGATGAGGTGAGTTAACCCGTCACGATGTAAAGCGCTGAAAGATCTGCTGAGAAGAAGCATACGTGGTCCTACACTATGCTTTCTAACTAGGAAAGCATAGTTGTATTTCACTTTCATGTCAGTGGAAGATAATAACCACATTGTAAACCCCCAATGTGCTGTCATTACTCAAAACTTTTGAGGAAACCGTTGCACTTAATATACAGAATCTGACTACAGTCACTTAAAGTGATTTTTATAGTCATTACTCAAACCTATAGAGTCGCCCTGTAGAGGGTTTGACATTTTTTTGTAATACCCCCACTAAGCCATATCTCCAATATAATTTCCAAGTGTGCCTTGCCTTTTGAGTGAATTGTAGAGTTATCATGTTTGTTGTCATACATTTTCAGTCCTTTGGCCTTCAAGTGATTTCTAGGCAAACATTATCATTATAGTTAAACTCTTTATAACAATATATTACATATCTTATAATGCCTTATTTTGAGGTGTAGCTTTACCCAAATACAGTGGCCTGAAACTCATGGTTTTACAGGCCACATCAGGCCTGCAAGTAGGTTTGCAAAATTCCGGTTCCTTGTATGTTATTTATCTTTGTGAAAATGTAGAAAAATGTACGTTATATATCTGTGTGTAGCATAAGATGAATCAATCACTCAATGTACTGTACGTGCAAAAACACAGATATTAAAAACAATTCCAAAAAATCTACCTGTAGTAGAGCATGCTGGGTTAAAAGTTAATTTGTTATAACTTTAAAAAATATCATTGATGTGCCTCATTTAGATTTGAGCTAGTACCACATAGACATTCGAAGTAATAATGACTTTTCATTGACTGACTTCAACTTACTAGAAGTATTTGAGTTAAAAACGCACAAAGTGCGGCACCACAAATGGTAATTGACCATTACCTTGATGAGCAGGTTGATGCCCACTTTGAGGTCGCTGAGCTTCTCGGAGATCTGGTTGGAGTTTCTGACCATTAGGCTGTTGGAGATGGTCAGGGTCTGGCTAGGGTACTCCCAGGATTCAATCAGGCGGAAAGAGATATGGAGCAGCTTCAGGACCTGTGTGTGTAGATGTAGAGAAACCACAGATGATTAGAAAATGAAGTTGAGTTGTAATTGTACAGCTTGAGATGCCACATAAACATTGCTGGAGAATGTAGACGTAGAGAAACCGCCGATTAGAGAGTGATGGGTTTTACTTACAAGGACTGTGATATGTGATTGTTTTTACCTACCTTAGTTGAAGGCACTGAGGTATAGCAACATTTTACTGTTGATTTTAAGTGTACAATTTAAAACTTCCTGTCATGGCTAGATTTAATTTCCACCATGCATGATGCTGGTTCTGCTTATCTACAGTATATATTTACCCATGGAGTTTAGACAATCGGGGATCTGCTTGCCCAATAACTAATGACTTGTTCAAATTGAGATGCCCTATTATTCATGTTGGAATTGTGCATCATGGAGGATTGTCTCAGCCAGGTAACTTACTGAACTCTTCTGAGTCTCCTGCTTGTCGATTGGGCTCACGATGGAGTCAGAGTTACAGAAGTCCAGCAGGAATATCTTGTTCAGCTGTCTGCGTTCATCAGACAACAGGGTGCCTTCCTGCACAAAATCACAAAGACGGGAGAGAGAATGTTTTGCCGCTCGGTTTGCGTGAAGAGGACACTTGTCTACAAAGA
The DNA here is from genome assembly GCF_002021735.2 of Oncorhynchus kisutch. Taxonomy (NCBI): domain Eukaryota; kingdom Metazoa; phylum Chordata; class Actinopteri; order Salmoniformes; family Salmonidae; genus Oncorhynchus; species Oncorhynchus kisutch. The sequence continues at coordinate 49,428,116 of NC_034183.2, read as the reverse complement.
AGAGGAACCACCTCTGAAACATTATCCGCTGTGTCAAAAGAAGATTCAAAAGCTGTCTTACAAAGTCGTTGAACATTTTCTGAGCCAATAGGTGGAGGTGTTGCACCCGGTTGACCGCGATGTTGAAGAGCCGTTGGTTTTCCATCGCCGCCCCTTGACTCAGGAAACAACTGACCAGTAAGACTGGCATCAGCAGAAACACTAAAAGAGAGATGAAGGAAAATAAGAAATGTATAAAAACGAGTAAGTCAAATTATGTTGCGACATGTTAGTAAGATATTCTCAATAGTAAGATATTCTCAATTTGCTATCTTTCTCAATAGCCTAGCGATTAAGAGCGTTGGAGAGCTGAGCTGACTTAGGTGAAAAATCTGTTGATGTGCCCTTGAGCAAGGCACTTAACCCTAATTTCTCCTGTAAGTCACTCTGGATAAGAGTCTAAATAACTCAAATGTAAATCTAATAGATCACATGGTTAGGTTGTTAAAGGAAGAGGTTCTGTGTAAGTAGATTATACCCTCATGGCAGTACATTACTTGTTCACTCTTTCTCTGCCTTCTTGGCCCCTGCCTCAGTGATTAAATGTTAAAGTTAAATGGTATTAAATGGTACACTGACTTCCCACTTAAAAAAATGAAATAAAAGCTGGTTTACCTTGTCCCATTTTTTCTCCTGATTGCCAAGGATGATTACTTCACTTGAAAGTGTGGTGGTCGGTTCAGTATGTTGCCAATGTTTGGGGCCACTGTTTTTATAGATGGAGAACACATGTTTTAATGTATCAACAGGAGGAAACATGAGATTTTCTCCATGTACCACCTCTCGCCGATGGGACCTGTTTTTGTATGTGACGATGGAACAATCAGTATGATGCGTCAAATCAATCATGAATTTTTCCATGAGTTCGGGAAGAGGTGACTCCTAAAAACAAAAACGTACTCGATGACTCGACAAATGACGGTCAAAACACATACGACACAAACCTCTGTTGTCTAGGACATAATGAATGAACAAAAGTTCCACTCAGTCACACAGACAGACACGACCCCTGTAACTTGACAACAACGCCGGTTATTCTGCCTTCCCGCTGTGGTACTGTAGATAACAGGCATTATTTGACAAATATATTATATTGCTTCTTTATTAGCAACAATATTTGATTGTTTAATGTCAATTGAATGTCCTATGGTATTATCACAGACCTCAAGGTAGACACACAGAGAAGGACCTATCAAGGACTTGAGACGCACATCTTACAAAGTATGTCTTTTGTTCGTTTACATAACATAAACAGCCACTTGATCAATCCCCGCTTTGTCTTTTTGTGTGAGAGCCTTTGTTATACCCGACGAAGCCCAATAAAAGCGATCTGTTGGAGCAAGTGTGTAGGCCTTACTTCATTGATTGATTGATTGATTTTGGGGTAAAAAATCGATGTGCCTTTTAATTTTGAAAAAAAAAGTACACATCTCAGTGGATAACATGTGAATGCTTGCAGCCTAGCAGCATGTGCGCTTGACTACACAATGCTACTAGCCCAAAGCCTTCACTCTGTTTGTGCCGCACAACCTTACTGTGTTGAGTTGATGCGACACAGGTAGGTGTAGGTATACTGTGTCTTGACACCTATAAAGGTTACCTGGTCAATAGTCATGACAGTAATGAGATCATGGTTGATGCGTGTCATTGTGGCATATGGGGAGAAGACTGATCCGGTGTGAACATATTCAACAGACGTTGTGAACAAGGTCCATATTCAGTATTCAGGACACGGAGACGTGCTGAATGTCAGGCTAGGCCCAGCACTGTCCTAATCCCTTCCTGGCGAAAAACAGAAATCGATCTGTTAACCTGCATCACTTTGGAAGGGCAGCTGCGAGTGTATTTACTGTCCACATTACCTTGTTGAATATGTGATAGCTGGCATTCAAAAGAGCATTATACAATGGGTAGTTTTGGCCATTTGACTGGATGTAGTGATGACTTGTTTTTGATAGTCCAGCAAATCAAAAATACTGTATGTACAGCATGTATCAATAAATATTTTATTCCATCAACCAACATATCATCTGGCCCCGTTGTGGGATATGTATTGCCTGTAGCAAAATGTCAGAAATCACTCAAAATGTCCAGTTGTTGTTTAGGTTTAGTCATACTGCATCACAGTGGTTCCTAAACTTCTCTTTCCTTCATACCCTTATTGACCCTTATGCAACATCCACACGGGGCGGCAGGGTAGCCTAGTAACCTGAAGTTGCAAGTTCAAACCCCCGAGCTGACAAGGTACAAATCTGTCGTTCTGCCCCTGAACAGGCAGTTAAACCCACTGTTCCTAGGCCGTCATTGAAAATAAGAATTTGGTTTTAACTGACTTGCCTGCTTAAATAAAGGTAAAATAAAAAATGTAATCCCTTGCGAAGTGTTCCAAAAACACATGTGATCACGTGATCTTATGGGAAGTTAATGTGATAACACGCGACAGCATGTAAAGTAATATGTGTGAAGTGTTCCAAAAACATATGATTTATTTTCCACGTGTGAAATCACGTGTTCTTTCTCTAAGGGGAGCCTCACCAACTCTCTCCGTTATGTTATTTTACTCAGTCGGCTGTAGGGCCTCATACCCATTTATGTTTTAACATGTTTCAAATGATCTGGATTAGCCCATTTACAAATGAAGTGGAAATGATTCTGGAACGTTATTATCACGCTATAGAAGAAAGATACATTATATTCCATAAAATGTCCTGCATAGGTAGTAATGTGTGATACTGTTTTGAGCAATACATACAGTTGAAGTCGGAAGTTTACATACACTTAGGTTGGAGTCATTAAAGCTCGTTTTTTCAACCACTCCACAAATTTCTTGTTAACAAACTATAGTTTTGGCAAGTCAGTTTGGACATCTACTTTGTGCATGACACAAGTCATTTTTCCAACAATTGTTAACAGACAGATTATTCCACTCATAATTCCAGTGGGTCAGAAGTTTACATACACTAAGTTGACTGTGCTTTTAAACAGCTTGAAAAATTCCAGAAAATGATGTCATGGCTTTAGAAGCTTCTGATAGGCTATTGACATAATCTGAGTCAATTGGAGGTGTATTTGTGAATGTATTTCAAGGCCTACCTTCAAACTCAGTGCATCTTTGCTTGACATCATGGGAAAATCAAACAAAATTGTAGACCTCCACAAGTCTGGTTCATCCTTAGGAGGAATTTCCAAACGCCTGAAGGTACCATGTTCATCTGTACATACCATAGTACGCAAGTATACACACCATGGGACCAGGCAGCCGTCATACCGCTCAGGAAGGAGACGCGTTCTGTCTCCTAGAGATGAACGTACTTTTGTACGAAAAGTACAAATCAATCCCAGAACAACAGCAAAGGACTTTGTGAAGATGCTGGAGGAAACAGGTACAAACGTATCTATATCCACAGTAAAAATGAGTCCTATATCGACATAACCTGAAGACCGCTCAGCAAGGAAGAAGCCACTGCTCCAATAACGACCATCATCATGTTTGGAGGAAAAAGGGGGAGACTTGCAAGCCGAAGAACACCATCCCAACTGTGATGCACGGGAGTGGCAGCATCATGTTGTGGGGGTGCTTTGCTGCAGGAGGGTCTGAGGCACTTCACAAATAGATGGCATCATGGGGCAGGAAAATGATGTGGATATATTGAAGCAACGTCTCAAGACATCAGTCAGGAAGTTAAAGCTTGGTCGCAAATGGGTCTTCCAAATGGACAATGACCCCAAACATACCTCCAAATTTGTGGCAAAATGGCTTAAGGACAACAAAGTCAAGGTATTGAAGTGGCCATCACAAAGCCCTGACCTCAATCCTATAGAACATTTGTGGGCAGAACTGAAAAAGCGTGTGTGGGCAAGGAGGCCTACAAACCTAACTCAGTTACACCAGCTCTGTCAGGAGGAATGGGCAAAAATTCACCTAACTTATTGTGGGAAGCTTGTGGAAGGCTACCTGAAAAGTTGGCACAAGTTAAACAATTTAAAGGCAATGCTACCAAATACTAATTGAGTGCATGTAAGCTTCTGACCCACTGGGAATGTGATGAAAGAAATAAAAGCTGAAATAAATAATTCTCTCTTACTATTATTCTGACATTTCACATTCCTAAAATAAAGTGGTGATCCTAACTGACCTGAGACAGTGAACTTTTACGATGATTAAAATGTTAGGAATTGTGGAAAAACTGAGTTTAAATGTATTTGGCTAAGGTGTATGTAAACTTCCGACTTCAACTGTATATTATTGATTTATGTCTATAACACAACATGTAGGGAAGTGTTCTACCCATCAAGGTTCCCTTGGCTTAAACCTACCAAATTCTTTGAACACGTGTGGCATGACTGAGTGCATGAGGTTCATGTTAAATGAGTGTGTGCTCCTTTAAGAGTGCACAATATTTATAGGCTAAGGGAGAGATAACCAGAGCAAGAAATGGAACATACAATGTGAGACTATAGGACAGAATGTAAATAAACAAGCCCAGGATTCACATATTCCTCACACTGGATTCCCCTCTTATTACTAAGAACAGCTACACTAAGTGCAGTATGTCTATGTACAGCAGCATGTGCTAATGGGGTTATCACAAATCACAGGTGTGATGTGGTTGTAACTCACTCCAACTGGGCCTCTGTGCCACATCACACTGATCTTATAAGTAGGAAGTGTAATGGCACACTATAATACCTCTCTGTGAAATGAAATTACGCTGAACCAACCTGAACTAGAAGTTGAACTGACGTCTGTGCCCATGGGTTGTCTTGTTACACTTACCGAGATATAGCGCTTGTATTTACATCAAGGGGATAGAGGTGAGCTACCTCTACACTGTTCTATGGAATGAAACTGCAGCCAGGTGCCAGTGGGTGATTATATCACTCATCCTCAGCTGCTCAACACCAATGAGCAAGGTACACGACCCACCGCCACTCTGTGTCAAACAAGCCTGAGACCCTGAAGCAATCAAAGGTGATATGCACATCCGAAACTTGAACCTCAAACCCTGACAATGACTTGGAGCGGAAAAGCCCATGGCCCCCGTAGCAAACACCAATACTCCCCCACCCTCGCATCCCCTGGCAAAGAGCGATCCTCCCTGGCCCCTAGAGTCTCTCAGTGTTTGGTCCCAGGCCAAGATGTCTTCATGCCTTCTATGCTATTCAGTCCCCTGTGCCAGAGACTGTAGCAGGAGCTACATGAAGGAGAGAGAGAGAGGATAAGTGCATGGTCAGCAGGCAGGGTTTTGCCTTGTGAGTACTCTTATGTAAATCAAATGTCAGCTCCTGATATTGATTTGTAGTTTCTGTTCTTGACATATTGAGTTGTTCAGTATTTGTATACACTACATGGCCTAAAGTATGTGAAGACCTGCTCGTCGAGCATCTCACTACAGAATCATATGGAGTTGGTCCCCTCTTTGCTGCTATAACATTTTTGTTATTTTGCATTGGGTAGTGTTACATCTGCACCTGCCACGCCCTCTACTGCTCATCCTGTGTCTCCCTAACCTGCTGCCACTCCCCCATTGTGTGTGTGTGTGATTGTGTGGATGGAGACAGGAGTGCTGGAGGCAGAGCAGATCCCCATCAGCTGCAACCTGTTCTATAATCAAGACCTCTTCAAATACTCAGCCCTGCCACTTCCACGCTGCCAGATCGTAACCTCTGCTCAGTCAGTCTCCGGTTTTAGCTATTTGCTCCTGCATAGAATCGGTTGTCTTGGTGTGCCTGTTTTCCCTTGCCTGACGCTGTTTTCCTCTCCGTTACAGTTATGTCTGCTCTGACACTGGTCCCTATCTCCAGTCCCACGTCTCGTCAGTCCTGCTACCCTGTCCTGGACCCACCACTCTACTGCTTCCTTGGATTCCTCTCCAGACCTGCTTTCCCAGCCCCAACTCCCCTCACTCCAGCCTCAGCCTCAGCACCTGGCTCCCTGTAACCCGCCCAAGCTTTCCCTGGCCTGCACCCCATCTTCCCCCTGTTTTTCAATAAATACCGTGGTTACCTTATCCCAGTCTCCTTGTCTGAGTCTGCTCTTGGGTTCACCTGCTCCGCACCTCGTAACAGGTAGAGAACAACGCAGGGAAGAAAACATATCTGTGGTAAGGGGTTCTAGAAGTGCTGCAGATACATTACATAAATGTTCCTAATTATATAATTACTCCTGTCTGTACAGAAATAAATTAAATCATTTAAAACACTACACCAAAGAGCATAATTTAGCCACATATGATCAATAACTTCTTTTTTCAAATGCTGTTGATTGTGTTTTGTTTCATCATCAGCGCATAAAAGCCTACAGTTGGGAATCCGGCAATTAGGCAGCCTGCAGGAAATATCAAACACCTGATTGTTGATTTGTGGCTGTCAATGTGACCGTCAATGAACAGAAGGCAGCAGTTAAAAGGTCTTTCACAATATTTCAAAATGCAAAAAACTGTATGAGTGAGTGCCACTGGAAAGTTGGTGGACTATAATTTCCTCATATTGTACAATCTGTGCCTCTATTTTCCCTTCGCCTATATGCTATTGGATGCATTTAAGACAGGGCTGTTTGTTTTATTGATCTCAGTATGTCAGAGTGGCCTGTCATTTTGATCATTTGTGTGATATTTAAAAACACACTTTTAATGTCTCCATGTCATGTAAAATGATGTAGAATTGCATGAAATTATTTATTATTATTATCATTTTTCTCGAACCTGCAAATACAATGATATGCAATGCAAGGACTGAGCCCCGAATGATATGAAACTCGTGGAGTTGGGCGTGAGTCAGTCACGTGGTAGAGTAGGAAGCTAGCTAGATAATCACCCAGGCATTTCCTTAACAACTAATGGGGATTGCAAAGCAGCGGGAAGAGTTCAGTGTCATTCCACGTTAATGAATGGTTATGTTTCCCTTACCACGCCACAGGGGTGCGTTTTTATAACTCATTCTATGAATAGGAAAGGGGGGCGTGGGGAGGGGTAGAGTTGAATGATCCCGATTCCAGTTGTCTCTATTACATGCACCATCACCCACCCATCTGCCCACCTTCTCCTGAAAGTGCAAAGTTAATGTATGGTGCCATGTCGTGTCCCTTTTAGAAGTGACTCCAATAACTATTTTAGACAACTATCAAGTATCTTTCCTATTAACATTTGAGACTGTTAATTTCACTCCTGCTGCTCCTGACATCTGAAAAAAAAATAACATAATTCGGGGTTGATGTTGGAAAAAGGAAACGGCGTCTGGTGTTGTCTATCATCAAACAGATCTTAGTTTGCCATCCAGTGTCACTTCTGGAAAGGTTTCATCTGCTCCCGGTGGACCATACATATCCAAAGCTGCCGCAAATAGGCCTAGGACATACAGATATTATGAATTAGATCAACGTAAAGAGTTAGTTGTTACTTAAAGTTGTTTTCTTAAATAATTATATAATTAAGGATCGGACCATTTCTTTCAATTTTTCCCTAAAATGACATACCCAAATCTAACTGCCTGTAGCTCAGGACCTGAAGCAAGGATATGCATATGCTTGATACCATTTGAAAGGAAACACTTTGAAGTTTGTGGAAATGTGAAATTAATGTAGGAGAACATAACACATTAAATCTGGTAAAAGATAATACAAACAAAAAAACATGTGTTTTCACATTTTTTTCATCATCTTTGAAATGCAAAAGAAAGGCCATAATATATTGCAGTTTAGGTGCAATTTAGTTTCTGGCCACTAGATGGTAGCAGTGTGTGTGCAAAGTTTCAGATTGATCCAGTGAAGCGTTGCAATACTGGACAACATTTTGTATCAGGTCTGCCCAAATGTTCCGAATTGGGCAATTTATACATTTTCAAGTAAATATAGAGAACAATTATTTTTTATATGGTAATACAAAATTTAAGTTTACACACTCCCAGGAATGTCATATATGATGGATCATTAGCTTATACACTAACTTTCACACATCTAGATGGCCGGGCAGGGTGGGTGTGGAGCCAGAGACAGCAGGGGTTCAAACTGTAAATCCCAGTTCCTACATTTGTAAATAAAAATAGATTTTCTCAAACAAAACTATGCTACATTTTATCTCTGGGACCCTCAGGATGACAAGTCAGAGCAAGATTACTGAATGTAAAGTACATTATTTACCTCAGAGGTGAATGTATCAAACCAGTTGCCATGATAAAAGTGTTTTGTTGTCTCCTCAAAACAATAGCCTGGTATTTTTTTCACTGTAATAGCTACTGTAAATTGGACAGTGCAGTTAGATTAACAAGAATTTGAGTTTTTTGCCAATATAAGACATGTCTATGTCCTGGAAAGTTTGCTGATACTTACAATGTCATGCTAATCACATTAGTGCACATTAGCTCAACCGGCCCGGTAGAGGGACACAGACCCGTAGAGGTTTCAAGCTAAAACATTTTGAAGTAGCTTACATTTTTGCTACATTTGTAACATCTGTCCCCTACACTAGAACAAGTTGTGACTCGAGAAACCCTGGAGATCCTCAAGGAACCTCTGGAGTTCGTAAAGGAACCATTGTTAGTAAACGGTTCATATTTGCGCCTTTGTTTAGTTGAGGGGTTCTTGGGAGGAACCTTTAATGGTTCAATGTAACAATGGGTTTCTGGAGGAACCCTGGAGTGGGGTAGTGGCTTAGTAAGGGTGTGGATTTTTGGGGGGGAGCACCCGTTAGAGTAAATGTAATTTCTGTTCATCTGTTCAGTTGTATTGTCATCACATGTTAAGGTTGAACACTGACAACTTTCTAGCTTCAATAAGTTCCTCAAGAGCCAATGCAAATCCCAAAGTTGTAATAGTTACCACTTTATTACTGTATGCAATCAACAATGTTAATATTATTCATGTTATATCACAATATGTAACATGCATAAATATTCAAGGAACATTTACATTTGCAGTGTACAAACTTAATATGATGAACAGGAATTACATTTATGCGGGCGATGATAAATAATTATCTGAAAGCCCGCCTCCAATCTGATAAGAGGCCACCTCTACAATAAATGATTAAAAAGGAAAACATTTTTACCCCTCCCATCACTAAACCCAAAAGTTTCTTCCAGGCACTTTTACTTCTAAGAGTGAGTGTAAGGTATTTCATAGCTTCACTCCACAAAGTCAATTGTTACTGCACTGTAAGTATTTTATACTTTCTATATATTTTTTATATTTGCCCCTAATTCGTAGTAGACATGTGGTTGGGTTTTAAATGGTGTCATGTTTTATGGCTGCCATTTTTACGTCTCATCAGAGCGCCGGAATGGTACCTACAGTGTGTACCATGCACTAGCTGGTTGACTTCTGACCCTAATTGCCATCGGAGATCTAGGACTGGGCACCAGCTGGTCCCAGAGGGGACATACCCTCTTACCCTCTCCTCTGATCCTCTCACCCCTCCTCACTAACACCCCCCCCCCACCCTCTCTCTCTCTCTCTCTCTCTCCCTCCCGACTATAACTCACATTAGAACGCTTGATCCCTTTCTCTTTCCCTCTCCACACGCTAACCTTCCTCCCACTGGTCTGCCCCCCTTCCTCGTTCCCTCCCCCTCAGTCTTACATCAAAACACCTGTCTCCTCTCATGTTGCGACTCCCAGGAAGCTGCTGGGACTCTGGTTTGAAGAAGATTCCACGTGTTGACAGGACAAGCCCTGCCAGTGCTTCACTAGTCTCACTACATTGGGCGAAATCCACGGCACTCTCTGGCTATGCTACCCCCCCCAATCACACACACACAAGCATGTATACACACTTACACACACACACACGTCAGCGTAACGCTATAAAAACGTAAAGTACATCGGTGGGGCCGTGCTCCCACCTATCCAGGAGATCTACTAAAACAGTACCATAGGAAGTCCCGCAGCATCATCAAGGACCCCACACACCCCAACCACAAGCTGTTCACTCCCTTATCCTCGGGGAGATGGTATCAGAGCATGAGGTCTGATACCGACAGGATCAGAGACAGTTTTATCCACAAGCCATCAGACTGTTGAACACTTGAACTGACCATCTGTACTCACTCTCTGCACCCTTAGCACACAATGCAATAACTCGCACACGCATCACAATTGTGGTTACCAACCTCTTCTATTGCACAGACTCAGATTTAATACTGCACAATTTAAACATTTCCCCCCCAAATCTCTTCCTTCTCTCATACATGTGTAAATATTGTACTGCAATTTGTGCATTCCTGTATTATACTTACGCTAAAATATAGATTATTTTCTACTGAGCCATTTACTTTATGTTCGCATTCTTGTCTTTTGTTATTTCTTATTCTTGTTACATTGTCAAGAAGGAACCTGGCCAGAAGCATTTCATTGGATGGTGTATACCATGTTTATTCTGCACAAACCACTAATAAAACTTGAAACTAAACCTTGTCCTAAGTGAGTGTAAGGAAAAGTCTCACAGCTCAGTGACTGTGAAGTGAAAACATATAGACTACACAAACAAAAGTTACACTGAAATGGCTTTCTCTAACCCTTTATAAAGCACTTATACATGACATATCTTGCAATTGATCCTTTAAATTAAAGGATAACATGATAATGGCACCATTTTTTTGTATTTTGAAACACATTTATGACACTATCAGATAGTTAGACTAGTAAGGTATATTAGCTGGCAGGTGTGATGTGATAGAATTTGATTTGCTCATTATGGTCACCACACCCAAGCCCCTTCCCTCCAGTCATCACAAGCATGTAGATAACATCTGTAGCTAATCTCCTTGACCTCCTGGTCGGTCATAGGGCCAAGCTCGGCATGTGTACCAAGGATTGGTCAGTCAGTTTGAGGAGTGAATGGGTGTAACATTATAGTCGTGGTCCCACTCCTGGTCTTGCAAACTAAAGAGAGACATGTGGAACACACAGACCCTCGCTGTCTTAAGGTCGTTACGCACCGATGACCCCTGACTTGTGCTGTATGCTTGGAACTCGGAGAGGAATAGTCCGGCAGACACTTCCAGCCAGAGGCCCCATTGCCCCCGCCAGTCTCCTAAAGGAAGGGCCTGGTTAGAGAGAGAGAGAGAGAGAGAGACCAAAAGAGAGAGTGTGTGTGTTTGTGCGCTTGTACATGTGTCTGGGGAAGAGGGGAGGGCAACTGCTCCAAACCCAACGGGTTCTGATTACAGTACTGCTGCTGCTGCAGTCATATGCCTGCTGGGTGAGACATCCTGAAGGCACGGCTTAATGTTTTTCATGTGAAGTGAACACAACCAGAGATCAGCACTTGGAACACAGCGTTCTATTTTGTTTTTGAAACGTAATGCTGCATTGATAGTGTTGGCAGGAAACCAACTAAATGTTCTACCACTGTTTAATTATAAATTACGTTTCTCTTGGGTTGAGTTATACATTCATCATTTAGTGCATCCGTATACTGTAAGTCTTTTACAATGACAGATAAAGCTATGGTATGGCTGTGAGAACTATCTAATCAATGTCTTTGAGGCACGATAATAAGGTGAGAGAGTATTTATGGACTGTGAACTAAGTCCTAACACTATAGGTTTAAATAGATATCTGACTGCTGGTTAAGCACTGCCCAAAGGAAATAGAGAAATTAACTAAATCTACAAAATCACAAATGCCTAAGGGATTACATATATTCTTGTACTCCAGAGGAAAAACGTCACATCTGGAAATTGCTACTGATCGTAACCGGGAACAAAGATGTCGTGACTCGTAAAAGTGAGATAACTGAAAGCTACTCATTTCAGGCAGTCAAGTTGTGACATGCATAGCTCTCCAGCAGATGGCATATACAGTGTGCCTGTGAACAAAGACATCACAAAGATCCCTCCCAAAATATTTTAGAAATACAATGCAACTGGCAGAGCACCCAAAACCATATTTCTTTTTTTATTTGAAATGTATTAGAATTGTTAGAAAGTAAAGCTTTAAAGCACAATATGTACCGCTGTGTATTTGCATTTATAGTTTATCATTACATGAATGAAATGCTCTTTATGTCGATAATACAATCTACAAAAAACTCCACAATTGAGCATTGAACATACAATATTTACAGGCAACGCTGACAGCACGCATTCAGCCTCAGGAAGAAAAAAATACAATATGACATCCTTCTCTATTTCTTTCACACAGTATTAGTTTTTGTAAACAATGGTGCATGATATATATGTCATTTACATTTCACAATTCCAAGGTCCTCTGCTTGAATGTTCACACTGTGCATAGAACCTGATTTAGAGGCAAACCCCTCTCACCTGTGGATGAACTGCTGTTGTAGGTAGCACTGACATATAGGCACACTTGGCTTAACAAACATGGAAGAGCTTGTACAAAATGTAAGCAGTGTAAGCTAACTTAGTAAGCTAACTTAGTATGTGTCCTTAATTCAAACTCAAGACCCCCTTGTAATGAAATGCTAATTGGTTAGAATTATTGGATCACTGAAATAAATAGAACATGTATATATGTGATCTAAATTGTCCTCCACACGCTGTTTTCAAAACGCAAACGGACACACATTTGATGGTGCAGTTAGGAATTGTAGTACTAACTCAAGCTGGTTCCATGCATGTGTAATTAATCCATGTGTTTCTCATACAAGTCTCCAAAGAAATCACAGTGTGCTTGATTGCGCTAATCGGAGTGTATTAGTATCAATAGTCAAATGTGCCTCTCCAAACAGAGATTGTGTAAGATACTGTACACACATTTAGGTGAGATTGATATTAAAATATCATTAAAAAGTAGTTAACATGACACTTTCTAATGAATAAACTGCATTCCTAACAAGGCTTCATTCTATAGTACAAATGATGTTGCAAGGTGCTGTCCTACTGCATTCCCATGATTAAGACATTTCTGTGTTAAGACTTGTATGGTCATTTTAGCTGACGATTTTATCCGGAGCGACTCAGTTAACACATATAGTATGTGCCCCTTGTGAAAATCAAAACAACAACTCTGGTGTTACAAAGCCCCATGTTCCAATAAACAGACCAGTACATTTTCAGCATGTGCACCTATTGTGAAGATATGTAATTATTCATTTCTATCATCATACTGCTTAATACCATAAATAATTGCAGATTAAAAACCGAACACTGTTAGTAGTACTTGTGTTAGGTTACTTGTGTTACTACAATGAGAAAAAATAAAGTAAATTACCTTAAAAATCAAATCAAAGGAAATATACAGAAAATTAAGAAATTCGACAATAAAAGAAAAATGACCTTGTAAAAATTTGACAAATTAAGTGTTATTCAGCAGAATTAGTTGATTATTGCAAATGCTAATTATTTCTCCATCTGTTTTCTAAACCTTCATTAATTAAAGTGTTTTCTCATTTAATATGTTAAAGGCACAGGTCATATTTATTATTAAATATATTTTGGGTAAAAAAATATATAAAATACTTTGTATATACTGTACATCCCAGTGTGAGTATTTGCTTTAATACCTTACAATTAACACACAAAAGTGTTGGCCAAATACGTCAAACCAAACAAATAATAACTTTTCAAAATACAATTGTATTCACTGAAAAATATATTTAACATTTTTATTTGACATTCTTGTACAGGTATTTGGGAAATGATAGGGCAGAAATAAAAGTTTCGGTTAAAATGACAGAGGTACCAAAAGTCATAATTTCATATGAAAAAACTACAATACATTTTGAGAATCCTGTTTTTGGAGTCATATTTCAACTTTGAAGATACAGCTGAGAACATTGTTCGCCTTTTTTTGTTGCAATTGAACGTTGCAAGTGCAGATTTGATTGGAAGAATACATCTTGAATTAAAAAAAGGCATGAAAATACGAAAAGGAACATATTTATTAAATTACTTTCAGGGGACTGAAAGGTATATTTTTGCGAGACGGAGGTTTATTGACTTATTGTTATCTTACACATTGCTACCTATCTCTTAGGCTATTTCATTCTCAATTGATCTCAACTATATATTACAAGGGGTCTGCTTCCACAACTGGGCTTACATCCATAAATGGGCCCAAAACTTTCAGCTCAGGCTTTGGTGATTGTCTTGCCAACAATAGCTATGCTTTCTCAGTCAATACATTCCAGGTTATCATCATCAACATCAATTAAATTGACTGCTATATTCGTTCTATCATCATCTCTTTGATTCAGTGGGCTGGGCTCAATGTGTCCCTCAGAGTCTTAGTTAGCGAGAACCCTGTCTCTGACCCAAGCCAAACATACCAAAGTTGGACTTTGGAGATGAACAAGCAGTCTCATCGTCAAAGACAGAAGACCACGATGATGCAGTGTTTATCCATTGGTTGCACTAGCTATTCAAACATCGGACTCTTTCAGCTGTGAGATATGGATTGAGGCCGGGATGACAAAGGGGGCAGAGTGCAAGATGATCTCGTTCTGAAGCTCCACAGGCAGTGGCTCTTCAGTAGTCTCCACAGGAGGTTGTGTCTCTGTCAGTTCTTTGCTCTCCCGTTTTTCATGAGAATCCATATCTACAACTGTTTCATCCACTCCGAGTGATTGTTGGCTTCCATACAGTTTGTTCATCCTGATGGCAATCATTCCCTCCGTCTCTGGCGGCGCTTCGTCCTCCTTGGTTAACGCTTTCTTCTCGCGGTACTTGTAGGAGGCGAGTTTCAATGAACGTCTCAGCAGATGCTTACGATAGGCTCTCTGAATAACAACAGCTGCTACCTCCTCCTGCTTTCGCCTCAGGGTGGTGGTGATTGGCTCGTATGACACTTTAGAGGGGTTGTTGGCCATGAACTTCTCCTCCATGCTTTCTTTCATGGCATCCATCTCCGCTGACTCTCCCAGTACCTCTGTGGTCAGCGCCAGCAGGATGTCCAGACAGTGGATCTTATCCCCAGGGACAATGGGAAGGTCCATGGTGATCAGCTTGATTGCGTTGGGTTTGGGGATCCTGAGCGGGTCTTTAAGCGTGTCACAGAACTCCGACAAAATGTCGTAGGCGATGAATTGTGACGCGTCAGGGTCGAACTTCTCCCAGGTCTCGTAGAACATCTCGAAGTCTTCCTCACACAGAGGGTCGCCACTCTCCTCTGTGGCCACATTGAAGTTCTCGAGGATAATGGCAATGTACATGTTGACCACAACAAGGAAACACATGATGATGTAGCTGCAGAAAAAACAAATTCCCAAACCAGGGCTGCCGCAGTTGCCTCTTACATCTGTGCCGGGATTTTCCACGTCCGGGTCACAGTCCGGAGCTCTACTATTTAGAATGGGTGAGAGGAGACCATCCCAACCGGCTGAGGTTGTGATCATGAACAGACAAATTATACTGTTGCCAAAAGTTTCAAAATTGAACATATCGTCTATTCCGGCCTCCTTCTTGACATACGCAAAGTTGGACATTCCGAAAATGGAGAAGATAAACATGATAAGGAAGAGTAGGAGCCCAATGTTGAAGAGAGCAGGAAGTGACATCATCAGGGCAAACAACAGTGTCCGGATGCCTTTAGCTCCTCGGATGAGTCTCAGAACTCGACCAATCCTGGCCAGTCTTATGACACGGAAAAGGGTAGGTGAGACAAAATACTTCTCTATGAGGTCCGCCAGCAGTAAACCTGGAATGGAAAGGAAATAACAACATTTTAGTTTTCACTGTAATTACTATGTTCTTCAATCATGTTTCGTTTCAGAAAAAAATTAAGAATTCTGTAGCTACATGACTAATGAATACAATAATTTCTTCATATTTACCAACAATGGAGAGAATGACGACGACAAAATCAAAAATATTCCATCCGACAGAAAAGAAATATTGTCGCAGTCCAATCAACTTGAGGATACACTCTGTGGTGAAGACGATGATAAACACCAGGTTGATGAGGAAGAGTATATCCTCCTTCTCCTTGCTCTGGCCGTCCGTCTCCACCATCATCGTTACCATGTTGAGGCAGATCAGCACCATGATGAAGATGTCGAAGAATTGTTGGGTGATCAGGTCAAAAATAAGGCCTGCAAATTTGTTCTTCAACCACCAATCAATAGAGAACAAGTGAAGGAGAGGGTAAAACAGACTGAATTAGAGGTATGTTAGGTCAATGACATGCACATGAAAATAACAGTATGTCTCTATACTTTGGAAGGAAAGATATTGTCATGGGGGAGGAACAGAAGCGGACAAGAGCAGATAGTGATCAAGTCTGGGCAATACCTTCTCACTGTATTTAGCTGAATGTTGTCCTCTTCAACATTGGTGATGATACACTTGTATTTGAACTAAGAATACTGTCAATGAAATGATGTGTAGGGGCAGGTCACGTACAGTAGTACAGTAGATGCTATGGAATATACATGATTTTGTTCTTAAGGCAATTAGCCAGTAGCCCAAGCAGGTGCTTACCTGGGGTCTAGGAATGGGTTTCTGTGGCTTCTTGGAACCAAGCTTTTTCATGGCATTGTAGTATTTCTTCTGTTCCTCTGTCATGAAAATGTCTTTCCCTCCAAAGTATAGAGACATACAGTTATTTTCATGTGCATGTCATTCACCTAAAATATTAGTGATTTATACGTGCATTGTATTGTTGTGGTAATGTGTTTTAGAAATGTATTTCATGCTGCGTTTGGTATTTAGTGATATTAGGCTGTAGGACAGCTACTTATCTTCTTTTTTTGTTGGTTGAAGTTGTCGATAATGACACCAATGAAGAGATTCAGGGTGAAGAAGGACCCAAAGATGATGAATATGACAAAGTAGATGTACATGTAAACATTATCCTCATATATGGGCTGGTCTTCCACCTTGTTGGAACAGAGAGTATACAATCATAATAAATTAGTTGGTTTTCATACTCCTTTCAAAGTGTATAATTATTATTACAGGATTAAGAAGGAAGTGTCTTACAAAACGTGAATCCACAGCGCCATACATTATATCCATCCATCCTTTAAACGTTGCCTGGACATGGGAAAAAAAATGTATGCTGTAAGAAACCGCAGTGGTGTAAAGTACTTTAGTAAAAATTCTTGAAAGTACTACTTAAGTCATTTTTTTGGGTATCTGTATTTTACTTTACTATTTATATTTTTGACAACTTTTACTTCTACTTCACTACATTCCTAAAGAAAAGTATGTACTTTTTACTCCATACATTTTCCATGACACCCAAATGTACTCGTTACATTTTGAATACTTAGCAGGACAGGACAACGGTTCAATTTGTGCACTTATCAAGAGAACATCCCTGGTCATCCCTACCGCCTCTGATCTGGCGGACTCACTAAACACAAATGCATCTTTTATAAATGATGTCTGAGTGTTAGAGTGTGCCCCTGGCTATCCGTAATTTAAAAAAACAAGAAAATGGTGCAGACTGCTTTCCTTAATATAAGGAATTTGAAATTATTTACAATTTGACTTTTGATACTTCAGTATATTTAGAACCAAATACTTTTAGACTTTTACTCAAGTAGTATTTTACTGGGTGACAGCAGCTTTTACTTGAGTAACTTTCTATTAAGGCATCTATACTTTTACTCAAGTATGAGAATTGGGTACCTTTTCCACCACTGAGAAACAGTAGGTTATGTACAGTGAGGGAAAAAAAGTATTTGATCCCCTGCTGATTTTGTACGTTTGCCCACTGACAAAGAAATTATCCGTCTATAATTTTAATGGTAGGTTTATTTGAACAGTGAGAGACAGAATAACAACAAAGAAATCTAGAAAAAACGCATGTCAAAAATGTTATAAATTGATTTGCATTTTAATGAAGGAAATAAGTATTTGGCCCCTCTGCAAAACATGACTTAGTCTTGGTGGCAAAACCCTTGTTGGCAATCACAGAGGTCAGACGTTTTTTGTAGTTGGCCACCAGGTTTGCACACATCTCAGGAGGGATTTTGTCCCACTCCTCTTTGCAGATCTTCTTCAAGTCATTAAGGTTTCGAGGCTGATGTTTGGCAACTCGAACCTTCAGCTCCCTCCACAGATTTTCTATGGGATTAAGGTCTGGAGACTGGCTAGGCCACTCTAGGACCTTAATGTGCTTCTTCTTGAGCCACTCCTTTGTTTCCGTGTGTTTTGGGTCATTGTCATGCTGAAATACCCATCCACAACCCATTTTCAATGCCCTCGTTCACCCCAGGTGAGTCAGAGCTCCCTGTTGGTCATATGTTCTTACTAATTTATTTTTCTCCCTCTCTACAGCATAAGGCGCTAGTCGATTCAGGCGCAGCTGGGAACTTTATGGATTGTGTGCTCGCGTTAAGGCTTGAGATTCCCCTGGTGTCGTTAGACCAACCTTTCCCCATGCACTCCTTAGATAGCTGACCATTAGGGTCAGGGCTGGTCGGGGAGGCCACGGTTCCACTGTACATGGTAACGCAGGGGGTTCATAAGGAGCGGATTAGTGTCTTCCTTATTGATTCACCTGCGTTTCCAGTGGTGTTGGGGATTCCCTGGCTGGCTAATCACAATCCTGTGATTTCATTGGCTCTCCGAGGGTGGTCAGAGGAGTGTTCAGGCAGGTGCATAGGAGTTTCCATCAGTGCGACAACAGTGGAGAGTCCAGACCAGGTTTCCACTGTGCACATTCCCTCTGAATATGCCGATTTGGCTATCACCTTCTG
Organism: Oncorhynchus kisutch; assembly: GCF_002021735.2. Classification (NCBI taxonomy): domain Eukaryota; kingdom Metazoa; phylum Chordata; class Actinopteri; order Salmoniformes; family Salmonidae; genus Oncorhynchus; species Oncorhynchus kisutch. The sequence goes on along the minus strand of NC_034183.2, from coordinate 49,409,473 downwards.
TAAGAAGAGGGCAACCCAATTACCACCTTATCAACGAGGTGATTGCGAGATAAACCTCCTGGTAAATGCTGCACTTCCCAGGAGTCACGTGTACCCGTTGTCCCAGGAGGAGACAGTGGCTATGGAGACATACGTCACTGAATCTCTGGGACAGGGGTACATTTGGCCCTCCACGTCACCCGTCTCCTCGAGCTTCTTTTTTGTGAAGAAAAAGGAGGGAGGTCTGCGTCCGTGCATTGATTATAGAGGTCTAAATTCCATCACAGTGGGGTTTAGTTTCCCGCTACCTCTCATCGCCACGGCGGTGGAATCATTTCACGGGGCGCGTTTCTTCGCAAAACTGGACCTTAGGAGTGCGTATAATTTGGTGTGTATCCGGGAGGGAGATGAGTGGAAGACTGCGTTTAGTACCATATCTGTCCATGCCGTATGGGTTGAAGAATGCTCTAGCCATTTTCCAATCTTTCTTAGACGAGATTCTCAGAGACCTGCACGGGCAGGGTGTGGTAGTGTATATACTGATCTACACTGCCACACGCGCTGCGCACGTGTCTCTGGTGCGTAGGGTACTGGGGCGACTGCTGGAGCATGACCTGTACGTCAAGGTTGAGAAATGTATGTTCTCCAAACAAGCCTTTTCCTTCCTGGGTTATCACATTTTCACCTCTGGGGTGGTGATGGAGTAATTGGCCGACTCCGACCACGGTAAAGGAGGTGCAGCGGTTTTTAGGGTTTGCCAATTGCTACCGGAGGTTTATCCAGGGTTTTGGTTAGGTGGCTGCTCCCATTACCTCACTGCTGAAGGGGGGGTTAGCGCGCTTGCGCTGGTCAACAGAGGCGGGCAGAGCTTTCAGTCGCCTGAAGGAGCTGTTCACCAACGTTCCCGTGCTGGCTCATCTGGACCCCTCTTTGGCGTTTTACGATTTCCTATCGACCAGGCTCCCTCAATACGAAGGCCGACGCTTCATGTCTGGTAGCACCGGTGGTATGGGAGGTGGACGCGGTGTCACACCCTGGCCATAGAGAGGCTTTTTATTCAATTTTTTTTTGGTTAGGCCAGGGTGTGACTAGGGTGGGCGTTCTATGTTCTTTTTTCTATGTTTTTGTATTTCTTTGTTTTTGGCCGGGTATGGTTCTCAATCAGGGACAGCTGTCTGTCGTTGTCTCTGATTGAGAACCATACTTAGGTAGCTCTTGCCCACATGGGTTTGGTGGGTAGTTGTTTTCTGTTTTGTTTTGCTGCACCTTTCAGGACTGTTTCGTTTTTTTATTGTGTCTGTTCCTAATAAATAAAATGAGCACTGACCACGCTGCGCATTGGTCCGATCCTCGTCAGAAGAGGAGGGAAATTGTTAAACGCGGAGATCGAGCGGTACGGTTGGAACCTGCACCTTCTCAGTGTCCAGCAGGTGTTCAGTACGTGCCGCTTGGTGTCCGTGATCGGTTGATTCGATGGGCCCATACAAGACCCTCTTTGGGTCATCCTGGTATCGAGAGGACAGTGCGGAGTCTTAGGGGGAGGTACTGGTGGCTCACTTTGGTCAAGGACGTGAGGTTTGATGTCTCCTCCTGCTCGGTGTGCGCTCAGAGCAAGGCTCCTCGACACCTGCCTAGAGGGAAGTTACAGCCCTTCCCCGTTCCACAACGGCCGTGGTCGCATTTGTCGGTGGATTTTCTCACCGACCTTCACCCATCTCAGGGAAACACCACGATTCTGGTTGTTGTGGATCAGTTTTCTGCCGTCTCATCCCATTGCCCGGTCTCCCTACGGCCCTACACACTGCGGAGGCCCTGTTTACCCATGTCTTCCAGCACTACGGGGTGCCTGAGGACATCGTTTCTGATTGGTGTCCCCAGTGCACGTCCAGAGTTTGGAGGGCGTTCATGGAATGGCTAGGGGTCTCGGGCCGCCTGACATCGGGTTTCCCCCCGAGAGTAATGGGCAGGTAGAGAGAGTGAACCAGGATGTTGGTAGGTTTCTGCGGTCGTATTGCCGGGACCGGCCTGGTGTATGGGCGAGGTACATCCCATGGGCGGAGGTGGCTGAGAATTATCTCCGCCACTCCTCTACTAACATGTCACCATTCCAGTGCATGTGGCATCAGAACCAGACCGAGGCTCCTGCGGTGGAGGAATGCGTGCAGCGCTCGAAGGACACCTGGAGAGCCGTCCAGGAATCATTAAAACAAGCTAGTGGAAGGCAGAAGAGGAGCGCTGACCAGCACCGCAGTGAGGCCCCCGTGTTCGCACCGGGGGGACCGGGTCTGGCTCTCGACCCGAAACCTGCCCCTCCGCCTGCCCTGCCGGATGCTGGAGCCGCAGTGTGTGGGGTCATGTAAAGTCCTGAGGAGGATAAACGAGGTGTGTTATAGGTTACAGCTTCCTCCTTACTATCCCGTATTAACCCCTCGTTTCATGTGTCTCTCCTCAGGCCGTTGGTGGCTGGTCCCCTGCAGGAAGGTGAGGTGCTGGAGGTCCCTCCGCCCCCTCTGGACACCGCCTCCACCCGGATCGCCCTGCGCCTCGAGGACGGTGGGGGGGGGGTACTGTTGGGGGGGGGGGTACTGTCACGACTCCCACTGAAGGTGGCAGCCCTGCCTGTTCGGGAGGCGCTCGGCGCTCGTCGTCGCCGGTCTACTAGCCGCCACCGATCCCTTTTTCCTTTTCTGTTCGTTCGGTCTAATTGGTTGCACCTGTCTCTTATTTTGTTTCTTGATTTATGTCTATTTAAACCTGTTAGGCCCGCCTATGTTTGTGCGGGGTTGTTCCTCTGTTAGTTTGTGGATGTGTATTTGTATTTTATTTTCTCCGGAATGTTGGGGTCCTGTGTTTGGGCCGGTCAGTTTTATGCGCCTAGTGTTTTGGCGTGACCGTTTGTACCGGAATAAAATACGCTCTCTGCGCCTGACTCCAACCCACTACTCCTAGAAGACGTGACAGCTACCTTGAGATCATTGACAAGATCCTCCTGTGTATTTCTGGGCTGATTCCTCACCGTTCTCATGATCATTGCAACTCCACGAGGTGAGATCTTGCATGGAGCCCCAGGCCGAGGGAGATTGACAGTTCTTTTGTGTTTCTTCCATTTGCGAATAATCGCACCAACTGTTGTCACCTTCTCACCAAGCTGCTTGGCGATGGTCTTGTAGCCCATTCCAGCCTTGTGTAGGTCTACAATCTTGTCCCTGACATCCTTGGAGAGCTCTTTGGTCTTGGCCATGGTGGAGAGTTTGGAATCTGATTTGACTGATTGCTTCTGTGGACAGGTGTATTTTATACAGGTAACAAACTGAGATTAGGAGCTCTCCCTTTAAGAGTTTGCTCCTAATCTCAGCTCGTTACCTGTATAAAAGACACCTGGGAGCCAGAAATCTTTCTGATTGAGAGGGGGTCAAATACTTATTTCCCTCATTAAAATGCAAATCAATTTATACAAATTTTGACATGCGTTTTTCTGGATTTTTGTTGTTGTTATTCTGTCTCTCACTGTTCAAATAAACCTACCATTAAAATTATAGACTGATCATTTCTTTGTCAGTGGGCAAATGTACAAAATCAGCAGGGGATCAAATACTTTTTTCCCTCACTGTACATGTAAACACAGGCCAACACCTGTATTACCACTTTAAACAACTTCAACTATAGAACGGTAGCAACCTGTTTTGAAACTCACTATTTGCAGGAGGGAGAGGTAGCCCATGGCCACGTTGTCATAGTTGACCTTGGCATTCATCCAGCGCACGTCATCATTACCCTCCATTAGTTGATAGCATTCGGTCTTGTTATTCACAACGTCAGCAGAGAACCTCTCCTCAGACGTTGTGTTGAAGCAGTAGTAGTACTTCCCAGCAAACAGGTTTACACCCATGATGCTGAAGATGAGCCAGAAGATGAGGCACACTAGAAGCACGTTGAAGATGGAAGGAATAGCCCCTACCAGAGCATTCACCACCACCTGTGGAAAGGTTTAGGGTTCATTTTAGAAAACCAACACATTTGAGGAAACCTACAAGTCAAATCCCTAGTAAAAGAAGCGCTTGTACAGTATGTGAAAAGGGATTCATGTTGAACAGCTGAGACCCATTGGAGTGAAATACTCTTTGGATTGTTGATCCATTCTCGAAAATGTATCAGCAAATGCATTTCATTTCTAGGGCCACAGATTTACATGTTTGGGACTCGTCAAATACACCAGCTCTCTTGTTTCGGTTTTCTCGACTTATGAAAGACTACTCACTCACCCTCATTCCCTCAAATCTGGACAGGGCGCGGAGGGGCCGCAAGGCCCTTAAAGTTCGAAGAGATTTGATTGGTCCAAGTTCAGCATAGCCCAGGATGTTAGCCGTTAAGCTAATCAAAGACACCTAGGAGATTTGGGACGCCACAACAACATGTGAAGATTAGCTTTCTCAAATGAACTGAAATATTGCTCATTTATATTGATTAAATATGACATATAAATATTGATAAAAATAAAATATAGCTTATTATGACGAGGATGCACTACACAGATGGGCTGGGGTTAATACTTTGACTTACATCCACAATGAGGAAGTCCAGCCAGCACCATGCGTTTGTGAAGTAGGCCTGGAATCCGTAAGCCACCCACTTCAGGAGCATCTCAATAATGAACACGTAGGTGAAGACTTGATCAGCATATTCCAGGATGATTTTTATGGTCCTGCGCTGCTCAATGTATATGTCTTCAAAAGCCTGTGGAGCAAAATATTATGGACAGCTGTTTCAAAATACCGTATGTCGGTTATTTGCGTTGCACTGAAAGAAGGCATCACAAGATCTCACCAAAGCGCCGCTGCTCATCAGGATCATGAAGATGATGAAGGTCTCAAAGTAGTTGTGCTCCACAATGAGGAAGCATGTCTTCCTGAAGTTCCACCAAGTCTTTCCTTTGCCCGCGGTGATGTCAAAATCAAGGCACGGGCATCGTCCAATGCATTCTACCAGAGATTTGAGGAAAGAGAACATATTAGTAAGAATAGGCTAAACCCCATCTACCAGTACTATCCACATCGGTCAAGTCAGGGATTTCAGAACTACAATCAGTGCAGGTGAAAAAACACAATTAATTAAAGGAGATGAGTGGGGTGCTAATGAATTCATATTCACTTAAAGTATTTTCTACCATCTGAACCATACAGGGAACCTCCATTTAAATAGGCAGTATAGCCATTGTCATATCAACCAGGGAAACGCAACATGACTCAAACAAATCTACACTAAGTAAGCGAGCCCTGCTCTCTCTCCCTCCCTCCTCCTGAATAACTAAGTCAATCATTGGAGGCTGATGTAGCTGAACTACAGTATACTGAACAAAAATAGAAATGTAACATGGAACAATTTCTAAGATTTTACTGAGTTACAGTTCATATAAGATTAACGGCACGGCAATGGGCCTCAGGATCTCGTCACGGTGTCTCTGTGCATTAAATTGCCATCGATAAAATGCAATTGTGTTCGTTGCCGTAGTTTATGCCTGCCCATACCATAACCCCACCACCACCATGGGGCACTCTGTTCACAACGTTGACATCAGAAAACCGCTCGCCCACATGATGCCATACACGTGGTCTGCGGTTGTGAGGCCAGTTGGACAATTTCTCTAAAATGACATTGGAGGCAGTTTATGGTAGAGAAATTAACATTCAGTTCTCTGGTAAAAGCTCTGGTAGACAGTCATGGAGCCAGTAATGCCAATTGCAAGCTCCCTCAAAACTTGAGACATCTGTGGCATTGTGTTGTGCGACAAAACTGCATACTTTAGAGTGGCCTTTTATTGTCCATGTATTGTCCACAGCATAAGGTGCATCTGTGTAATGATCATGCTGTTTAATCAGCTTCTTTATATGCCACACCTGTCAGGTGGATAGATTATCTTGGAAAATGAGAAATACTCACTAACAGGGACATAAACAAATTTGTGCACATCATTTTAGAGAAATGTGTTTTTTGTGCATATGGAACATTTCTGGGATCTTTTATTTCAGCTCATGGAACATGGGAACAACACTTTACATGTTGCGTTTATATTTTTGTTCAGTGGATATTGACTCCCATGGCAGCATCAAGCCTGTAAGAGGGAGATCCTCTTACTCTCGGTCCAGCAGTTCTCAGGGTTGGTGGTGTCTGCCTCTTCTTCCTCCTCTTCTTCCACTTCAGGGGGATTGTCCACTGTGCTGCATATTGAAGAGGCATTGTCCGGTGCAATAGGTTTCTTTAACTGTAGTGGGAGAGACATCTGTATTAGATAATATGCAATATCTCATATGTAGCTAATCTTATAGCAAAAAAAAAATATTTAAAACATAAAATGTGAACAATCCCTTTAAATAAATTGTATCTTGAAATCCGAGGTTAATCATGCCCACTGGGTTGGATTGAGAGACATGAAATGTAATTCTATATCATCAACTTAGTAAGTGACCTTTATGACCTTTATTTACTCACTGTTTTGAGCAGATTGTATAAAGATCGAGACGCTTTTGCTGAGACACAGCACAAAATGATTTGGTTTAGTAAGAGGAGGAATGACTTAAGTTACCTATGTGTCTATAACTCTTTGCCCAGTCACAGATTCATATGGTATCTCTCTTTCACATACAGTGCCGCTTGTCACATTAGACTAATGAGTAAACACACCGTGGGAAAGAAGTAGGACAAACTGTCGCCCTACAGTCTCTTTAAAGTTTGTAAACATGTCAGCTCCAAAGAATTATTCAACCCCTGCACTGGAGAACATAAAATGTAACTCAAAACGGAAAAAAGACTGGCTTTATTTATACCGTGCGTCAATATGCACTGTCTGATAATTTGACAAGATGTGGTGTCTTATTTCAGGTTTTATTTATGTGATCAAACGATTTATTTACCCTTTTATAATTTATTTACACCATATTCTGAGAAATGGGTCTCAGCTGGGGTAGCTAAAGCAGAGGTCAGAGTTGAAATGCCATGGGTTTAGCCGTAAGCGGAGCTGTCATGTGAAACATGTCATTTGATCCATTTTAGAGGCACGCCAAAGGTATGCATTACTCAATCGTTCAGGCTTTAGCTCCTGAATGAAACAAATGTTATATGATTTGGCCTGCTGAGGAACTGACAAAGGCATGCTCTGTATTTACAAGACACTAAAACAAATATATGAGGTATATATATATATATATATATATATATATATATATTTACCTCGTATAATTATATACAGTACCAGTCAAAAGTTTGGACACACCTACTCATTCAAGGGTTTTTCTTTATTTTTACTATTTTCTACATTGTAGAATTATAGTGAAGAAATCAAAACTATGAAATAACACATATGGAATCAAATACAGTACATTATACATTTGAGATTTTTCTAATTAGCCACCCTTTGCCTTGATGACAGCTTTGCACACTCTTGGCATTCTGTCAACAAACTTCATGAGGAATGCTTTTCCAACAGTCTTGAAGGAGTTCCCACATATGCTGAGCACTTGTTGGCTGCTTTTCCTTCACTCTGCGGTCCAACTCATCCCAAACCATCTCAATTGGATTGCGATCATGTGATTATGGAGGCCAGGTCATCTGATGCAGCACTCCATCACTCTCCTTGGTCAAATAGCCCTTACACAGGCTGGAGGTGTGATTTGGGTTAGAGGTATGTTCCTCTGTACAAGAGGAATACCTATGTAAGAATGCTGTTCATTGACTATAGCTCAGCATTATTATTTTTTTCCCACCTTTATTTAACCAGGTAGGCTAGTTGAGAACAAGTTCTCATTTGCAACTGCGACCTGGCCAAGATAAAGCGTAGAAATTCGACACATACAACAACACAGAGTTACACATGGAATAAACAAAACATACAGTCAATAATACAGTAGAACAAAAGAAAATGTCTATAAAAGTATATATACAGTGAGTGCAAATGAGGTAAGTTAAGGCAAAAAATAAGCCATGGTGGCGAAGTAATTACAATATAGCAATTAAACACTGGAATGGTAGATGTGCAGAAGATGAATGTGCAAGTAGAGATACTGGGGTGCAAAGGAGCAAGATAAATAAATAAATACAGTATGTGGATGAGGTAGGTAGATAGATGGGCTGTTTACAGATGGGCTATGTACAGGTGCAGTGATCTGTGAGCTGCTCTGACAGCTGGTGCTTAAAGCTAGTGAGGGAGATTTGAGTCTCCAGCTTCAGAGATTTTTGCAGTTCGTTCCAGGTATTGGCAGCAGAGAACTGTAAGGAAAGATGACCAAAGGAGGAATTGGCTTTGGGGGTGACCAGTGACATATACCTGCTGGAGTGCGTGCTACAAGTGGGTGCTGCTATGTTGAGCAGTGAGCTGAGATAAGGCGGGGCTCTACCTAGCAGAGACGTGTAGATAACCTGTAGCCAGTGGGATTGGTGAAGAGTATGAAGCAAGGGCCAACCAACGAGAGCGTACAGGTCGCAATTGTGGGTAGTGTATGGGGCTTTGGTGACAAAACAGAGGGCACTGTGATAGACTGCATCCAGTTTGTTGAGTAGAGTGTTGGAGGCTATTTTATAGATGACGTCACCAAAGTCGAGGATCGGTAGGATGATCAGTTTTACGAGGGTATGTTTGGCAGCATGAGTGAAGGATGCTTTGTTGCGATATATAAGAAGCCGATTCTAGATTTAATTTTGGATTGGAGCTGCTTAATGTGAGTCTGGAAGGAGAGTTTACAGTCTAACCAGACACCCAGGTAGTTGTCCACATATTCTAAGTCAGAGCAGTCCAGAGTAGTGATGCTGGACGGGCGAGTAGGTGTGGGCAGTGATCGATTGAATAGCATGCATTTAGTTTTACTTGCGTTTAAAAGCAGTTGAAGGCCACGGAAGGAGAGTTGTATGGCATTGAAGCTCGTCTGGAGGATAGTTAACAGTGTCCAAAGAGGGGCCAGAAGTATACAGAATGGTGTCGTCTGCGTAGAGGTGGATCAGCGAATCACCAGCAGCAAGAGCAACATCATTGATGTATACAGAGAAGAGAGTCGGCCCGAGAATTGAACCCTGTGGCACACCCATAGAGACTGTCAGAGGTCCGGACAACAGGCCCTCCAATTTGACACACTGAACTCTATCAGAGAAGTAGTTGGTAAACCAGGCGAGGCAATCATTTGAGAAACCAAGGCTGTCGAGTCTGCCAATAAGAATGTGGTGATTGACAGAGTCGAAAGCCTTGGCCAGGTCGATGAATATGGCTGCACAGTAATGTCTCTTATCGATGGTGGTTATGATGACGTTTAGGACCTTGAGCGTGGCTGAGGTGCACCCATGACCAGCCCTGAAAGCAGATTGCATAGCGGGGAAGGTACGGTGGGATTCGAAATGGTCAGTAATCTGTTTGTTAACTTGGCTTTCGAAGACCTTAGAAAGACAGAGTAGGATAGATATAGGTCTGTAGCAGTTTCGGTCTAGAGTATCACCCCCTTTGAAGAGGGGGATGCCGCGGCAGCTTTCCAATCTTTGGGAATCTCAGACGATGCAAAAGAGAATTTGAACAGGCTAGTAATAGGGGTTGAAACAATTTTGGTAGATCATTTTAGAAAGAGAGGGTCCAGATTGTCTAGCCCGGCTGATTTGTATGGGTCCAGATTTAGCTCTTTCAGAACATCAGGTATCTGGATTTGGGTGAAGGAGAAATGGTGGGGGCTTGGGAGGGTTGCTGTGGAGGGTGCAGGGCAGTAGAGGTAGCCAGGTGGAAAGCATGGCCAGCCGTAGAGAAATGCTTACTGAAATTCTCAATTATAGTGGATTTATCGGTGTTAACAGTGTTTCCTAGCCTCAGAGCAGTGGGCAGCTGGGAGGAGGTGTTCTTATTCTCCATGGACTTTACACTTTACCAGAACTTTTTTTGAGTTAGTACTACACGATGCAAATTTCTGTTTGAAAAAGCTAGCCTTAGCTTTTCTAACTGCCTGTGTATTTGTTCCTAACTTCCCTGAAAAGTTGCATATCACCACAGTACCCTCCAAGCTCATCATCAAGCTGGAGGTCCTGGGCATCAACCCCGCCCTGTGCAATTAGTTCCTAGACTTCCTGATGGACCGCCCCCAGGTAGGAAACAACATCTCCCCCTCGCTGAGCTTTAACACTGGGGCCCCATAAGGGTGAGTGTTCAGCCCCCTCCTGTACTCCCTGTTCACCCACGACTGAGTGGCCATGCACGCTCCAACTCAATCATCAAGTTTGCAGACGACACAACAGTAGTGGGCTTGATTACCAACGACAAGACAGCCTACAGGGAGGAGGTGACGGCACTCGGAGTGTTGTGTCCTCAAAACAACCTCTCACTCAACGTCAAAAAAACAAAGGAGAATGATCGTGGACTTCATGAAACAGCAGAGAGAACACACCCCTATCTACATTGAAGGGACAGCAGTGGAGAAAGTGGAAAGTTCTAAGTTCCTCGGCGTTAACATCAACAACAAACTGAAATGGTCCACCAATACAGACAGTGTGGTGAAGAAGGCGCAACAGTGCCTCTTTAATCTCAGGAGGCTGAAGAAATGTGGCTTGTCACCCAAAACCCTGACTAACTTTTACAGATCCACAATCGAGAGCATCCTGTCGGGCTGTATCACAGCCTGGTATGGCAACTCCTCCGCACTCAACCGCAAGGCTCTCCAGAGGGTGGTGCGGTCTGCACAACGCATCACCGGGGGCAAACGTCCTGCCCTCCATGACACCTACCTCACCCGATGTCAGAGGCAGGCAAAAAAAGATAATGAAAGACAACAACCACCCGAGCCCCTGCCTGTTCACACCGCTACCATCCAGAAGGCGAGGTCAGTACAGGTGCATCAAAGCTGGGAAGAAGAACAGCTTCTATCTCAAGGTCATCAGACTGCTAAACAGCCATCACTAACTAGAGAGGCTGCTGTCTACATGGAGAACAAATCACTGGCCACTTTAACAAATGGATCACTAGTCACTTTAAACAACATCACTTTAAATAATGCCACTTTAATAATGTTTACATATCTTATATTACTCATATCATATGTACAGTATATACCTGTCACGTCCTGACCTTAGTTCCTTTTTTTACATCTCTATTTTAGATTGGTAAGGGCGTGAGTTGGGGTGGGCATTCTATGTTTTGTTCTTGTGTTTATCTTGTGTTTCTATGTGTTTGGCCTGGTATGGTTCCCAATCAGAGGCAGCTGTCTATCGTTGTCTCTGATTGAGAACCATACTTAGGCAGCCTGTTTTCGCCTTTGAGTTGTGGATAGTTGTTTTCTGTTTCGTATCTGTACCAGACAGAACTGTTTCAGTTTTGTTTATTCACGTTGTTGTTTTTGTATTTTTCAGTGTTCTATTAAAATAATTATGAACACGTACCACGCTGCACCTTGGTCCTCACCTTCTTCCACCAACGACAACCGTTATAATACCGTATTTTCTACCATCTATTGCACCTTGCCTATGCCGCTCGGCTATCGCTCACCCATATATTTCTATGTACATGTTCTCATTCACCCCTTTTAGATGTGTGTGTATTATGTAGTTCTTGGGGAATTGTTCGATTACTTGTTAGATATTACTGCACTGTCCGAACCAGAAGCACCTGCATTAAGCTACACTCGCATTAACATTTGCTAACCATGTGTATGTGACCAATAACATTTGATTTGATTTGAGCTGTTCTTGCCATAATATGGACTTGGTATTTTACCAAATAGGGCTATCTTCTGTATACCACCGCTATCTTGTCACAACACAACTGATTGGTTTAAACGCATTAAGAAGGAAAGAAATTCCACAAATGAACTTTTAACAAGGCACACCTGTTAATTGAAATGCATTCCAGGTGACTACCTCATGAAGCTAGTTGAAAGAATGCCAAAAGTGTGCAAAGCTGTCATCAAAGCTACTATGAAGAATCTCAAATCTCAAATATACACTGCTCAAAAAATAAAGGGAACACTTAAACAACACAATGTAACTCCAAGTCAATCACACTTCTGTGAAATCAAACTGTCCACTTAGGAAGCAACACTGATTGACAATAAATTTCACATGCTGTTGTGCAAATGGAATAGACACCAGGTGGAAATTATAGGCAATTAGCAAGACACCCCCAATAAAGGAGTGGTTCTGCAGGTGGTGACCACAGACTACTTCTCAGTTCCTATGCTTCCTGGCTGATGTTTTGGTCACTTTTGAATGCTGGCGGTGCTTTCATTCTAGTGGTAGCATGACGTTTGGCATTTGCCAGAGAACACCAAGATTGGCAAATTCGCCACTGGCGCCCTGTGCTTCTTCACAGATGAAAGCAGGTTCACACTGAGCATGTGACAGACGTGACAGAGTCTGGAGACGCAGTGGAGAACGTTCTGCTGCCTGCAACATCCTCCAGCATGACCGGTTTGGCGGTGGGTCAGTCATGGTGTGGGGTGGCATTTCTTTGGGGGGCCGCACAGCCCTCCATGTGCTCGCCAGACGTAGCCTGACTGCCATTAGGTACCCGAGATGAGATCCTCAGACCCCTTGTGAGACCATATGCTGGTTCGGTTGGCCCTGGGTTCCTCCTAATGCAAGACAATGCTAGACCTCATGTGGCTGGAGTGTGTCAGCAGTTCCTGCAAGAGGAAGGCATTGATGCTATGTACTGGCCCGCCCGTTCCCCAGACCTGAATCCAATTGAGCACATCTGGGACATCATGTCTCACTCCATCCACCAACGCCACGTTGCACCACAGACTGTTCAGGAGTTGGCGGATGCTTTAGTCCAGGTCTGGGAGGAGATCCCTCAGGAGACCATCCGCCACCTCATCAGAAGCATGCCCAGGAGTTGTCGGGAGGTCATACAGGCACGTGGAGGCCACATACACTACTGAGCCTCATTTTGACTTGTTTTAAGGACATTACATGACATTACAAGGACATTTAAGGACATCAAAGTTGGATCAGCCTGTAGTGTGGTTTTCCACTTTAATTTTGAGTGTGACTCCAAATCCAGACCTCCATGGGTTGATAAATTTGATTTCCATTGATAATTTTTGTGTGATTTTGTTGTCAGCACATTCAACTATGTAAAGAGAAAGGTTTTTAGTTTTGAATAAGAAGATTTCATTCATACAGATCTAGGATGTGTTATTTTAGTGTTCCCTTTATTTTTTGGAGCAGTGTATTTTGATTTGTTCAACACTTTTTTGGTTACTACCATATGTGTTATTTCATAGTTATTTCATAGTTTGGATATCTTCACTACTATTCTCATTCTAAAACCCTGGAATGAGTAGGTGTGTCCAAACTTTTGACTGGTACTGTATATACAGCATAAAAATATCTAGCTTTCACAGATTTTAATTTGTACCCCGACACAGTAAGAGTATGAGTGGTGTGAAGTGTTTCCTTTAGGAGTATGTGTGAGTATGCAGGTAGCTGTGTGTGTGTCAGGTTTGCTAAACATGCTGCGCTGGTCTTCTTTCCCACGCTCCGTCTTACAGTCACATGGTCTCTCCTCTCTTTGCAACCAGACGATCAGAGATAGATAGATGTTCTCTCTGTAGCAGAGGCAGTATGTGATCTTTATGAGCTTCTATCTGGGTCTGATGGCACTGATCCCAGTAAATTGTTTTGCAGTCTTTACAGCAGTATTCACCGAAGTGTTTTTGTGGAGCAAAGTCTGCTGAAACTATACAGTGAATATGGTAGTGTATGCAGTTAACTATAGTATAATTAATGTAGTTAAAGAAAACTGTAGTATATGGTATAGTAATTTAATGTAGTGTTTTTGCGGATTGTAGTATACTGTAGTATTTACCGTGGTGTTTTTGATGACTGTAGTATACTGTAATATTTACTGTAGTGTTTTACTTTTATCTTTAACATAGAAGTGAAGGCTTTCTCCTTGAGGAAACCTACTGGAGAAATACTAAAAGAGCTAATTTTCCATAACCTGCAGGTAGGTCGGTAGGACTGGGGTCTGAATGGATATTTCAGAGCTTCTGCTCTTTTCTATAACTTATAGGGAACATAATATATGACCTATACTTGGCATGTAGGTTTCTCACTTGTCACAAATTGGGATATGGGGGAGGGGAATGGGTAGGGTATATGCAAATTAAATACTGTAGTATTTACAATAGTCGTGTTTTTGTGGACTGTACTGTTTTTGAGGACATGACTGGAGTATTTACTATTTGGGATACACGGTATATCGGTGAACATATCGGAATCGGACGATATTAGCTAAAAATGCCAACATCGGTATCGGCCGTTGTCTAGTTCAACGGCGATGTTAGAAACCTATGTCAAAGCTACCATGCATTCCTATATGACGTAGATACATGACATAGAATTTGGCGCTACACGTGCAACACAGCATTCCTAACCTAGCCCACACAATGTATGCTGTGCGGATCGAGCAGTCAACAAGCAAGACAACTCAAAGGCGAAATCAATTAAAGATAAGATAATGGAATTCATTGCCCTTGAACGGCAACCATTCTCTGTCGTGGGTGATGTTGGCTTTCGCCGACTGGTCGAGCACCGGTACACAGTACCAAGTGCGCTATTTTTTCAATGTTGCCGTATCGGAGTTTCACAATAATAGTGTCACTGCTATTAGCTTCACGACATACATACTATGGAATGCCGTTTGGGTCTTTGCATGTCAAACAAAATACAGTAGCACTGTCAAAGCTGTACAAAAAAGTCTGCAAACAAGCAAACACCGGCCACGAACAATGTGTTTACAATACCGCTTTGGTAATAAAGCATAATTTGTTTGACCGCAACTTCTGGGGTAGCTAGCTTTAGCTTGGTACCTAGCTAGCTAGCACTAATACAATATTGAAATTGAACTTCAGTTCATGAAAATAAATCGCTAGCCACCTACTTAACCGAAGCTAACATTATAAGCAGCCAGCTAGCTTCATCTGGCTAGTGAGGCTCAACCAGACAGGGTTATGTGTTGTGAAGCTAGCCGCAATAATGATTAGGCACAGTAGTGGAATTTGCATTTTGCCTTCAAAATGAAAGAATGTCATTGACAGTGATGCAAATAAATACAAATAGTAGAATTATGCCATACTTTTATTTTGAAGGCTAATAGATGGGTCCGACCACCATTAATCAAATAAGAACTGTCTTATAAATTAGGGTTATTTTAGATGATGACACATAGCTATATAGTTAGCTAGCTAACTAAAGCTACTGAAACAGATGCTGTGTCATTTGACAAGTCAAAAACTGTTATTTGACGTGTATCTTTTTTGACACGGAAAGACCCAAACGGCGTTCCATAGAAATCCTGGTTGAGAATGAAAAGACTGAACAAATGAACAACGAAGCAGCACAGCAAGTAAGTGAAAGAAATTGGTTTTGATGATGTTTTACTGCTAATGGGGAAACACGCAAATGCCTCAAAAATAACTTCTTGGTCATATGGTGTGTGTGTGTATGTGTGTGTGTGTGACCTTTATTTAACTAGGCAAGTCAGTTAAGAACAAATTCTTATTTACAATGACAGCAGGACGATGCTGGGCCAAATGTGCGCCGCCCTATGGGACTCCCAATCACAGCCGAATGTGAAACAGCCTGGATTCGAACCAGGGACTGTAGTGATGCCTCTTGCACTGAGATGCAGAGCCTTATACCGCTGCGTCCATGTGTATGTTAACTATTTCACTGTACTAGAATGCTTAAAAGGCCGCAAAAATTAAAAATATCGGTTATCGTAATCAGGTATTTTTTGGGCAAGGAAAATATTGGATTTCGGTATCGGCCAAAAATGTCATATCGGTGCATCGCTATTTACTATAGTATTTTGGGGTGGATAATATTGTAGTATTTACTATAGTATTCTACAGTATATAGTGTTACAACATTCTATAGTAAGTACTACACATGATCGAGGGATACTACAGTGTGCAGTACAGTATTCAACAGTATAATACATATTACTACATAATTCTATAGTAAGTACTGTAGTATTATATAGTAAACTGTAGGATTTTTTTTATGTGGGTAGTCTACCCTGCATGTCAGCAGCAGACAGAATTATTTAGATTGTCACAGCAGAACAAAAATACCGTAGTTTGCTTAAGTGATTTGGCTATAAGAAACCAAAGACCCATAAAACGTACCAAAAGGAATCTTATCCGCATTACAATAATACTGATACTGAATAGAATAATACTAGTACTAATACAATTGGCAATTGATAACAATATATGATGAGCATGTGCTTGTATATTGGTTATTTTTCTTGTCAGTATGAAGCCTTAGTCTTGATAACTCTCTATATTGCTTGTAATAAACGCTCAAAATATAACCCCACTGGGCACAGACATCAGTTCAACATCTATTCCACGTTGGATCAACAGAATTTCATTGAACGGACATGGAAACAATGTAGATTCAACCAGTGTGTGTCCAGTGGGAACGGATGTCTCTGTCATGTTTTACTCATCAATAATGCCAAGGTCTTACCTCAGTATCCTCTTTAGCATCTCCATTTGCACCTTCTCCTTCTTCCTCTTCAGAGATGTCATCCTCATCATCATCCGACTCCATTTTGGCAATAGGTACATCCAGGGTCAAATTGTCATTTGTAAGAAATCCACTTGGGTTAACATCGTCTATCCAAACGTCAAGCATTGTGAGCTCCAAATCAGCCTTTGGGTTGTCACTGGAGATTATATTTTTCAAAGCCAAGCTGCCCTTTGGGAGGCCGTCCACATCCCCATTACTACCCCCATTACCGTCAGCCCCGTCTCCATCCTCCTTAGGCTGCTTCCCTATGATAATGCAGAACTGCTGGATGACGTAGGCCTTGGCCCAGTCAATGCCTCTGGTGATCCTGCCGGTGGCGATCTGCAGGTTGTTCATCTCCCCGTCCTCCTCTGGAGCCGCCAGGTTGTCACCGCTGAAGGAGCTCAGCAGCAAGGCCAAGAAGAGGTTCAACACCTGGATGGATAGTTAGAACAACTGGATTTTTTAGCACACCGTATTTGTTATTATTGTCCCCCATGCTCTTGAACCAGGGTAGTGAAATGATAATTTACCAAATTATTTTCTGGTTAATATTGTCAAAAGTTTTCTAAAACGTTTTCCAGAGGTCAGTCAGACAGTGACTGTGTAACTTTACCTCTCAATAGTATCTAACAGTGGTATTGGACTGACCTCAAACGCCTGTTACATCATCAGTAGACTTAAGGCTGCCCCCTCCATGATTCCTGTAAGCCCTCTGCTATTTTCTCTATGCCACCTGCCCCAGTGGATCCCCAAACACCCCAAGGTCAGAACTGCTGGCGAATATCATGGAGCTAATAATAGCCCCTCCATTGAGTGAATGGTGTGTATCCTATTCGATGCCCCTGTTAGTCTATGGGATTCTCCCGGGAGTTCAGACAGAAAGCCCTGTTTGTCTTTGGCACATCGTTTGTTGTCAGGCTTTCGCTACCTCAACTGACATAGCTATTTCCTCTCTTCGCCCTATGAATAACCAAAGAGGAAACACAACCAGTTTCGTTTACAGTGAAGTACCGCCTGGTATCCATCAAAAGAATGGAGCTGGCATAATCGACTCAACATCTCACAGCAACATAAGCGCTGCATCTGTGGTATGTGCACTGTACGCATGGAGCGCTCCACTGAACACGCTCCCTGATCTCTCATTGCGTGTATATTACACCTTTTGAGAAATCCATGAATTAACTAAACACCAAAATAGTTCAATGCCCACATCCCATGGTTCAATGCATCACTCACCACTAGGTTACCGATGACCATGACCATCATGAAGACAACAAGACACATGCCCTGTCCGGCCACCTCCATGCACTCCCACATGGTCTCGATCCACTCTCCGCACAGCACCCGGAAGATGATGAGAAAAGCGTGAAAGAAGTCATGCATGTGCCAGCGGGGCAGCTCGCAGTCCAAGGAGATCTTGCAGACACACTCTTTGTAGCTCTTGCCGAAGAGCTGCATGCCCACCACAGCGAAGATGAAGACGATGATGGCCAGAACCAGGGTGAGGTTACCCAGTGCGCCCACTGAATTACCGATGATCTTGATTAGCATGTTGAGTGTGGGCCAGGATTTGGCCAGCTTGAAAACACGCATCTGCCCCCAAAACAATCAGAGACATTATTAGGTTTACATCGGGCTGGTTTCCCAGAAACTTGATTTTCCATTGAGCTGTGTCCAGAAAACTGGCCAATAATTAGGTTAGTTAGTAGAGTTAGTATCACTGCCTAATGTGATGTTAATCTTGCATAGGGTTGCAAAGGGAGGGCATATTTACGGGTCACTTTTAAAGTTTACCAGTAAACGACCAACGTTTTTTTTTAAATCACATGATATCTAGTGATCTTTTTGGGTACTTCAGATTATCACAGATGTCTGGAATTATCTATGGCCCTCTGTGTGCCTTTATCACATGTAAACTATTTACTGAACAAAAATATAAATGCAACAAGTAGTGTCGGTCCCATGTTTCACATCATATAAAAGATCCCAGAAATGTTCCATACGCACAGATTTTGTGCACAAACTTGTTTACATTCCTTTTAGAGAGTGTTACTCCTTTGGCAAGATAATCCAACAACCTGGCAGGTGTGGCATATCAAGAAGCTGATTAAACAGCATTATCATTACACAGGTGCACCTTGTGCTGAGGACAATAAAAAGCCACTCTAAAATGTGCAGTTTGGTCACACAACACAACGTCACAGATGTCTCAAGTTTTGACGGAGCATGCATTTGGCATGCTGACTGCAGGAAAGTCCGCCAGAGCTGTTGCCAGAGAATTTCTCTACCATAAACCACCTCCGATGTCGTTTTAGAGAATTTGTCAGTACGTCCAACCAGCCTCACAACCACAGACCACGTGTAACCATGCCAGCGCAGGAGCTCAACATCCTTCATTCTTCCTCTGTGAGATGGTCGGAGACCAGCTACCTGGAGAGCTGATTAAACTGAGAAGTATTTCTGTCTGTATGTAATAAAGTCCTTTTGTGGGTAAAACCTCATTCTGATTGGCTGGCCTGGCTCCCCAGTGGGTAGGCCTATGGCCTTCCAGGCCCACCGATGGCTGCGCCCCTGCCCAGTCAATGTGAAATCCATAGATTAGGGCCTAATTAATCAATTTAAATTGAATGATTTCCTTATATGAACTGTAATTCAGTAAAATCATTGAAATTGTTGCATGTTGCATTTATATATATATATAATTATTTTTTACAGAATATTTAAAACATGCAATATACCTGCAATGAAGCCTCTCAACAACTACATCACATTAGTAATCTAACAGACTCACATCCAGAGCGACACACAGAAGCATCCAGGGTCAACTCCCTGCTCAAGTGCACGCCGATAGATCTCCCAAAAGGTCAAAAACGGGCACCCGAACCAGCGATCCATCAGCAACCAGCCCAAGCTCCCAACCGCCAAGGTCACCAGCCCGTTTATATATATTTTTTAGTATATATAAAATAATAAATAAGATGCTTTTTAAAATAAAAAAAATGTAATGACAAAGCTGCAAAACATTATCCTAAATATAAACCATCAACTTAGTGAATGCAATTGGTGCTTGATATGAGGGTGTCAATATGTTTACAAAGGATTTTCACACCTATTTATTTGACTATGTCCAATAGATAGTGTTTTACTACGTCTTCATTGTAAATGTTGTAGCGTCAAACTGATGGCAGTTGTGAAAAAAAAGGTCAATAGTTGGAAGAGTTGCAGAGTTGACAAAAAATAATGCCATTGTTAATTAGACGCTTCTTTCATTAATTAGGCTCTTTTCTATTCAACCATATAGTCTATCCACTAGACATTCATGGACAGTATGGACACAGATATACAAAATGAGTCATATGAATACATAACATACATGCTATTCAAGTATAAATGACCCAAGTTACCACAGATTGCCATAGATGACCTGCTAATTACCCAAATTACAGAAGATTCCCGTAACTTTGGTAAATTACCCAGCAGTTTGCAACCCTACTCTTGCAACTATTTTATGAAAATGCTTTGATCTATCGGGATCCATTCTCACTGCACAGTTACACTGAGAGAGTATGTTCTAAACTTTGGGTGGAGTTACTCTCACCAGACGGAAGGAACGTAGCACGGATAGACCTTCGACGTTGGCCAGCCCCAGCTCCACCAGGCTCATTGTCACAATGATGCTGTCGAAGATGTTCCACCCGACCTGGAAGTAGTAGTACGGATCCATGGCGATGAGCTTCAGCACCATCTCTGCTGTGAAGATTCCTGTGAAGACCTGCACAAGAGATGAGAGAGGGGAGCCTCGTGACCTATATTGAAAACTGTGCCATGTGTAGATATGCAGATTCTGCACTGTGAACCTGCATTTTTAACATGATAATTTTGAGCGAGAGATTTCTAAGGTATCCCTGTCATGGCTTCAGAAGTGGTGAAGTGGAAGAGCATCATTAAGGAATGTGACTCACCAAGTTCCCCACACTTAGCACTTCTTCAAACTCTGGTGTCATGGGGTAGTGCTCCATGGCCATGAACATGGTGTTGAGTACAATGCAGATGGTGATACCCAAGTCCACGAATGGGTCCATCACTATGAAGTACATCCACTTCTTGAAAGTCACCCAGGGCACACAGCAGTTCCATTTCAGGAAGATGTCTGAACACTTGTACCAGCAAGGCGGACAAGGTCTCAGTTCCTCCTCCAAATCTGTTGGAATGAGGGTAAAGGAGGAGGGTGTTAGTTATTTTGCACACAACCCTTCACGATAAGATTTTAAAAAATGGGTTCATGATTTGTTTTCAACCTTTATTTATTGTTTGCAGCACCTAAAGTTCAAAAATATTATTAAAGTCTATGTAGGTCTTGAAAGGTATTACTTATCTTGAGCACCTAAAGTTAAAACGTGTAAGGCCTTGGGTTGTAGGTCTTATAGCTGAAGAAGCTGACACAATACGCCATCAGTGCATTAGATGGGAAACTTTGATGCTGAAACTCTGCATAACTCATAAAATAATATAAAAGAAGCCCTTGCTCTAACACAGTGGCCAATTGGAACACGGGTATTGGTGGATATCACAGTCCTATACATCACATTCCAGTCCCACACAAGGATTCCTTAGGACATTTCATTTCTCGTATACAGATCCATTGCGATTTGTGACAGGTACCGTCCATGTCATCTTGGCTGTAGACACTGGATGAACTGGGTGTCTTCTTCTGCAGGCCTACTACTTCCAGCTGGTCCTTACTCCCCTTGGGTCCACTGGCCTTCTTCAACACAACAGCAGACTGTAGAACAAAGAGAAACAAGACACACTTATCCATCAGGCGCATAGCAACACACTTAAAAAAATATATCTGTGTTTTACCCCCTTTTTTTCTCCCCAATTTCAACCTTGTCTCATCGCTGCAACTCCTCAACGGGCTTGGGAGGCGAAGGTCGCGTCATGCGTCCTCTGAAACATGACATGCCAAACCACGCTTCTTAACACTCGCCCGCTTAACCCGGAAGCCGGCCACACAAATGTGTCGGAGGACCTGACGACCGAGGTCAGCTTGCAGGCACCCGGCCCGCCCCAAGGAGTCGTTAGAGCGCAATGAGCCAAGAAAGCCCCCCCCGGCCAAACCCTTCCCTAACCCGGATGACGCTGGGCCAATTGTGCGCCGCCCTATGGGACTCCCGATCACGGCCGGTTGTGATACAGCCCGGGATCGAACACGATACAGTGCCTTAGACACTGCTGCACTACTCGGGAGGCCAGCAACCCACTTTTTCAGAGCCAAACCCAGCCTCACCAAACCAAACTGTACTGAGTTGGCTACGCATTCATTGATTATGCATTCATCATTGTTCCTGAAACCGCCCTGAAAAGGAAAATGTGAATAAACAATATCCGAGCCAGCGCAGTTTGGTTCAGGTCGGCACATTAGTGTGAAAAAGGTCATAACATCAAGAGCACAGCAACCCATCTGAGCCATGCAGCTCACCTCCTGGTCTGTCAGGACCTTGTTGGCGTTGGCACTGATCATGAGGCCTCCATTGGAGTCCTTTATAGCCTCGCTATAAAGGCTGGAGGACGTACACGCCTCATCATCAGCAACCTCTTCATCTGCCTTTTCACCTTTCTCTTTCTTAGATGTTCTACCGGACAGTGACGTCTGACTGCCAGCAATTTCAGCGTGTTCATGGTGTTCATGATGCCTGTCATGTCTCTGTCAGTCAAATAACCAGAATCAAACAAACCAGGGACGAGAACGACAAACATGAGCAATAATCTGCCAATTAACACTTAGTGTGATTACTAGGTATTTTTTGAATTCATCAAGTTCGTCAGACATTTGAATTGACTAACGAAATCGTTCTCTATCAACCATCATCTAATCAAAGAGTGCAATTTATTGTTTGTTGATTGGATTTATATATAGGGCCTTTTCTTCCCAGATGCTCAAAGCACTTTACATACATAGTAAGTTGATCACACCTCTTTGACCTCTGCTTCTCTCCTTTCTTTCAGCTGCACCATGATCATGGCATACTCCTCCTCCTTCTCCTTGGCCTCGGCCATGGTGGCCTCGTTCTGCTCGGCATACGCCATGGCCACCACAGCCAGTATCAGGTTGATCAGGTAGAACGAGCCCAGGAAGATCACCACCACAAAGAAAATCATATAGGTTTTCCCTGCTGAGCGAAGAGTCTATGGGTAAGGGGGGGGGGGGGGGGGGGCAGTTAACTCAAAAGGAAACCGAGTGAGTACTCTTTCTGTATCAATATCCCTGATGACACATAAGATTGCAATCTCTCAAATTCAATCCTGGTCTACCGGCTGATGTTACAGATGTAATTTTCAGGAAATGTCAGGAGCAAATACAGCTCTATGTTGTTGTCATCGAAGAACATGACGTATACGCACCAGCTGGAATAGATTTTCCCAGAAGTCCTGTGTCATGAGCCGAAATAGGGCAAGATAGGCCCATCCAAAACTGTCGTAGCTTGTGTATCCATAGTTGGGATTCCCTCCGGCCTTCATACACGTGTATCCTTCAGGGCAATTTCTGTCAAAATGCCAATGAAGTGGCACAACAAATTCAATGGGACTTATGATCTTCAGCATTCAAAGATATGTTATATTTGAACTATGTTGAAATAATTTGCACCATATATTGCATTATCAATATAGAGACAAGGCAAGACTATAAAGCTACCCATATGCTCAACTCTGATATCCCAAAAAACCTACCCAGCATCAGAAGCATTTCCACAAAGAAGAGGGTCTAACATTCCAGGAAGGAAGTAATGGTTCACTAGGGTAAAACAGAGAAGGGACCTACATTAGAAAGTGCACCAAGTTGATATACAGTGCATTCGGAAAGTATTCAGCCTCTTGGACTTTTTCCACATTTTGTTAATTAACTTACAGCCTTATTCTAAAATGTATTAAATCGTTTTTTTCCTCATCAATCTACACACAATATCCCATAATGATGAAGCAAAAACAGATTTTTACATTTCTTTGCTAATTTATAAACATTTAAAAAATATGTCACATTTACATAAGTATTCAGACCCTTTACTTTGTTGAAGGCCCTTTAGCAGCAATCACAGCCCTGAGTCTACTTGGGTATGATGCTACAAGCTTGGCACACCTGTATTTGGGGAGTTTCTCCCATTCTTCTCTGCAGATCCTCTCAAGCTCTGTCAGGTTGGATGGGCAGCGTTAATGCACAGCTATTTTCAGGTCTCTCCAGAGATGTTCGATCGGGTTCAAGTCCGGGCTCTGGCTGGGCCACTCAAGGACATTCAGAGACTGGTCCCGAAGCCACTCCTGCGTTGTCTTGGCTGTGTGCTTAGGGTTGTTGTTCTGTTGGAAGGTGAACCTTCGCTCCAGTCTGAGGTTCTGAGCACTCTGGAGCAGGTTTTCATCAAGGATCTCTCTGTACTTTGCTCAGTTCATCTCTGCCTCGATTCTGACTAATCTCCCAGTCCCTGCCACTGAAAAACATCCCCACAGTATGATGCTGCCACCACCATGCTTCACCGTAGGGATGGTGCCAAGTTTACTCCAGACATGCTTGGCATTCCCCCCAGATGCTTGGCATTCAGGCCAAAGAGTTTAATCTTGGTTTCATCAGACCAGAGAATCTTGTTTCTCATGGTCTGACAGTCTTTAGGTGCCCTTTGGCAAACTCCAAGCGGGCTGTCATGTGTCTTCTACTGAGGAGTAGCTTCCGTCTGGCTACTCTAGCATAAAGGCCTGATTGGTGGAGTGCTGCAGAGATGGTTGTCCTTCTTACAGTTTCTCCCATCTCCACATAGGAACTCTGGAGCTCTGTCAGAGTGATCATCGGGTTCTTGATCACCTCCCTGACCAAAGCTCTTCTCCCCCAATTGCTCAGTTTGGCCGGGCGGCCAGCTCTAGCAAGAGTCTTGGTGATTCCAAACTTCTTCCATTTAAGAATGATGGAGGCCACTGTGTTCTTGGGGACCTTGAATACAGCATAAAGGTTTTGGTACCCTTCCCCAGATCTGTGCCTCGGCACAATCCTGTCTCAGAGCTCTACACACAATTCCTTCGACCTCATGGCTTGGTTTTTGCTCTGACATGCACTGTCAACTGTGGGACCTTATATAGACAGGTGTGTGACTTTCCAAATCATGTAATCAAATCATCAGAGCAGCTCACAGATCACTGGACCTGTACATAGCCCATCTGTAAATAGCACATCCAATTACCTCATCCCCATACTGTATTTCTTATTCAAATGTGTATACTACTTATAGAAATATATATACTTATACAGATTTACATACTTATTTAAAACTATCATACAGTAAGTGCCATGATAAATTCCCAATTAATATAATGTAATGGTTCATTAGGCCACTATCAACTCCCCTTCCACACATCAATGTGCCATCAAAAACCTGCCAATACCTTTATCGTCGATGTATGCCTTGAAGTCCCACGTACTGTTGCTGCTGTTTGTGCCATTGTAGTCCATAACGTCATTAAAACCACTGGTGTCGTTGAAGGCCATAGTGATGTTGTCCATGTTGGTAGAGTTTAAACGCCATTCCACAGGGGGCCAGTAAACACACTTCTGCTTCAGGTTTCCCATGAACAGTTGAAGGCCGACCAGAGCGAACACAGCCAGGCAGAACACTGTTAGGATCATCACATCAGCCAGCTTCTTCACTGACTGGATCAAAGCGCCCACAATGGTTTTCAGACCTTAAAATAACCCAAAAAAGCATTCAAATAATCTGTGATCTGAAAACTATTTGTCGAAGAATGAATAACATATCGTTGAGAATATTTGATTGTGCTTGATATCCTTGTTCTCTGTATGGTGTCATTAATAACCCATTTTTTTATTGTGTAGCTTGTGGAGCATTGTGCTTATAATATAATAATAACAGATGCAATTTAGCAGATGCCTTTTTTCAAGGTGACTTACAGTACAAAACAGTGCGGGAATTACAACCCAAAACAACCCTAGGGTTGCTAGCACCACACATTTACCAACTGAGCTACACAGGACCCAAAGCAGGTGTTCAAAAGCAGGTGGTGCAGTAAACAAACACACCCCAGTGGGATTTTGGACCTTCTTATGTGACACGTACCGGGAATTACAGTGATTGTTTTAAGGGCTCGGAGCACACGGAACGTCCTGAGGGCAGACACGTTGCCCAGGTCAACGAACTCTGTGAGGTACCTGCCGAGCACAAAACATGACAACACAACCAGCACATTAGAATAGAGGTGTTGACAGTTGATGTGTCAGTTGAACAAAAAAATCTGTTCAGATTCATGGACTTTAAATGTACAGTTAATTCAATACCATTGGCTCAGTTGTTATTCTAACATAGAGGATCAGAGGGTTGCTATGGTAAAAGATATGGTTTAGCGGAGGATATGTTTAGCTCGGGGTAACTGTCCACTTCTAGAGCCAAATGGCAGTGTTATCTGTAAACTGACTGCAGAAGGCAGGCGTGCGACTAGACCAGTAAGACACCATATGGAGATTTAGTTATGAAGTGGCATACGTCATGATGTGGCTGGGACTCAACAGCAAAAGTTTCAATGTTTGAAGAAGGATGACACTTACAAAAATACATATGAAAGAAACTAGATCACATTGGGCTCCAGAGAAACAAGGTCTGTTTCAGATTTTGATAGCAGGATCCTTAACCCACTTATATGTACGGTAACTCAAATATTTGTAATCTTATATTTACATGATTGAAACTAGCTGGATGAACTATATGGTGTTACTTTTCATCGGGGCTCCAAGGCCATATATAGTACAGTCACAGTGCAGCATTTTGGACCGCCACAGAAATTCAGCCATTTGGTACTGGGACAAACAAAGCCCGGGAAGGAGGTGAGCACCTATAAATAGACCCAGACTGTGGTGTGTGACCGTCCTTTGCAAGTGGACAAATATTTTCATTCATTTGGGGCTCCATGATAAAGCGAGGCAAGTGGTGTAGAAGGGCATTATGGAGAGAGAAAGGGATAGAGAGATATATTTTATATTTATATTTGAGTCATTTTGCAGACGGTCTTATCCAGAGCGATTTACAATTACAACTCCTTAGCCAAACAACATGAAAACTTAGCTGCTTCAAAGAAAAGGAAATACATGCAAGCTTTTTACTGTTTACAAAAGACTAGTCGATCTGAGTCATAGAGTTCACACTTTTAGCAAACTTCTGACCCTGGACGAGACACGGGGCAGGGAACATGTCCACAATAATGACAGGGAAGTGTCATGGTGGCAGAGAGTTCCATTTCAGTCCAGTCAATTCAGGAATTATTCATGAATTAAACGTTTCCCAGTATTTCAACTTTGGTGAATAATGAATTTCACCACATTCTGAATCGACTGAGTTGAAATAGGACTCGACCTAAGGTGAGTGCACAGGTGTGAGGATCGGAGGCAGGGGGGACTAGCCCTTTCTAGGTGGTTTTGAGCGAATAAAGTTGTATTCTAGATGGTTTTGACCAGGTCGTGGAAGTCATCATCGTCGTATTTGATGTGGTAGACAGAGGGTTTAGAGAGGGAGTGAATGGGGAGAGAGAAAGAGTACATGGGGTGCTGGGTCCTGGGGGGAGGAGAGATAAGGAAGCAGACAAGGCCAGGGTCAAACTCATTAAGCCATTGGAGATGTCCTTTGACCTTCCTGACCTTTGACCTTACTCCTTCACTCATGCACACAAAGAAACACAAATACACACACACTCTAACACCTGCTCCCGTGTCTAATGGTACTGCGCTGACGACTGACGGCAATCACTCTCCGAATACTCACGCCATGCTGATCACCATAAAATCCAGCCAGTTCCATGGATCTCGAAGGAATGTGAAATCTCCAACACAGAAGCCTCTGGACAACACTTTAATTGTTGCCTCAAAGGTATAGATACCAGTGAAAACATATCTGTAATGCAAAAAAAATGGGGAAGAGAGAGAAGCTTTATAAAATAGCCTTTGGTGAAACTTTGTAGTGGTCAAAATGGCTCTCAATAATGTTATGACCAACCTTTTAAATAATTACAAAAAATCACTGATATTTATATGAACATTTACATGTTTTTTAAAAAAGTGCCCCCATCCCAAAACCTGAATAATCTTCTACGTAGGTTTGAAACTTACTCAACAGTTTTACTCCATGCCGGAGGGTCACTCATCGTCATGAACACACAGTTGGACATGATTGTTAACATGATGAACATGCTAAATAATGTACCCATATTAAGGAAATAACATGGCATTATAATGGTATTCAAATCTAATTCTATGGACCAATTTAATTAGTACATTTTTTAATAACAATTTTTATTTGATTTACATCTTTGATTCATATGAATATAGTAATCGGTAGTCGCTAATGGGTGACATACTGGATTGTAAAAATCTTTAATATTACTAAAATCACATTATAAAATCACTACCATTTCCCATTGAATGGCAGCTTCTGATACGAGTAGGGGGAGAGGTATGTTTCCTCATCAACAATTCACGGTGTTCCCGAAATTGAAAGCATCTCGAGCTCCTGTTCACCGGACCGGTAGTTTCTGATGCTAAAACTCATTCTAATTAGATCAATTAGGTGTGTTGCAACTGTTGCCAAATAATGACATTAACATATATTGCTAAGGACGTGTGAGTAGGGTGACTCGCCTAGGTCTTAAACCCGAGCCACCAGCGCCAATGACGAACACCCTAACCACTGTCCCAAGAAGGGATATCTCTAAGGCATGTGCTTATTGGGCCAGTATAGTTAGGCCCTGTCCAGAACAAACCCTAACCCCTCCTCCCTACGTAGATCTGAAATAATTTAATATGCATAAATAATAAGGTGAATGCACTTTGAAGTAAATGTCATCTCTGTTAAAAGTACACCCAAGACAAACTTTCATTGATCCTAGTGATTCCAGAGTATCCTTAAAACAGGTCAATATGCCCCACCAACATCAGACAGCTATGCAGAAAATCCTTACATTTTGAAAAAAGTCAATCAAATCAATAATGAGAGAATAGTCAAATTAACTGATAACTGACACAGACATGATGGTGTAGCAGGAATATCTGAATGCCGTGAACCATGAGGTTGTGAGTTCAAATTCCAGGTGTTGAATAATAATTCCTGTATACACTGAGTGTACAAAACATTATGGACACCTACTCTTTCCATGACATAGTCTGTCCAGGTGAAAGCTATGATCACTTATTGATGTCACTAGTTAAATCCCCTTCAATCAGTGTAGATTAAGCGGAGGAGACAGGTTAAAGGAGTTTTAAGCCTTGACAATTGCGACATGGATTGTGTATGTGTGCCATTCAGACAGTGAATGGGCAAGACAAAATATTTAAGTGACTTTGAACAGGATATGGTAGTAGGTGCCAAGCACACCAGCTCGTGTCAAGAACTGCAACGCTGCTGGGTTTTTCACACTCAACAGTTTCCTGTGTGTATCAAGAATGGTCCAGCACCCAACATACATCCAGCCAACTTGACACTGGGACAACTGTGGGAAGCATTGGAGTCAACATGGGCCAGCATCGATGTTGAATGCTTTGGACACCCTGTAGAGCCCATGCCCTGATGAATTGAGGCTGTTCTGAGGACAAAGGGGCATTCCCATGAAACGTGTCTAGAACATTAATATTGTATATACCATGGCATTGTTCAATACTCCTTTCTGGTTGGCTTGAAGGACATTCTAGAGCATTTATTATTTCCCTATAACGCACTGTATATTTGCACGGTAGAATTCAATGGCTATAGTTCATTCTTACATGTTCTATGTTTGAGCTGCTGCTTTTGAAAGCAAAAGTCGAACTGGAAACTGTATTGGTATTGAATTAGATTTTCGTAATAATAAGCTAAGACTGATTGTTTGGTTAGCTAAACTAGCAAGTCTGTTCGGTTACCACGCAACAATTGCAGCTATCTAGTTGACTTGCTAGCTACTTCAGTGAATGTTGAACACATTTCTAGTGGCAAATCTGTTCAAATATAACCAGGGTATAAAAGGGATAATCAACTCGGGGCTCGATGCATTGTCTAGAAAATAATGTAACGCCGTGGAGTATGTTTTGTGTGACATTGATGGAAAATTCTCCCAACCCTCAGAAAACTGGACACTCAAACACTATGGGAACATTAAGGGTAACATTTAAAAAACGGTCTTTCTCCCTAGTATTGTAAACTGGGATGTAAATCAAAAATATCTATGATAAGTACAAAGCCATCCCCCTTCCCCACTTCAGCCAATTAGATCACGTCTCTCTGTTCCTACTCCCTGACCTACAAGCAGCAACTCAAGAGGGAGATACCAACACAGAGAATAGTGGGGCGCTGGACAGCGGAGGCAGATTCAATGCTGCAGGACTGTTTTGAGAATGCTGATTAGAATATATTCAAAGATTCATCCACTCAGGACTCATCCACTGACATTGAGGAATATACACTGCCTACTCAGTCAAGGGTTTTTCTTTATTTGTACTATTTTCTACATTGTAGAATAATAATGAAGACATCAAAACTATTAAATAACACATATGGAATCATGTAGTAACCAAAAAAGTGTTAAACAAATCAAAATATATTTTATATTTGAGATTCTTCAAATAGCCACCCTTTGCCTTGATGACAACTTTGCACACTCTTGACATTCTCTCAACCATCTTTATGAGATAGTCACCTGGAACGCATTTCAATTAACAGGTGTGCCTTCTTAAAAGTAAATTTGAGGAATTTCTTTCCTTCTTAATGTGTTCGAGCAATCAGTTGTGTTGTGACAAAGTAGGGAGGTATACAGAAGATAGCCCTATTTGGTAAAAGTTCATATTATGGCAAGAAAAGCTCAAATAAGCAAAGAGAAATTACAGTCCATCATTGCTTTAAGACATGAAGGTCACTCAATCCAGAAAATGTAAAGAACTTTGAACGTTTCTTCGAGTGCAGTCGCAAAAACCATCAAGCACTATGATGAACTGGCTCTCATGAAGACAGCCACAGGAATGGAAGACCCAGAGTTCCCTCTGGCGAAGATGATAAGTTCATTAGAGTTACCAGCCTCAGAAATTGCAGCCTAAATAAATGCTTCACAGAGTTCAAGTAACAGACACATCTCAACGTCAACTGTTCAAAGGAGACTGTGTGAATCAGGCATTCATGGTCCAATTGCTGCAAAGAAACCACTACTAAAAGACACCAATAAGTAGAAGAGACTTGCTTGGGCCTAGAAACACGAGCAATGGACATTAGACCAGTGGAAATCTGTCCTTTCGTCTGGGGTCAAAATCTGAGATTCTTTGTTCCAACTTATGTGTCTTTGTGAGATGTGGTGTAGGTTTATGAATGATCTCCGCATATATATATTTCCCACCGTAAAGCATGGAGGAGGAGGTGTAATGGTGTGGGGGTGCTTTGCTCGTGACACTCTCTGTGATTTATTTAGAATTCAAGGCACACTTAACCAGCATGACTACCACAGCATTCTGCAGCGATATGCCATCCCATCTGGTTTGGGCTTAGTGGGACTATCATTTATTTTTGAACAGGACAATGAGCCAACACACCTCCAGGCTGTGTAAGGGCTATTTTATCAAGAAGGAGAGTGATGGAGTGCTGCATCAGATGACCTAGCCTCCTCAATCCCCCGCCCTCAGAGTGAAGGAAAAGCAGCCAAAAAGTGTTCAGCATATGTGGGAACTCCTTCAAGACTGTTGGAAAAGCATTCCAGGTGAAGCTGGTTGAGAGAATGCCAAGAGTGTGCAAAGCTGTCATCAAGGCAAAGGGTGGCTATTTGAAGAATCTCAAATAGTTTTGATGTCGTCAGTATTATTCGACAATGTAGAAAATAGTAAAAATAAAGAAAAACCATTGAATGAGTAGGTGTTCTAAAACTTTTGACCGGTAGTGTACATCGTCAGTCACAGGCTTCATTTGGAAATGTGTTGATGATGTTGTACCCGCAGTAACAATCCGGACATACCCAAACCAAAAACCCTGGATGAACAGAGATATCTGTACCATGCTGAGTGTCCGTACTGCAGAATTCAATGTCAGCAGAACAAACCCAGATGACTTGGTGGCTTGCGACACGTACAAGGCAAGAAGATAAGAGCTCCGCAAATCCATTAGGGAAGCAAATAGAAAATACAGAATCAAAATGGAATTGATGCTTGACAACTCAGACTCGTGAAACATGTGACAAGGACTAGACTATCACGGACTACAAAGGCAAATCCATCAGTGTGGTGCCCACCGAAGCCTTCCTCCCAGATGAGATTAACACATTCTATGCTTGCTTTGAGACAGACAATACCGATCCATCCAGGAAGAGTCTAGCTGCTCCGGACGACCAGGTGCTTTTGCTCTCCGAGGCTGAAGTGAGGAAAACTCTCAAAAGAGTGAATATTCTGGCCCAGATGGCATTCCTGGGAGTGTGTGCTGACCAGTTGGTGGTGTCTTCTCTGACATCTTTAATCTGTCCCTGTCCCAGGCTGTAGTCCCCACCTGCTTCAAAGAGAATTCCATCGTCAAAGTGCCCAAGAAAAACAAGATAAAATGCCCAAATGATTATAGCCCCATCACGCTCACCCCAGTCATCATGAAGTGCTTCGAGAGGCTGGTCATGTACCGCATCAAGGCCAGCATGCTAGGCACAGTGGACCCACTCCAATTTGCCTACCGTTCAAACAGATCGACAGAAGATGCCATTTCCATTGCTATTCACACGGCCTTAACACATCTGAACAAAAGGAACACCTATGTGAGGATGCTGTTCATTGACTACAGTTCAGCATTCAACACTGTTGTTCCCTCCAAACTTAACACCAAGCTCAAAACTCTGCGTCTGGATACCACTCTTTGCACTGGATGCTGGACTTCCTGACGGGCAGACCACAGACTGTGAGGATTGGCAACAACATCTCCTCCACACTGACTCTTAACACAGAGGCCCCCCAGGAGTGTGTCTTCAGCCCTCTGCTGTACTCCCTGTTCACACATGACTGTGTGGCTTTGTACGACACCAACTCCATCATCAAGGTTGTAAGCTTGAACCAACAACGACAAGTCAGCATATAGGGAGGAGGTAAGTGAACTGGCATTGCGGTGCCAGGACAACAACCGCTCCCTCAAAGTCAGCAAAATAAAAGAGTTGATTATTGACTTCAGGAAGCAGAGGAGTGAACATGTCCGATCCACATCAACAGGACTGCAGTAGAGAGACTCAGCAGTTTTCAGTTCCTCAGTGTTCACATCACCAAAGACATGACATGGACCAACAACCCCACCACTCTTGTTAAGAGGGCGCAACAGTCTCTCTACTTCCTAAGGTGGCTGAAGAAATTCACAATGCCACCCAGGTCCTCTTCATATACTACTGCTTACACCATCGAGAGCATCCTCACTAGTTGCATCACAGCCTGATACAGGAATAGCTCCATCCATGACTGCAAGGCCCTCCAGTGAGTAGTGAAGATGGCTCAGTGTCCCCACACATCCAGGACATCTACTCAAAATGGTGAAGAGGCCAGCAGCATCATCAAGGACCCCACACACCCCAGCCTCGAGCTGTTCACTCCCTTACTGTCGGGCACATGGTATCGGATCATGAGGTCTGATAACAACAGGCTCAGAGACAGTTTCTATCTACAAGGACATCAGACTGCTGAACACTGCTGAACTGGACTAACCACCTGCTCTGACTCTCCACACCTTTGCACACACGCACACACACACGCACACACACACACCGTAGCACATTTCTTGGACTCTGAACATTCAGCAGGATCCTAAGTTATATTTATGTATAATGTAGATCAGTGAGATATTTGTATTGAAAGGATATGAATGTATGAGAATTTTGATGGATCCTCTCCTGAGAATACTGAAGGGTGTTAGAATATAGCAGGCAGGCTCAGCATTGAACCTGAAGATTGTATTCCCTTTGGTGATGACGATAAAGGTCTGAAAAACAAGAAGTAAAGATCAGTGAAGAAATATTTGAAGTCCAATATTATCTGTACTTTAATTGAATGTATTGATGTTTGTCTCAAGGATATTAGCAACATAAAGTGTGTAGTAATTGTTGTAAATCAGAGGGCATTTACCCTCTGAATAATAACAATATAATAATATTACTTGGAATGTGTAAATCCACCTCTGATTTGAGCTTAGTGTAAAGGAAATGACTTTGTGATGATGTCTGGTTATGTGGACACTCAGCCCTCAGGCCACTAAGGGTCATGGGCTGCAGTGCTCACTTTGTGTGATTTGTAGAAAGGATCCAGTTCCTCCAGAGGCGTGTTGAACAGCTCAGGTGGCGGGTCTCCGTAGATGAATGGCAGGGCCTTGCCGGCCTCCAGGTCGACGGCTGGCTTTGGCAGGTCCTCCTCTGCCACCTCCGGAAAGGTTTGAAAAAAACATGATTACAAACACTTTACCATTTCTTACGAGCACTGATTTTGCGGATAGCTGCTATTTTGAAAGCAAGTTTAACTTGCAATGGCTTGACTGTGATATATGGACATTTGAATTACCTTACTTAAATCCACTGATTGTGAAGTCAACTCTGGAATCTCGATAAGTGTCTGCAAAATGACTGAAATGTTAAATGTACCTCAATGTTCAGGGCCTTTTTTCTCTCCTGCTCCTCTGCTTCCTCGGCCATCCGCCTCTCGATCTCCGCCAGCGACTCAAGGGTGAAGCGGCGAAACACTTCGGTGCCTGTGGGAGGGAGCAGGGCGACCATCTTGGCATTCTGCTGGGCGAGAAATGCAACCACACCGGGGTCTCTCAGCAGGTTTTTAAAAATGAAATGTAACCTTTATTTAACTAGTGTGCTGTGAGTTGGAGGGATGGATCAGGAAGATGAAAAGATATTAGGCATGAAAATGGAAGTTGAAAAAATACATCTTTAAAATGCATTATTTAAAACATGTTTTGGCATATTGTTTCATTTGGGTATTTCATGGAGAGGGACAGGTACAAAGAGAAAAGACTGTGTGAGGACACTGTGCGGCAGTTTCAGCTGCAATGTGAACTCAGACATGTGGGTCCTTTTCTGTGTTTTTGAGCAGCCAAGCTTTCATCAGCACTTTTTACAACAATCCGTAGCCTTGAAACCACTTTACAGAATCCTCTTCCCTTTCGTCAACGGAAACTCCTTTACAATGACAAGACAACTTCTAAATAATATTATTTTGACCGTACCAAGGCAGTGTGGCTGGTGGCTCCACAGGCATGCATGCCAGCGGTAACCAGTCATTCAGGGCAGGACGGGCTTTGAGTCCCACATTTTTTGCTAAATGTTTTTCCCCCCCAAAATATAGACATTCTTTTGGGGGGGGGGGGGCTTGCCTGTTTTGCATGTTATTTTGGCATTCATCCGTGTCAAATATCAGTTTGCAAACAATGTAAAAGATATATACAGTGGGGCAAAAAAGTATTTAGTCAGCCACCAATTGTGCAAGTTCTCCCACTTAAAAAGATGAGAGAGGCCTGAGAGGCCTCATCATAGGTACACTTCAACTATGACAGACAAAATGAGAAAGAAAATTCCAGAAAATTCCAGTGTAGGATTTTTTATGAATTTATTTGCAAATTATGGTGGAAAATAAGTATTTGGTCAATAACAAAAGTTTATCTCAATACTTTGTTATATACCCTTTGTTGGCAATGACAGAGGTCTAACATTTTCTGTAAGTCTTCACAAGGTTTTCACACACTGTTGCTGGTATTTTGGCCCATTCCTCCATGCAGATCTCCTCTAGAGCAGTGATGTTTTGGGGCTGTTGCTGGGCAACTTTCAACTCCCTACAAAGATTTTCTATGGGGTTGAGATCTGGAGACTGGCTAGGCCACTCCAGGACCTTGAAAAGCTTCTTCGTTGCCCGGGCGGTGTGTTTGGGATCAATGTCATGCTGAAAGACCAAGCCACGTTTCATCTTCAATGCCCTTGCTGATGGAAGGAGGTTTCCACTCAAAATCTCACGATACATGGCCATTCATTCTTTCCTTTACACGGATCAGTCGTCCTGGTCCCTTTGCAGAAAAACAGCCCCAAAGCATGATGTTTCCACCCCCATGCTTCACAGTAGGTATGGTGTTCTTTGGATGCAACTCAGCCTTCTTTGTCCTCCAAACACGACGAGTTGAGTTTTTACCAAAAAGTTCAATTTTGGTTTCATCTGACCATATGACATTCTCCCAATCTTCTTCTGGATCATCCAAATGCTCTCTAGCAAACTTCAGACAGGCCTGGACATGTACTGGCTTATTAAGCAGGGGGACACGTCTGGCACTGCAGGATTTGAGTCCCTGGCGGCGTAGTGTGTTACTGATGGTAGGCTTTGTAACTTTGGTCCCAGCTCTCTGCAGGTCATTCACTAGGTCCCCCCATGTGGTTCTGGGATTTTTGCTCACCGTTCTTGTGATCATTTTGACCCCACGTGGCGAGATCTTGCGTGGAGCCCCAGATCGAGGGAGATTATCAGTGGTCTTGTATGTCTTCCATTTCCTAATAATTGCTCCCACAGTTGATTTCTTCAAACCAAGCTGCTTACCTATTGCAGATTCAGTCTTCCCAGCCTAGTGCAGGTCTACAATTTTGTTTCTGGTGTTCTTTGACAGCTCTTTGGTCTTGGCCATAGTGGAGTTTGGAGTGTGACTGTTTGAGGTTGTGGACAGGTGTCTTTATTACTGATAACAAGTTCGAACAGGTGCCATTAATACATGTAACGAGTGGAGGACAGATGAGCCTCTTAAAGAAGAAGTTACAGGTCTGTGAGAGCCAGAAATCTTGCTTGTTTGTAGGTGACCAAATACTTATTTTCCACCATAATTTGCAAATAAATTAATAAAAAATCCTACAATGTGATTTTCTGGATTTTTCCCCCTCATTTTGTCTGTCATGGTTGAAGTGTACCTATGATGAAAATTACAGGCCTCTCTCATCTTTTTAAGTAGGAGAACCTGCACAATTGTTGGCTGACCAAATACCTTTTTGCCCCATTGTATATATATATCATAGAGTTAATAAAGCCGCATACCACGATGGTCTCTTTTTTGTTTTCTTGAGTAAGGCAGCTCCAAAATGCAGGTTTCAGCCTAGCTCAGTGCTTTCTGTGGTGGTGGGGCAAGCCAGCAGAAAACACGGAGCATTTTTGGCTCAGTGTTCTGTCACTCATGGGGATACTACGTCACTGCCAAGTCTAAGGGTAGACCTAGAAAATTAAAGCCACTTGGGTTCTGCCGTAGAGTTACTTTAAAAGTGCCAATCCAAGAAGGCGCAAAGTCATTGGCCACAGATAAAATGACGTCAAATCACATTATATGTACAATAGCTTTGATTGGACTGATCATGTCAACATCATACTTTCAAAATCTTAGCTATCACTCATCATTATGAATCAAGTTGACAATCTACTGGCAAATCCTTTTTATTCCTTGTCATATGAAGATAAATAAATGAGAGAAATTAGCTCATCGGCCATTGGGCATAAACACTGCATAACAACTTGGAAATCTCTAATTCAACAATGAGTGGTTTGGAAGGAATCAGTGACAGTGGCTAACTCAGCAAGTATTGCAAAGTAATCACTAGCCTGCAATGCAGTGGAGTGGCTGTGTGGTCCCAAATCTGGGATTAAGGGGCTCTTTTCCAAGTTTAAAATTATAAACATTTAACATTGTTTAACAACTGTTAACACGGAACTGCGAAAACTTCAGTGAGTTCAAGACAAATGACAAGTCAGGAATAAACAAGCTCCGACTGGGAAAATATGTTTTGAACGGTCATCCAACTCAAAATTGTAAATCTGGCATCTTTCTAGAGCTACAACCTGAAGATCAATGACGTCATCATGATTGGCCCTTGTTTTTTTCAGAGTTCCCAGTTGTTTTGAAACCACCGTAAATCCAGAGAATGATAGACTTTAATGACAAAATTTGCCCACGAAGGACCGCTGCGTCACCTTCCTGATCAAGTGAGCACAACACAAGAAGGTGACTCCAAAAATGTATTGTATGCTGCTGAATAAATTATGTAATATACCAGGGAGATATGTATACTGTAGCCAAGAAAGTAATACTAGGTGTATGTGTAGTACGCTGTTAGTAGCCCATGTGCCTCACCCTAATAATTTGGTCTATTTTCACCTTTTAATTTCACCTACTGTTTTGACTTTGTGGTGCACATGTAGCCTATAACCTGTTTTAGAGAAATGTAATCATTGAATATTGTAAGAGCTTTCATAGTCTGTTTATATGCCCCCTTTATTTATCCTACGGTTCTGACTTGTACAGGGAGAACACTGTAAGAACAGCCCATGTTCTGAATTCTGCCGCTGTACATTTCAAAAGTGCTAAACAAATAGTTATATATTGTCCGTCCTAGCTCGCTCATTAATGTCTTAATCGAAATTACGGATGACCTCTTATTCGCTTGTCGTCCCGTTATGCCATAGTTTGTACATCTCAATTGTCCTTAGAAACCACATTCGTTTAAACAAGTCAGCCATATCTGCAATGTTTTTTTAAAAGGCAGTAAATGTGGCTGAATGAAGTGTTTCGCTGCCAGACAAGGCTCCGCTGATAGCCAGGTGTAACAGTAGTGAGATGTTGGGACTGCTGTTGCGACAGCTTTATGTAGGCCCTAGCTGTTTGTGGGTATTGTTTGTCACTGTTATAGTGCAATTAATGTATTGATTAGTCTTGTGTTGTGGCTTTGCTGGCATGCATCCCACTTTTATTTTTTATTATTTGCTCCACCAAGATTTACAGTTGAAGTTGGAAGTTTACATACACCTTAGCCAAATACATTTAAACTCAGTTTTTCACAATTCCTGACATTTAATCCTAGTAAAAATTCAGTCTTTGGTCAGTTAGGATCACCACTTTATTTTAAGAATGTGAAATGTCAGAATAATAGTAGAGAGAAATATTTATTTCAGCTTTTAATTCTTTCATCACATTCCCAGTGGGTCAGAAGTTTAAATACACTCAATTACTATTTGGTAGCATTGCTTTTAAATGGTTTGACTTGGGTCAAACGTTTCGAAACGGGTAGCCTTCCACAAGCTTCCCACAATAAGTTGGGTAAATTTTGGCCAGTTCCTCCTGACAGAGCTGGTGTAACTGAGTCAGGTTTGTAGGCTCGCACACACTTTTTCAGTTCTGCCCACAAAGTTTCAATGGGTTTGAGGTCTAGGCTTGGTGATGGCCACTCCAATACCTTGACTTTGTTGTCCTTAAGCCATTTTGCCACAACTTTGGAAGTATGCTTGGAGTCATTGTCCCTTTGGAAGACCCATTTGTGACCAAGCTTTAACTTCTTGACTGATGTCTTGAGATGTTGCTTCAATATATCCACGTCATTTTCCTTCTTATTTTGTGCACCAGTCCCTCCTGCAGCAAAGCAACCCCACAACATGATGCTGCCACCCCCATGCTTCAGAGTTGGGATGGTGTTCTTTGGCTTGCAAGCCTCCCCCTTTTTCCTCCAAACACAAAGATGGTCATTATGGCCAAACAGTTCTATTTTTGTTTCATCAGACCAGAGGACATTTCTCAAAAAAGTACGATCCTTGTCCCCACGTGCGGTTGCAAACCGAAGTCTGTCTTTATTTTTTGGATCAGTGGCTTCTTCCTTGCCGAGCGGCCTTTCAGGCTATGTCAATATAGGACTCGTTTTACTGTGAATATAGATACGTTTGTACCTGTTTCCTCCAGCATCTTCACAAGGTCCTTTGTTGTTGTTCTGGGATTGACTTGCACTTTTCGCACCAAAGTACATTCACCTCTAGAAGAAAGAACGCGTCTCCTTCCTGAGCGGGATGACAGCTGCGTGGTCCCATGGTGTTTATACTTGCGTACTATTGTTTGTATAGATGAACGTGGTACCTTCAGCCATTTGGAAATTGCTCCCAAGATTGAACCAGACTCGTGGCGGTATACAATACTTTTTCTGAGGTCTTGGCTGATTTCTTTAGATTTTCCCATGATGTCAATCAAAGAGGCACTGACTGTGAAGGTAGGCCTTGAAATACATCCACAGCTACAGCTCCAATT
Organism: Oncorhynchus kisutch; assembly: GCF_002021735.2. Lineage (NCBI taxonomy): Eukaryota > Metazoa > Chordata > Actinopteri > Salmoniformes > Salmonidae > Oncorhynchus > Oncorhynchus kisutch. Next base: position 49,369,871 of record NC_034183.2, on the reverse strand, counting down.
GACTCTAAGGATGTCAATTAGCATATCAGAAGCTTCTAAAGCCATGACATAATTTTCTGCAATTTTCCAAGCTGTTTAAAGGCACAGTCAACTTAGTGTATGTGAATTTCTGACCCACTGGAATTGTGATACATTGAATTATAAGTGAAATAATCTGTCTGTAAACACTTGTTAGAAAAATTACTTGTGTCATGCACAAAGAAGATGTCCTAACCGACTTGTCAAAACTATAGTTTGTTAAAAATACATTTGTGGAGTGGTTTAAAAACTAGTTTTAATGACTCCAAGTGTATGTAAACTTCCGACTTCAACTGTACATGCTAAAAACTCCACTGATGCACGCACACACACAGATGTCACGCTAGGTTACTGAACAACTAATAAAACAATTAAAAAGTTATGTTCCAGTTGATTAATCAAGGAAATACAAATTTGTATCATATAATTTCTCAAAACTTCCAGTTGCAATAATTGTAAAATAATGAGTTAAAGATGGTAAAATAATGTGTTAAAGATGGTAAAATAATGTGTTAAAGATTGTAAAATAATGTGTTAAAGATGGTAAAATAATGTGTTAAAGATTGTAAAATAATGTGTTAAAGATTGTAAAATAATGTGTTAAAGATTGTAAAATAATGTGTTAAAGATGGTAGAATAATGTGTTAAAGATGGTAAAATAATGTGTTAAAGATGGTAGAATAATGTGTTAAAGATTGTAAAATAAAGTGTTAAAGATTGTAAAATAATGCGTTGAATATCTGCTTTGCTGTACTCATCCCAAAATATTGACAAAATCCAGGATAAAATCATCACAATAGAATATATGTAGATAAAATGTTACTTAGCACAACAAAACCTGTCGACTTTGGCTGAGACAATCAAACCCATTCCCTCTTGCATACAACCACCAATGTGGTCCATTCAATTTAGGACATTATTAGCAATTGAATTGTTTAATTTTATTAAAGTTATTTTCTGAGTGTACCAACCATGTCGATAATCGAGCACTGACTACCATCACATCTTTAAGGACAAACAGAGAACTTCTAACTCGCAACCTAACATTGAGACTGTGGAACCCCAATCACCACCCTCCTTCTTAAATGTGAATATCCACAAAGGCATCTTTTCAGGTCTTTAGTTTTCTTCCTCAGAAAGGTCCTGTGCCTCTTCCAGGCTTCCAGTAGTGTTACCTTTTCGGGGCAGCATGACTGCAGAGCCCTCCGCTATACTTTCACTCTATGGTTGTGCCTTTCTTTACACATAGAAAAAGAAATCAAGGCCAGTGGATCACTGGGTTACATTCAAGTCACTGAACAGACACGGTCTGGAATGTAAAGAGTGAATTGTTGCAGAAAGATTCCTATATTATGGCTAGTTAAGTTGTCTTTGATGTTTATTACTGCAATTACTATTTCTGTTAATTGCAGCTGCATGACTTATTGGACATGGCAACAAAATGTGTATAAAATATCAATATTATCTAGTTCAAGGGAAACTACATGTTCACGACCGCAGCACTTCGAGGTGACTGTATGAGAAGTAATTAGAGAGCTGTCAGACTGTCCCATATTGTCCACAACTCGAGGACAGTGATTTTGTCCTTACTTGGACTGTCCCTAATACTTCCTATTGACTTCACAAGTACGTGATTCTATCCACACAAGGGCTGTGCTCAGTGTAAAAGCCTGCTCTGCGCCAAGCTCAGTTTTGGATCACAGGAGGATCAGAGATCAGAATTGCAACACTATTGGACATGAGGGATTGCCTCGATGAGTTAAATCAGTCAGCTAATTATTTTATGCAGTTTGCATAGCTATAATGACGGATGATGAGCTTGTTCTACATCATTATTCTAATAGTTGTTTCATGTATAATCTTTAGACTACAGACTGATCATTTGATTATCTCCCCAAATCTATTTACCAGTAAGCATGTTAGGAAGATAACAATTGTGTGAGGTTAAATCCAAAGCCCCAAGTATTTGCAGAAAACCTCAATAATAAGATTCTGTCCCTCTGCAACAGGGAGCTCATGGTCCCCCCCCCCCCCCCCCTCCATCGATTTACACAGTAATTATTAAAACCTTCCCGGAGGACGTCCAGCAACCTATCAGAGCTTTTACAGGATGAACTGACATGTTATCCACCCAATCAAAGGATCAGAGAATGTCTAGTACTGACAGCATAAGATAAAGCTAGCTAGTACTGCAATGCATAAAATGTGGTGAGTAGTTGACTCAAACAGAGAGAAAGACAATAGTTTTGAACAAATTCATTTCTTCCAAAATTAAGGTGAAGCAAAAGAGAGAGAGATAGAGAGCTAGCTATATTTCATAGTATATATACACTACCGGTCAAAAGTTTTAGAACACCTACTCATTCAAAGGTTTTTCTTCTACATTGTAGAATAATAGTGAAGACCTCAAAACTATGAAATAACACACATGGAATCATGTAGTAACCAAAAAAGTGCTAAACAAATCAAAATATATTTTACATTTGAGGTTCATCAAATATCTAGCCTTTGCCTTGATGACAACTTTGCTTACACTTGGCATTCTCTCAACCAGCTTCACCTGGAATGCATTTCAATTAACAGGTGTCCCTTCTTAAAAGTACATTTGTGGATTTTCTTTCCTTCTTAATGCGTTTCAGCCAATCAGTTGTGTTGTGACAAGGTGGGGGTGATACAGAAGGTAGTCCTATTTGGTAAAATACCAAGTCCATATTATGGCAAGAACAGCTCAAATAAGCAAAGAGAAACGACATTCCATCATTACTTTAAGACATGAAGGTCAGTCAATACGGAACATTTAAAGAACTTTAAAAGTTTCTTCAAGTGCAGTCGCAAGAACCATCAAGCGAGATGATAAAACTGGTTCTCATGAGGACCGCCACAGGAAAGGAAGACCCAGAGTTACCTCTGCTGCAGAGGATAAGTTCATTAGAGTTACCAGCCACAGAAATTGCAGCCCAAATAAATGCTTCACTAAGTTCAAGTAACAGACACATCTCAACATCAACTGTTCAGAGGAGGCTGTGTAAATCAGGCCTTCATGGTCAAATGGCAGCAAAGAAACCACTACTAAAGGACACCAATAAGTAGAAGAGACTTGCTTGGGCTAAAAAAACATGAGTAATGGACATTAGACCTGTGTAAATGTGTCCTTTGGTCTGGAGTCCATATTGGAGATTTTTGGTTCCAACTGCTGTGTCTTTGTGAGACGAGGTATGGGTGAATGGATGATCTCAGCATGTCTATTTCACACCGTAAAGCATGGAGGAGGAGGTGTTATGGTGCAGGGGTGCTTTGCTGGTGACACTGTCTGTGATTTTTTTTAAATTCAAATTTAACTTAACCAGCATGGCTACCACAGAATTCTGCAGTGATACGCCATCCCATCTGGTTTGGGCTTAGTGGGACTATCATTTGTTTTTCAACAGGACAATGACCAAACAGGCTGTATATGGGCTATTTGACCAAGAAGGATAGTTATGGAGTGCTGCATCAGGTGACCTGGCCTCCTCAATCCCCCGACCTCAACCAAATTGTGATGGTTTGGGATGAGTCGGACCGCAGAGTGAAGGAAAGGCACCCAACAAGTGCTCAGCATATGTGGGAACTCCTTCAAGACTGTTGGAATAGCATTCCAGGTGAAGCTGGTTGAGAGAATTCCAAGAGTGTGCAAAGCTGTCAATCAAGGCAAAGACTTGTTTTTGAAGAATCTCAAATATAAAACATATTTTGGTTTGTTTAACACTTTTTTGGCTACTACTTGATTCCATGTGTTATTTCATAGTTTTGATGTCTTCACTATTATTCTACAATGTTAAAATAGTAAAAATAAAGAAAAATCATTGAATGAGTAGGTATTCTAAAATGTTTGACCGGTAGTGTATGTTGTAAACTTTCATTCGTTGGCCAGGTTGTAGAAACCTCATGATGGGTAAAGGGAAAATTCAAGCATTGAGCTGGGTGAATGGAATATGAATGACAGTCATCCAATATGCTGTAATAGAAATAAGGCCATGGCCATAAAAACATAATTCTTTCCTCCCTCATCTTAAACAGCACCGACCACCAATGGTTGGGATGTTGTCATGATGAGGGTGAGTGACTATCCAGATTTGCATGATTTTTTACCCCTGAGGTCAATGTAGGGACCTCACGTTAGAGGATGGAGTGGGCCTGCCTGGATCATATCATGGCTGGCCTAGGAAAGTAAATGGTTTCAGGGGAGCGTGGTTCTTCTACCAGTACCCCTCTCTACATGGTGGCTGCCCAGCTGCTACAGACAATCATGGTAAGGCGTCGGGTTACAGTACCGGCGATGACTCTGCTCATTCCTAGCTCCTCACCCGCTAGCCCTCCGCTCCCTCCCTGCCTTACATCGTGCCGATAAACAGGCCGTTGGCATTCCGGCTCAGAGCTTTCTGACAGCTCAGAACTCTGCCACATTCTATTTCGCATGGGGTTAAAATCCTATCCACTCTGTTTACACGTTCTAGCCCCCTCCACCCCCCATTTACCCCTGCCCCTCTCCTAGCACTTGACTGCTTCCTTCAACACACACACATGCCAACCCCTCCCTCCTTAATGTATGTGCCTGGCCTGTGACAACCCCTCTATCCTCCCCTCCTCCTTCCAACATGTCGCTCCCAGTTTGTCTTGCGTTTATCCTGGCAGAGATGGATGGCTGCCTCTGGTTTCCCACAACTATTAGGCTACACTCTCCATTCTGGTCCTGGTCTACTGCTATGAAACAGGCCACTTCCAGATCATTCACTCCTGTGAAGTCTACAGCAAGCACCCAGCACAACAACAAGACATTTAACATAATCAAATCAAACATGCTTTCTAAAAGAGTCCTATCGGTCTGTGGTTCTGTCTGTCTGCTTGCCACCCTGTCTGTCTCTGTTTGATTCTGTCTGTCTGTCTGTCTTCCTTTCTGTCTGTCATTCTATGGAGCCTACAACACACACTCTGCACCCAACCAGACCTTTAAATAATTCAAATCCCGTTTTCTTAAAGAGGTCTGTCTGTCCACCTGCCTGTCTGTCTGTCCGTCTGTTCATCTGAGAACGAGCAGTGCTGATGTAAATCGTGTGAATTTTTTCCCAGTCCCACGAAAACCGCAACGATGCACCTATGCAAAACCCTCACTCTGTCACTCAGATACATTATTCCAGTGTCTGCCTGCCAGCTGAAAATCTTTTCCAGCATGTGTGATTGTGTAGGCTACCTGCACCTCCCAACCTCTCTCGCTCTCTTCCCACCCACCAAAGTTTAGCCGCATCTGCGCCCTGCACTTTCTTTCCAAAGCATGTAAACATCTATAGCTTGCAAGCTCCATAGCAAGCTGCTCGAAGTAATTCATTGTCAAGCTAAATGTAAAACAAACAAAAAAGTTTAAAAAGGAACAGAGAGGAACGATATAAACCATAACTTTTTTTTTGTTTGAACCAGTTCAGAACTTCTTTTTACTGGTCGGAACATCGAAACAAAAAATATATATCATTTTGGTTCCAACCCCTACTACATAGTATTACTTTTGACCAGAGCCCTATGAGCCCTTTCTGTGTCAGGAGGCCTCCTTCGCGGAGTTGTTAACATGTGTAACTACCCTTTAGTTGTAAAGCCCTGGGCCCCAATGTGTGACCTGCAGCCCAGAGTGCCAGGGGGAGGGGTGGGGGGCCGTAGACGAAACTGAAGTCATCCAAACTGGGCACTATTTGATACCATAACATTTGATACTGTATGTAACAGCCGAGCAACAGGCAATAAGACAAACAGTGCAAAAACGTCTCTGCCGGGCAGCATCAGTTATCTGGGGCCGTCAGCATATGCTATAACAGGAAGAACAGGCACCTTGCAGAGAGCTTAGACTTTGTGTTCTACAGGGTGGTATTTATGCTTGAGTCAGCCCAGTACTCCAGAGATGCACTTGTATGAAGTGTTGTGTCTCTCTTGTTGTGAGGAGTGTTTTGTCCTATATTTATATAAATATATATATATATATATTTTTTTTTAATCTCCTGCGGTGAATTTGTTCTTAACTGACTTGCCTAGTTAAATAAAGGTTAAATAAATAAAATTAATTAAGGGAGATGTTTACACCGTTAGCCAAACGCTTGCATACTCTCCATATAGTCCTTCAAATAGACTCAAGATTACAGAAACCAATTTTCCATCCAACTATTTCATGCGATCGAATTACCTGACGCATGAAAAGAGTCATGACGGGGCCTAAGAAACTATTTTATAAATGCTGACAGACCATTTGTTCCTTCGACAAGGTGGGATCTTTTTCTGTCGGTAAAATGTATTATGCGAGAAATGGCGTGGAAACACCTTTATACGCAAATATTGATATAATAACCATCAGAGTCACGCGATGATATGTTGTGTGGTCCTCCCACTACGGCTCGGGAAACCATGCAGTTTATTAGGATACAGATGAAATAAGTTATGATGCGCTTCATAGGGTGGTGAATGTGCAAAGTGATGAGCTTAATGCTCCTTTCCAATAAATATCGAGGGTCATATTCTGCTGACATGACGATGGACGCTTGGCTGCCATTTGACAAATAAAAATAATATTGCTTTTATCCATAATAATCTCATAATGTACATAGCCTACTCGCACTGTATCTGCGAGCTGTTGGCTAGAGCACATGTGGCAAGTCCAGAGTGGGCACGTTTGCTATATAACGCAATAGTGTTGGTAGTTTACTGGTAAACGTCAACGGTTTCCAGTAATATACCCTCCCTTTGCAACCCTAGCTGCATACAATGTGGCCTATAAACTACTTTCAAGCTAAGAAAATGTACGTAAATGTGTAATTTGAATATCACCCCTTTAAGATAAATGTCTAAACGTCATCTCAAGCATGGGCTAAGCACGGAAGTTTGCCTAAGCTATTATATAAACTTCATCTCAAGCATGGGGCTAAGCAGTAAGCACGGAAGTGCTCTATACGTTGTGCATGTCAACATGCCGCGGTCTACAGGACTATTCTGACAAGAGACATACCAGAGGGATAGAAGCGGGTGGAAGAGAGGATACAGAGACCCGATGTGTGTTACACTAGCCAGCCAGGGAATGCAGAGTGATGGTATTCCTATCCGGAAACTAAGTTACACAGCTTTAGGCTTCTGGCTCCTGCGCAAAGATAATTTGGTAGACATTAAAGGCTGCCGGCGCTGACACGCAAGAGCGACAGGGGTGGGGGAGAGTGGGTGAAGCGCTCTGGAAGGACTGGGTACATATCCATGTTTCTGAGGCACGGAAATGAGGGTCAACTTCAACCACGTCCAGAAATATCATCCACCAGCCAAAAAAGTTTGATGTTTTCCTCAGGAGCAGCGCCAGCGACTGACCCCGTGACCCCTTTAATACCAAGAAAACGTTATTTTGTTAACATTTGATTGGACCAAATGCAGAAGACACTCTCCTAGCTTTTGTCTGTCCTTCCTAACTGTCAAGCGCCAAGTCATCTCATGGCACCCACTCCAGACCCACAAGCCCTCGCCACGCCAGATAACGCATGTGAACTCCATGAGATCATGTCGTCCCCGTTGTTCCACCGCGTGATATGAAATACAGCAGGACCGTCATCTCCCAGGGAGCCACTCGTCACCGACATGTCAGAAATCCACTTATCGCTGCGATAAGGGACGCCACACACCATGCCGGGGAGCGTGTCGTGTCGGCCCAGGCTGTAAAGGACACAAACACTGGGAACTATGTTCCTTCTCTCTGTCCCCAAGGCTGGCTGGCAGTACTCCCCCCAGAGGGTACACAGCACAGGGGTGGCGTTTCCTGATTCCCCCCCCCTCCCCCGCCTGTGAGTTTCTCTTTCTTTTCTCCTGCTCTCATGGGGAGCCATATCTCATACCTCTCGTCCCTCTCTTCAACGCCCTGTCACCCACTAGTCAACCCCACTCAGCCTCCTCACCCAGCAGAATGTGTTCATCTAGACTAGATGTAGCTGAACGACCAGGCCAGAGGACACTGAGGCAGCTGCGTGCTGTTCTCGAAGCCCTTGCCCACCAGGGATTTTAAGTCCCTTCTGGCCTCTTTAATAATACCTGAACTGTTCTGTGCTGGTTCAGACATTATCTTTTCACATTTGCCTTTCCAGCCCGTTTCCAGCAAATCTGACGCCTGTAAAAATGTGTAATAACATAACCCTCAAACAGGTATCACGGTCATAAACAGAACATACACACATCAAAAAGAATAACGAGAATAGCACATGGTTGAGTTTGCAAAGTAGAGCCATGATGTGTGTGTAGTGCACATTATACTGAAGGAGGAGCCATTCATAAATAGGTACAGTAGGTGTGAGGTTTAGACCTCGTCTTCAGTTGGTAAACCAATTCTCAGATTCCCCTTTTTCTATGGGGAGCTGACCAGAAGAGAAAACTGATTCCCTAACAAACTCTCACACACTCTGGGTCCAAGTGTACATGAGGCATCTGCCACTCTCCATGGCGCCTGCCTGCCTCTCCCGTTACCCCCTCTGACCCTCATCCTCCACCCAGGGGACACACCCTGTTCCCACTACTGAGCTGAGCCAAACCAAGCTGTACTGCACCAGCCTGGTTATGCATCTACCATAGTTGCTGGAACCATGCTGGAAAGGACACTGTGAAAGAAAACATAATCAAGCCAGCACAGTATTGGTTTGGATTGCCATGAAAGCACGAATTGCGTAAGTATCTTTTCTACTCTATCCCACAACAGAGACCAACAGCTATAGGAACCTTAGAAACACATCAGGTTATCCCCAAAACCCAAGGACCCCATACCAGCACAAGTCAGATGGCCTTCTTTAAATGTCACACACAGCCCACACTCAACAGAGAACAAAAAAGTCCCCCTTGGCCCTCCTCGACTCCACAAGTGCCAAATAGTTTTCCCTTACAAACTGACCAAAAACGTATCCTCTTGTCTCCGCCAGTGACCTCCAACAGGAAAGCCGCCAAATGACAAAACAACATGTTTTTGCCAACATCGTCCCCTGGAGGGAAGGCGAACAGGAGGATGGCGCAACACAAGAGGCAAGGCCGTAGGACAAGGCCCAAGGCCTCTCCACCAGCAATGTGACTTCAACGGAGGGGACAGTGCTGACAGTTAATAATACAGAAAAAGAGTTACAACCTGATCTACTGTACATGTCTAATGAGGGCAATCGAGGAGCGGCGCAAGGCCCCCGGAGACGTGCCTCCTCCGTCTGTCTTGGACGCCAGAGGCTCCGATTTGCATGGTTTGGCATAGAGGGCTGGAGGAGCAGCGGTCAAAGCTTAGACACACGTATGCAGCATCTCTTCACCCCCCTCCCCTTGTGGCTGGAAATGAAGCCATCATCTCTATAAATAAGATAACTGGGCCTAGAGGGGCAGGTGAGACAGGAGCCAAGCTGGGGGAGACAGGTGCAGGTGTCCTCTAGGCCCCCCCAACCCCCTCAACACCTCCTCCTCTCCATCACATGTACCTGTTTGTGGGGGCATCCCGCCAAGCACCAGAGACTTCTGAGAAGATCTTACTCACCCATACCAACTTCTGACACTGTCATACTCACTCATACCACACGCAGACATTTTGTGCGTTTTCATCTTTGAACAGACACACACACGCTCATGCATGCACACACACACACACGCTCGTGCACACACACACACACACACACACACACACACACACACACACACACACACACACACACACACACACACACACACACACACACACACAGAGACAGACAGACAGACAGACAGACAGACAGACAGACAGACAGACAGACAGACAGACAGACAGACAGACAGACAGACAGACAGACAGACAGACAGACAGACAGACAGACAGACTCTAGCCCCATACGCTTAACTTTCACATCTAACTCTTCTAACCTGTTGCACTGGCAAAGAATCACTCTCAATTTCACTTGCTGTTATCACTCTAAGCCATTGCTGTCAAAATCACTCAAACCCCCACACATATCTTCTGCCTGTAACAGAAGTACTGCACAGCACTAACACACAAACACAGTCTAATATGTGCCTCCCTCTGACACCGATGCGATGCACCAGCACGGCAGCACGGTGGGCCGCAACACAAAACCAAACCACAGAATGCCCGGCAAACAAAGCCAGCTGAGAGGCATTTCCCCTGATGCAAATAGCACCACTGAGATGGACAGAGATTGGATACAGGGTTGTCAGGATATAATGGTATCATTATCAAAGGGAATTCCCCTCCAACCACACACACACACACAGTGAGATCCTCCAGCGAGATGAGATACCGTGTCCTGTGCTTTTAGTGCACTCCTCTCCCTTCTAATCTGAGAACACACACACACACACACACACACAGACAGACAGACAGACAGACAGACAGACAGACAGACAGACAGACAGACAGACAGACAGACAGACAGACAGACAGACAGACAGACAGACAGACAGACAGACAGACAGATTGGGATTATGCTGTGTCCTTTGACTCCTGACCTGTGAATTTGATAAGACCTTGATTGTTTTGATAGAGGCTCCCGGCCTGGGATGTGTCATTGAATTCAAGTAGAGGAGATTGAAAAGGAAGTAGACATTTTACATCCATTTTGATGATCTATACCAAGGGTATACCCTATGAGGCCCGGAGCCTGCTAGTTTTCTGCTGATAATTAATTGCACCCACCTGGCGTCCCAAGTCTAAATCTGTCCCTGATTAGAAGGGGAACAATGACAAAAATGAGTTGGAACTGGCTTCGAGGTCCAGAGTTGAGTTTGAGGGATCTATACTATACTGGAAGTTCCGAATCACAATGTGGCATGCACTCATCCATCATCTATGACGTACTCTGTAAAACAAAGGTGAAAACCTAACAAACGGTACGCGCTCACCATATGCAAGTTAAGATGCACTCTAAATTGAGCACGGCTGGCCAGACAACGTTTCCACCATTACCTGCTCTACATCACGCTAAAGGGAACGTTCTGGTTATTCACTGACGCCAATCTTGATGCTTTTCACACACATACCAGTAGTAAACGCCTAATTCATTTTCTGTAAGGGACATGCACAGTTGTCCCCTGTGTCACAGCAGTGGCTATTGCGTAAACGCTGTGCTATGTCCATGGCATGTTAACCTGCTGAGCATGCCATTTCTACAAATCACATCTCACAGCAGCCAGTACAGTACTTGTGTTATGGTATCGATACTTTGATCCAAGTTAAGACGTCCCCCCCCCATGAGTGTGAGTGTGTGTGTTGCTGTATGTTTACATCCAAAGGGAGATTTGTCTTCCTGGTAAATGAGAGAAACTGCAACAGATTCTCAAATAACGGATGACTTACGGAACTGACAGAGAAAGATGGTTTGTTCATGCAATTACCAGCAATTGTAGGCTATTGCTGGAAATTCTTGGCTAAATCCAAAAACCTCTGAACGTTGTGCCATTTGGCTTATAGAGAGAACCTTGTGTTGTATTTTTGATAACACAGTCAACTATGACGCATGTTGAGAGAAAAAAAACACGATCAAGGATATATCATACTCTTAATCTTTGTTGATATCCACGCAAGTGGGGTCAGACCAAAAATGTCCATATATCCAGTGTACAAAACCGTGTTGGGAGGACCTCCTGATGACAGCTGAAATACTATGAAATACATCAGAAGACTATGAAATTACATCACAGAGCAAACTTATACTCCGTAAAGTCCAATATGGTTTCACCCCATGCTTATAAACTTGTGTTCACGATATCCCATAATTAACCAGCAACTGCAGCAACATGGTTAGGCTATGAAGCAGTGGGAAAGTAATGACCCGTGGATGACTCCTAACGTCTTTAGGAAGCTTAATAATATACATTTTCAATATAAATTACCAATGTGTCAGTACTTTAAATCATGATATCATAGAACTGGATCACAAGACGAGTAAACTAATCGACTGTAGCCTTTCTTGGGTGAGACAGGTGTAGGCTTGGTTATGTAGGAAACCGGCAATAGCCAAGGCACTACACTTGTTTCTATAGATAGGCTATAAAAATAACTTCAAGATGTCAGTGATTCAATTATTTACTTGGCAGGAATAAATTCAATCTTGTAAAGCCACCGGCCATGTTGTCATGATCGCACCACACTGTAAACATAGCAAGAAGATTATGTGAAGTTCAAAGCCCCAACTGACAGACTGACTTCAAAAAGTCCAACGCAAACGAACCGCTCAAGTGCCCCACCGCGGCGCTAAAAGATTACGGACAACTCGGTGTTTTTGTTTACCCAACCTGGTTTACCTTGTCCTGTCAACAACAACAACAAAAAAATGTATTCCCACAAAAGCCAAGTAACCCGGTGGTAAGTCTTCTTTCAAGCCTTCGCTGATAACCTTTCCTCCTTCTCAGAGACCGTCCACGCTGCAGGACAGCTGTTGCTGACGCATGGTGTGTCTTGAATGAAACCCGAGAGTTCGTTCAGGTAGGATCATCACTTAGTCCAAACTTCTCACACTTTTTAACCGCGGCTCATTTCTCGTGCTTTAGTAAAGATAGGCTAATGCACTACGAAACGTTAATTTTTGTAATTTTATATACAATTGAGGACATGACAGCAACATTTACTACAGGAATAGTGAAATAGTAATGCAGTCATGACTTGAGGAGTATTTTAGCCCGCTCTTCCAAAACGTTGTGGGATGCAAGAGAACATTCAAGACTATCCATTTCTGAGGTCGTCATTTAAATATACTTTAAAAAAAAAACTCTACAGGCGAGGAATATGCTGCTGCCTACCACTCTGACTGGCCTGTTCTGCTTTTCCTCTAGAGTGGCCTAGATAGATTGTCAATGCCAGTTTTCAAGTGGTAGTCTTTCTAAAGCTCTTTTTTTTTATGGTGTTATACAATTTAAGGGAAATTTGAGTGCCTGGCACTTGAGTTAATGCAATGTTATAACCTACACATGCATGCATATAGGCTACCTGCACTCTAACCTATATAAAATAGCACATGCAGTCAATCACTGCATCCCACATTACACAAATATTATAGAGATTTCATAAAATGTTATTCATTTTAAGAAGGCATTATATAACTTTGAGAACGGTGTAAGAACTAAAACTCTTCAAACGAGGGAGCACTTGTAAAGGCATCTCCCCGTAGTTGCTATCTGAAAGAACGACTGTCTTGTTGTGAAGTGTGTCTGCCTGGCTGGGTGCACAGTGGGAGCCATAGCCAGGCCTAAATGAATAAACATTTACACTCTGAACTTGCTTCAGATGGCTGTCATTAAATCTGAAGGATAGCTTTAGTTCCCAGGTTTTGTATAGCACACATTTTGAATAATCATCTTAAATTGTAGCTAATTATATCAATTACGGCATGTCACATTGTGCATAAACACATGTTTGACTGTATGAATTTACATACAGTTGCTCTATAAATGTACTCAGATTGTCATCAAAGTCTTGATTAATTAAATATTTTGTTTTTCTGTCTATTGCACAAGCATGTTTTTCCATATTGCTAGCATGGTAAATGAGTAGTTTGAAGATTCAGTCTTTTTCTGTGCAAACAGATAGTATTTAAAGTCACATTGTAACATAGCAATTATCACCAAGCGATCCAAAAATTATGACATAATAATCTTAAACCAGAAATCTAAACACAATATTTATTTGGATCGAGTTGATTTATAAGGAATCTATTTGTGGATATGTTCTTTGGCTTACATAAATCCTTCTGGTTTGTCAATAACCAACAACTATTCCCTTGGTCAGTACAACTCCAGTAATATGATCTACCAACATTTGGGTGAGAACATACCCAGTTTGTCACCCAAGAGCAAGACAGAACAAAACCATCAATGGACCTTATAAAAGAAAGCAGTCCAGATACATAAACATCAATGACACATTTTTATTCCATTTAGTAATGGGTCATGACTGTCCATATTTGCCCTTAACGTGTACTGTGTCAGTACTGTGCCAGTATTCATCCCATTATCATTCTCCTTGTGGATAAAAACAGGAATGAGACAATTAGTATGAGAGAATAGGGTGCATTGTAAATGGACTGGATGAATTCCTTCACATGGATAACATGTATAACCCATGTATCATGCATCGAATCAGAACAGGGTGCCTCATCTTGAAACTGAAAAGTCTTTGAAGGTCAAATGTTTTCTGCATCTCACTATCTTTTAATGTAATTCTCTCTCTCTCTCTCTCTCTCTCTCTCTCTCTCTCTCTCTCTCAGAATCTTTGAGAGTGCCAGAATCTTCCCCCGGCTCCTGCCACAGATAAAGCAGCTGAGCAGAAACGTAATCCTGCTCACCATCTCTCCACATCTGATAATGTTGCCATATCGTAACATAATGAGCACACATATTCTCAGAAGGCCTGGAGCGTTCCTGCATTGACACTTGCTCCTGAAAAGACAGACTCTCTCTGTGTGTGTGTGTGTGTGTGTGTGTGTGTGTGTGTGTGTGTGTGTGTGTGTGTGTGTGTGTGTGTGTGTGTGTGTGTGTGTGTGTGTGTGTGTGCGTGTGGGTGTGGGTGTGTGTGTGTGTGCCTGTCTGCTGACTCTCTGCCTCTCTCTGGTTGCACAAAGCTGCTGCAGGCATCATGTTCCGAAGAGTAACCGTCTGGCGTCGTGTTGGATACAGACCCATGTATTAGATACAGCCAGACATGTCCACAGGAATTGTGAAGCTGTCACACTACTAGCTGAGGGGTGCTGATTGCAGAGATTTATAGAAAACAATTTTAAATATTATGCCTATTGCTTTAAGTTAGGAACATGACTAACAAGTCAATCTGGTTATGCTACATGTGTGTTAATCTCATTCAAAGTTGCATCATTGCAATAGGGAAACTTGTTAGAGCAGCTTACAGCACAGACAGAGCATACTCAAAATAGCACAACTCACTGGTGACATTGTAAAGTGCCCTCAGAAAATATTCCTATCAAAGCAGAGAGAAGATTTTTCTCCCTATAAATTTCAGTTGCATCAGATCCAATTGCTTAATCATACAGATATTTTCTGACTCGCTATTACAGGTAATAGATTTAAGCCTTTACATTTAAACCTGATTTCCTACCTCCTGTTCATAGCATATATTTCTTTCTTGTTTAGAAAGTAATTTAAGTCATATAAAAGTCATTGTATACATCCCTTTCCTGCAGTCGATCGCCCTCTAGTGGCCTCATAGGTGGAATGTTATTCATATTTTTCATAATTAATAAACTATGTCGAACTGTTGTGTTATATTTCAGTCTTCTGGGATGTATATAAAGTATACTATTGGGATGCAAACTCAACATTTAATACATTTCAAATCTATATCTGACATGGTACAGGTGTCTTCTTGTTTTAAACCCATAACCATGTGTGTGAGATGTATACTGTTGTTTCAAAGTAGATTTGCTTAAGACTACCAAGGAACACTCTGTATGACCCTGATTTAGCCCACTGCAGTAAAAGGTTTAACCAACTTTAATCCATTAACTCTGATGGAACAAACATGTCGCCCGGATAAACGCTGGCCCATGGTGGGTTGAAGCATGGGGCTGGGCCCGGTGGGAGATTTATGGAAATTTACGGTGAATCACATTGCTTGGTGTCTCCTGGGATGGCCCGACACGTCCGCCCCGTTACTGGCCTGTTACCTGGAGCTGATCCCAGAACCAGCTGGAGGGCCAGATCTGACACAGAGCCCACATGCCAGGACCCCAGGAGCCAAACAGAGGCTGAGTCTCAAATAGCACACTATTCCCTACATAGTGAACTAAAAGTAGTGCACTATATAGGGAATAGGGTGCCATTTTGGGACTCACAGAGAGCGGCAACTGGTGCACCCCGACCCTGCAAGCCGGATAAACAGATGGCTGGATCTCTCACACCTTCCATCCCAGCGGGTCAAGCAGACACGCACACAACCTTTAAAGAGAGCAGAGAGCTGAGAGCAGCTCTGTCCCAAACATCATGCAATGAGAGGAAACCATTTAAGAGTATTGACAGGATGGTAGTCATAGTTTGTAACGATCATGTGAGATATTTAGGAGCCACGAATGGAACAAATTCCATATTGAGTGTAGTATCCCTTACGGAAAAACCACATGAATTTCACGTGATCACGTGACAACATGTAAAAGCACATGTGAAAGTGCAAATTCGATTTTCACGTGATCGTTTTTCACAGAGGAAAATGCAATTCCACAGGAGAGTTAGGTTTTCACGTGAAAGTTCAATATTTAAATTCAATATTCCATGTGAGTCTGCAATTCATGTGAGGTGAAAACATGTTATTCTTCTCACATGAAAATTGTGGTGTTAACATGTGAACTCTAGATTGAATAGATGTGAACACGGTTTAACATGTGTAAAGATATAATGGCGCCAGAGGGGATGGCTGCCGATTTATGGGCTCTTAAACAACCGTGCTATTTTGTTTGTTTTTTCGCATTGTTTGTAACTTATTTTGTAGATAATGTTGCTGCTACCGTTTCTTATGACTGAAAACAGCTTCTGAACATCAGAACAGTGACTACTCACCTTGAATTGGAGGAATTTTGATTTAATGAGTCGGAAGAGAGGGATTTACTCCAGACACCCGACGAGGCCCTCATCCCCGGCATTCGCAGGAGAAAAATACGGAGATATCGCGGAAGGAGATCGGGGTGCCTTGTAAGGATCCGGCAACGAGTGGCTAATCTGCCTTCGATCATCAGTACTATTGCCCAACATACAATCGCTGGTTAATAAAGTGGACGAACTACAAGCACGTATATCCTACCAACGGGACATTAAAACGTTATCTTATGTTTCACCGAGTCGTGGCTAAACGACGACATGAATAACATACAGCTGGCGGGTTACACACTGTATCGGCAGGATATATCTAAGGAAGTCTCAAGGTTTTGCTCGCCTGAGGTAGAGTATCTCATGATAAACAGTACACCACACTAATCTACCAAGAGAGTTTTCATCTGCAGTTGAAGTCGGAAGTTTACATACACTTAGGTTGGAGTCATTAAAACTTGTTTTTCAACAACTCCACAAATGTCTTGTGAACAAACTATAGTTTTGGCAAGTCGGTTAGGACATCTACTTTGTGTATGACACAAGTCATTTTTCCAACATTGTTTACAGACAAAAGTCAGCACAGACCTCAGAAAAATAATTGTCGACCTCCATAGGTCTGGTTCATCCTTGGGAGCAATTTCAAAACACCTGAAGGTACCACGTTCATCTGTACACACAATAGTACGCAAGTATAAATACCATGGGACCACACAGCCGTCAATCAATCCCAGAACAACAGCAAAGGACCTTGTGAAGATGCTGGAGGAAACAGGTACTATATCGACATAACCTGAAAGGCCGCTCAGCAAGGAGGAAGCCACTGCTCCAAAACTGCCATAAAAAAGCCAGACTACGGTTTGCAACTGCACATGGGGACAAAGATCATACTTTTTGGACAAATGTCCTCTGGTCTGATGAAACAAAAATAGAACTGTTTGGCCATAATGACCATCGCTATGTTTGGAGGAAAAAGGGGGATGCTTGCAAGCCGAAGAACACCATCCCAACCGTGAAGCACGGGGTGGCAGCATCATGTTGTGGGGTTGCTTTGCTGCAGGAGGGACTGGTGCACTTCACAAAATAGACGGCATCATGAGGCAGGAAAATTATGTGGATATATTGAAGCAACATCTCAACACATCAGTTGTTAAAGTTAAAAGTGGTCGCAAATAGGTCTTCCAAATGGACAATGACTCCAAGCATACTTCCAAAGTTATGGCAAAATGGCTTAAGGACAACAAAGTCAGGGTATTGAATTGACCATCACAAAGCCCTGACCTCAATCCTATAGAAAATTTGTGGGCGGAACTGGAAAAGTGTGTGTGAGCAAGGAGGCCTACAAACCTGACTCAGTTACACCAGCTCTGTCAGGAGGAATGGGCCAAAATTCACCCAACTTATTGTGTGAAGCTTGTGGAAGGCTACCCAAAACATTTCACCCAAGTTAAACAATTTAAAGGCAATGCTACCAAATACTAATTGAGTGTATATAAAGTTTTGACCCACTGGGAATGTGATGAAAGAAATAAAAGCTGAAATAAATAATTCTCTCTACTATTATTCTGACTTTTCACATTCTTAAATAAAGTGGTGATTCTAACTGACGTAAGACAGGGATTTTTTACTAGGAAAACTACTAAATGTCAGGAATTGTGAAAACTGAGTTTAAATGTATTTGGCTAAGGTATATGTATACGTTATACGCTCAAGGTCCTAAACGATATCTTAACTGCCATCAATAAGAAACATTACTGTGCAGCCGTATTCATTGATCTGGCCAAGGCTTTCGACTCTGTCAATCACCACATCCTCATCGGCAGACTCGACAGCCTTGGTTTCTCAAATGATTGCCTCGCCTGGTTCACCAACTACTTCTCTGATAGAGTTCAGTGTGTCAAATCGGAGGGTCTGCTGTCCGGACCTCTGGCAGTCTCTATGGGGGTGCCACAGGGTTCAATTCTTGGACCGACTCTCTTCTCTGTATACATCAATGAGGTCGCTCTTGCTGCTGGTGAGTCTCTGATCCACCTCTACGCAGACGACACCATTCTGTATACTTCTGGCCCTTCTCTGGACACTGTGTTAACAACCCTCCAGGCAAGCTTCAATGTCATACAACTCTCCTTCCGTGGCCTCCAATTGCTCTTAAATACAAGTAAAACTAAAAGCATGCTCTTCAACCGATCGCTTCCTGCACCTGCCCGCCTGTCCAACATCACTACTCTGGACGGCTCTGACTTAGAATATGTGGACAACTACAAATACTTAGGTGTCTGGTTAGACTGTAAACTCTCCTTCCAGACCCATATCAAACATCTCCAATCCAAAGTTAAATCTAGAATTGGCTTCCTATTTCGCAACAAAGCATCCTTCACTCATGCTGCCAAACATACCCTTGTAAAACTGACCATCCTACCAATCCTCGACTTTGGCGATGTCATTTACAAAATAGCCTTCAATACCCTACTCAACAAATTGGATGCAGTCTATCACAGTGCAATCCGTTTTGTCACCAAAGCCCCATATACTACCCACTATTGCGACCTGTACGCTCTCGTTGGCTGGCTCTCGCTTCATATTCGTCGCCAAACCCACTGGCTCCATGTCATCTACAAGACCCTGCTAGGTAAAGTATCCCCTTATCTCAGCTCGCTGGTCACCATAGCATCTCCCACTTGTAGCACAC
This sequence comes from Oncorhynchus kisutch, assembly GCF_002021735.2. NCBI lineage: Eukaryota > Metazoa > Chordata > Actinopteri > Salmoniformes > Salmonidae > Oncorhynchus > Oncorhynchus kisutch. The sequence continues at coordinate 49,350,583 of NC_034183.2, read as the reverse complement.
GCTCCAGCAGGTACAGTGCCTTGCGAAAGTATTCGGCCCCCTTGAACTTTGTGACCTTTTGCCACATTTCAGGCTTCAACCATAAAGATATAAAACTGTATTTTTTTGTGAAGAATCAACAACAAGTGGGACACAATCATGAAGTGGAACAACATTTATTGGATATTTCAAACTTTTTTAACAAATCAAAAACTGAAAAATTGGGCGTGCAAAATTATTCAGCCCCCTTAAGTTAATACTTTGTAGCGCCACCTTTTGCTGCGATTACAGCTGTAAGTCGCTTGGGGTATGTCTATCAGTTTTGCACATCGAGAGACTGACATTTTTTCCCATTCCTCCTTGCAAAACAGCTCGAGCTCAGTGAGGTTGGATGGAGAGCATTTGTGAACAGCAGTTTTCAGTTCTTTCCACAGATTGGATTGGATTCAGGTCTGGACTTTGACTTGGCCATTCTAACACCTGGATATGTTTATTTTTGAACCATTCCATTGTAGATTTTGCTTTATGTTTTGGATCATTGTCTTGTTGGAAGACAAATCTCCGTCCCAGTCTCAGGTCTTTTGCAGACTCCATCAGGTTTTCTTCCAGAATGGTCCTGTATTTGGCTCCATCCATCTTCCCATCAATTTTAACCATCTTCCCTGTCCCTGCTGAAGAAAAGCAGGCCCAAACCATGATGCTGCCACCACCATGTTTGACAGTGGGGATGGTGTGTTCAGAGTGATGAGCTGTGTTGCTTTTACGCCAAACATAACGTTTAGCATTGTTGCCAAAAAGTTCAATTTGGGTTTCATCTGACCAGAGCACCTTCTTCCACATGTTTTGTGTGTCTCCCAGGTGGCAAGTGGCAAACTTTAAACTACACTTTTTATGGATATCTTTAAGAAATGGCTTTCTTCTTGCCACTCTTCCATAAAGGCCAGATTTGTGCAATATACGACTGATTGTTGTCCTATGGACAGAGTCTCCCACCTCAGCTGTAGATCTCTGCAGTTCATCCAGAGTGAGCATGGGCCTCTTGGCTGCATCTCTGATCAGTCTTCTCCTTGTATGAGCTGAAAGTTTAGAGGGACGGCCAGGTCTTGGTAGATTTGCAGTAGTCTGATACTCCTTCCATTTAAATATTATCGCTTGCACAGTGCTCCTTGGGATGTTTAAAGCTTGGGAAATCTTTTTGTATCCAAATCCGGCTTTAAACTTCTTCACAACAGTATCTCGGACCTGCCTGGTTTGTTCCTTGTTCTTCATGATGGTCTCTGCGCTTTTAACGGACCTCTGAGACTATCACAGTGCAGGTGCATTTATACGGAGACTTGATTACACACAGGTGGATTGTATTTATCATCATTAGTCATTTAGGTCAACATTGGATCATTCAGAGATCCTCACTGAACTTCTGGAGAGAGTTTGCTGCACTGAAAGTAAAGGGGCTGAATAATTTTGCACGCCCAATTTTTCAGTTTTTGATTTGTTAAAAAAGTTTGAAATATCCAATAAATGTCGTTCCACTTCATGATTGTGTCCCACTTGTTGTTGATTCTTCACCAAAAAATACAGTTTTATATCTTTATGTTTGAAGCCTGAAATGTGGCAAAAGGTCGCAAAGTTCAAGGGGGCCGAATACTTTCGCAAGGCACTGTAACACTGAAACATGCATGAGAGCATCAGCTGTTCCGGATGACTGTGTGATCACGCTCTCCGTAGCCAGTGTGAGTAAAACCTTTAAACAGGTCAGCATTCACAAGGCCACAAGGCTAGATGGATTACCAGGACGTGTACTCCGAGCATGCGCTGACCAACTGTCAAGTGTCTTCACTGACATTTTCAACCTCTTCCTGTCTGAGTCTGTAATACCAACATGTTTCAAGCAGACCACCATGTTACTTTTATTTATTTTGTTGTTGTATTTTTCTTAAAACTGCATTGTTGGTCAAGGGCTTGTAAGTAAGCATTTCCACTGTAACCTGTTGTATTCGGTGCGTGTGACAAATACAATTTGATTTGTGAATCTGCAAATTTCACATATTTTTATTGCAAGGGAAGTGATGTAATGGTATGTCCGTGTAAGGTAAGTGGTACGCTGTTCAGCTAAAATGTTTTTTTTTTTTAAGTGTGGAAATCTTTCATCAATATGATCCCTTAGTACTGACAATATGGCTGCATCTGGAATTTGAACTCACAACCTCTGGATTTTGATTACAGTGATATTACTGCTGCACCACAAAGTCTGTAGAATTCCCAGAAGTCCCTTGATAAAGATTTTTTTTTTAAAGAGTGACATGTGCACTGCTATTTTAGCCTTCAGTTTAATGAACTATTTTCTCATTATTGGTTAGATTGAGTTATCTCAGCCATTTGAGGGTTTTCTGTATACTTGTCTAATGTTGGTGGGGCATATTATTCTGTTTTAATGTTACTCCTGAATCACTATGATACACATAATAGTTTTTCTTGAGCGTATTTCTACAAAGATAAGATTTACTTTGAAGTCCAAAGTGTAGGAATACAGGTGAAACCAGTAATCGACACAGCCATGGTGGTGTAGCAGGAAGATCAGAATGCCCTGAACCAAGAGGTTATGAGTTCAAATCCCATATGAGAACATATTGAATAATTACTGTATAAATAAATGTGCATAATGTGAAATATGTAAGTGGACAACACTGTGGATGTTTTGTGACATTACGGGGACATCCTAACGACTTCTTGATTGCAGGGAATCATGTGACAATTTGTATCTACATGTGAAATGTTATGTGATTACGTGAAGTGTTCCCAAACCCAATTTTACATGACAGGTTGTGATCACGTGAAAATCCAAATGGTTTTGGAACACTTCACATGTGATGATATTTCATGTGTACAAAACATATGGACATTTCACATGTGAAATCATGTGATTTTCCACATGTGAAATCATGTGTTTTTTTTCTGTACGAGAGGGAATAGTTCCATAGGTGACAGGCCTTGCAAAACGAGCCATTGTTGTATTTCAACAAATACAACTGGTTTCAGTGATGTCCTGATAACAATGCAACAAAACCAGATTCAGTGATATTCAGGTTTATGCATGAATATTTGTTTCACCTGTTTTATTTTGTATTATTAAAATAATTATGTCACTTCAAGGGATCTAGTTAGTAAGCAGTCTAAAGACCAAGGTTACTCCAGATAGCTTTGCTCTATAACTGGGTAACACTGTTCCTCACAGATGCAGTGGTCTCCAAGGTGCTGGAAAATGCTTCTACCAGGCATCACTTTCCTTGAACCTTTACTCCAATTAACATCTCATACAAAATGAATGACAGAATGTTGAGTTTCTTATCGATCCTCACACAGCAGCCTCCCACCTAGAGGGCAGAAACAAAACATGAATCAATGTGAAATATTGGTCTACAGCACCCCCTTGTGATGAAAGATGTTCAGTCCAAAAACGAAAGCGCCAACATAAAGTGTCTTAGTTAGGGTGTTGGGCAACCACGAGCCTCCAGAACAGCTTCAATGTGCCTTGGCATATATTCTACTTAGTGTCTGTAACTATTGGAGGGATGCGACACCATTCTTCTATGAGAAATTCCATAAATGTTCAAATGGATTGAAATCTGGTGACAGACAGACAGACATTTTTATACATGGGCCTAATCATGATGGGATGTTAATTGTTTGTTTAATTAACTCATGAACCACACCTGTGTGGAAGCACCTGCTTGCAATATAATCTTTGTATCCCTCATTTACTCAAGTGTTTCCTTTATTTTGCCAGAACCTGTACGTTGTACTTGAAGATCTTCGAGTTGTACAAATACAGTGAGCTCCAAAAGTATTGGGACAGTGACAATTTGTTTTGTTTGTTTTGGCTCTATACTCCAGCTCTTTGGATGAAATGATAATGACTATGGAGGATAAAGTGCAGACTCAGCTTCATTTGAAGGTATTTTCCTCTATATCGGGTGAACCATTTAGAAATTACAGCACTTTTTGTACATCCTCCCCCCCCATTTTAGGGGACCAAAAGTATTGGACAAATTCACTTATATGTGTATTAAAGTAGTCAAAAGTTTAGTATTTGGTCCCATATTCCTAGCACGCAATTATTACATTAAGCTTGTGAATCGACAAAACCTGTTGGATGCATTTGCTGTTTGTTTTGGTTGTGTTTCAGGTTATTTTGTGCCCAATAGAAATGAATGTTAACTAACTTCATGTCAAATTAGAGTCCGTTTTATTGTAAATAAGAATAAAATATGTTTCTAAACATTCTATGTGAATGTGGATGCTACCATGATTAAGGGTTATGGATAGGGTAAGGGTAAGGGTAGGTGTGAACATTAGGGTTTAGGGTAGTGACTTCCCAAGGACCTGTATAACACTGACCCTAACACATGGGCTGACAGGAGTTTATAGTTACTATGAACACTCTACTGGTAGCATACTTTCTAGTTTCTATGCACTTCGTGAACTTAAGTGACTCAACTTAGAATCAGCTGTGTACAGCAAGACCACAGAACCTTTCTCAATCCTCTAAACATGAGCATACCACAGAGAAAACAGTAGGTATAAAAGTCAACTGTTCTCTCTCACCATAAAGGTTAGAGGTCAGATATCAGAGTGATGCTGTCCCCCTGTCCATCAAAGCTGCCACAAGAACACTGTATTGAGTAATGCCATTCTAGATAACAGACTAGTTATAATCTACAAACCTGATTGCTTGGACAGTGAATGGGGATTCCAAGACCTTCACATTCTCTCCAAAGGGGGAACTCAAAGCCTGTTGGATTTTCCACCAGATGGCAAGAACACAGCCTTTTGGGCAGGGGGCATGGGAGTGGGAGTGGAAACGATTTTTGTCTTTGAATTGTATTGTTTCAATAAAATAATCGTGTTAATAATAGAATCAACGCAGCCCTGAACAATGCATGGGTTTAGAGCTAAGAATCTAGGTGTCACGTCCTGACCTTCTTTTTATGTCTCTATTTTAGTTTGGTCAGGGCGTGAGTTGGGAGCGTTCGTAAATTCACTCTGGCTAACTACACCGATTTCAGGGCACTCTCTTCTGAGTGTGCCAGAGCGCAGAGTAACTGATGAATTTACCAACGCTCAACACGGGTTGAATATGGCCGGTGTCAGTAAATGTGGGCAAAAAAACGTAATTACATTGTTGCCATCAGCACGGTTTACAGTCACCAACGCTCTGGATAACATGATAACAACGTTTGTTTTGATATTTCGACCTGAGTGTCCTGATGGTGTCTGGTTTGGGTGGACAAAATCAACATGAGCGCAAGCGGTCTGGTCAGCATGTGTGAGGATCAACTGTCATAACAGGCTGCCTCTTACTGCCAAGTCTCGATCGCTAACGTTATAGCTAACGTACAACGGTCGTGAGAAGCCACTGGTTGGGGTATAGAGAGACGAGCTAATAGTTCGAATGGTAGGAGAATGCTAAATTTCTATCAACATTTAAAAAATATATATAGTTGAAGTCAGAAGTTTACATACACTAAGTTGACTGTGTCTTTAAACAGCTTGGAAAATTCCAGAAAATAATGTAATGGCTTTAGAAGCTTCTGATAGGTCATTGACATCATTTGAGTCAATTGGAGGTCTACCTGTGGATGTATTTCAAGGCCTACCTTCAAACTCAGTGCCTATTTGCTTGACATTATGGGAAAATCAAAAGAAATCAACCAAGACCTCAGAAGAAAAAAAACATTTTAGACTTCCACAAGTCTGGTTCATCCTTGGGAGCAATTTCCAAACACCTGAAGGCACCACATTCATCTGTACAAACAATAGTACGCAAGTATAAACAGCATGGGACCACGCAGCCGTCATACCGCTCAGGAAGGAGACACGTTCTGTCTCCTAGAGATGAACATACTTTGGTGCGGAAGGTGCAAATCAATCCCAGAGCAACAGCAAAGGACCTTGTGAAGATGCTGTAGGAAACAGGTACAGAAGTATCTATATCCACAGTAAAACAAGTCCTATATCGACATAACCTGAAAGGTCGCTCAGCAAGGAAGAAGCCACTGCTCCAAAACTGCCATAAAAAAGCCAGACTAAGGTTTGCAACTGCACATGGAGACAAATATCATACTTTTGGGGGAAATGTCCTCTTTTCTGATTAAACAAAAATAGAACAGTTTGGCCATAATGACCATTGTTATGTTTGGAGGAAAAAGGGGGAGGCTTGCAAGCCCGAAGAACACCATCCCAACCGTGAAGCACGGGGGTGGCAGCATCATGTTGTGGGGTTGCTTTGCTGCAAGGAGGGACTGGTGCACTTCACAAATAGATGGCATCATTAGGAAGGAAAATTCTGTGGATATATTGAAGCAACATCTCAAGACATCAGCCAGGACGTTAAAAGCTTGGTCGCAAATGGGTCTTCCAAATGGACAATGACCCCAAGCATACTTCCAAAGTTATGGCAAAATGGCTCAAGGACAACAAAGTCAAGGTATTCGATTGGCAATCACAAAGCCCTGACCTCAATCCTACATTTTGGGCGGAAATGAAAAAGCATGTGTGGGCAAGGGGGCCTACAAACCTGACTCGGTTACACCAGTTCTGTCAGGAGGAATGGGCCAAAATTCACTCAACTTATTGTGGGAAGCTTGTGGAAGGCTACCTGAAACGTTTGACCTAAGTTAAACAATTTAAAGGCAATGCTACCAAGTACTAATTGAGTGTATGTAAAGTTCTGACCCACTGGGAATGTGATGAAAGAAATAAAAGCTGAAATAAATCATTCTCTCTACTATTATTCTCATCATTGGTTAGACATTTCACATTATTAAAATGAAGTGGTGATCCTAAATGACCTAAGACAGTGAATTTTTACGAGGATTAAATGTCAGGAATTGTGAAAACTGAGTTTCAATGTATTTGGCTAAACTGTATGTAAACTTCCGACATCAACTGTAAGTAGTGAGTCACTAACAAAAGACGTGCTATGCAAATATAGAATGCAACTTTTAAATAAACTCAGTCTGTAAATATACCCATATAGTTTCACAAACACATGCCATGATCCAAAAGCAAAAGTGTCCTCATTAATAGATGTTACGTCTGGTTCCTTAGCATAAACATTACAATAAATGTGAATAATACTTTTTTAATATACATGCGCAAATACATTTTATAACGTCACTATTACTATTGTACATAGTCCCCCCCCCCCCCCCCCCCATTTTGTGTCATTTAAAGTTATGTAACTCTCTCACCAGTGTAAATAAATGTAAATATATATGACATTTAGTTAAGGATCCCTGATCACCGTAAGGACAGAGAGGAATTTGTTGCTTTGTTACTTTCTCGGACTGAGAGGATCAACTGTCATCAACCGGCTGCCCCTTTCTGCCAAGTCTCAACCGCTAAAGTTATAGCTACAACAGTCGTGAGTAGCTACAGTACTGCTTGTGGTAAAGAGAGAGGAGCTACTAGTTCAAATGGTATGCAGATAGATTTATATCAAAATGTTTAAAATATATAAGCAGTGAGTCAGAAACAAAGGTTTCACAAATACAGAACGCAACTTTTAAATAAAAATCACAGTCTGTAAATATGCCCATATAACAACTTTCACAAACATATGCCATGATCTAAAAGCGAAGGTGTCCTCAATCTCCCTAAGGGGGGGACTTTGAGAGGTTCTGGACCGGTTACACCTGACATTTTGGTGTACAAAACGTCTGTGAACGTCAAAGGGCACCTTATAGTGGCAGAAACCCCCATCTGTCTGCTCTCCGCTCCAACTCTCTCAGCAGAGCTGACTTGAAGTGTCAGGTTTCGGACCCTACATTTGCATGGGAGAGTCGTTTCAAATGTTCTGACCTAACCAGACAAAGGAATGATTTCCCGTGCCTGTAAAATGGAAGAGTCTAGAGGATGCAACAATAGTAGTTTCATCTCGCTGTGATTTTCATAGCCAGAATTTTCACAGCCAGCTAGAGCTCTCAACATAAAAAAAATACTTGATCATTTCGTAGAATTGAAACAAGAACACTTTATCTTGGTCACTGACAGACAGAATCACAATATGCTTAAAGCTCAAGCTGAAGTTGTAACAAGTTTGAATGGCATCTCTGCATCACTCAGCAATGTTAGGGAGAAAATTCTCTGTCATCAATTATATGAAATAGTGCCAATATTTCATGTTTATTTACAATTATAAGACAGGGGATATCTTATAGTAAGTTGTTTGAAGCTGAAGAAATTCAGCTTGGCCCCTAAGACCCTCACGAATGTCTACAGATGCACCATTGAGAGCATCCCATATAAGCCTACAGCGCACCAAGACCCATATAAGCTTACAGCGCATTTTATTATTCAAAGACATGACAAAACACTGTGTAACACAGTACGTTATGAGAGTCAAAATATTTACTGTGTATTTACAGTAACTGTAGAGTTTAAGATCATTCAAATGTTTATGCTTCGGTGCCTACCAGGCCAAGAGCTCAGTCAGTTCATTTCAGTTCACTGAGCACACCAACGGCCAGGCCATTCCTTCCCTCATCATCAGTGTCTCCCTCCTCTGTCCTTAGTCAGCTGTTCAGACTCTGCATCTGCCCTCCCACAATTCTTCCCCCTCTCCAACCCCAAACAGTCCCATCAGGCCTCTCCCCCCATCTCTCTCTCTCTCTCTCTCTCGCTCTCTCTTTCTCTCTATTGGGAGTTGTGGGCAACTAAGTTAAGAGAGGAAGATGGTTTAAACATCTTTAAAAAAGACCACTTCCTCCATACTCCCTTGAGTAATGTCTTGCTTCTCTAATTGTCGCTAAGCCACTGCCCCTCCATACCCGACAAACATACTGAGAGGGAAATAATACTTATTACCCAACAAAGTCCTTAACCAGACATGTCACAACTGATGTGCTAAATAGTTACGCGTTGACTGGGACCCGAGTACTGATAATATTGGCCATAATGAGAGAGGAAACCCTGTTGATGTCTTAGTAGCCATGTAGATGACTGCGAAGATGAATTCCATGCCACAGGTTCTTCAGGGAAGTCTTGTGAAGTTCTATCCTCAAGACTGTCTTTTTACCCTTCCATAAAATGCGACCCTGGCTCATGTGGGCTAAGCCCACCCTTCTGTCTCAGTGGGGACCCCCAAGCTGGGTATATAACTCTTCTAGAGATGGTGCTCTCTCAGCCTCCACCTCGACACACACTCTCGCTTACACACTCCCCCGTCCAGGACAATGGCCCCCAAGAAGCCCGAGCCGAAGAAGGAGGCGGCAAAAATGAACCCACCAGCTCTGGAGCCAGAGGCCCCAAAAGCATTGCGGTGAGTGTCCAACTCGTAGAAATAGAATGCATGTTGTAATTTCATGGTCTAACCTCTCTGTGAGTCTTTGGTGCCATCTCCTCTCATCCACCTGTGTTTGTAGTAGAACTTATGATGGTAACTATGAGAGAAGGGGATGCTATCCTTAGCTGACAAGTTAGTGCTGTGTTAGTTCGACAGGGATGTCTGTCAAAAGTTGAGGAATTTGCCTTGTGAAAAATCCCATTGTTGTATTAGTTGGCAAAGTTCTATTGGCAACATTTCTTGGCGTGGCTATCCTCTGAAAATAATTTCACATTTTCAGTGATGTATTAACATTTCAGGTTAGTTATGTTCAGATCATTAAACCGTCTCTGCTTTGTACAGCATTACATGGGCTTGCTCCTACCTATCGCTCCGATTTGGTCCTGCCGTACATAACTACACGTACGCTACGGTCACAAGACGCATGCCTCCTTACTGTCTCTAGAATTTCTAAGCAAACAGCTGGAGGCAGGGCTTTCTCCTACAGAGCTCCATTATTATGGAATGGTCTGCCTATCCATGTGAGAGACGTAGACTCGGTCTCCACCTTTAAGTCTTTATTGAAGACTCATCTCTTCCGTAGGTCCTATGATTGAATGTAGTCTGGCCCAGGGGTGTGAAGGTGAACAGAAAGGCATTGGATCGACGAACCGCCCTTGCTGTCTCTGCCTGGCCGGATCCCCTCTTTCCACTGGGATTCTCTGCCTCTAACCCTATTACGGGGGATGAGTCACTGGCTTACTGGTGTTCTTCCATCCCATCCCTAGGGATGACTCAACCCACTTGAGTGGGTTGAGTCACTGACGTGATCTTCCTGTCCAGGTTTGACACCCCCCCCCTCGTGTTTGTGCCATGGGGGAGTTACTCGTGGGCTATACTTGGCCTTGTCTCAGGGTAGTAAATTGGTGGTTGAAGATATCCTTCTAGTGGTGTGGGGGCTATGCTTTGGCAAAGTGGATAGGGTTATATCCTGCCTGGCTGGCAGACCTTCTTAAAGAAGGTCTGTGAGAGCCAGAAATCTTGCTTGTTTGTAGGTGACCAAATACTTATTTTCAAACCATAATTTGCAAATAAATTCATTAAAAATCCTACAATGTGATTTTCTGGATTTGTTTTCTCATTTTGTCTGTCATAGTTGAAGTGTACCTATGATGAAAATTACAGGCCTCTCTCATCTTTTTAAGTGGGAGAACTTGCACAATTGGTGGCTGACTAAATACTATTTTTCCGCACTGTATGTCTCCAACTTCAGAGATTTTTGTCATTTGTTCCAGTCATTGGCAGCAGAGAACTGGAAGGAAAGGTGGCCAAAGGAGGTGTTGGCTTTGGGATGTGGGTGTTGTTATGGTCACCAGTGAGCTGAGATAAGGCAGAGCTTTACCTAGCAAAGACTTATAAATGACCTGGAGCCAGTGGGTCTGTCGATGAACATGTAGCGAGGGCCAGCCGACGAGAGCATACAGGTCGCAGTGGTGTGTGGTATATGGGGCTTTGGTGGCAAAACGGATGGCACTGTGATAGACTGCATCCAGTTTGCTGAGTAGAGTGTTGGAGGCTATTTTGTAAATGACACCGCCAAAGTCGAGGATCGGTAGGATAGTCAGTTAACGAGGGTCTGTTTGGCGGGCATGTTTGGCGGCCACTTCTACACTGTATAGTAGAAGTGGTCACTGGTTACAAATCTGCCTTTGGACAATGACTCCAGCCGTTGAACATGTGCATGGCCACACCATTGCTTAAGACGCCATCTTTCCGTTATCTCTTTATTCACCTTGAACTCTGTAGAGGCTTGCATGTTGATGGGTTGGGTTGGTTTCATTGAAAGGAACTCCTTCCCTTGCTCACCGTGCCACTATAGAAATGAACACCAAGCTGATTGGCTTTGAGACATTCCTACCAATGTTCCAGCAGATCTTCAAGTCCAAAAACCGGGGTACCTTTGAGGAATTTGTAGAAGGACTGCTTGTCTTTGACAAGGAGAGCAACAGCACCGTCATGGGCGCCGAGTTGCATCACACACTCGCAACTCTTGGTTAGTACCCATGTTCTATGTAGCTATAATCTCATGTTTATGATGTGATTATAGATGTGTAATGTATGCTCTATGAAGGTAATGTGAAACCCCTAAGGGTTTCTGAAAGGAGGATTGGTTTGGGGTTTGTCTTCCCTTATGGAAAAACCACATGATTTCACATGTAACATTTTATTTCACATGTGAAATTTCACATCATCACATAATCTTTCACATGTGGATTTATATTTTCGCATGTGAATTATCTTAACATGAGATTTCACAAGGGATGCCCTGCAAACAAAAAACAGTCATTAGGATGTCCCGGGAAAGTCACACATTTTGACTTACATGTTTGTCACACTTTTGCATACATTATTATAATATTTATTTATAGAGTAATTATTATTCAACATGTCCTCACCTGGAATTTGAACTCTCAACCTCTTGGTTCACAGCATTCAGATCTTCTTGCTATGCTACCATTTCTGTGTTAATAACTGACTTCACCTGACTTCACCTTCACCTTCACACTTTGGACTTCAAAGTAAATCGTTAAAAATACACGTTAAAAATACACTCAAGAAAAACTATTATATTTATCATAGTGATAGAGGAGTAACATTAAAACAAAATAATATGTTGCACCAACATTACAGAAAACCCTCTAATTGCTGAAGTTCTGAGCAGGTTATAGACTTCGTGGTGAAAAAGATCAGCATAACCTAAATCCAGAGGTTCTGAGTTCAAATCCCAGATGGGGTCATAATGAAAAGTCAGTACAAAGTAATCATGTCAAATGGATTCATGTTGTCATTGGTTAAAAGAGACACATATAAGGTCAGTTATTCACTTGTATTAAATGTAGAGTTTACATGTTAACAACCCACTTTCACATTTGAAAAAGTTTTCATGTGAAAATCTAATTTGCAGTTTTACATGTAGTTTTAGTTTCATGGTATCACACGTTGAAATGTTGCATCCTCGTGTTGTCACATTTATTTTACGTGAGATCATGTTTTCACATGTGCTGAAATGTTTTCATGTGTAGTTTCACGTAATCACATGTTTCTTTTACATATTGTCACATTATCACATAAGTACACGTGATCACATGTCCTTATGTGAAATCACATGTGAAACATTCTCTCAACCAGCTTCATGAGGTAGTCACCTGGAATGCATTTCAATTAACAGGTGTGCCTTCTTAAAAGTTAATTTGTGGAATTGATTTCCTTCTTAATGCGTTTGAGACAATCAGTTGTGTTGTAACAAGGCAAGGGTGGTATACAGAAGATATCCTTATTATTTAAAAGACCAAGTCCATATTATGGCAAGAATAGCTCAAATAAGCAAAGAGAAATGACAGTCCATCATTGCTTTAAGACATGAAGGTCAGTCAATCTGGAAAATTTCAAGAATTTTGAAAGTTTCTTCAAGTGCAGTCGCAAAAACCATCAAGCGCTATGATGAAACTGGCTCTCATGAGGACCGCCACAGGAAACGAAGACCCAGAGTTACCTCTGCTGTAGAGGATAAGTTTATAGAGTTACCAGCCTCAGAAATTGCAGACCAAACAAATGCTTCACATTTTCAAGTAACACATCTCAACATCAACTGTTCAGAGGAGACTGTGTGAATCAGACCTTCGTGGTTGAATTGCTGCAAAGAAACCACTACTAAAGGACACCAAAAATAAGAAGAGACTTTCTTGGGCCAAGAAACATGAGCAATAGACATTAGCCTGGTGGAAATCTGTCTTTTGGCCTGATGAGTCCAAATTGGAGGTTTTTGGTTCCAACTGCTGTGCCTTTGTGAGACGCAGAGTAGATAAATGAATGATCTCCACATGTGTGGTTCCCACCGTGAATCATGGAGGAGGAGGTGTGATGGTGTGAAGATGCTTTGCTGGTGACACTGTCTGTGATTTAATAAGAATTCAAGGCACACTTAACCAGCATGGCTTCTACACCATCCCATGTGGTTTGAGCTTTGTGGGACTATCATTTGTTTTTCAACAGGACAATGACCCAACACACCTCCAGGCTGTGTAAGGGCTATTTGACCAAGAAGGAGAGTGGTGGAGTGCGGCATCAGATGACCTGGCCTCCACAATCACCCGACCTCAACCCAATTGAGATGGTTTGGGATGAGTTGGACAGTAGAGTGAAGGAAAAGCAGCCAACAAGTGCTCAGCATTTGTGGGAACTCCTTTAAGACGGTTTGAAAAGCATTCCAGGTGAAGCTGGTTGAGAGAATGCCAAACGTGTGCAAAGCTGTCAACAAGAAAAGGGTGGCTACTTTGAGGAATCTAAAATCTTTGTTTAACACTTTTTTGGTTACTACATGATTTCATATGTGTTATTTCATAGTGTTGATATCTTCACTATTATTCTACAATGTAGAAAATAGTAAAAATAAAGAAAAAACCTTCAAGGCACAGTAGTTGTGTCCAAACTTTTGACTGGTACCGTATGATCACTTGAAATTAGTGTGTTTTTTCCAAAAGGGATGTGTCTGAGGATTGTTTAACACCATTTGAAATGTCTCACACCCCTCTGTTACACCTACAGATAGAGAGGATGAAAGAGAAGGAGGTCGAGGTAGTGATGGAAGGACAAGAGGACGGCAATGGCTACATTAACTACGAAGGTGCGGAAAATAGACTACTTTATGCAGTGTGCTGTGGGCACCTATTGTTCATACATTTTCTGTTTCTATCGCTCTATTTCAGCCTTTGAAACACATCATGGCTGGGTGAATGATCAAGTGAGTACAGCGTTTTAACCCTAAAGTACATGACCTTTTTGCCTGCACCCTGAGTCCTGCATCAAAATGTTTGAACTGATGTTAATGACAGGCGTCTCTCTCTGTTGCAGAATTCAAGATGTCGCTGACCTGAATCTTTCTTTTGTTCCTCTCCCCTTTTGTTCAAATCTTTGTCCTCAATGTGTGTGACTCATTCTGTCTATGTGTGTGTGAGCGGATGTGTGTGTCACAACATTTTTAACAATGAAAATAAATGTTCAGGGTCAAACATCTAGGTCCAAAGCAATCTTAATCTTTTTTTCCATGGTGTGGTTGAGTGACTGTTGCAAAGTGACAATATTGAGAGATGGTAACTATGTCCTATATGGTGTGCACTTCCTCTGAAATAGGAGTGCGGTGTAATCCCTAAAGTGGGGGAGATCCTCTCCTTCTTTGGTGGTCCCATTGAAATCCATTACGTAATGGGTCTCTAGTGCATTCTTAGGTTTCACATGTCAAAAGCCTGCGTCTGTCACGTACGCATATTTAGACTAACTAATGGAGCGATGACGTGATGACATTCCTAACAGGTGAGTGACAACTGTGCTTCTGTTTGTTAACTCCATATCTGTGAGGGTTGAGGATTTAGAGGGCGGGAGGGTGTCACGGATTTCCTCCTCTTCTTCCGAAGAGGAGAGGCGAAAAGGATCAGAGGACCAATATGCGGCGTGGTAAGTGTCCATGGTTCTTTTAATACGTAAACATGAACAACTGATAACAAGAAACGTGTGAAACCCTAAACAGCCCTATCTGGTGCAAAACACAAAGACAGGAACAATCACCCACAAACACACAGTGAAACCCAGGCTACCTAAGTATGATTCTCAATCAGAGACAACTAATGACACCTGCCTCTGATTGAGAAACATACTAGGCCGAAACATAGAAATACCCAAATTATAGAAAAACAAACATAGACTGCCCACCCAACTCACGCCCTGACCATACTAAATAAATACAAAACAAAGGAAATAAAGGTCAGAACGTGACAGAGGGAGGGAGAACAGCCTATTATGTTGCTAAGTAACTGTTTTCTACTTGGTTGAACATTAAATAGAAACAATTACTTTGTATCTACGTAAATTCAGTCATATTAGTATGATATGTTATGAGACCTAATTTAAACTAA
This sequence comes from Oncorhynchus kisutch, assembly GCF_002021735.2. Taxonomy (NCBI): domain Eukaryota; kingdom Metazoa; phylum Chordata; class Actinopteri; order Salmoniformes; family Salmonidae; genus Oncorhynchus; species Oncorhynchus kisutch. The sequence continues at coordinate 49,335,313 of NC_034183.2, read as the reverse complement.
GCACAATTCATAACACTGAAACCATAAATGGTAATGCGAACTGGCACCAGAACAGTTGAAGGGTGTAGCTACTGTAAGTCAAAGTAAATTAACAATAATTGGAAAATCCCTAGCTTTGCTGGTGAAATGGACTTATTTGGAGGATTGAGAGGATCTGACCCTATACACAGAGGATGAGACAACTACTAAGAGCTCTCCCTATTCAGTGAGTGATGCCAGAGCCATTGGGTGCAGCTGCTGTTGACCTAAGCTGGAGCTTAGGGACTGTTGTACCGTCCGACTTAACACTCAAGTATAAGGATGCCCAGCCCTGCAGATGCAGAATCGTAAAAGCTGACACACACACGCACACACACACACACACACAAACACACACACACATTTTCCTTAAACAACAAATATGTTTTCATGATCTAACTTCTCATTAAACGTCCTGTCTGTCTGCCTCCCTCCACCCATCACCTGTTGGTCATGATGAGACACCCTTTTTGTCCTTTTTTCACATGACAGTAGCTAATCCACATCAGCTGTTGTTTTCTCTTTGTTACATGTAAGGTTAGATAATATGTCATAGTGTGTGAGTAAGATGTGCATACCGACATCTCTTGTCTTTACCCATTGCATAGAAGAGGAATCTGGAGAGGGAGGGGGAGGGGGGAGGAGGGGTCTGTGACAACACAAGTCTGGAGGGAGGGTAGGAGGGTAACCTTCCTGTATTCCAGTGTTTTACTTGCTATATTGTATTTACTTCGCCATCATGGCCTTTTTTTTGTTGCCTTTACCTCTCTGGAAAAGCACCTCATTTGCTCACATCGTATATAGACTTGTTTCTACTTTATTATTGACTGTATGTTTGTTTTACTCCATGTGTAACTCTGTGTTGTTGTATGTGTCGACCTGCTTTGCTTTATCTTGGCTAGGTCGCAATTGTAAATGAGAACTTATTCTCAACTTGCCTACCTGGTTAAATAAAGGTGAAATAAAAAAATACATTTAAAAAAAGTCTATCATTGGTTGCCAGATAATCTTCAGGGACAATAGCCTTGGCCGGTAAACAGTCCAACAGCCGCATCATCTGCCCACCCAAAATACACCCTTGACCTCTCCCTGAAGACTGGGCTAGGCTTGGGCCGGGAAAGGAGAAGATAGACATCTTCCAAGCATGGCTAGTCAGTTGGTGTTGCACTCTCCGATTTTTTTGTTTTATAGCAGAAAAGATGATGGGATGATGTGAAGAGTTTAAGTCACTGACCAGTAGGACTTCAACGCAATAATAATGCTAGTGCAAAGTATTGAGTGTCACTAATACACTATGGTTAGTATGCATCAATGCATGTAACTGTGGTAAACCACACAAAATACTATACAAATACTCTACAACTGTATGTTGTTTAGTACATTAATTTATCAATTATCAAAAGTTACAGTAAATGCATGATTATAATAATTAATCATTGATGACATTATCCCTTGATAGTACGCATATCATTTAAACACATTCCTCATCCTTACATAATGGACAGCCCCCCTCTGACACATTGCACAGAAAAATGGTTCAGGATAATGAAGATGTCCATCTCTCTTTTGTACACCACTTTGTACACCACTTGCAACGCCTTCCTTTACTACGACAAGGTTTGAACAGCCTCATAACCATTAGAGTCAGGTGCTGGGCCAAAGACAGGAAAAACCTTATTTAAGTCAGTTAAGAAAAGAGTCTTATTCTATATGACTGCCTAGGAACAGTGGGTTAACTGCCTGTTCAGGGGTAGAACGACAGATTTGTACCTTGTCAGCTCGGGGATTTGAACTTCCAACCTTTCAGTTACTAGTCCAATGCTCTAACCACTAGGCTAGCCTGCCGCCCCAAGATAGTCATGACAAGCATATCCTCCTAACTCCATATAGGCAGTTTGGGTTTCCAAAAGGACAGTGAAGTGGTCCTCCAAGAGCATTGCATGCTATCTGTATATTGTCCAGGAGCCCCAGGCACAGGGTTTACTATCACCGGTGGGTAGTAAAATACCTATCGCCATCTGTTTTACTGCAGTTCGAAGACACCGCAAAAAAAAAGTTTCCCATTGACACCAGTGGACCATTCTTGATAAACTGTTGAGCATGTGTAAACCGATGCGCCTGGCACCTACTACAGTACCCTGTTTCAATGGCACTTAAATCTGTTGTCTTGCCCATTCACCCTCTGAATGGCACACACACAACCCATGTCTCAATTGTCTCAAGGCTTAAACATCCTCCTTGGATTTAACAGGTGACATCAATAAGGGATTATGGCTTTCACCTGGATTAACCTGGTCAGTCGATGTCATTGAAAGAGCATACTGTTTTGTACGCATTGAGTAAGTCTGTACTGGGGGATGTTATCCAGAGAAAGAATGCCACCCTGTGGCAAAGAAAAATCAAGGAGCTTTTTCTCTGTTCCTACTTGACTGCCTTTAGTTGAAATCTAACATAAATCTGTCTCACGTGCCTAAAACCAAACTAGAACAGACTGACATATTCTGTCTTCTTACAGTATATTGACCCTGTGATAGACTAGTGTCTTGTCCAAGCTGCCTCACGCTATAGAAACAGCCAAGGCTAATGCAAGGCTACTTACTTACTTACACTAATATGGCAATTAAATATTGCAATTAAATGAACAGTGCCATAGCCTACACACTATTATGCAAAGCTATATGGCATAGACAGAACTATTTCAAACCACAGAACTGCAGATGGGATTTATCTTATTGTGTTTGGCTTTGAAAGACCTTAACCAGTAGTAAAATATTAAGATTTATTTCAAGGTATGTTAAGACCAATTGTTATATATCGTTTACAGTTTAAAATTAGGAACAATGTCAAATCACCTACAATAAAATGCAGACCAAACACACCATAGTAATTTCAGACGTGTACCATCTGCCTCTTTCTCCCCCTCTCCCTCCTTTGTCCCTAACTGCAGAATAAAATGCATGCTTTTTCTCAAGTGGTCTGGTTGCTAAGCAACTCCAGGGGCTAACCTCAACCCTGCCTCATGGTTAAGACTTTTTCTATAAAATGTATGACACAATGCAATGCTTTCTGGCAGCACTCTGTATGCAACATGTATTACACATGCAAACCCTTGCTTTGCAAAATATCAGTGTGTGTTTCTAGGAGGCTCTATCTCCTAATAAACATACCAGACCTAGGGTGAAATATGCCAAATATGTTCATATAATAAACTTGAGGTGTGCTTGATTTAGCTTGGGTTTTGCACTTTGGGGACTATTCCATTGGTTCCATAAGGAAACAAATTATATTCCATACACTGTACGTGTATGTGTAGTCGAGTTACACGTAATTACACCACTGTAACCAATTACTGCCCTCTATGGTTGGTTTAGTATGGAGGAGTGTTAGATCAGTCAGTCTGCCAGAGCAGTAAAGGCCTATAGATGTTTTAGAGGTCACTAACAGTGGCAAGCACAGTGCTTCCCTTGTTATACTCCAGCCACAGGTTTTATGGCAAGGGGGGTATTGCCACTCCAGATCCCTCTATGCAGATTTTACAGTAATTCTTATATAATCATTGGTAAATTGACACTAAGCCAGGCCTAGAGGAATGGAAATTCAAATATATTAGATTAGACGAGACATTGGTTTAATGTGAGAAAATAACAAAAGGTGGCCTATTGGTAAGAATTGTGTCTGTCACCTATTGCATAGGGCAGAAGGCTATTTAACAAGTTAGGTCTACCATTGTGTCATTCGGTTGGGTAAGCATTGTAGATCATCTCTGAAGACATGCAATTTGTTTATATCAGCTAAACTAGTTTTAATGTCATTATCTTCTAACACCATCTTATCAACAGATCAGACAGAGGGGGCTGGTGGGAGGAGCTATAGGAGGACGGGCTCATTGAAATGACTGGAGTTGAATAAATGGAAAAGGTATAAAACACATCAAACATACGGAAACCACATGTTTGACTCCGTTCCATGAATTCCATTCCAGCCATTACAATGAGCCCGTCCTCCTATAGCTCCTCCCACCAGCCTCCTCTGAGATCAGTGTCGGCCTACCTACACACAAACCTCTTTAATTCCAAGCATCAGTGCAGAACGCTCAGGAAGAATTTCAGAACAATCTCTGTCTGTACTCTGGCGCCCTCCTCCCCTTAAGGCCGCCTAGCGAACTACTCGTCTCTGTCGGGTGTCCACTGAGTGACTGCAGCTGGAGAGACAATAACTGTCTGCCACACAGGTAAGAGAGAAAGACGCTTTATCTATTTATAGCAAACCTAGTACATTCCGCAAGTCATTGCTCCTAGGTGTCTTCGAATGATGAAGAATTCGAGCAGTTGGCTTTTTTTTCCGGGGCAAAACAAAAGGGCTATTCATGCTTGTCATGTAGCCTTTGAGGCACCGAGCGTATCCTTTTTTTTCTTCCGTTGCCTACTGTAGGTCTGGGTGTGAGGAGAGGTCGGGCCTGGGTACTGTCTTGCCTTGGCAAGCAAATTCATCGCACCAGGCAGGAGCCCCAAACAAGCCATGTGGATAATTGGATCAGAAGTGGCTAAATGGATTTGTCCATGAACACGCACTTTGTAGTTTAATGTTCTATATTTTGACTTTTACATTCGTTATTAAAATATGACAGTTGTCATGATGCGTAAACTGAGGCTAAGCTAACTAATTGATGTAGCCAAGGGGTGTAACTTAGCTTGCAAGCTACAAATGATCTAGCTAGCTACCAAACCTATTAGCTGAGCGTTAGCTATCTAAACTCGCCAATTATTATGGCCACGGATTTTTAGCTATGATTTTAAGATAGTGGTGCCCTTCTGTTTTCCTTACTTGGGGCCTGTCTTTACTTTGGGAAAGAAGAAATCACACAGTGTTCCTTACAGGATAGTTTAAAAAAAAGCTTTTATATCGTATATATTTGATCCATGTACAGACGGTAGCAAACTTTCATAGCTACATCGACACTTGTGTGTCAGTTTGATTTTTGTGCTGAATCATAGGCAGTAGCATTGCCTCTGGAACCTATGAAATTGGATTTCCGCAGCTGTGCTTTCCGCTGTCAGTGGTGCTGATGTTGGCTTATCAGCTCACCACTTGCACCTTATCACCAGGCCACTTATTGTCAGTGGCTTGCCTGGCTGTAGTTACTTGCTGTCCCACTATATAAATCCCAAAAGTAGACTGTGAAATGTTATTTCACCTGCGTATTACCTCATTTGCTAACTAGCTAATTATTCATATTTCAGGAATGATTTGTAGCCGCACCTCCCTTTCCAGGCATGCATGCGATGTAAAGTATTGCTATTGCAACTTTGTAATCAAGTAGTAGGCCGGGTATTCTTTTTAAGCCACTTTGTTAGAAAAATGTAGGCCTCTATATCTGGGCTCAAAGTCCAATCAAATTTTTGAGGAGATGCATTCCGCATGCCCTTGTCATGTGGTGCTTTGTCTGAAACAAATCGATTCACTGTATCATCGATACACCTTTTTCCCGTACTATTTCGATATTATTCAGCACACTTGTACATTTCATATTGAGGTCTATTTTTGCCAAACTGAGCCATAACATGATGGCGTTTTTTTGTCGGTGTTTTCTATATTGCAGACACGCCTCATTCTCGCTCTGCTCTCCGCATTATTTCTTAGCTCTTGTCCTTTGAGTTGCAGTGAGAGATGAGCATGCATGATCTCACTCCGATTTCGCTACTTGCCGATAGGTCTGTACATTTGTTAGATGAATCAACACTCTCCATTATCCCTCGACTATTTTTGCTCGAGGCCGAAAATCATAGGCAGAGTCCATTTCAAAGGAATATCGAGGGACAAAGGCTTATCTCCATCTCTCTCCTATCCAATTCCTCCTCCACGCCCATCTTGTTAAATGTGTCCTGGAGAATGCTGTAAGAATTGTTCTTCCCTGATCTCATACGTTGGAAATATGTAGAAATGATTTTGTCCTGTTTGAGTAACACTTCGAGAACTAGACCTAATTTTCATTAACATTGTATTCTATGCTCATTAGTATTGGGATATAGCCTGACTTAAGAAAATAAGGTTTATTCCTAGCCATAATTTTATGTTTTTTTTAATACAAAAAAATGCTGACAAATGGGCCTCTGCTCTCTGACAAACCTTTTAGTTTTCAAATTTACATGTATAATTTGATTGGACCGCCCAATTAGGGAGCTCTGTAAAACATGTCTAAAGCCTAATTGGATGAGCTGGTCTGCAGGCTACATGCTACTGCAGTGTAGTATGATAGTCATACTACATACTATGATTAAATTATGCCCCTAATTTATGGCGGTGATTTGTTGTTCTGTGTTCTTGGCAGGGAATTTACATCTGCACTCATCCATTTTGACCTCACTGAATGGGATCAGCGGCAGGGACCATAATTCAGTTAGCCCTAGTTCTACAACGTATCCCCAGTAACAATGCTTTTAGGGTTCATTTTCAAGTTAAGATTAAAGACTAAACTAAATTGACAATCGCATAACTCTTTATAAACAATATGCACAAAACTAGAGTGCATCATTGTGATTGGATGACGAAAAATAGATCCTAGCCAACACTAATTGGCATTGGTCCAATATTTAGCCAAGGCACTCCTTACTTTCTGCACTTCTACACGTCAGGGTGCACTATGAATCAAAGAGTTGTCTCGGAGACCCATGCTGAGTGCGTTAGCATAGCCTGGCGTAAGCTGCTGCTGGACCCCAGCTGTAGAGAATAGGGTGCCATTTGGGACGCTGTCTGTCTGCCTGCCCTGCCACAAGCAGCTGTACACATGCCTTTGTGCAGTCATCAGCGGACCATGCCAGCAGATGCCTCTCACACTCAACCCCTGGCCAGATGAACAGGACATGACTCGTTAACGTAACGTGATCGCTCGCACCCGTGAAATAAACCTGAAATCTCAGACACGCCAGTCCATTATTCTTAAAAGGACTTTGGCTGTAGAGGAGACCAATGTTACCAAGTATGTCATGATTGACAACTCTTACGAGCTCTGTTGGTTGCCTTTGAAGGCATGATTAAGGGACTTGGTTAATGTCCTTGCTTTCTCTCTTGCACTCTGTTATAAGATGTACCTACGTATAGGATTAGTATCCCACGTTGCTGTTATTTTTCCTCGGGGACATTTGCAGTACAGGATATAGGTAAATGTCAGACATTCTTTGAGGGCGACTCTCACTGATTCCCTGCGCCATGAGCCTCTGACATCTTAGCATGTAAATACAGAATTACTTGCATGTGCTAGCTAGGGCTGGGCGATATGAAAAACGTCTATCGTTTTCACATTATGCTCTATCGTTTATTTCGTTGTGTCGCAAATCACACTCTTTACGGCGATATTTTTCGTCAATTGGACGTTGCTTTGCGTTCTTCCACACATGCCGTGTGGAAGGAAATTTGCAACACAAACAAACATGGAGGAGAGCGAACGTGACACAGAGCATGGAGATCGTACCTAAAAGAGGGGCTACTTCTGTCGCATGGACGTGGTTTGGGTATGAAAAGTCTGACAAGGCCGGTCCTGAACAACAGGCTCAAACCCCACTAACCTCTTTTACCACCTACGCAAGAATCTTGTGAAACAGTACGGAGAGAGTCTACGGATGAGAACCCAAAAAGTATAGTTGAGTGCTCAAAACAAACCCCTGACTCAGACGTTGCACGAGGCTTTTGCCCGCGGCACAGCATATGGCAAAGAATCCCGAAGATGGAAGGAGATAACAGCTGCCATTACAACTTAACATATGCAGAGACAATGCCCCATTTTACACGGTCCAGAAACGGGTGTTTTGTGAGTTGGTGCTAACACTTGACCCAAGGTACCAAATGCAAATTGATATGTGACACATATTATTGCCAAAATAACATGCAAAACAGGCAAGCCCCCCCCTCAAAAAATAAAAAAAAAATAAAAAAAATGTATATATAGATATTTTTCAGACTATATTTATTTTGTTTGCAACTAGAGTTGACATATTTTCTATTTAGCCTTTTTATATTTTGTGCAAATTTTCAACTAAGCATGTAACAAAGGTTCAAAATCAAAGGAGAAATAATAAAATATGAGTAAGTACCTTTTATTTGTTGTGTATAATTCAAAATGTTATAAGAAATAATCATTTAAAAAAATTACGTGGTAATTTTATCTGAACTATTTATTTATTGAATTTACAGAAAATTTGCTATATCGTTATCGGGATATGAAATGACTTGTATCGGGATATGAGATTTTGACCATATCGCCCAGCCGTAGTGCTAGCTATAAACAAACTGGAAAAGCAGGTCCACCCTTATTTATACAGTCTTTGGATTCACCTAACGTTTGAGAAAGAATAGGCGACATACATTTTTGCCTGCATTTAATGTGGAATACAAAAACCTAGCAATAATATTGACTCAAGTACTTGAGGATACCTTTAGCCTAATTAATGAACTTATGCCTCATGCAGGTAGGTGATCTCCAGAGCAGATGCTAGGTCTTGTCCTGACTCTCTGTCAGATCTCAAGGCCATGCATACTCTACTGTAGCACAGGAGGTTAGTGGCACCTTTAATTTGGGAGGACAAGCTCGTTGTAATGACTGCAGCGGATTAAGTGGAATGGTATCAAACACACAGCTTCCATGTGATTGATGCCATTCCATTCGCTCCATTCCAGCTCAGCAGCCTCCACTGTACTGTAGTGTGCTGTAGTGTAAGGGTGGTATAGGTAGCAAGGTCACTGAGCCACAGCACTGCAAAGAGAGAGAGCCCAGATGAGCTTCCTTTGGTTTGGCTGGCTCTCTACTAATCTGGGATGTCTTGGCCTTGTTGTCATGCTGATTCTTTGAGTTGTGGTTAAACTCTGCCTGCCGGGATGTTAGGCTGCCTAGCCTATTTCCTCTTAGTTTTTTTGAGTGAAAATACTGAACTAAGCCTAATGTTATTCGACGGTATTCATTCTCCATCACCACTCAGCCAGTTTGTGCATTGAGGAGATTAACATCTCCTAACGGTAGGATCAAACACACCCATGAGTAGAGGTCGACCGATTAATCGGAATGGCCGATTTAATTCGGGCCGATTTTCAAGTTTTCATAACAACCAGAAATCTGTATTTTTGGACACAGATTTGGCCACTTTTTATTTATTTATTTATTTAACTAGGCAAGTCAGTTAAGAACACATTCTTATTTTCAATGAAGGCCTAGGAGCGGTGGGTTAACTGCCTTGTTTAGAGGCAGAACGACAGATTTTTACCTTGTCAGCTTGGGGATTCGTTTTTGCAACCTCCCGGTTACTAGTCCAACACTCTAACCACCAGCCTTACATTGCACTCCACGAGGAGCCTGCGTGGCAGGCTGACTACCTGTTACGCGAGGGCAGCAAGAAGCCAAGGTAAGTTGCTAGCTAGCATTAAACTTATCTTATAAAAAACAATCAATCTTAACATAATCACTAGTTATCTACACATGGTTGATATTAGTTTATCTAGCATGTCCTGCGTTGCATATAATCGATGCAGTGCCTGTTAATTTCTCATTGAATCACAGCCTACTTCGCCAAACGGGTGATGATTTAGCACTGTCGTTGCACCAAACCTAACCATAAACATCAATGCCTTTCTTTAAAATCAATAGAGAAGTATATATTTTTAAACCTGCATATTTAGTTAATATTTCCTGCTAACATGAATTTCTTACAATTAGGGAAATTGTGTCACTTCTCTTGCGTTCCGTGCAAGCAGTCAGGGTATATGCAGCAGTTTGGGCCGCCTGGCTCATTGCGAACTGTGTGAAGTCCATTTATTCCTAACAAAGACTGTAATTAATTTGCCAGAATTGTACATCATTATGACATAACATTGAAGGTTGTACAATGTAACAGCAATATTTAGACTTAGGGATGCCACCCGTTAGATAAAATAATGAACGGTTCCGTATTTCACTGAAATAATTAAACGTTTTGTTTTCGAAATGATAGTTTCCGGATTTGACCATATCAATGACCAAAGGCTCGTATTTCTGTGTGTTGTTATGTTATAATTAAGTCTATTATTTGATATTTGTTAGAGCAGTCTGACTGAGCGATGGAAGGCAGCAGCAGGCTCGTAAGCATTCATTCAAACAGCACATTAGTGCGTTTGCCAGCAGCTCTTCGCAATGCTTCAAGCATTGAGCTGTTTTTGACTTCAAGCCTATCAACTCCCGAGATTAGGCTGGTGTAACCGATGTGAAATGGCTAGCTAGTTAGTGGGTGCGCGCTAATAGCGTTTCAATCGGTGACGTCACTCGCTCTGAGACTTGGAGTAGTTGTTTCCTTTGCTCGCTTTTGTGGAGCGATGGGTACGATGCTTTGAGGGTGGCTGTTGTCGATGTGTTCCTGGTTCGAGCCCAGGTAGGGTCGAGGAGAGGGACGGAAGCTATACTGTTACACTGGCAATACTAAAGTGCCTATAAGAACATCCAATAGTCTTAAGGTTAATGAAATACAAATGGTATAGAGGGAAATAGTCCTATAATTCCTATAATCACTATAACCTAAAACTTCTTACCTGGGAATATTGAAGACTCATGTTAAAAGGAACCAGCAGCTTTCATATGTTCTCATGTTCTGAGCAAGGAACTGAAACGTTAGCTTTCTTACATGGCACATATTGAACTGTTACTTTCTTCTCCAACACTTTGTTTTTGCATTATTTAAACCAAATTCAACATGTTTGATTATTTATTTGAGGCTAAATAGATTTTATTGATGTATTATATTAAGTTAAAATAAGTGTTCATTCAGTATTGTTGTAATTGTCATTATTACAAATACTTTTTTTATTTATTAAATCGGCCGATTAATCGGTATAGACTTCTTTTTTTTTGGTCCTCCAATAATCGGTATCGGCGTTGAAAAATCCTAATCGGTCGACCTCTAACCATGAGTCCTGATTCAGCACTGGGCTAACCCTGGGCGTCTGGGCAGGAACAAGGTCAATGTTTCTCATGTATTTTTGAACGTTGGGACTAGCTGGTTCTCTAGCTCTGAGGAGTGGTAGCCTAATGCTGCACGCATGAGCGGTTTGTATATCCATTTGCAGTGGCACTCGGAGAGCATCTCTGATATGTTTCTAGCAGATACTGATGTTTCCAGAGGAAGTCGGCAGCACCAGCTCTCTTTCTCGCTCTCTCTCTTTTACTTCCCCCCCCCTCCCTCTCTCTCTTCCTCATACTCTCTCTCATCATGCTGCACTGAGCAAAGAGCGCTGTGCTGCAGAGAGCTGCCTATAAATTGCCTGCTCTGCCCTGGTCTGGCCTCCGAGGCACCCAGTGCTTTCCTTGCTTCCAACGACACGTCTGTAGTATGAGACCAATGTTCATGGTCCACACGTATGCCGTTAGAGACAGAGAGGGGAAATAAAGGGAGAGAATGATAGAGACAGAGAGAGAAAAGGGAGAGAGAGTGTGGTGAAGTACTGCCTCTATCCAATCCATCCCTAATAGCAGGGACTGACTGTGGAAACTAGGTCAGATCCACTGACTGAGGCAGCCAACTGTGAGTGGAGCGGGCAGGCAGGACTCCTGGAGTGGGTGATCCTCTGTCTGTAAAGACGAGCACATACAGAACACACACACACACAGTCCCATAACCCACTAGCCAAAACCTCAACTATAAACATAAACGACTCTATGATCTTGTTTTTACCGTCATCTTTGCTCTTACAACATAATTGAGCTGATTCATGGTTACTCGCAGCCTTAAGTCGCATATATTGACGTCATGCAGCCTTACTCTGTTTGCAGACTCAGCACGGTAACAATGTTTCTTAACATGTCTCTGGGTCTTGGGCTGTTAACTGCGTAATGGAGAGTCTGCTTGTTCTATCTGTAGCAGACTCTACACCTGTCGCAGACTGGCCAATTAATTATGGTTAGCCTGGGCTTAAACGTGCTGACATGTCAAGGTGTGTTTATTGGTCAATATGCTGAGTAGAAGATTCAGACCCAGCGGGCAAAACTGGTTGCGATAATATCATTCCAATGACTTCATAATGACGCAGCTGCAACCAGCTTTGCCCGCTAGGGAGTAGTTAGTTTCTCTTACACTGTGAGGGTGTCCTAGACCTAACAGTAGAGTGTGTCCAGGCGTTTTGGCTAAATGGGTGCTGCTATATTTGAGAGGGGGGGGGGGGGGGGGGGGGGTGATGACTACCTTGAAATAGATGGTTCACTTTGAGTCCATGAATGTCAATGGACTCGCCGGAGCCGTCCGTTTATTTATGGTCGATACTCTGTCACGTCATGGTTGACTTGACTGCGCCCTAGTTATCCACCTCCTCGGGGATTGAATGATAGCTACACTTTTTTAGGAATCAGAATGAAGTTCAAAAAGGAAGGAACCCTTGTCAATTTGTGTGTTAGTAATGTTGCCTAATCCCAGGAAATTCAACCGATTGCATAAACCAGGCTGAATGGAAAGCAGCTGTCTTGATGACTTCTTCTCTGTCTGCGTCCTTAACAGATTCCTTTCATGTCCTAATCTACTGTCGACAGAGAGCACACAGGCCTGGGCCTTGTTTGAAACATGTAATATGTATGTTTGAGGTTAATATTGCTTATTGTAATACATTGCAATGTAATATATTGTAATACAGTGTGGTAATGATACTCAATATCACTCTCAATAGTATTCATGTTACATCAATTTCCCAGGTTTTCATTTCGGCATACCCAGAAAGTGACCAAAACAAGGTTAAACATAGAGCTGGGATGATAGACGGAAAATGACCGACATTGCCTTTATCTTCCCGAAACTTTTATCTTACGTCAGTAATTCTAAGTGATTTTGCTACACAACGTTCCTGTAGGTCAGGGGTACTCAAATACTATTTGAGAAGGTTCGGTCAAACACATTTTCTAGGTGGCAAAGGTCTGGATTGATAATACAATTTATTTCCTGCAATTCTACACGTTTTGCATGGGGACTTTTCGTTGTTGCGGTTTTAAGGGAAGTTCCTGCAATTCTACGCATTCGTCCATGTCTTATGTATGTTTATATAAAACCAGGGGTCGAAGCCCGACCGAGTTTGAAAATAAAATCCCAATATATATATATATATATATTTTGAGAGGGGGACCCGCGGTCTGTATTGACCCTGTTCTGTGTCTGTATCCGATTTGCGGTCAGCCATTGAGTATGGGAGCTGTAAGATTGTTCTAAATTATTTGGTCAACAGTAATAGCCTATGCATTATGTTGATTCCTGCTATGAAAATATCTTCCTGTTTCGCTGTCGGCTGTTGACTTACTCCCACTCCCCACTGTGCGCACTTTTTTTTATCCTTTGGCTTCCATCTCAGTTGCCTCACTTGAAAACATTTTGTCTACAGCCCTGTTGCTAATGTAAGGTCCTAACGCTAACTGTCGATTATTTTTTATTTTTTTAAACATTTGTTGTTATCAGGAATAATACTTAGATTTATCGCGATATGACTTTTGCCAATGAAACTTCTGCCTCTCAGCCTGTTCCTCCCCTTGCTTCCCAGAAGCCATCAGCTTAATAAACTGCACTATTTGGGGCCCTTCATCCATCACCCATCCCTGGTCTGAACTGAACACTGGGAAGAAGAGCACTGCTTTACCCTCACAACTTTGTTTTGCTTGTTCCTGGCGTCCGAGGGTGTTTGTAGAAGAGGTCAACCGATTATGAAAAAATCAGATACTTTTTTTGGTCCTGACAATTACAACAATACTGAATGAATCCTTATTTTAACTTAATATAATATATAAGTAAAATCAATTTAGTCTCAAGTAAATAATGAAACATGTTCAATTTGGTTTAAATAATGCACAAACACAGTATTGGAGAAGAAAGTAAAAGTGCAAAAAATGTAAAAAAGCTAAAGTTTCAGTTCCTTGCTCAGAACATGAGAACATATGAAAGCTGGTGGTTCCTTTTAACATGAGTCTTCAATATTCCCAAGTAAGACGTTTTAGGTTGTAGTTATTATTGGACTATTTCTCTCTTTACCATTTGTATTTCATATACATTTGACTATTGGATGTTCTTATAGGCACTATAGTATTGCCAGCCTAATCTCGGGAGTTGATAGGCTTGAAGTCATAAACAGTGCAATGCTTGAAGCACAGCGAAGAGCTGTTGGCAAACGCAGGAAAGTGCTGTTTGAATTAATGCTTATGAGCCTGCTGCTGCCTACCACCGCTCAGACTGCTCTATCAAATCAGACTTAATTATAATATACTAACACACAGAAATACGAGCCTTAGGTCATTAATATGGTCAAATCCAGAAACTATAATTTAGAAAACAAAACGTTTATTCTTTCAGTGAAATACGGAACCATTCCGTATTTTATCTAAGTCTAAATATTGCTGTTACATTGCACAACCTTCAATGTTATGTCATAATTATGTAAAATTCTGGCAAATTAATTATAGTCTTTTTTAGGAAGAAATGGTCTTCACACGGTTCGCAACGAGCCAGGTGGCCCAAACTGCTGCATATATCATGACTCTGCTTGCACAGAATGCAAGAGAAGTGACACAATTTCCCTAACTAAAATAAATTCATTTTAGCAGGTAATATTAACTAAATATGCAGGTTTAAAAAATATATACTTGTGTATTGATTTTTAAGAAAGGCATTGATGTTTATGGTTAGGTACACGTTGATGTTTATGGTTAGGTACACGTTGATGTTTATGGTTAGGTACACGTTGATGTTTATGGTTAGGTACACGTTGATGTTTATGGTTAGGTACACGTTGATGTTTATGGTTAGTACACGTTGTTGCAACAACAGTGCTTTTTTTTGCGAATGCTCTTGTTAAAATCATCACCCGTTTGGCGAAGTAGGCTGTGATTCGATGATAAATTAACAGGCACCACATTGATTATATCTAGCAGGACAAGCTAGATGAACTAGTAATATCATCAACCATGTGTAGTTAAGTAGTGATTATGTTAAGATTGTTTTTTTTATAAGATAAGTTTAATGCTAGCTAGCAACTTACCTTGGCCCCTTGCTGCACTCGCCTAACAGGTAGTCAGCCTGCCACGCAGTCTCCTCGTGGAGTGCAATGTAATCGGGCCATAATCGGCATCCAAAAATGACGATTACCGATGTTGTTATGAAAACTTGAAATCGTCCCGAATTAATCAGCTATGCCCGATTTAATTGGTCGACCTCTAGTTTGTAGTGTCAACGTTGGGGCCCGCATGCCCATGAACCTCTGGAGAGCTGAAGTGAAGGGGGGATGAGGGTGTGTCCTGGAGGACATCACCCACATCTGTGATGACTGACAACAATGTCTTCTCCCTGACCCCCTGACCTGAGGGAGTGTATAGAGCCAGGCCTAGTGACGGAGGAATGTTGAGAAGCATGTCGGTCAGTCAGCTGATGGGGGGCATGATCAGCATGGCTGGAATGTCCTCTCTCCTCGCAGCACAGCTCATAAAGTAGATACTTCCTTTGGCTTCTGTCACCACAGTGAAGAACACAAGAGCTCACAGATTAAGACCGTGCCCCTTGTAGAAGATACAAGACCTAGCCTACTTTTGGGTATGCGCGTCATCATCCACTCCTGAGTCACTGAAAATAATACTGTGACTAAGTTAGTATTGTGACGAATGATGGGCACTCTGTGTCGGGTCAGTAGGTCTGAGTTCATGGGGTATTTTTATGCCTCCGTCAGTGGCAGCAGGTCTGTTGCCCTAAATTAAAGGGGCAGTTCACCAGAAATTACATATTGGTTTCCTTACCCTGTAAGCAGTCTGTTGACAAGGTATGACAGCAATCCATGCTTTGGTTTAGCTTCCCTAGCACTGTTTCCAAATGCTACAGTTTTAGCATATGTGACACAAATCCCAGTCAAGTCAGGGTATCGATATTAGTATTTTTTGTGCGTCTACATAGACTGCTTACAGGGTTGTAGTGGGGTAATATTTGATATATGCATATTATACACTGCTCAAAAAAATAAAGGGAACACTTAAACAACACAATGTAACTCCAAGTCAATCACACTTCTGTGAAATCAAACTGTCCACTTAGGAAGCAACACTGATTGACAGTAAATTTCACATGCTGTTGTGCAAATGGAATAGACAACAGTTGGAAATGATAGGTAATTAGCAAGACACCCCCAATAAAGGAGTGGTTCTGCAGGTGGTGACCACAGACCACTTCTCAGTTCCTATGCTTCCTGGCTGATGTTTTGGTCACCTTTGAATGCTGGCGGTGCTTTCACTCTAGTGGTAGCATGAGACGGAGTCTACAACCCACACAAGTGGCTCAGGTAGTGCAGCTCATCCAGGATGGCACATCAATGCGAGCTGTGGCAAGAAGGTTTGCTGTGTCTGTCAGCGTAGTGTCCAGAGCATGGAGGCGCTACCAGGAGACAGGCCAGTACCTCAGGAGACGTGGAGGAGGCAGTAGGAGGGCAACAACCCAGCAGCAGGACCGCTACAAGGAGGAGCAGGAGGAGCACTACCAGAGCCCTGCAAAATTACCTCCAGCAGGTCACAAATGTGCATGTCTGCTCAAACGGTCAGAAACAGACTCCATGAGGGTGGTATGAGGGCCCGACGTCAACAGGTGTTGGTTGTGCTTACAGCCCAACACCGTGCAGGACGTTTGGCATTTGCCAGAGAACACCAAGATTGGCAAAATCGCCACTGGCGCCCTGTGCTCTTTACAGATGAAAGCAGGTTCACACTGAGCACATGTGACAGACATGACAGTCTGGAGACGCCGTGGAGAACGTTCTGCTGCCTGCAACATCCTCCAGCATGACCGGTTTGGCGGTGGGTCATTCATGATGTGGGGTGGCATTTCTTTGGGGGGCCGCACAGCCCTGCATGTGCTCGCCAGAGGTAGCCTGACTGCCATCGAGATGAGATCCTCAGACCCCTTGTGAGACCATATGCTGGTGCGGTTGGCCCAGGGTTCCTCCTAATGCAAGACAATGCTAGACCTCATGTGGCTGGAGTGTGTCAGCAGGTTCTGCAAGAGGAAGGCGTTAATGCTATGGACTGGCCTGCCCGTGCCCCAGACCTGAATCCAATTGAGCACATCTGGGACATCATGTCTCGCTCCATCCACCAACGCCACGTTGCACCACAGACTGTCCAGGAGTTGACGGATGCTTTAGCCCAGGTCTGGGAGGAGATCCCTCAGGAGACCATCCGCCACCTCATCAGGAGCATGCCCAGGCGTTGTAGGGAGGTCATACAGGCACGTGAAGGCCACACACACTACTGAGCCTCATTTTGGCTTGTTTTAAGGACATTACATCAAAGTTGGATCAGCCTGTAGTGTGGTTTTCCACTTTAATTTTGAGTGTGACTCCAAATCCAGACCTACATGGGTTGATAAATTTGATTTCCATTGATGATTTTTGTGTGATTTTGTTGTCAGCATATTCAACTATGTAAAGAAAGAAGTATTTAATAAGAATATTTAATTCATTCAGATCTAGGAGGTGTTATTGTAGTGTTCCCTTTATTTTTTTGAGCAGTGTATATACCTCACGAGGCTCGTAATAAGACGAAGCAATTAGCCTATTAAAATGTTTTTCTGAGTCCATAAAATATAGTTAAACCATGTGCAATCAAGTATTATGTGTTTAGCTGACTAAGATCAAGGAATGGTCATGAGGAGCAAATATCAACGCAAGTATTATTTAATAATGTTGTCAAACGATTGGACTCACATACAAGGCAGAAAGCTTAGGTACAAGGCAATACTAACATTAACAAAGCATCATTCTAGACATAAACACTTAGTGTACGAAACACTAAACATTTCCATGACATAGCTTTCACCTGGTCAGTCTATGATCCCTTATTGATGCCACTTGTTAAATCCACTTCAATCAGTGTAGACGAAGGGGAGGAGAAAGGTTAAAGATGGATTTTTCAGCCTTGAGACAATTGAGACATGGATTGTGTGTGTGCCATTCAGAGGGTGAATGGGCAAGACTAAACATTTAAGCGCCTTTGAATTGGGTATGGTAGTAGGTGCCACCATCCAATGGACATCCAGCTAACTTGACACAACTGTGGGAAGCATTGGAGTCAAAATGGACCAGCATCCCTCTGGAAGTCTTTCGACACCTTGTAGAGTCCATGCCCCGACGAATTGAGGCTGTTCAGTGGGCAAAATCCATGTCTCAATTGTCTCGAGGCTTAAAAAGCAATCTTTAACCTGTCTCTTCCCCTCATCTACACTGATTTGAAGTGGATTTAACAGGTGACATCAATAAGGGATCAAAGCTTTCACCATTACAGGCAGAAACGGATTGAGATTATGACATCATTTCAACCAGTTTTGCCCAGTATTTCCCCGCTGGGTCTCGGTTCATGACCCGCATTATCCCCAAACAATTCCGGCTCCTGATCGAGTCAGGATAATGCCTGCCTGAGTTGCACAAACGGCATCAACATTTTCATTCAGGCATCTGAAAATAGAGCCAACGTTAGGGGATTTTGTTTCCGATCACCAGAAACCTTGTTTTGAATTTAGCCTAATCTTCTCTGTAATTACAAGAAAGAAGGCCGTGGTTTCCTCTTTGGGGAGAAATCAATGCAAGGCTTTTGTGAACTAAATTGTGTAATACTGTGGGGTAATTTCAGAACAAACCTTTCTTCTGTTTTACATAAAACCGGTCTGCTTTCCCCTTAGCCTTGCAGCTTCACCCTCTCAACCCTCCCAAGAGGGCAGACGGCCCCGGGCGGAGCCAAACAGTGGCAATGACACTCAGAAGGAGGGCCCCAGAGAGGGCAAGGTGGATGCATTGCTGTAGCCTTTCTGTGCTCTTTTTTCTTCCTCTGGTATTTTCTGGGACAGTGAAAGCAGGAAACCCCCAGTACAGCACATTGGAAACATCCCACTGTTCCATATTGTAGCACCTTGTTTTCCTGTTTCTGCATTCCATCTCTGTCCCACGCGATGCTCTACCCATTCTCCTCCTGACTCTCCCCCTCTGTTTCTCAGAGTGAATCGGCTGAACCAGCTGTATTTGTCAAACGTTCCTTGTCATTCTATGCGTCCCAAATGGCACCATATTCACTATAGGCACTGCTTTGGGACCCTGGTCCAAAGTAGTGCGCTATATAGGGAATAGGGTCCCATTTGAGACGTTGTGTGGATCTGCATGGATGGGCAGCGAACACTCCGAGCCTCAAACTACAACCGTTCTCCCTCTCTCCTCTTTAAAATTCTGTCTGACTGTCCTGTGGTCCAGCTGCAGACCTCGAATGACACCTCGAACTCTACGGTTACACAACAGTCAGGTGGACTTCTCTTAGTCGGCACGTTCTGCTTTACTCTGTTGTCACACAGAGGAGAAAGTGAATGTCGAGGAAGTGGAAAGGACTCTGCATTCAACGCAGTCCGGCCTGGAGTCGCCTATTTCAAGACCAGTATTCACTAATCAGGTTCAACAATAGTCTTGCAAGAGTTTAGTTGGTTAGGGTTATGTAAAGGGAGGAGAAAACTGTTTGTTTTGAAAGGGTTTAGCTTTAATCAAACCCCAAATCATATCATTAAGATCATCTCATAAGGTTCACCCCCCCCCCCCCCCCCCAGAAATATTCTCATATACTCAAATCAAATGTTATGCTCAAATCGCCCACGTACTTGCCTCTAGCCTAATTCCACATGGATTTACATGGTATGCTGAAACCAATTCAAGTGAAAAACTGAAGGCTGCGTCTAGCCTAATCTGAGAGGAAAGCGTCTAGGCTATTCTGCCTAGAATGTTATTGGAAACGACACCAGAGGAGAAATGTCTCTATTTCATCTCTAAAATGTCTCTATTTCATCTCTAAAATGTCTCTCGTTCATCTCTAAAATGTTTCTCGTTCATCTCTAAAATGTCTCTCGTTCATCTCTAAGATGTCTCTATTTTATCACTGTATCTACCGTCTGACATTGGGGATGCAGGCTAGATTGAGAGCCAAGCATTAGAAGACTGAGGAGAGTTCCTCCATTTCTTCTCTTTTGGATTCTGCTGTATCATGCCGCTGCATTGGGCTGGGCGTGTGTCCCCCGGTCTGAGCATGCGCCAGCTTTCCTTCTGCAAGGACCAGAGGCTTTGCAGGCGCACCTTCCCTATCCCTCCCTCCCTTTCCCTCTCCGCTCACTCTTTCCCTCTCCCTCCCTTACTCCTTTTGCCTCTCCTCTCGCTCTCTTTCCCTCTTCCAGCAACAGTCTCATTCCCCTTGTCCCCTTCCTCTCTAACAGTCTCCTTCTCTCTCTACCTCCCTGTCAGTATCGATCTATGTCTTCTATTCTTTCACTCCCATTCCCTCCATCTTTTTTTCTCCCCCTCGCCCTTTACCGCCCCTCATCCCCCCCTTAGACACAGTCCCCCCCTGTCTCGTTCTCGTTGTGTCGTCTGCTTTCCTTCTCTCCCCGCTCATTCGTTCTCTCCTCTCCATCGTTGATAAACTGAAGGAACCTTTCAGGTTTCGTGCAAGACAAAGAACAAACAACAATATTATCAGAGAAAAGCTTTGAAAATGTTTTTTTATAGGTGAATTTATGAGGACTGCAGATGATATGATCTCTGCAGACTGCGCTCAAGGCTTTCAAATATCTCACATTGCTAAATCCCACGCTGCATACTTTGTCCTTGCAGTGTTCTATCTGCTGCTCTGATACATTCTCCCTTTAGCTTTAACATGCCTTTCTTACAGCAAGGCAGTGGGGTTAAGGGCTGGGTCGTCTCTGACGCGATCATGTTTAGAGTGGACCCCCCCCCCCCCCCCCCTCCTCCTCTCCCTCAGATTGCCCCTCTCTCTTTCCTTCTCTCTGCTTGCTGTAGCGACTGCTGATGAATGTTAAAGAGGAGCGAGAGAGAGAGAGAGAGCGAGAGAGGCTTCCTTTGGGCGCTGCCTGGCCATTCAGCAGGCTGGCAGCTCTCTCTGAATGCAGCGCTGTTCTAGCTCCGCCCACCACCCCCTTCCCTGTCTGCTGATGTATAGTTGTGTGTGTGTGTTAGAGAGAAGTCCTATTCAGCGAGTAGCTCTCCAGGCTGACAGAGCTCCAAATCATCTCAGCCATTGTATTCCTCCCGCTCTTTAAAACTGCAATATGTAACTTTTTGGGCAACTCGGACCAAATTCACAAATAAATGTGAGTTCTTGATCTGTCATTCTCATTGAAAGCAAGTCTAAGAAGCGGTGGATCTTTTCTTATGTGCCCTATTTCTAGCCTTCCCGTTCTTAAGTTTAGTTTTTGCACACTAGCTTCAAACGGCTGAAAATACAATATTTTAGGTTGTGAAAAAAAAAAATGCAGATTTATTATACAAACGGAGGAAAAAAACACTAAAAACACTTTATGTGACACTAAGCAAGAGCAGTGTGGGTGTTCCTTCTTCTTTCTCATCTTATTCAACTGTTACCAGGCACCTGCAAAGAAAACATAGCTCAGATGTGCGAGTGCCTTTTGAATTTTGTCACATAAACTGAAATTAGGGGAACTTTTAGAATTTTAGCAACCAGGACATGGCGTACCAACTTCTGCATATTGCACCTTTTTAAGTATTACAGAAAGACAATCCACAGAGGAGAAGACATGGGATGAGAGACTGGGGAGTTTTTAGGTGACAGTCTAACATGCTCTGAGATTTGACCACTTTCAGGCTATGTCCTGGACTAATAGAGACATTGGTTAACACGTCTTGTCCCGATGCTTGGGTGTAAAACAATAATCAGGACCAACAAATCAACAGTCACATAAACGGGGTGTAGGCTAGGCTCATCGTGTCAAACATGGAGAACATGTTTATCCAGGCCTAGTGCTTTGCCTTTGATGACATGTTCCTTGACTAAGGGTGTGAACGCTTACAACGTTTTAAACGAAATTGGGATGAATTCCTAAAGGAAAAACTATGTTTATTTTGTTGGGGTTTTCTTCTCCACAAAACTTCAATCACAGTGCAGCCTGGGTAGCTTGCTCTTTCTCTTCGCTAATGATGCGAGACGAGTGCGTTCAGTCTTCGGTCTGTTGTGTGTAGAATATCATAGCCTATTCATTGATGATTGGCCCTGCTTTACACAGTTGTGTGGGTGTTGGCCTGGCGTTGGAGGGTGCTCAGCTAAGTGCGGGACAGAGATTAGGTGTAAACGCCTGTGGGATGTTCAACAAAGAGGATTAACATGAGCATCCATCTGCCCCTCTGACATTTCAGATCCAAAATCATATCACCAATTTGGTCTCCTCTCTCCCTCCGGTTTTTGGGTAGTTGCCTCCTTTCTTTGTATCTCTCCAACTAGCTGAATGGAGGCATTCAGTTGTACAACTGACTAGGTATCCCCCTTTCCCTTAAATGGGACCCTGCTCCCTCCTCTTTAGTAACTGAGTGAGCCTATTTGCAGTTAGCCTACGTCTTTCCCTGCACCTCTTTGTTCGAGCCCGAAGGTAGCCTAATTACAGTAGATTGACAGTGCATAAGGAGGGCTGTGGTTCTGGTACACACCGGGCTGTGATGTGATGCTCTTTGTGACTGCTCTGTCTGTGTCTGTGTCTCTCTCACTCTCACTCTCTCTCACACACACACACACACACAGGTTTGGGGGCTTGCCCTGTACGCCCATCCCCCCCGGCTTCTGTCACTGGGAGAAATTCTATTCTGTCTAAAAAATCACTGTAGTCCAGTCGTTGTTTGTTAAATGCTGTGTGCCAGTTCAGTTTGCCTTCTCCTCCTGACTATGTTTTTCCTACTCTTCACCAATATCATCTTGTACTATTGATCCAGGACATAGGCTAGCTAACAGCTGCCAAGTGCTCCGATCTCACAGATCTCACAGTGGCCAGATCTCAACCTCCTTACTATTGGCCCATGCCTATTCCGAGTGAGGTGAGGTCATCTAGAAAAAAAACTCTAAGATCAAGTTAAGATGTGGTTAGCTTTATTTAGCCAGTACAGGGGTCTGAAGCAGGTCCGATGCAGGTCCGAAGCTGATTGCGTTTTGGTCAGAAAGCCATCCTCTGTGCGGCATCGCTAAATGACGCAGTTCTACAGTCTTGTAAAGGTAGACCAGAAAATGCGCACATGGAAGAAGCCCACGTCGTCAAGTGACCCCCAAGCATGACAGAACACAATCACCCTCTTAATAATAAACACAAAAACACGCCCCTCATAACCCCAACCACACCGCTGGACTTAAAGGAAACAGAAACAGGATACACCTGGCAGGCTGCCATGTGTATTTTGAGAGGAACTTCCCCTTCGAGAAGACAGGAGGAGGCTAGGTCAAGCGACGTTGAGACGTTAGGCCCACGTTGCTTTGGTACGTCCTTTGGTACCACATTAGACATGATGGAACTTTAGACCCTACCTAGCAAAAACCTGAAGAAACAAAAGACACCGAGCCTAGTCCATTCAAATCATGATCACTGAGAAAGGGCGCCAGACAAATGTTTTTGGAATTTCATCTTCCCCTAGCCGCCAGTTTGTTGTTGCATCACTGCCTGCGTTAAGCAAAGCCGACTGCCCTTTCAGCTCCTAAAGTCCTTTGATTACATAACACTTATATAAAGTGAGGGGGAGACAAAGAAAAAGTCCCGATTGTCCCTAATGAGGGGGCGACATAGAAATCGCAGTGTTGCAGCCCGTTGGTGTGACAATGGCAATAGGAGATCTGGGATCAACAAATCTGGGATCAGGCTAGGGCTGCCTGGGATGAGTGGACAAATCCGTTGCGGTTCTTGTATGAAGGGTCTGGGTTGGTGACTAAGACCTTTGGGCCGGAATACACTGCACAATAAAACTGTGGGAGAATTCAACAGTGCGCTGGTATCGGTCTGTCTTTAGCTCTGCAGCCATATCCCTCTCTGTGGGGAACAGCAGAGGCCCAACAATGCCGGGTGTCGATTTGGAATAGTTGTCAATGACTTCCCGTTCACCTTCACCCTTTACATTGTAGCCTATTACGGAGATCCCGCCAACTTTGGTTGGTTCTCTCAGACCTCTGCTCCTCTGACACACTTTTGAAGTAAGCCGACAACAACCGGAAGGTTTAGAATCCTCTCGGTTCAGTCCGTGTTCCGTGCAGTCTGAAAAATGAGGAGGCCCCCCCACCCATCTAATTTTTCAAGACATTATTGAAAACAGCAATGATCTGTCTCCACCTGCCAAAGTAGCTTGTGTGAATGACATGAAAACGAAGGTCTCCAAACTGAATGGAGCGTTAACTCGTTGTCTTTTTTCTTCTTCCCTCTGTCTCCTCTCTCTCCTCCCAGCCTGAACTCGCTTCGCCATGGATCAGCATCAGGACTTCAACTCGAGCATGGACGGCCACGCCGCCCTGCAATTCAACTCTGGGGAGACCACGGCCTCGGCTGCCCTGGCCAACATGACCCTGAAGGAACCCCTGGACCAGCGAGAGGTTAAGAAGGCTAACGGGATGCCAGACGCACACATGGGACCTGGGGACATGAAAGGTCAGTGATGGACTAGGTCACTAGGACTGTAGATTTTGACAGCGGGGGGGTTATGGAAAAGAGAGAGCATCAGATACACATTCTTGGAAAATAAGTTTCTTAGAATCTGGTCAATCTGTCTTAGCATTTCTTGTAGACCTTAATAGTAAAAAGCAGACTGTGGCGATCTGTTTCATCCAGACAGATAGAGGTAAAGGATGTTATTGTTGGCTGTTCTCTGCAGTACCCTTCCTGAAATTGCATGGTTAAATAACCCTACAAATATGTGTGTGTGTGTGTGTGTGTGTGTGTGTGTGTGTGTGTGTGTGTTAACAGTAATCCAGGCATTTGGGTCAGTCTCTCCTCAGACAGACATTCTATCCTGTATTATACAGACCCGACACTCTCTCCCAGAAAACAGGATTCAGATGGTGAAACAAATAATCCTGACAGGCCACAAAGAGCAGGGAGAGGGAAGCATATGTTGATAATATAAACACGTTTTGGTTTTTACTGTCATCGACAGAGGATCTTAAAGGGATACTTCGAGGTTCTGGCAATTAGTCGCTTTTCTACGTACCCAGTCAGATGAACTTGTGGATACCATTTGTATGTCTCTGCGTGCAGTATGATGGAAGTTAGAGGTAGTTTCAACCAGCCAATGCTAACTGTCGTTAGCGCAATGACTGGAAGTCTACAGGTACAGTAGCATACGCCCGAATTTCAGAGTGTCCCTCTAACGTACGGAGTTTTGCCCAGTTCTATTGGATGACATGCACCAGCTGTCCCAGCGTTTTAGGTTTTGGTTACTGTACTGTAGGCCGACAGTATGTCAGCGACCACATGAGGCTTAAATATTACAATGATGGAGTCTATCTATTCCTAGAAAAGAAAATAATGCATATTCCATCAAGGATGTTGCTTGAAGTTCTCCATTCGGGTATTTTTAGCCTCCGTATTTCGCTTCACGGAGAATACTTCCTCTTTAGGGCGCAGAAGGGCATTTCTACCGCTCGTATTATACAGCTTACACTACACCACTGAAGAACAAAAGGAACAACTTCGAAAGCAAGGCGTCTTGTGTTTTGAGTTGGAAATGTAGGGCAAACTGTTCTTAAAAAAAAAAATATTCCACTGTACATCTTAACTGCCTCACTGTATCCTCAATATGTTCACCTACCTCAAAAATATAGGCTAGCCCGCTCTTTTGTTCCAACTAACCTGATGTGATGCCCGCTCTCTCTCTCTCTCTCTCTCTCTCACTAACTAATAATCTTGCCTCTGTCTCACGTAGAAGATTTGCTGGAGCTGTCACCTGAACTGAAATCGCAGCCTCGAGCACCTGTGTCAGAGGTGTCTGTGTCTAAGAGCGACCTCTCGGGTATGCCGCTCCTCACATCCAAACCCCTTTTTTTTCTATTAGGGGCTGTGTGAGCTGCAGGGTTGGGCTCAATTCCATTTTGTTTAGTGTCCATTCACAATGTGTTTCAGGAATTGACTCATGAATCAGAAATACTTCATAAACGAATCATAAATTGATCATGAAGAGATTATTGTGAAATGGAATTGAGTACACTGCTGGTTGTGATTGTGCCTCTTGTTTGTGGCTTCAAAAGCAATTTGCTCATTTGGTTCCATTTGGCCTCTGCCTCTTCGCGAATCATCATCCAGCTTCTTGTCACAACCTCAACAATGCATTTGATCTAGCATCTTGCTTCTTCACAGCTGCCTGCTTCACTTTTCACAGATAACCCCGTAACACCTGGATTCTGAGTGCCTTTGTATCCCCCAAAATAATGTGCTGCTGACCTCTCTTTTCCTCTCTTCTCCCCTCTCTTTTCCTCTCTTCTCCCCTCTCTTTTCCTCTCTTCTCCTCCTCTCTTTTCCTGTTTCTTCCTCCAGTTTTCCTCCAGTTTTCAGTTTACGTAATCTGCGCCCAGTGCTTCTTTTTAATTATTTGCAGCGACCAATGCTTCTTTTGAATTAGTTTCCTCTCTGTCTGTAGGAATGAGAGAGAGTTCAGTTCTTCAGAGGGCGTCTGCCTTTCCTTCCTAATGCATTTTTAATGAAATCTCCTGTCGGGATATGAGGATGATTCCGCTGTTCCCCTGTTGCTGGCCTCGCAACAATCCATGATATTTCCTGCTTCTCTTCATAAATTGCATTATTTTGTATTTATTATTAATTATTAATATTATGCCATGCTTCTGAGTTCTGTTCTGAGTTCTGTGTGGGTGAACTATCTTGTTGTTTGTAGCTTTTCAGAGCACTTTTCATTCAGGTCACACTGATCGAAAAAGCCAACCCCACCCAGATCGTAGCATCGTGCATCAGGCCTGGAGTTGTGGCTCTCGTATTCACGATTGGGATGTCAGCATCCCGACTGTTAGCATGAAGTGTTAGGCTCTCGTCAGGACAAAGCCGGTGAACGTAAGCTTCCTGTATTTATAGACAATTGTCCCGTCGGCAGGTCAGTCAGTTCAGAACCGTTGTGGTTTTGAATCCTGAGAACGGCATTGCGTAAGTGGCACTCTGCAGTAACATGCTCTCTCAACAGTCACGGCCAACATGCCAACCTCAGAATAAGTGAAAGGGGGGGGGGGGGGTTCGGAGCTAATGGGTCAATATAGTCCCCACTTAACCGGTGCTGTGGCTTTGGTCAGCACGGTGGTGCCATGGTAACAGAAGGCTGAACCTCACGGTCCATATAGAGCCATAGCTAGTCACCCCCAGAGCATTTTAAACCTGGCTCGTAGGGTTGATGTCATGGACTTCATTCATCCTCGCACTCGGTTCATTTACCACAGGAAGTGATGGTCACGGGGCTCATAATGCTTCGTATAATCACGTCCTCGGCGTTATAACCCCTTTAGCTATTAGCACACTCAGTGACTCCAGGTCTCTCAACTGTCAGTGGGCCTTTATTCAACAGTGATTTATGGTATTGCCAGAAGGACAAAAGGCATGTTGGCGGTGGTGTTGTTATCTCAACAACAGCCCACAGCTAAAGATACCACAGTGCCAGCTTTGGCTCTAACCCCTGTCCACGAAAACATGAAAGATTTGAGCAATGTCCATGAATGGAACTATGTGCGTAGTGTAATTAGTTCCAAACCTTCCTTGAAACACTGGCATGAGCAATATACCGCAGGACACAACAAGAGAACACAAGGCTCGATCTCTCGATTCAGGCCTACATTGTAGGAACTCGTGTTCATTTCCCCTGTGCGTATTGTCGATATACTACCAGCAATAGTCCATAAGTTGCACTTGTCAATACAGGATAGCCAACCGTAATACAAGGGCCATGGCCATGATGCATGTGTCTGGTGCTTTAGTCCTTAACTGGGGTTCAGTGTCTATGACTGCCCTATTAGCTGTAGGCAAAAATCATTTATAGCCGACTTAGATGACGCTGAGCTCGCAGACGGAGAACTGTTAATGGTTGACATGGAGAAATCATCAAGCTGTCCTGAAATCGAAAATTGCTGATAAGCGTTCCTTATTAACACCTATGCTACCCCCCCCAACCCCAGAAAATGTTAGGTACAATGCCTTTGTGAAGTAATTAATACCACTTGATTTATTCCACATTGTGTTATGTAACAGCCTGAATTCATCCCTCTACACACAATAGCTCATAATGACAGTGAATTTCTTTTGTTGGATTTTTTGAGAACTGATTGAGAATGAAATACAAAAATATCTTATTTACATAAGTATAAGTCAGTCTCTAATAGCTTTCCACACCAGGATTGTGCAATATTTGCCTATTATTATTAAAAAAATTCTTCAAGCTCTGTCAAAGTGGTTGTTGATCATTGCTAGACAATGTCAAAACTGTAACTCTGCCACTCAGGAACATTCATTGTCTTCTTGGTAAGCAACTCCAGTGTAGATTTGGCATTGTGTTTTATGTTATTGTCCTGCTGAAATGTGAATTCATCTCCCAGTGTCTGGTGGAAAGCAGACTGAACCAGGTTTTCCTCTAGAATTTTGCCTGTGATCCATTCTGTTTATTTTTATCCTGAAAAACTCCCCAGTCCTTAAAGATTACAAGCATACCCATAACATGATGCAGCCACCACTATGCTTAAAATATTGAAAGTTGTACTCAGTAGTATGTTTGGGGCAAATCCAATAAAACACAATACTTTGTATTCAGGTAAAAAAAAAAAAATGCATTTGCCACATTTTATGCAGTATTAGGTCTACTTTAGTACCTTGTTGCAAACAGGATGAATGCTTTTGTAATATTTTTATTTTTTACAGACTTCCTTCTTTTCACTCTGTCAATTAGGTTAGTATTGTGGAGTAACTACAATGTTGTTGATCCATCCTCAGTTTTATCCTGTCACAGCCGTTAAACTCTGTAACTGTTTTAAAGTCACCATTGCATGGTGAAATCCCTGAGCGGTTTCCTTCCTCTTCGGCAACTGATTTAAGAAGGACGGTTGTATCTTTGTAGTGACTGATATTGATACACCATCCAAAGTGTAATGAATAACCTCACCATGCTCAAAGGGATATTCAGTGTCTGCTTTAAAAAAAAAAAAAGTTTTACATTTACCCATCTACCAATAGGTGCCCTTCTTTGCGAGGCATTGGAAAACCTGGTCTTTGTGGTTGAATATGTGTTTGAAATTCACTGCTCGACCAAAGGACCTTTACCTTACCTTGTGTGGGGTACAGAGATGAGCTTGTCATTCAAAAATCATGTTAGCTATTATTGCACACGGGGAGTTCATGCAATGTATTAAGTGACTTGTCATGCACATTTTTACTCCAGAACTTATTTAGGCTTGCTCCTGAACTTATTTAGGCTTGCTCCAGAACTTATTTAGGCTTGCTCCAGAACTTATTTAGGCTTGCTCCAGAACTTATTTAGGCTTGCTCCAGAACTTATTTAGGCTTGCTCCAGAACTTATTTAGGCTTGCTCCAGAACTTATTTAGGCTTGCTCCAGAACTTATTTAGGCTTGCTCCTGAACTTATTTAGGCTTGCTCCAGAACTTATTTAGGCTTGCTCCAGAACTTATTTAGGCTTGCTCCAGAACTTATTTAGGCTTGCTCCAGAACTTATTTAGGCTTGCTCCAGAACTTATTTAGGCTTGCTCCAGAACTTATTTAGGCTTGCTCCAGAACTTATTTAGGCTTGCTCCAGAACTTATTTAGGCTTGCTCCAGAACTTATTTAGGCTTGCTCCAGAACTTATTTAGGCTTGCTCCAGAACTTATTTAGGCTTGCCATAACAAAGTGGTTAAATACTTATTGACTTTTCAGCTTTGAATTTGATTGAATTTATAAACATTTTGAAAAAACATAATTCCACTTTGAGATTATGGGCTATTGTGTGTAGGCCAGTGACAAAACAATCTCAAATGAATCCATTTAAAAATTGAGGCTGTAAACGCGGGAAGAGTCAAGGGATGTGAATACTTTCTGAACACAATGTAGATCAACAGATAGACAGAGTGGGCAGTCGTGCCCCTTCATTGCCCACACTTGCGCACGACCGAGAGCAAGTTAGTGGTTTTAGCGAGCTTTAGACTAGAGGATTTATTTCAGCAGGCGGCGTGTGTGTGTGTGTGTGCTTGGTTAAGTTTGATCATAATTGTGTGAGTGCTCGCTGAATGTTGGGAGATCAGCTTACCGGTGTACCTGTAGAAAGTCTAATGAAGTCCTCCTTTTCTCCTCTTCCTCTCCCATCGAACCCTGGACCATGTGCAGCTACCGGAGGGACGACCGCTACAGGTCAAGGTATGACTACAATACCCATCTGACATCTCTCTTCCTCAGACTACACGTAGCCATGAGGAAGTAGAGTTTCTGAGACCAACTACCGTCCATGCATATCCATATCGAATCATCCTCAATGTCTCTATTTTCAACTATTCATCCCAGTTGCTCATATATACCTAGTGGAACCAAGGTTGGGTTTACCATTGAGTGTAATGGACAAACTTCTGCATTGATTTGAACCACAACTCATCTCAATCCCCATTATAGTAGTACCACGGCGTGTGCATTATAGAACAGAGGACACTGTCTGATTGTAATCTGTTTCACTATATAGATTCACAATTGTATATTGATCCCTTGAAATGTATTTATCTTAAGTGGGTAAATGGAGTTTGATTTCAAGAGCAAAGTTGATCCTTTTCAAGGATGTCAGAATTGATCTTACGCTGAATTGTTACCACACCATAACTCTAGTTATAACCATGTTTTGTTTACATGTCATTTGTTTAACGTTACAAACATTGGAGTTAAAACGAGCTTATTTTGGGTTCTGATGGGATATGACTGTCAAACTAGATCTCAAAGGCATCATTCATTTCTAAGTTATATTCTTCAGGAATCAATGGGTACATATCATTAATTTCGAAGTCCAGAAATGGACGTAGCAACTGCAGATTTCCCCTTTTTAAAAGGAAGAGAACCATGATGTACTCGTAAGTGAGGCTAGCAGCCAGAAAACCCACTGCAAAGCCCATTTGCAAATTGGACAGTGCGGCATTGATTCATCGCCATTGCAATTTCATTTATCACGTGGCTTTTCACAACAATCCACGAGAGAGAGAAATACAGCGCTGTTGCGTCATTGTGAGTACGGTGTTGAATGAGACCGTTTTCGGTATGGACGTGATACGGCTTGGCTTTGATTTCTGCTGTGAATTTGGTTGATGGCAGAAGTTGATGGTTTAGTGTTTGCGCTGTAAGGTGCTTTTTATGAACCCATATTTGCGTACATAGTTCATGGCTCTCATTGCATATAGTCTACCCATCTTTTCTGCTATAAACATGGAAGCAAAATGTTTGCAACTGCAAACTGAGCTTCTTATAAAAATACAAAAAACCTACAGCTCTCAACGTTTTAGGTACAAAAACGATCCAGATAATTGTAGTTTATGCATTTTGATGTTTCATTGTTGTTCCTGTTGATGCCAGCAAAAAAAAGGTTCCTTTGCCCTTTGTTTTGTGTATCTTCTCCTTCAGTGGTTCTTTTCTTTCCTTTCGATTCTTTCTTTTCCTTTATTTCTGTTCCTTTTGTTGGGTGTTGAATGTATGTCTCTGAGGAGGAGGTAAGTGTCTCTAACACCACAGTCCTGCTGTGGATCTATCCCTCTGTCCCTTATCGTTCTGCTTCCCGGTTCCCACCACACCAGAGGAGCTCACCGCTTCGCTCAGCCCCACGCCAGGAGGCCTCAGTCCTGCCACAGAGAGCGGCCGCAGCAGCAGGTCCGGCTTTGCCGACGGTGGGAGCGAAGATGGGGAGAGAGCTGGGTCGGTGAGCCCCCGGGCGTCTCCTTCAGCCCCTGAAGCCCCAATCGAAAGGGACACTCCAAGGCTCTTCTCCCCAGACTCGCTGGGGTCTGAGCTGAAGAGGAGCCCGTCTGACAAGGTCTCTGATGTCTCTGTGGGCCACAGCTTGAGCGGCTCTGGGTCTGAGGACGAGGATAAGAAGGACGTATGTGAGAGCAAGGAGGCTCCTACCTCGGCCTATGAAGACATGATCAGTCCTGAGAAGCCTCAGAGCCCTCTTTTCACAGAAAAGGAGGGGACGAAAGAGCAGGAGGATGAAGAAAAAGAGGAGGATAGCGACGAGGAAGAGGATGAAGAAGAGGAAGAGAGAACCGAGGTGTCAACAATCCGCAGGAGGCCACGGCGTGAAGCCAGCTCAGAAGAGGAAGAGCAGCAGAAAGATGAAGGTCGCGCCCCTGTCATTCCTGTTGCCATGACCCCGGAGGAAGCCAAGCAGCGCGTCCTATCCTTTGACTACACAGAGCCTGAGGGACACCCCCCTGGTCAGGGCATCCCTTCAGGGTGGCAGAACGGAGCAGACAAGAGCCCCCCAGGGAGCAAGAGTCCTGACTCCAACAGGGCCGACCCTGGATCTCCCTTCTCCCCTAGCACCGCAGCCGACCAGACCCAGGACGAGTCTCCTCTCATCGATCACCAGCCAGAAGCCCTCGACGAGGTGGAGCAGGTGACTGAGGATGAGGTGCAGGAGGAAGAAGAGGTGCAGGAGAAGGTAGCTAGTCCCCTGCCCATGATTGCTGTGCCCCAGATGGAGGTTGAGCCCGTCCAGATGGATGACGAGCCTGTGAAGACCTCAAAGGACACTCAAGGCCAATACCTGGAGTCTGCAGACGAGGCCGGCATCGCAGCGGTGACAACAGCTCAGTCGGTGACCAAAGCCAAACCTGCAGAAGCCAAACCTGCAGAAACTAAGCCTAAGGCTGGCAAGCCTGCTAGTGGCCTCAAAGGAGATGCCAAAGGAGGTGCTCCCACAGCAGCCAAAGGCCCGGTCAGGAAAGATAAGAAAGTGACCGCTACTGCTGTTGCCCCTCCCACCGCCGGTAAAGCTCAGAAAGCACCCCCAAAAGATGCCGCCCCACCGGGCAGAAAAGCAAATGTTCCAGGTGCCCAGCTCAAAGGTCTGTTTTCCGTTCTAGTTTATCAATCCCACCTCTCCACCACCTCCTTTCTTTTCTCTCACAGATACTTTTTTTCTTACTTGAGCAACACAATAAAGCAGCACCCTTTCTGAAAAACACGCACAAAACGCAAAACATGAACGTGTTCGGTTGATGAAACGGACTGCTTGTAGCCACCACCACCGGTTTCTTTCTTGTGTCTCTTCTTTGTTCACTTCGTTCTCTTTCGAGCTTTATCTTCTCTGTGTTTGTGGTCTGTGTTCTGTCTGTGTTTCCAGCCCCTGTTTATGTCACTAACCCTCCTGTGCCCAAATTATTTTTGCTGGCAATGTTTTCCACTGGTCAGCCCCTTTTGCATGTCACTTGCATGTTTGTTGGGTGTGCAACATCACATCATCGTGACTGTGTATTTATGGGTCACCTTCCCTTCCACCTCCCGTCTTCTGAAACACACACACACACACACATATATACACACACACACATATACACACACACACATATACACACACACACACACACATATATACACACACACACACATATATATACACACACACATATATACACACACACACACACACACACACACACACACACACACACACACACACACACACACACACACACATACACACACACACACACATATATACACACACACACACACATATACACACACACACACACCACACTCTGACTACTGTTTCCTATCTTTCTATCATATTACCAGAAAAGTGTAAGTCAGCACAGTTTGTCAGTGTACATGGATGCTTACATTAAACCGACCTCCCCCATCAGTAGTGGTATTTGTTACACACTACCACTACTAATCAATAGATGGTTCACTGGTTCTCTTTATGCTAATCAGGTTGCCTAAATTGCCAATTCCCATTTATCAATAATCATGTGCTGATCATATGATAACAAAATGATTCCCGTTTCAAATGGTGCATTTTCTGTAAAAGCTTTTTTAAAAAATGTATTACTGGACTCCCAAGAGTCTAAATAATGAATCAGTTGAATGGGAACCACCCACTCTATCAATACAGCCCTGTCACTCACTCAGGGTCCTAGTTGGACTAATGGGGTCGTCTATTGATAGGAGAGAAACATTATTGCCTGCCTAACTAACCATTTGCAAGCACCACAGTAACCACGGAGACCCAATTTCGTGCTTATCCAATAACACACAGGCTTGACGGTTTCTAAGCTGTTGTCTGTACCACATTCATTGGCCCTAAAACTAATTTAGTTCCCCCCCTCAAATGATTAGCTTAGTCCCAGACAGTGTATTATGTTCTCTGGGATTCTCTGAGTGGACTGATTAGTGGGATAGAAATCAGGCCAAGAGGCTTGAAGTCATTTTTGAGAGTCTAGTTTTTAATACAGACGACTTAATGTGCTAAAACCTCCCCATGCAGTGTAATGTCAATACACAGATTAATTGCGAATCTGGGGCAAGTTTCAAATTAAAGTTCAATAAGAGTTTATGACAAATTTACTTTCTGGCAATTCATTTCATGCTGTTGACAATTACTATGAAATCCAAAAGCAACTTTAAAGCATCCGTATACAGCAACTAGAGTAGTTAACAACACGCATTGTCTGTTAGCATTTTCATGTCTGGCATGAATAGGCAATTTAGCATCAGAGAGTTAGCCTAGCACAGCGAGGTATCAAAGTTGCTGATGAGACAGGACTATGATATTAGCACTGACTCAGTCCCGTTCTTTGACCCTCTCTTGCAGCCAAGGCCGGTGCAGGGGCTGGGAAAGAAGCAGCTGAGAAAAAGGTAGGTGATAACTGATGTGTGGACCAGAGGTCTGACCTCTGGAGTGACCTTGCGATACAGCAGGCATCAATATATCTCAGTGCTTTACTTTACAGCTGCAAAGGACGTTCCAAACATGTCGGCTCAAATTTTACATAAACTTTTGCATCAACCATCTGTCTTCAACTGAATGCCCTAAAAAACGGTTTTGCTCTGCAATTGCAGTACAGCACATCTGCATGTAAAGCCATTCACCAATCACAAACAGTATTTTACATTTGATTGATTTTAAGATTTTTACTGTTTACATTTTTTTGAAATTGCTTAAATTGGTTTTAATTGTTTAAGTCTATATCGCTTATAGCTTTTTGTTAAGTTCCACCATCGTAATGCATTTCTTTAAATGTTTGTTTTCACTTTTGTCTTTTCCTTTGTGTTTCATAACACTTTTTTACCACCTTTGGTCACAAGACACCCAACGCCACCACACCTGCCAAAGCATCCACCCCCAAACGACCCTCCTCAGTCCAAACCACCCCCAGCAAAAAGCCTTGGTCCTCTTCCTCTGCCCCAGCCTGCAACACTAGCAGGCCCAGCTCAATATTTAAACCCAGTCCAGGCAGTGCAGGATCCAGAGAACCCAGGCCAAGGGTAAGTGACACATGGACAGGCCTCAACTTTGATCACTATCCCAGACCCAGGCCAACTTATCCATAGGCTCATAATGGTCAATGGCATTATGACTCGAATACTTCAAAGTTCCATGGTGTTTGAGGATCTTATGCAATGCCTCTCCTAAACCCGAAACACTCAGTCAGTTCTTTCCCAAATGAGTCAGGAGTCTTTTGGTTCAACACAGGTTCATCGCTTGTTGTGTAGTTTCTAGTTTTTCCCCATTCTAGAAGTAACCGTGCTGTTTGGTTTCCAGACTGGAGATGGGAAGAGCACCAGGACACCAGGTGCTAAACCCCAGGGTGCTGGGACCAGGATGCAGACCAAGACCACTGCTGGAGGTCAGTCAGTACTCAGGGCATGTTCAACAGATGGTCAACTCTCAATGTGTTCCTTTATCTGAACTCGTACAGGAGCACCTACAACGCGAACAGATGCAATCACCATTAATCCATTGAGAGTTCCCCAATTCAAGAGAGGTTAACAAATGGAGTGTGAACAGAGATGAGAGAGCATGATAAGGATATGGTCAGACTCCATATCCCCATTGAAAAAGGTTCACCTACATTTGCCATCTCCAGCACGTGGTAGCTTGACTACATTTACATCCCCAGCACGTTAGATGGTGTTGATGTGATGGAGAGGAAAATGTCCCTAGAAGAGCAAAACACCTAGTTCAAATAATTGAACTTTTGCAGGTCTTGTTCCTGAAAACTTATACAATATATTATTGTTTCTCCTAACCTTGTAGTGGATTCCCCCAAGACACCCCAGAATCGTAGTGGCTACAGCAGCCCCAGCACACCCAAGTCCCCCGCCAGCCGGGAGGTGAAGAAGGTGGCGGTGGTGCGGACCCCTCCTAAATCCCCTGGGTCCATGAGGGGGCGCAGTCCGGTGCCCCTGGCCGCCCCCATGCCCGACCTGAAGAACATCCGGTCAAAGATTGGCTCCACGGAGAACATCAAGCACTCGCCTGGTGGAGGACGGGTAAGGGCTTGAAACCATTTTCTTTCGTTTTTATGATATGTAGGGTTGAAGAATTCCAGAAACCTTCCCAAAGTGTGCAGGTTTTTCAGAAACCCAGGTAAGAGGGGAGGGAATCTGCCAACAGAAAATCCTCCAACCAGGATTTCTGAAAAACCCAGGAACTTCTGAAAAGTGGCCTGAAATGTACAACCCTAGTGCTGTTTTTCTTAGCTATCTTTCCCCCAAGCTTAAGTTGTTTATCACAGGCCGGAATCCACGTACTACTCCTTAACTCCAGTAATTGGCCTTTCAAAGCTTTTGTTCGAGTTGTGATCACAAATGGCTTTACGGTATATGTTGAATATGTCCAGAACAATAAAAAAAATGGTTTGTTCTGTATTAGTTCCTTGGATGTTGTAAGGACAACGCTTTCTCCCTCCTGACTCTTTCAGGTGCAAATAGTTGAGAAGAAGATGGATTTAAGTAACGTTCAGTCAAAGTGTGACTCCAAAGCCAATCTCAAGTATACCCCAGGAGGTGGCAATGTGAGTAACGCAGACGGCATGGCGGTCAAGAGACTGCAGACAGAGACATTACCCATTTCAGGACTCCTACAGTACACAAACCACAAACTTCCATAAAGACTGGTCACTTGATCATTGATCTGTAACTATTTTGAGATCAGTGCATGTCAGATATCCCTGACCTGTAAAATAAGGACATTGCCTCACGCCTGTAACTTCTGAGTGTGAGAAATCTAGCTATTGAATTGGTACCTGCAGTGCAGACACCAACCATGAACTCTGAGGCTGTCTTGTAGATAATCTGGTCTAAGTAAATTTTAAAATAGTAGTCAGCAGCATGGTCCACATCGCAGCCTTGCAGCTGCTGCAGCAACCTGCCAGAATGATAATGTTATTTTCGCCTCTCCTCTACCTCTTCCAGATGCAAATTTGACATAAGAAGATCGAAGTCTCTAGTGTTCAGTCTAGATGTGGCTCCAAAGATAATCTCAAGCATGTCCCCGGAGGTGGTAACGTGAGTAACTTGGGGATGAACTCATGGCTTGGTCTTGAGTCTTCCTGCAATTAGGACCAGATCATGGCTTTGGCCAGGACATAAAGGCTATTCCTCCTCCACTCTCTGCTCCTCCTATACTTAAAGGAAATGAGGACTTCAGTAGTTTATAGCTAGATAAGTAACTATCATTCTGTAAACTAAGTTTGAGGAGTTTACAGGCTGATAGGTTAAGTTTGCGTTCTTCATTTTTGTTCAATTTACTCTCCAAAATAGAAGAGTAGCAGACTAGAGTAGCATCTGAGGCTAAATCTTACTTGCTTCAACTTTCTGTAGAGGGCAACAACAAAAAACACCCAGAAGGCCAAGATAAAGACCTAATCAATCTCTTTAAAAAAACGTTGATTTCATTAAACTGCAATGGGACACTGTTTTAAGGTTAGGACGTGGCAGGGACAGGTGCGTCGTACCTCGGCCCCTTTGAGTCCCTGAAAACGGATGCATGAGTAAGGCATTACAGGGGGCAGGGCATCCTTGCCTGGAGATGCCGTTGCCAAGTTTGTGTTTTTGGTCTGTCTGCCCTAGATCTGTCTCCTCAAATGTGTCTCCAATAACCCGTTTGATGCACCCCAATGGCTCTTGTAGTCTCAAACTCTCAAAATCCAATATATGGTTCAGCGTCTTGAGCTGAAAACCTCGACATCAGTGCTGTTGTTACCTTGCATGACATGGATGACTTGAATGCAGTAGTGATGTGACAAAGTAGAATGTTATTGTCGTCGGTGTGTCCGTCCATTGACTTATAATGGTGGCATGGTTCTCCAGGTTGGTGTATGACCGTGAGCATGCAGTCTCAGCGGGCAAAATTTGGGACGGTAAATCCAAATTACGTCATTCTCTGGTTCTAAAAATGTCTGATTACAGCCAGTTAAAATCATCTCGTTCATGACAATATCAAGATGTCTGGGAAAGAGGTCATATTTTGGTTATCTGGTCAGATAATCCGTTAAATGCATCTTTTAGCTAAAAAAAGATGTCTACACACAATATTATAATCAGAATACAACCTGACCATGATGTCACAAAAGACAGAATGACGTTGACCATTACAACCAGTTTTGCCCGTTGGGCTCAACCTGAATCCTGTCAATTGTGATATTAACCTCCAACTCATTGTCCCCTCCGCCACCACCCATCAACATCTGTCAATCAATACTGTCTGTACTATATAATCTACAAATCAAGACAGCATGGCATTAGGAAAACCACTGTATAACTATGATGTATTTGTTTATATAGACCATAACTAGTGAGCTCTGTAACACATTGCTGGTGCTGTCTAAGTAGATATGTAAGATTCAACTCTT
Source organism: Oncorhynchus kisutch (assembly GCF_002021735.2). NCBI lineage: Eukaryota > Metazoa > Chordata > Actinopteri > Salmoniformes > Salmonidae > Oncorhynchus > Oncorhynchus kisutch. Next base: position 49,296,625 of record NC_034183.2, on the reverse strand, counting down.
ACAACAGAAATGATGAGGCCAGTTTGTTTATAGTGGTACCGGTAAGTGGCTAGTGATTGGGCTGCACTGGGTTGGATGTGGCTGCAGCGTTGCAGTCCTGCTGTCGTTGTGTCTGCTTGGAGAAACAGGGCTGGGCTTCTGTTCAGTGTAGATAATAATGTGATGAAAGCCTGGCTCTCTATGCAGCAATGGCACCACCATGTGTCTGTACTGTGTAAGTACATGTTCAAACTGCATACCAGAAAATAGCTGCATGTTTGGATGTGTATATGTTTGGGTATGCAGACAAGTGGGGTATGGTTGAAAAAAAAAACTGAAATATTAATTAAAAAATATAGGCATATTGTTTATTTTATTCAAGAGTTTCTCTTTGGGGATTTGATTTTGTCTAGATTGTTGTGTAGACTTGTTTTAAATAATGGATGGGGTGATTTTATGAGAGCTCTGGTCATTTTAATTTCATATTCATGTATATTTCTTGTATTATTTAGCCATTTACTTCTATAAACATTGGCTCAAATTATAACATTGTTGTTTTCATGAATGCCATTCATTTTGTGATTACCTTCATCCTCCTGATAATCAGGTATCCTGCCTCATTTCTCAGGAAGAAATAAGTGGGGGAATGTGTAGTAGAGAATATTCCTGTGAAAAATCGAATGGAAAAAAAAAAAGGTGAAGGCCTGGTAATCCAATCACCTAATCAAATATTTATCCTTACTTACAAGACGTGGGTTAAACTGGGTTAGAAAACAGCATTGTAATCGTCATAGTTTCTAGGGATGTAACGAAACATCTCTGCAATGTACACAAGAGGGCCTTTGCATCCAAATTTGAGACCAAGTTGTCTCATTTAGATTCAAATTTCATCAATATGGTGGGATTTTTGATAAAGCTGACTGAATTCCCTGAAATATTCTAGCTATCTTTTCATTTTTAAGGAATTTCTCATGTGTGGGTGCAATCGAATAACCCCTCTTTCCCTTTTCCAACCAACATCTATTAAGGACAATGCTAGAAGCAAGTCTATTCAGGAAGCCATTCATGGCAGTGTCCTTGTCCTTGCATGTGACTGATGCTGACTCATTCTATTCTGTCTCCTCGCATCGCCCAACAATGACCACTCCTCTGGTCTAATTCTATCAGTGGTCTGATGATCTCCTTTGTTGTTTCTCCCCATTGCCATATCTAGGTTCAAATTACTCACAAAAAGATTGACCTAAGCAACGTACAGTCAAAGTGTGGATCGAAGGCCAACATTCACCACAAACCAGGTAACTTACGTACAAAATACAACCTTTAGTGACTGAAATGAAAAAACATGCAACAGATGGTCTATACTCAGCCATATCGACAAATATATAAAATAATTGTTTTATGTGCTCCCTGACGAATGTGAAATACAGGAAAATGTGTTGAAAAAACCCTTTGTCAATCTTTACCACTGCAATGGTCTTCATTAGGTGGAGGCAATGTGGAGATCAAATCTGAGAAGTTGGACTTCAAGGTTCAGTCTAAGATTGGATCAATGGACAACGTTGGTCATGTGGCTGGAGGTGGCGGGAGGAAGGTAAACAAACAGACTCACTATCTCTAATGTCCGAATTGACACACACTTATTTCAAAACAATACTTTCCTGTTTCAATCTTTAAAAAAACAACTGTACAAACCTATAACAATCAATTACTAATTTCTATTCTGAAATACTGAATTATTCTGCCGAATTCTGGAGTCCGCACTCTCTCTGTCTTCAAATCTCGGAAATCTAAACTAAATGATCAAACTCCTCTCGCTTGGCAAACTCTTCCTTAGCAAACTGAGCATGCTGTGAGACTTGCTTGTAAACATTTCTAAAATGTGATGCAAAAGAGTGATTAACACAGGGTCACATTGATTACTAAGTAGGCCTGTCTCTCTGCATTGCCAATAGGCATACTCCTAAGTTTGTCATTTACTTGTCATGTACTTACAAAAAGTTTATTTACATTTTTTTTTTTAAATCAATATTTAATATAAAGCATAACAATAGATCATAAATATATTTGATTGCAAATAGACTTCCCTCAAGGTAACTGATCCCTGTTAAAAAAAAAAAAACTCAACCTCACATAGTACATGAAGGCCAATTTTAAAGTCAATACAGTAAAAAGCTGAGGTAGTATTTTCCCTAATCTTGGTACCCAGAACCAAATGAGATGCTCAATATTTTAATTGTTAAGCCTATGACAAGAGATGATATTTTCCCAACTCTGGTGACCCATTCTCCTGCTCTCCTTCCTCTTCTCTTTGCCCAGCATGTTTGGGTGGCAGCAGCTCTTCTCATTTAGCCTGTGAACCAGTCTCTTTAGCTAATACACTCCATGTTATGTGCCAAAAGAGTGGCCTGTCTGCCATATTCAAATATGATCATTCTATCATTAATGAGCTCGAGGAAAACGGAGGATTTGATCCTGATTCGTTCACCCTTAGAGCTATCCTCCAATCACAACTATTGTGCAAATATTTGAACTTTTTTTTTCTCCACAGAACACGTGAGTAGGGTCTATCTGCAGACCGGGTACATGCCACGCCCACTACATGCTACGCCCACTACATGCTGCGCCCACAACGCCCCACTTACTACATGCCACGCCCACTGCCATTCAGGCGGTTGCTAGCTAGCTAGGAGACCGGCAGTTGAGAGGAACGCGCTTGTTAGAAATGGAAAAGCGTCCTGGTAGCTATTGATGAAGAAAAACATCAAGACAAAGTAGCTGCTTTACAAGTGGGATGCACTGTTGAGCACTACATCCCGAGGGGTTCGTGCTGATTGTACGGAGATTATGACAGCCGGTTAAATGGCGTCCCTTGACAAGGCAAGAACAAGATGTCAGGAGAAGTGCACTATTGTCATAAGGAGATACTTGGAATATGAAGGAGGAATGGAGGGAAAAAGAGAGGCAGAGGAGAGAGAGAGGGAGGAAGAGGGTGACCTTGAGTTGTTTAAAAATGGCGGGAAAAAGGTGATGGTTGGTTAAAGAAGAACGTTAGAAAGTGTAAGCAGAGTGAGTTGAAGACCGGATGAGAAATGGAAGTGAATGAGGGCAAAGTATCGGAGGTGGTAGGTGTGATTTAAGTTCTCAGAGCCCGAGGCTTGCACCGAGGGTCAGGATAAAGATGAGTCTGTGACAGTAGGAGTGAAGTATTTGTTATAATTTTTTATTTAATTTTATTTTTGAGAGAAAAATAAATTCAGCTGAGTATAAGGGAGTTTATACCCCAGTCTAGTAGGTGGCGTTAATGCAACATTTATTGGATGCCAACCAGCAGTTATTTTAACATTATGGCGAGGATAATCACTACCCGGTAGTGCTTGGCAAGTGGGGGAGAATGACACTGTACCAGTGTTCTAGTCAGCTAGCTAGCTACTTCCCTCACCATATCGTTAACAGAACTTGAGGAAAGCAGTGCTCGGCAGGCGGGGTCGAAGGACAGTGTACCGGCCCCCTTCTTTGGTGGGAGTTTCCGGCGGATGGCATCCAACATTGATGCATTACCGCCACCTACTGTGCTGAAGTGTGTGCCAGTGACAGCGTTAGCAGCCGCAATGGCAGTGGGTGTGGCATGTAGTAACCGCAGTCTGCAGATAGACATTATTGGAACACATTGGTATCCGGTTGTTTGTCCAGGCGAAACTAGTCAGTCAAAAGTTGCTAGCTCATGTCTAAATTCTCAAACTAAATACTGCAATTCCAACCACAAAATTGATTTTAATCTTCAAATTACAACAACTTGCCTAGCTAACAGCTAAATATTTGTTTTTGTTATTAAATTATATTTTTGAGGATCCCCATGTTCTCATGAAAATATTATTTCCAACAACTAATGAGCAACTCCGCCGTAAATCTAGCGCATATTTGAATGTTGAGATTGCCGAAAGGCGGGTCTCTTTGGCAATGAGAGTGCCAAGGAGTGGAATGTTAGCTGAAGAGACTGATACTCAGACTACCTCTCTCTCTCTGATTCCAAGTTGGCACTGCAGACCAATCTCTTGCTCAGCTCATTCAACTACAATTTTTCTTTTTAGTTTAAAGAACTTGCATGTCTTTTTTTTTTGTACAGACTCTTTCTTTCTCTCTCAATATATATATATATATATATATACAGTTGGAAGTCAGAGGTTTACTTACACCTTAGCCAAATACATTTAAACTCAGTTTCACAATTCCTGACATTTAATCCTCGTAAAAATTCCCTGTCTTAGGCCAGTTAGGATCATCACTTTATTTTAAGAATGTGAAATGTCAGAATAATAGCAGAGAGAATGATTTATTTCAGCTTTTATTTCTTTCATCACATTCCCAGTGGGTCAGAAGTTTACATATACTCAATTAGTACTTGGTAACATTGCCTTTAAATTGTTTAACTTGGGTCAAATGTTTCAGGTAGTCTTCCACAAACTTCCCACAATAAGTTGGGTGAATTCTGGCCCATTCCTCCTGACAAGAGTTGGTGTAATTGAGTCAGGTTTGTAAGGTCTCCTTGCTCGCACATGCTTTTTCAAATCTGCCCACAAATGTTCCATAGGATTGAGGTCAGGTCTTTGTGATGGCCACTCCAATACCTTGACTCTGTTGTCCTTAAGCCATTTTGCCACAACTTTGGAAGTATGCTTGGGGTCATTTGGAAGACCCATTTGCGACCAAGCTTTAACTTCCTGGCTGATGTTGAGATGTGGCTTCAATATATCCACAATTTTCCCTCCTCATGATGCCATCTATTTTGTGGGCAAATAAATCCCAGAACAGCAGCAAAGGACCTTGTGAAGATGCTGGAGGAAACAGGTACCAAAGTATCTATATCCACAGTAAAACAAGTCCAATATCGACATAACCTGAAAGGCCGCTCAGCAAGGAAGAAGCCACTGCTCCAAAACTGCCAGAAAAAAAGCCAGACTACGGTTTGCAACTGCACATGGGGACAAAGATTGTACTTTTTGGAGAAATGTCCTCTGGTCTGATGAAACAAAAATAGAACTGTTTGGCCATAATGACCATTGTTATGTTTGGAGGAAAATGGGGGAGGCTTGCAAGCCGAAGAACACCATCCCAACCGTGAAGCACGGGGGTGGCAGCATCATGTTGTGGGGGTGCTTTGCTGCAGGAAGGACTGGTGCACTTCACAAAATAGATGGCATCATGAGGAAGGAGAATTATGTGGATATATTGAAGCAACATCTCAAGACATCAGACAGGAAGTTAAAGCTTGGTCGCAAATGTGTCTTCCAAATGGACACTGACCCCAAGCATACTTCCAAAGTTGTGGCAAAATGGCTTAAGGACAACACAGTCAAGGTATTGGAGTGGCCATCACAAAGCCCTGACCTCATCCTATAGAAAATTTGTGGGCCGAACTGAAAAAGCGTGTGCGAGCAAAGAGGTCTACAAACCTGACTCAGTTACACCAGATTTGTCAGGAGGAATGGACCAAAATTCACCCAACCTATTGTGGGAAGCTTGTGAAAGGCTACCCAAAATGTTTGACCCAAGTTAAACAATTTAAAGGCAATGCTACCAAATAGTAATTGAGTGTATGTAAACTTCTGACCACATGGAATGTGATGAAAGAAATAAAAGCTGAAATAAATCATTCTTACTGCTATTATTCTGACATTTCACATTCTTAAAATAAAGTGGTGATCCTAACTGACCTAAAACAGGGAATTTCTACTAGTATTAAATGTCAGGAATTGTGAAAAACGGTTTAAATGTATTTCGCTAAGGTTTAAGTAAACTTCCGACTTCAACTGTATATACACATACATTTAATTTATTTTGTTTTATTATTTTATTTTGTTTAACCCCAACGCATGTTTTCCATCCAAACTGGATATGGTATCCACCCATAGAGAGAGAAGGGGAAGGAAGCTGAGGGGGTTTCTGGAGAAGGTGACACCTCCCTAAATGGGGAAGGTCCTAGCCCCAGCCCTACTGGCCTCTCCACTGAGCCCCCTCAATCGCCCCGTTCTGAACACAGCCCAATCGAGGGGGCATCCTGGCAAAGCTAGAAGTCTCCAGTAAGTACACAACGTCTTACTTCAGACCAAAGTCGCCAAAATTGTCCAAGCTATTGGATAGATGCAGCCACAACATAGATACTCATCCTTGAAATGAAGGTCTAAATTCCCCTTTAAAAACATGCATGCACCCACACATGCACCCAAATACACAGCATGTCCATAGGACTCCACACACTATCAAGAGGGAGATTTGTATATCTTTAACCAGAAGAGGGCATTAACACAAAGTCAAGAGCCTTTCAAACAACAGCATCACTGGTCCTGTGTTCAGTCATATGCACATCCTCTGTTCGCCATACTACATTATGATGTCATCACATAGAAAGTACAATACTGGATTTGTTCTGATTTGACTTCCACTCATCCCAGATGCAGATTAAGCCTAGTCCTTGACTATAATACATTTTTAATGGAAATTCTCCATTTAGAATACATTTTGTTCCATGACTAAGCTTAATTAACGGGAAACTTGGCCCTGAAGGTTTACACACATACAATCCATGAATGATGCATAATTACACATGGAAGATTTCGCTCATCACTCCAGGTGCCCATGATTGCCATTCACACCTAATGTATCACTCCTGCAGATTGAAAGCCACAAATTGAGTTTCCGTGAGACGGCGAAGGCCCGCACCGACCACGGAGCGGAGATTGTCCCCGTGGAGATCATCACAGGCGGCTCACCCGCCCATCTTCTCAGCAACGTGTCGTCCCCCGGAAGCCAGAACATGACAGAGACGCCGCCGCTATCCATGCTTGCCGACCAGGTCTCCGCCTCCCTCGCCAAGCAAGGCCTGTGATTCGACCACGTCCCTCCCTGAAAAAAAAGCATTGTAGGTTACCAAGGGAACCAACCGCCAGATAAAAAAAGAGAAACGAAGAGAAAAAGAAGCACCTCACTCAGTCTCTCCCTTCTTCCTTGAAATTCAAATTCGCTCGCAGGATTTTGCCGACATGGGATATCAGTCAGGGCAAAGTGCTCCGTTTAATGAACAGCTGTTTATGGTCTTGATAGTTAGGTAGACACAGGTCATGAAAACATATACGTGAAAGAAAAGCAACATTATTATTATTACTGCTCATTTTGAACGCAAAGGCTCGCATGAAAATATTGCGCATTGCCACCCTGTGGATGTTTGAATATGCTAATTTAGGCCTTCAAAATGTGAAGTAGCCAAAGACTCGACTCTTTTTCTCAACTAGAAAAGGTCAGCTAAATTAAAGTGACACCGTACTATACCATTCAAACGATGTCAAGTGCCAAAAAGACTGCAGCCCTTTCGTGCTTAAATCACTCTGATATTCCCCAGTTGAGAAATCCGCGAAGATTTATTTACGGCATTCTGAAATTCGAACGTTGTCGTAAACAGTTGCTGTGATGTTTAAAAAAAAGTGCCTAGCAATGGCTTATAAATTCACTGCTCATATCTAGTCAACAGAATAGTTAACGGTACATCCGTACATCCATAACGGAACATTCATAACAAATTGTGATTATAGTATTTAATGAATGCTTAAGAAATGCTTGCCTGGCTACCCAAACTCCTTGCTCCTGTCAAACGTCATGCCCATGGACATTAGTTTCTTCTCAGCAGTGAGTCTGTATTTGAGTAACTCCCCTCCGATTTCTAGAATGGAAATCCATTCTAGACCATCTAGAATGGATTTGGAAGAGTCAAAACACACCTGGGTATAGGGTTGTTTTGAAGATTCGTCATTGGCTTTGATACTCTGATTGGTTAGAGATGACCCAATCGCTGATGACTTTGTTTTGTACAACACCTCTGATTTTGTCACCACAAACGACTTGAATGATGGCTGTCTCCGACTGACGTATGTAGGAACGATAGAGCAGAGGAAGAATTCAGTTTGAGTGGTCAGGCAATAGAAATGCCACTGCATACCCACAACACACATGCCTAGACAATAGTCTTGATTTTCCCTGCATGAAATTCTAAAGCCGGACATAGGTTGCGCTCCAAACCTCTACCCTACTCCCGAAGTGTGCACTTGCACACTCCCTCTCTCTTGTCAGAGATGATCATCCCCTACCTACCCACAGCGCACCACTTACGTAGCGAATTTTAACTAAAGTAAATATTTCTTCGCAATGATCGAGCACCATTTTTTTTAGTAGATCAAAACTTATGTTGCGCACTTTCTTTCCTACTAGTAGCCCTATTATGTGGATGTAAGACATATTAAACTGATATTTACGAATGCTTGTAGATGCACCTGCTGACACCCCCTGTTATTCTTTTATTTTTATTTTTTACTCCAGACCCTCACGATGCATTCTTGTTTTTGCTAGGTAGTTTTTACACACTGAAGTTCTCAAGTTGACCACTACTACATGTGTGGCAATGATAACTGGATGGCTTTCCTCCTCATTCCTCATGGTCAACATGAACAATATGTACTGTGCTGAACACATGTAAAGTGTGTTAAGCGGATTATATTAATTGTTATGATTGAACAAATCTGTTCAAAGTAAGACATGTTTGCATATTAGCCCAAAAATACTCAAATCAAATGTTATTTGTCACATACTTCATAAACAGGTGTAGACTAACAGTGAAATGCTTACTTATGAGCCCTTCCCAGAAAAATAATAAGGAATAAACACACAATGAGTAACGATAACTTGACTATATACACAGGGTACCAGTACCGAGTTGATGTGCAGGGGTACAAGGAAATTGAGGTAGATTTGTACATGTAGGTAGGGATACTAAGACTGATATTCACGTTAGTCCACATATCCTTTTAGACGATTGTAGAAAAGGTACCATAAAACAACCCTATGCTCGTGTGTGGTGAATGATGTTACGCAAAAGTGTGAGGCTGTTTTTCCCCAAATGGGTCTTATTTCGAAGCTGAAATTTGAAATGTCATATCACTCTTCTAGTTTTTCCAAGTAACCGCAAGTGAATCTGAAGGAGTGGTTTACTCTCCTGAAAGGACGGCATAACCTCAAGTTTATAACTCATTAAACGTTTTCTTAAAAATGACTGACATTTTAAGCAAACTGATAATTGTACTGTAGTTAAATATGCCGTGACAAGAGGGGGAGAAAGTTGGTGCAAAGGGTGTTGTAGGCCTAGGACTTAATGTCATTTAACTTAAGGGAAAGGAAAGAACGTGGAAAAGACAGGGTAATTTGGGGCTTTTTCAGTGCAGTAAAAAAAGGGAGCAATGATACAAGTTATCTAGCTTCTCTCCATGATCCCATGTCCTGTTTTTGTTTCTCCTTCTCTGCTGAGTTTGCAGTTTTATCTTGACAGTCGTGATTGTCCTTATTGTGATGTGCATTTTATTAATATTTGGTTTACACTGATAACTTGTTGCTGTAAACGTTGGATTAGGAAATAAAGTCAGTATTGGAAGAGCAATGTTAAAAGGTTTCCTCTTTCCATTACATTTGTGAAGACACTAAGGAGTGATGGTGTTTCAAAGAATGACAGGGGTATTTCCTGTCAAACTGACCTCGTTTGTGAAATATGCGAGGGCTTTCCACATGTGGAATTTACAAGATCATAGGGAACACAAGGACACAGTTGATACAATATAATTCACTTTTATTTTGAGAAGCACAAACGCTGCCTGCCCGTCGGATTCATCAATCATACACTTTTTTTGTTTGTTGCCTCTGCATAAAGAAAAGTTCAATATTTTGTACTTGTCGTGTCTTCTCCCTATACAATCAGGACAGCTACAGCCTGAACGTCAAACAGTTAAGTTATTTACAAAATATACTTTTTGTACAAACTATTACATGCTAAAGGATATACCAGACTCACCCACCCCCACACACCACGTTGGAAAGTATGAAAATAGCCCAGACAATACAATATCTGTTTAACGCTAGTCAAACCTTCTTGTACATCGAAACAGTTTCTGGTGGGTCCTCTGATCCCCACTCGCAGACAAACCATAGTTGATCATGATTCATGACGGGGACTTCTGTGAGGAGAAATAAGGGATAGGGACAGGCATCGATGGTCCCTAGAAATTGAGTCAGGTTTGTCTTTTGGTCAGTCTGTCTGGACCGACCAAGAGTACAGACTCTTATGGGAGAATGATTCAAAGGATTCACCAGTGAAGACCTCATTACCTCCTCGCAATGACAGACAGCAGAATCAAGGAAGCAGGTGGAGACAATAAAGGCTCAAATGAAAAGTGATCTGAAGGATTTTCCCCCCCACACATTCTTATTTTTTTTCTTAGACTCAAACATGACATGATTAGCAGTAATTGGAACAAGAGCAGGGTATTGGTTGGGGCTAACATGTGGTTTTAACTTAAAGTGACCCAGTAGAAACGGCCAGGCGGCGGGAGGGTTGGTGAGATGGGCATGGTCAAAGTGACTCCACAACTGATAAATCCCCACATAGCCTTCTGTGTGTGTGATGGCCACAGCCTTCTGACTTAAAGTGACTCAAACATAAAAAGCCTTTTTAGATGGAGAGATTCGTCTAGAGGCTTTCTGTACAATGCTCCACTTCATCTGCTGGGAGGGACACAGCAGGGGGTGCTGGGAACTAGGGCAGCCGACTGGGCCGTGTTCAGTATGCACCAAACGGAATATAACGGGCAGGGACTATCTGGACTTAAAAAAAACAAACATTACACAACATTATCCATTTGTCTGCTCTAATGAACCACCCAAACTTGGAGTTTTCTTTTGCATTGTTACATGAAAAGCATTTGACATTTGAACTCCCCAAAAGATTTTAATCCAATTGTGGAACTGCATTGACAATCCAACATTGACATTATCTGCCTTGTGCAATTCCAAAAAACAGTGACACAGGAACGAGATTAATTAGGTACATTTACATATTTTTCCCTAATTTGTCTCACGTTCTCTTTTACTATACCAAGTGACATCCAAATTGCATGGCAATTATGCATTACAAGCTGGAAACATTGCATCGGATGTGAACTACGCCAACCCGTGTCAATAGCTAGGGTACAGAAATTTAAAATAGAGCAAATAATGAAGGGCCTTGAGTCAAGATAAAGCCAAAATACTACATTCAAAAACATAGGATCTTTCTTTGTAATTGGAACCTGACTGCACGCTTTAGTGATTTCTTGCACATTCTCCAAACCAATCAGAAAAGCGTGAAATAACCGCACGCACACCACAAAGAAAATGAAGACAGAAATTCAATATGCACACAGTTGAACACTCATATCAACTCCCTCCATTTCTATAGAATCATTCCTATGTAGGAGAGGTGATGCATTTTTTTTCCTGTCGATAAATTAGTTCACATGTCCCACATGATTATTTGTTTCACTTTGGTTTATTTGATTGAATGATTTATTCAAACTCGTGTAATATCATATTGAGGGTGGTGGTACTTGCCGTGCTAAAATTATTTTATACACCGCCCACAACCACTTGTTCAATCAGTCTATGTGACGGGGTTGAAAGGAAATATCTTATTAAACCTATATGTATAAAACAACTATACCAATGCAGACAAACAGATGAACGAAAAGCAGACAGACATCAAGGAAAATGGCAAACTCAGATTACTACAACAGCTCTGTGAAACAAGTGCTGAAAGGAACATTGCAGGTTCATGCCAATTCTCTGGGGAGGGACAAATATTAGGTTGATTCAAGGTGACACAACATAACAAGCTATGACAACAAGGCATTGCTGTTTTACTCCATTTTAAAACTGACACGGGGCGGGGAAAAGAAAGCTACAAAGGTACACACACTGCCTGAGTGGCTGCTTAGCCCTCAGCCCATTGGCCCAGAAACAGGAAGCAACTCTATATGCCCTGCTCATCACAAATTCAGCTTTCAGTTTAATTGCTCTCCTTTTTTCATTCACTTTTATATATATTTATTCATTTCAGTGAGCAAGAAAAGAACAAAACGGATTTCTGACGGGGGGGCTCGGTCTATGTTCACTAAAAACTGTGAAAGAATTTGACTGATGTTTGAATATCAAACAACAGGAGTCCATTATTCCATTGTTGATGTAGTTCTTGTTTTGAGTCTTGTGAAAGAAAAAAAGTGTTGAGTCCTTTATGCAGTGAGAGCCTTCGTTCATCGGTGGGAGGGTCTGGTGAGAGTGGTGGTGAGGGTGGTGGTGGAGGGGGCTTTCTGCTTGCTGCTGTCGTCAGGGGGAAGGAGCGGCGAGGGGGGACCCCCGGTGTCGGACTCGGACCTGGACGAGCCCGTCTTGCAACCGGAGATGTGGCGCATGGTTCTATAGGAGCGCTCCTCGGCGTTCCCTGGCTGCTCCTCGGGCTCCGGCGGCGGGTCGCTCTCCAGGGGGAAGCTCCTCCGGTCCCACGGGTGTACTGGGATGGGAACCTGGAGAGGGAGAGAGGAAACTTCCGTCAGAGACCACACCACTTAACACAGGGCTATCACCCACTTATCACAAAGATTAAATCGGTCTGTACATTTATCCCCAAAAGGCCAGGTGTCTTCTCATATATCCTCTACAATCTGCCACGGTATTCACAAAGACGGCATACACACTGATTAAACAGCTGAAGTGTGTGAACGCGTGTATAGTACGGAAGTGTTTGCGCTATTGGGAGCCTACCAGTTCTTCGTAAGTGCCTTCAGGTGTGGAGCAGCGTGTGTCTTCGTTGGAGAGCAGGCGGTGGGAGTCCCTGGAGCCTATAGGGGTGTAGGAGTACCCTCCCGCTGTGTAACACCCTGGGGTGTAAGGGTAGGATAGCAGGTCGGGGCTGGCCGGGGAGCAGGGGGAGGCGGCACTGCCGTAGTCCTGCAGGGCGTGGAAGTGGGCTGTGTCTGGGGAGGAGGGCTGCGGCGTGGAAGGGTTGGTGCTGCTCAGTAGGGGAGTAGTGCGACCATCCAACCGCCCACTGACATACGAACTGGAAGAGGTTTGGGGGGAGAGAGGGGAGTTAACTTGACATGGAGAACAGAAACAAAGTCTTCAGCTAGACCTCAATTGAACAGAAAGGAGAATAGCCTTAAGTAGAGAAACCTATCATCTAGATTCTAGAAGGCCAAAGGTCAAATGTACAAGTGGGTAACCTGTATGAGTGTATGAATTCGATTTTTTTAATGCATAGCCCAACTCCTCGAGACACCCTAGGAGAGTGGGGTCAAGGCCAGGGATCACGGCGACGCTCAAGGGCACATAGTCAGATGTTTCTCCTAATCCGCTCGGGGATCTGAGAACCAGCGACCTGGCCCAGCACTCTTAACCGCTAGGCTATTTGCCAAGGTGTTCCCTGTGCTGCACTGCAGTATAACGTGCTGGATCTGGCTATTCTAGGTAGAAACGACAGTGCAAAAATGTCAAGTTTCCGAGATAAGAGAATCACAATCAATATGCAGCTCAGAACCTCATCTCTGCTACAGATCACACCAAAAAGACTGGTTCGTGGATTAATAAACAAATGAGAAAAACCTCCACATACACTGCTTCTTGGAAAAACTATGGGGAGTGGGTGGATTGGGGCAGACCTTTGGGGGGGGGGGTCCTTGAATTGGGGCAGCCCATTTTGCAGAGTGTCTTCTTGCAACTTATAATGTGGGTAGGGTGTGTCTTGTTGTTGGGGGGGGTTGGTGTGTGTTACTGACCGGCTGCCTCTCCTCTTGGCGATGGCGCTGGCCGTCCAGCTCCAGCGGGAACGCTCCTGGTCCTCGCAGGGCTGGTGCAGCTGGGAGAACGCAGTGTCTGTCAGGTCCTCAATCTGGGAGGGAAGAAGGGAGAGAGAGATCAGCACTCCAAGTTAGTGCTGTGAACACTTGATGAATGCGGCTTGCGGTCAAACGTTGGTTTGGTTATTACCGTTAAATGTATTGCATCAGAGCTATACGGTGAAAAGGGAGCAGTTATTTGGGGGTTGGTGGCAGCTCTACCTAGATGTTTGACATCTTCGGACAACACTGTGCAACTCAATCATACTTCTGGTCTGCATCGGTAAACTACGCCAATTGAGATTCTGAAAAGGTCATACCAAGAGAAAATCTTTTTTACCTCCTCAATGTCAGCCTCCTCAGCGATAGGCTTAGCACAAATGTCAACCTCCTTCCAACTGCAAAATGGAAGCCAGATAATTAATACATCAGTAATTCACCACCCACGTGTGTGTGTGTGTGTGTGTTCAAGTGAGAGTACAGCTGATGTGCGTAGCTCTGGGCATTGTCTCTTAGGCACAGATTTCGGATCAGCTTACAGACCCCCAAATCATATCCTAACAATTGCTATTTGACCTTCTGGACATATCTAGGATCAGCATTACAGTCCCATATCCTAACCGTTATTAATCTATTAGATGGGGGAAATACCCAAACTATCTCTGGATTTGTGATTAGTTTCCTGACTCGAGGCAACTTCCTCATGCCGAGGTAGGCATGGCGGCCATTTTGTGTCTTGCGTACCTGGGGGTGAGGATCTCCTTGTACTGCAGCTTCTCCACGCGGGTGGTGGCAGCCACAGACATGGGGATGACGATGTTGTTGATGTCAAAGGAGCTCTCTCCCCTCCTCCTGCGGATGGGCTGATGCTGTATGGGGTAGAAGGGGAGCAGGGTCAGTCACCGTCAATCCAACTTCTAAAGGACTTCTACAGACTACTTCACCATTACTGTTCCAATCAATCACACAGTACACACATGCACGCACAGTTTTAAAACCAGATGTGTGTGTGTGTGTGTGTGTGTCGTACCGGGGCACTGTTGTCCCTCAGGCTGCTGTTGAAGGAGGTGAAGTGCACGGAGCAGGTCTCTGAGGAGGCTGACAGCTGTCGGAGCAGGGAGCTGTGGGCGGGGAGCCCAGCAGATAGAGACGGGCACAGACTGCCCCCATCCAGGTACAGCTTAGGGGTGTCTGAGAGAGAGAGAGTACGGGGGAAGAGAGCGAGAGAGAGTAGAGGAAATCCTATTAAATACACCTGGAATCCTCCAGATTGATTGATATACATCCATCTGTCAAGCATTCGAGCCTTAAAAATTCAGTAACTGACACGGGATAAAAAGGATAGGGAAAATAAAGATGGACCTTCTAAAAAGTTTAAGTGATATGGAAAGGGTCAAAGGTAGAGTGAAAAAACGATGGAAGCGGTGTGACAATTACCCCTCAGAACTCATTTGAGCTGCTCAAGCTATGAGACAGGTGCTGAAGGCGGAAGAGGGAAAGATAAAGAAGAAAATAAATAGACTGTAGGCAACTTACTGTCCATACTGTCCAGCGACAGCGAGTGTTCTCGGGGCCTCTTGCGTGCGTGGCTCTTGTCGTAGGGCCCGTGCCCCTGCTCCCCTCGGTAGTGGGGGCGGCCCTCCAGCTTGGTGGACCCCAGCAGGCTGTCCAGCTGCTGCCTGTGTAGCTTCTCTGAACGCACCTTGTGGTGGGACAGGCCTGGGGAGTGGGTAGAGCAACATGGGGGGTTAGGCAGTGTGTATCTTTTGCGCACACACACATATTTCTGATTTTGTCCAACAGTGTTAATTGGCTGTAAAAAAGATCCTCATAAAGTAGACCCCACCACGACACTAAAGCGGTCATATTTTTGGCAAGGTCTGTGAGCAAGTGGGTCTGCGTGAGAGTAAAAATGCCAACAAAACTGGCTTAGAGATGTACATTTTAACATTGTGCTGCAGAACTCTGGAGAGCACCGAGCATCAATTATGTAACGTCGTAATTAAATTATTATCGGTGTATCACGCTCCATCCATCCGTCTGTGCTCTCTGAATAGGGTCCATGCATTCGAAGCAGAAAACTACCTAGGCTTCTTTATCAATCACACTGAGAGGAAAGCGCTTTGTCATTTAGACAGCTGAGTCACTGTATTTACCAGGAAACGCTGGGCCACACACTCACACCTGAATACTACAGAGTACACCAAACAAAAGAAGCGCTTGTTAATGTAGGGCTGTGAAATTTCAGGCTGGTGGGGCCTCGTACGTTTGCGCGTTGTTACACGAGTATATGAACCGCCAATACTGATCATATCTCTAAGAGCTTTGCAAAACTAAGAGATCCTTCTTATACGTCACGTTACAGTGTACATTTGGGTCTGTTGCGTTACACAACATTTAAGGTGTAGAAAATGAGCATGCTTAGGAACAAATGGTTATACGAGCCTTCCCTACTGGGAGGCAATACCCCATTGCTTGGCTTAAAGTCTAAGGCTTTTAGAGGTGATGAGCCTTTATCTACGGACTGTGGAGAGGAGGGAGTTGGTCATCTTGTGTTTGTCTTTGGAGGTGAAGGAGGCTTTACTTACGGACTGTGGAGAGGAGGGAGTTGGTCATCTTGTGTTTGTCTTTGGAGGTGAAGGAGGCGGAGGGGTCGTGAGGGCGTCCCACGGAGAGCTTGTGTTTCAGGGCGAGCTTCTTCAGGGGTTTCATCTTCTCCAGGGGCCGGCTGTTCCAGTGGGACTTCAGGACGCGCTGCAGGTGCAGACTCATCGTCACGTCTGCATAAACACACGGGGGGGGGTTGTGGTTAGCAGCAGATAATAACGTTGTTTTTCCCTGAATCATCTTTATAAGCTATTTGCAAGAGCTCTCAAACTATGCTGTTTATGACTTATGCTTTGTTGATAATTCATTGTTCATATAGTTCGGCTGATCATTGTGTTTTATATTGTATGACATCAAATGTTATGTTTGTTTCTGCAAATGTACCAAGATGTTCAAATAAACCTACACCTAAACAGAGCACATTGGCCAGGCAAAATAGAAACAAAGCACCGGTCAGGTATCGAGAACTGTATAGGCATAGATTCTAGAGGGACTACAGATCAGATCAAACTTAGAAAAACGGCAAACCCCATCAACCGTGCACTATTAAAAAGGCCAACGCCATTGTGTGTTCCAGCTACAGCAGGTGGTGGCCCCTCGCTTCAGACAGACAGTAGCATCGCATGGTCATAGACTGACTGCATTGCCTTTTCAACCACCAACTATCCCCTCTCTCACCAGTTGACCTACTTGACTGCACCATCCATCTCCAGCCAGTCCTTTATACCTCATTACGCTGCAGACGTTTTAAGCTTTCACATCTCTCAGGCCTAGCTAGCTAGCTCCTCTCATGTGGAAAAGGCACATCTGGGACTGTGAGAGAGGGGGAGGGTGGATGCATTGAGCAGCAGTGCTTTGACAGAGCGTCAGAGTGGATTTCTCACTCAATCCACCAGGGGGAGGACTTCAGCAAGTCCAGAATGGAAGCTCTAGAAGCCCCTCCATCCCTGCTGACCCCCCTGAGGATTTGGCCTGCTTTCATCCTTCTTTCTACATCCTACTGACAGGCCCACATTACAGGCCCAGCCACAGGCCTTTACTAAAGCAGTAGAGAAGTGTGGGAGGGAGCCCACTGGTGGAAATCAGAGTCATAATGAAATACACGCTACATGATATGTATGGAATAATGACCCTTGATTGGATTGAAGCTGGTGGTGCTGCAAGTTGTTGATACGACAAAGCTACAGCTCAAATTCTGCCTAGAAAATAGTCTATATAATATTCCATACTGGATCTTTATCACTTATAAACCAACTATGCTGCTCCACTATCCAGCAAGCACAGGATGGCACAGCAACCCCTGTCCCTTGTTAGCCAACCCTTGACCCAGGGCATGACGAGGTAGGAGCTACTTACAACTGTGAGAGAAAAGATGTGGTGCACGTAGCTACTAGGCTTACCCTGTTTTAATGCAACGTTGTCTCCGGCTGGAGCGGGTGTGAACACTCAAATCAATTCAAATCAATCCATCAACCAACCAATCAATCTTACCGTCTGAGAGGGAGAGGATGGGGTGCACGCAGGGGTCGAACTGGGACAGCCTCTCCAGTAGAGGGCGCTCGTACTGGACGTCAGAGGAGGAGAGGGTGCGGCCGCCACACGTCATACACTGGGGGTTGACCTCGCAGCCGCAGCAAGGACCCTGTACGCACAGCCTCTGGCCCTGGAGAAGAGAGGGAGGGAGGGAGGGAGGGGGAAGGAGAGTGGGATGATTCTTTCAACATATTTAACCAGGTAGGCCTGAGTAATCGAGTCGGAGTACAAATTCTCAATGCAATAACAAGCGTGTAATATCCAGATACAAGGGGGAACATGTAAACAACAGAGGGAAACAGTCTCTGACGGAGCTCGGATAGAACTAGTCATCCTATTTCTGTTCCAACAACAACATACTGTTGCACAACAGCAACACTTGCTTCTAAAGTCTCCAAAAAATGAAACCGCCGCAAACATGGGTACTTTCTACAACACCTGCCTTCTTGTAAAGGGAAAATCAAAAATCGGACCAGGTTCAAATTGTTTCAGAAATAAAAACATGCATAGATAGCACCATTAGCTTAGCTATGACTGCCATAGCATAGGCGAAGCCTTTGAAACTGCGGCTGTGCTGGTTTAATAAGCTACGCCAGAGTTCCTGTTTAGTTTATGGCTTTAACAACGATCTGAAATACTAGGGGCTGAGAGGACAGCTTGTTCACAGCGGGTTCCCGTTATGGCCGCGTTTCCTGTTACTGAACAGAGTAGGAGTGTTGATCTAGGATAAGTCCGTCCCCACCCCGTCCCCGTCCAGCCAAACCTTTTTGAATTGTGGGTTTCTGTCAGCCAGCTCCTCCTAGTTGGGAAATATAACAACACGTCTGCTTTTAATAGAACACGTGGCAGCAGCACTCAGCCCTACCTGTGTTGTTGGAAACTAGCCACCTGTTCCGAGGCCACTTCGCATGAAGGAGTCGACCTCTTTGGAGAATGCAGAGGTAGAAGACATGTAGACGAAATACACACACCGAGGGTATGAGAGTTCTAATGCAGATCCTTAAAATGTACTGGTGTGGTAGGCTGGTGGTCACTCATCACAAACCCATATGCTGTAGTTTGTTAATGTACTAACACGTGCACTCCCCACATGTAATCACACTTACTGCTCGTACAAACACAGATGCTCGCGTGTCCTTTCACACTTGTAACTCAAGACACACACAGACCGGCATACATTCACAGTTTTTTTTTGTTGTTGCCACTTGTCCTTTGGACAAGTAAGACTGATTTTGTGCTTATCCGAAAGCTCAAGTCACTTGTCCCCAAAATAATGATGGTCTGTAACACCATGGGCCAAAAGGGTGACTTGATGCAACTTTACAAAATACAATTACCATTATTATTAACACACAGAGAATCACAAAAATGTAGGCTACCCTCTGCCAACAGGCTTATTTGCATATTCAAGCCTGTCTGAAAATAGAACACTGCCCCTTTAAGGCTCTCCTGGAGGATGGTTGGCCTTAAACATACTACAACTAAACACTTTGTCTGTATAACATACTTTACTAATTTAATGAATCAGGGATCAAACCGCTAAGGTTGGCTACCTCAAAGCAAGGTAACTAACAAATACATGTTTATCTGCATTGTAAGGCTAAAATATTCAGGTTTGAGTGGAGATCTATTGACAGCATTGGGAATAATTTGTCATTTGGGCTAGGTCAAATCATACAAATACTTTAACGCTGTCAGAATGACATGACCAATGCTTAATATAGCTTTTCAAATGTGTCAAGATTTATTTCTCAACTCCCAATGTCGAGTGCTTGAGAGGCGGTTTCACAACAGGAGTATTATACCCGTTCATTATTCACGACGAGTGCTGGTGGAAAGTTCTTTTTTTTTTTAGGACGTCGGACATGACAACGACATTAATAGATGTAGCTTTTAGATCAATATTTAACTGCTGAGATAACTAGCCCGGCAACACGATATGTTTTGAATTGGCTCTCTAGTTTAATTGGTTGTCTATCGTTATTTTATAGGCCTACCTGCTGCAATGTCTCCCCCTCTCTCTCCTCGGGCCCAATCAAACAGGCACAAAGCAGGTGATGCCCACGCCATGACTTTTCAAGGATTTTCATGACCATACGAACCCTGTTTGCGGACCAAAAATGAGCTATACCTGGGCAAATAACTCACTAACTAGCAAGGGATACGAAGAAATGCGCAAACGTGGCTACATGCGGCTCTGATCTCAAAAGTGATTGACATACCCCGCCGTTCAATGCAATATAATCATATTCTGATGTGCTCTGCATAAATTGGGAGAACAGTGCACAACAACGCATGTGGAGGATACTCTGGTCCAATTCTGATGTGAGTGAGTAATTGCTTGATACTGTGTTACTTGATATACTATACTCTGCTCGTCTCACATACCGGACAAACGTTAATGTCGAGCCGTGAACAAATATACACACACACACCAATCCACCACCTATGTGTAAAAGGACACGCATTGCAGATAGCATATCCATATAAACACACACATAATATATAGGCTATACACAGACAAAATCGGCCAACCACTCTGTAGTTCAAGGACACTGACAGTCATACTAGCAAACAATACACTACCCAATACACTACCCACTACCCAGTAAACAACAAAAAGAGCTGAAAACACACAGA
This sequence comes from Oncorhynchus kisutch, assembly GCF_002021735.2. NCBI lineage: Eukaryota > Metazoa > Chordata > Actinopteri > Salmoniformes > Salmonidae > Oncorhynchus > Oncorhynchus kisutch. Next base: position 49,276,130 of record NC_034183.2, on the reverse strand, counting down.
ATGACAATGTAGCAGTGAAAGCGTACCAACACAAAGACATTACAACACACGCACACACAAACCTTGCGGTTGAGGTTGGTGACGGTGCTCGGCCTGACGAGGCGTCGTCTCTTGCAGCTGAGGAGGGGGCGTGTGCGGGCCGCCACACACGTGTCGTCCTGAGGGGAGCACGGTAGCTGGGGCTGGGACGAGGGCAGGCTCTGCTGCTGCTTCCTCAGCTGCTTCTCCAGGTCAGAACACTCTGGAGAGCCAGGCCGCAGGCTGGATGGAGGGACAGTCACTCATCAATACTACACTACACGAAGATGCTCTCTATATCCCCTCACAATCGTGCATTCTTCTGCCTCTTCCCGAGCAGGCATAAAAGAAACCGAGACCGGACAAGTAGACGTACAATGGATTATGCTCATTGTAGTTAATTACCACGTTTTATGAGCTAAACTATGTAGAATATTGGCCTGTTGGAAACGACAACTCCCTACTACGTCGCACGGTTTAGGCTGGATCTGATTTATCTCTAGAGAAACACAGCTCTCTGAGCTCACAGAATAAAACTGAACAAAATGGAATTCAAATAATTGAACCGATGTCGGTCAACTCGTTTAAAAACCGAAAAATAACAGAAAATTTGGTTAGTCGCTCAGCACGAATGGACAATCTATGTCTATGACATAAGCTGGAGGGAAGATCGCTCATCAACACTGCAATACATGACTCTATATATTACTACTACTACGACTGATAATATTCATAATGATAATTCTGGATTTGTGTTTTGACTGTCCATTGATTGGCTTATTTGGTAGGTCTCAAAGTAACAGTATGGGGGAAAACTCCGATCCTATTTATAATGAGTGTGAATACGTATTACTCGGTGACAGAACGATTATTCCATTCACAGTTCTGCATTCCACTAGAGGAAAACAGAGGTTGCAGCATGAACACATGTATGTACAAGTTTGTACAGTGCTGCGTGTACAAACCCTGTAGTATGTTTGGGAAGAAGAGTGAGCAGCTGCAATTCCCACATGGAATTCCCACATTTTTGGTCCCCTCACACACACACACCCCTTTGTTCAGACGGAGTGGTTGGCATAGAGGCCGCCTTGCTGAAAGGACACACACCTACTGGACGGGTAAAGAGGGATCATTCCATTGCGTCGTACCTGTTGATGATCCCGTTGACCCGTCTCCCGGACGCGCAACCTTTCCTCTGGCCCGTTTCCACGGAGACCGTTCCTGGACCTTCGGCCCCACCGTCTGAGCCGCACTCCTGGAACCAAAGACAAGGTTGGCACGGCTAACCCCTTCAAAACTCTTCCAACCCACCCTCCTCAACTCCATTCCACTACAGCCTAGCCCAGAACAGTTGAATGACCTAGTGAATTCCTCGGGCCACAACTGAATGGATAGAAAGGTCAACACGACTTGGCATGACAAAACAAAGACCACCACTGTTTTGGGACCTCCCCCTCCTCACCCATTCTCTTCCCAAGATAGTAGTCCCTCCCTCTCCCCTCCCTCCCTCCCAAGTCCCGGGGGCTGGTTGGGGTTCTGTGGGCGAGTCTTGTTCCCTTCTCTCTATTTTGGGCACAATGCCAGGGTGCCATGTTGAGCGGTGTCTTCTCTCCCTCCCTCTTCTCTTTCTCCCCTGAACTGGTAGGGAGGCACCACACTAAGTGGAAAAGTCGCATTTGATTCTTTCTCTATGAAAACAGCACCACATACTACATGACTTAAGAGGATGTCAGCACTAATTGAATTGTGAACCTATTCATCTAAAATTAGGGCATGTTTAGGATACGCGAGTTGATGTCTAAGAAATGAAGACACCGGCTTGTTGAGGATCTGATTGGACAGTTACATCGTCAGACTCATTTACCTGTATTACCGGGCAACCAACAGGCTCCGCCTTCACCTCCCCGTCCTCAGGTGACACGTCAAAGGGGGAGGTCTCTGCCAGCATTATGGAACCCTACGAGAGCGCAGATATGCCAGGGTGAGCTCTTCAGTCCTTCTGATTCATAACACCAGAGGTAACAGTGGCTAGGCCCCAAAGTAACTGGCTTTGGTGTAGCCACAGACAGGGGTAAGGGGCACCATGAACAAGCTACACATTTTTACCAGGAGGGCTATGATATTCCACTGGGAAATGACCGTTGGATGGATGAAGTGAGAGAAAGAAAGAAATAAAAAAGTGGGAGAAGCAGAGGATAAGAGTGGGGAAGAAAATGAGGACTAAAAGCAGACAGACATGTCAGATGTATCGAGGCAACATACTCTTGATAAGAACAGAATAGAAAAGCGCTCCCACTCTTCCCATCCGTAGTTGAGGCATGAGCTAAGCTACCTTGAGCGTGGGGATCGAGCGGCACGTTAGGTCACGTGACCTGCTTCTACATCCCCATCGACCAATGACACGGCTTTCAACTTGTCCGCCCCTTCCCTTCCACTCTTGAACTTGTTGCCAGGGCCACCCAGGTGGCTGAGACTGAGGGTGCAGTGTTGTGTGTATGGTGTGGTGGCGGTGCTGACCTTGTTGGAGCGGAGTTGGCGGTAGATGTCCGTCTGCTGTCGGATGCGGTACTCCAGGTCAGACACGTGGGCCTGCAGCCAGTTCCAGTGGCTGACTATGGAGGCCCTATCCACCGCGTAGCGCCCCTCCGCACGTCTCCATCTGTCGGGCAGAGCGAGGAGGAGGAGGACAGGGTCAGAGCAGAGGCAGGCGAGAAGGGAGTGTGCGCGTCGGTGTGAGAGACCGATCGTGTGTGGGAAGTGTGACTGCTTGTTTGGAGGACGGTCCATGAGGGCTCCGAGGTCAGCAACAATGACTTTTGGAATGAAGTAAAAAAGGGGCGTCACACAAATAACACTAATGGGGGGGGGGGCTCAAAAACATCCACCCGCCTTCATTCACAACACAAGCCACAGAATTTTGTTATTACATCTAAGCCACCACACACACACACGGGATGGGTGTGGTTATTCGAACAGGCATTAGTATTTGGTTACTTACATGTTCATAAAAAAATATATGTAAAAGGCTTGGTCTAAAATCTGATTTAATTATCTGTGACATTGCTTCATTCTAGGACCGACCTTGCCACTCGAAATGTTTATGTAATAACAGTTCTGACACTTTGTACCAATACGCCCCATAAAAAAGACGCACCGGTAGCCTAGACACTTTTCACACGTCTAGTTCGCTATTGTCGGTCAATCAATCAGCGAAGCTTTACAGGCAGAGGCTCCATGTGTAGCAAGTGAATTAGGACATTTCTAACCGATGGAAAATCCCCCTCTCTCCAACAAGCAAAGAGTCAATGTGAGCAAGTTGCCATTGAAGTAAAAATATAAATATATATATATACTCATTATTTGAATAGTAAAATCAAATGCCCATGCTTAACACACACACTTCCAGTCCCCCAGTAACTGATGACCTTTAGACTAATCAAATCGACACTTTCTCTTGGCTCCGCGAGCTGCTCGACTTTGTTTGTGTTTCTTACTTTTCAATAGCAGTAGCAGCACAAAACTGTAGTTGCCACCTTTCCACTGAATCCCCTTTTCATGTGTTCTACACCTGGGCCTGCATGCCTAGTAGTTGCTTCCCCAACCCTGAATGAGCTGTGTTCAAGCCAAGACTTCGACATGATGGCTCTGTGAGCGAAGGACATTTTGGGTAGGAAGAGGTCTCTGTGAAATGACTCAAGATTACCCTCGATCACACTCTGTCCCAGAAAGAGGGGGGGGGAAAGAGAGAGAGAGAGCGAGAGAGAGAGAGAGAGAGAGAGAGAGAGAGAGAAAAACAAGGGTGGGAGGGACGACAGAGAAGACAGGGACAATGAGGGCAAGAAATCAGTGCAACGAGGGTAAAAGAGGGTAGGGAAAAGAGAGATGATCAGAAATGGAGAAAGTGAAGAGAGGGAGAGAGAAAAAGAGAGGGCTGCTATGTTCTTTCTGTAGAGCCAACATTACATAACCCACTTTCCTAGCAGTCTGGTGAGATGGCTGGAGACCAGTGAGGCCTCTGCTGCTTACAGGCCCTCCTCCTCCTTCCCCACCCCCTCATCTACTCTGACTGGAATTTAGAGGACAACCTCTCAACACACACTATGTGTGCGTCCCGCATGGCACACTATTCCCGATTTAGGGCACTCATTTTGGCCGTGACCCATAGGGCTCTGGTGAAAAGCAGTCGACTATATAGGGGATAGGGTATCATTTGGGACAGGACCGCCGGTTCAAGACTCGCCCAAACACCCATCCCCCTACGGCTCTCATTCTCACTCATTCTCTTTACAGCTATCAACAATAAGTACAGACCAACCGAACAAGGTCACTTTTGGCTTAGAAGGGGCCGTGTTCTCTCTTTCAGAATCTCTTAAACCGACAGAGACTAGTATAGCAAAACATGCTGTTTTCAGAACGTGGCAATGTAAAATAGAATGTCTTTCCAAGAGTCCGAGATTTTATGTCAGACATTCAGAAGAAGTTTCCAAAGTTGCGCCTGTCTACACGGGCACAAACACACACTGTTTCATGACGGCTGGATATAAATACACCCTTCTCTTCACAGTTCCCTTTCAGAAAAAGACATGATAAAATGGATGTGCACGAGAACATGCATGTATAATCCCTCTCTTTAGCACAATCACACACGCAGACTAATTAACAAACACACAAAACTGTAGGAAAAGGCAGCCTCCCATTTCCATTGGTAGTGTGATATAGGAAAAGGAGCGTGACGTGGCCAGTTCCATGAAGGTAGCCAGTGAGCAACAACATATGGGAGGACTTCAGAAGACTGAATAATCAGCTACTCAGAGATGGTGTATTTTATATTCTGATGAGTTAAAAAGGACACACGGACTTATAAAACAAGGCCGTGGTGGGGAGAGAAACAATTAACTCCTCATGTCTAACCAAACAAACAAACATCTGAACCAGGACCCTTGAATCCAGTTTTTCCTGTTCATTATAAATTAACGGTGCTGTTTTCTACCCCTAATATTCTTCTTTTTTTTCAATTAAAAAAAATTCCACATGGGATGTGGTGAGTGTGGGGGAGGGGCAGTACTGTAGTAGGCCGAGTACTGCAACACTACAGTCAACCATCGGGGGCAGTGGATGGGCAAGCGACTGAACCATGTGTTGTAGGGCTATGGCGAGGAGGGAGAATGCTGTGTGTAGGAGGGCTGTGGAGAGTGAGGGTGAGAGAGGAAGGGACAGAGGGAGGAGTTTTGGCTGCTGCTTGCTGCTGTAGCGACACAATGAGTCCCCCCCGCTCCTCTCTGTGATCCACACAGGAACAGGAAGCAGGCAAACAGGAAGTAGCCACAATCACAGACAGACAAGACACACAGACAGAGACAGACAGACACAGACAGACAAGACAGTCTTGAATGATGTAGAGGTCTTAGTGTCACACTCCACCAGATGGAAACAATTACACTAGAGCTACCATTAAAATAAAACACTGGCGACCTACTGGTGTAGGGGTTCGTCTCAGTGGAAAAGCACCAGTACAGGGAAAACCAATAACACTGACGTTCACAGAAACACCCAATCTAAAAAACAAATGCCAGGACAGGAGCTCCGACAAGAAGTCGCTCTCACACAAAACATGAAGTGCGTGTGTATAATAACAACACTCTCACAGAGGGCACGTGAAGTGCCCCTGTTGACTTTCAGAAATCCAGATGAGGTTCTTTAGAAATAACAAGACGACATTTAATACATTTTACATTTTAAATAAGTGCTCAGAGGGCGTTCGGCAAAAACAGGCCTCTTCCTTGACTTTCTGACAATACCATAATACAATTCTCTGTGGGAGTGTGACGGCCATCGGGAAAAACCACAGCCACTCTTCATCTCTGACTAGTGCAGTGTAGCTGATATTCACTAAACACACACCATGGATTTAATAGCTGCCAAACTGAGTCAGTCGCATTTCTCTTTCGACTTTTAGCTGACATTCTCAGTTGCGTGCACGCGGTCTCCAACTTGTCGGGGAGAGGTTAAGTGGCTATGTGCCATCCTCTCTGGCGAGGCTCCCTCATAGGGTGTGATGGATGGATCTATCTGCATTGACCCTTTTTGCTAACTTTTTTATTTTAATTTTTTTGACTCATCACTTACTCTGTTTCTACTGTTTATTATCTATCCTGTTGCCTAGTCACTTTATTCCTAGTTATGTGTACATATCTACCTCATACACCTACACATCGACTCGGTACTGGTACCCTGTGCATATAGCCAAGTTATCATTATGTGTCATACTCATTGTGTGTTTATTATTACGTGCTATTACTAGTCTATTATTTCTCTCTGCATTGTTGGGAAGGGCCCGTAAGTAAGCATTTCACAGTTAGTCTAGACCTGTTGTTTACAAATCATGTGAAGAATACAATTGGATTCCTGTGTCTCTGTGAGAGGACTGACTTCAGCGACACATAAAGAAGGGTCACCGAGCTCTTGAAACAAGCCCTGGTGGAAATATAGGGATACACTGCCTGGCATTGAGAAGAAATCCAGAGTAACGTAAGGAGTATTACTGGCTTTGTGGTAGGAAAGTGTGTGTGTGTGTGTGCATGTGACCTTGAAGCGTGGGGTCCTGTCCTCTCACCAGGGATGAGTCATTCACACCTGTCTCTACTCTGCTCTCACCTAGGAATGGGAGCTGTTTTGCAGGGCCGAGACGATACCATTATCAAGATAGTAGTTAGTATTGTTGCAAGGAAACAAAACACAACGTGGTTATCCATAGTGACTTTTATATATTTTACATACAGCAGGTTTTTAAAAATTAGATTTTTGGCATGGACATAATATTGCGCTACTGGTATCGTCACAGCCCTACTGTTTTGTAGTGTGTGTGTGTAGCTTAGACAGTAGTAATGTCCATAGTAAAGGAATACCAGACCACAAGATGATGGCTGGCTGGTAAACGACAGAGAGAAATAAAACGGAATCTTATGCTCAATATAGCACTGATAACATCAACCTAGCCCACCACTCCAACGTCAAACCACGTGCCTTATGATTTATGTAAAAATCTAACACTTTGATTAATATTCCAGATATTTTCAGAAGTCAGTCAGTAGTGTACACATACACACAAACGAGAAACCCGCCCAACCAGGAAATGAACGCTGCGAGCAGTGAGGCAAAACAAAAACACAGGATATAAAAGGCTGGGTGGTAATCGTCATGGTCGCTGAGGTAACAGGGACTGAACCATCAGAGGGAAATAACATCGGACTATTAAAAGGGGAAAGGAACGAGCGCAAGGGGAGAAAAATCATCCACCCTTCCATAAAATACATGAGCATATCTAAATGCCATTAGCAGTGTGGGATGAGCCAGGAGCCTCATGCTGCTTTTAGCAGCAACAAAAGAGCGAGGGAGGGTGGAAAGATAGGAAGAGAGAGTAGCTCCTCCAGTCAGCCCTTGTGTGTGTGTGTGTCTGTCTATGGGCGGGGTTTAGTGGAGAACAAAGGGTTTGATGTGCTGTGAGAGAGAAAAAAAATAACGATCCCACCCACCTCCCGTCACATGACTAGCCTTCATGGCGCAGCAAAGACGGCACGAGTGAGAAAGACGAGTGAGAAGGCGGGAGTGAAAGAGAGGCGAGAGGCAGAGGCGGAAACAATTGAAGGAGAGGAGTGAGGAGCCGAGAGAGAAGCTGGTGAAAGAGAAGAGGGTGAGGAATGGAGAAGTCTGGGAAGGGCATTTACAAACCCATTCCATTCCTGCTGGAAAAATACAGGGAGCTAATCGGGGCTCTTCTGAATGGTCTGACTCCAACACCATTATTGAGTTTGCAGATGACATGGCGGTGGTAGGCCTGATCACCGATGAGAGCCTACAGGGAGGTTGTCAGAGACCTGGCAGTGTTGTGCCCGGACAAAAACCTCTCCCTCAATGTCAGCAAGACAAAAGGAGCTGATCATAGACTACAGGAAACGAAAGGTAAGAGCACGCCCCCATCCACAGGGCTGTAGTGGAGCAGGTCCAGAGCTTCAAGTTCCTCGCTGTCCACATCACCAAGAAATGAATTATCATGGTCCACACACACCAACACAGTCGTGAAGAGGGCATTACAACGGCCTCTTCCCCCTCAGGAGGCTGTAAAAAATTTGTTATGGACCTTCAGATCCTCCAAAAGTTACACAGCTGCACCATTGAGAGTTATCTTGACTGGTTGCATCACCGCTTGGTATGGCAACTGCTTGGCATCGAGCCACAAGACGCTACATAGGGTAGTGCGTACGGCACAGTATATCAATGGGGCCGAGCTTCCTGCCATCCAGGATCTCTATACCAGACTAAAAATTGTCAAACTCCAGCAACCCAAGTCATAGACTGTTCTCTCTGGTACTGCACATCAAGCGGGAGTGATGCATCACATCTGGAACCAACAGGACCCTGAACAGCTTCTACCCCTAAGACATAAGACATACATTTTATTTGGCTGACCGACTGAGACCAACATGCCATAAGCACTGATAGGGAAACATGGTTTAAAGGGGCAATATGTGTTTTAAATTAATGATACAGGCCTACATCCATTAAAACAGTGGGGTGACCTGCATTGTTGTTTGAATCCCAGATTGCCACTTCAAAACATGTTTTATAATGACGCCAGATCAAGGGTGGGCCAATCCTCTATGATTCCCCTACCATAGTCCTTATGTAAAAATGTGTTTAGACCAAGTGATGGAGGACAGATATCAAAGGCCCTCGCTAAATGCTACTATTAAAGATGAAAGATTATGTCACCGGCCTACAATTCATTAAAATTGAAAAGCTGAAATGTCAGTAAGTATTCAACCCCTTTGTTTTGGCATGCCTAAATAAGATCAGGAAAATCAGCAAAAATGTGATAAACAACTCGCATAATAAGTTAATGTTGTAGTGTGCAATAGTAGTGTTTAACATGATTTTGGAATGACTACCTCATCTCTGTACCCCACATATAAAATCGGTACGGTCCCGCAGTCGAGCAGTGAATTTCAAACACAGATTCAACACCTCGCAAAGGGCACCCATTGGTAGATGGAGATGTGTGTGTGTGTGTGTGTGTGTGTGTGTGTACAGTGGGGCAAAAAGTATTTAGTCAGCCACCAATTGTGCAAGTTCTCCCACTTAAAAAGATGAGAGAGGCCTGTAATTTTCATCATAGGTACACTTCAACTATGACAGACAAAATGAGAAAAATCCAGAAAATCACATTGTAGGATTTTTTATGAATTTATTTGTAAAGAAAAAAGTATTTAATAAGAATATTTCATTCATTCAGATCTAGGATGTGTTATTTTAGTGTTCACTTTATAAAAAAATAAAGGGAACACTAAAATGGCCTGTCTCCTGGTAGCGCCTCCATGCTCTGGACACTACGCTGACAGACACAGCAAACCTTCTTGCCACAGCTCGCATTGATGTTCCATCCTGGATGAGCTGCACTACCTGAGCCACTTGTGTGGGTTGTATGTAGACTCCGTCTCATGCTACCACTAGAGTGAAAGCACCGCCAGCATTCAAGTGACCCAAACATCAGCCAGGAAGCATAGGAACTGAGAAGTAGTCTGTGGTCACCACCTGCAGAACCACTTTTATTGGGGGTGTCTTGCTAATTGCCTATAATTTCCACCTGTTGTCTATTCCATTTGCATAACAGCATGTGAAATTTATTGTCAATCAGTGTTGCTTCCTAAGTGGACAGTTTGATTTCACAGAAGTGTGATTGACTTGGAGTTACATTGTGTTGTTTAAGTGTTCCCTTTATTTTTTTGAGCAGTGTATATATATATATATATCTAAAAAGTTATATATGTAAACTATTTTTTACATTGATTATCCCTTTGACCATGGTGACGTTATTATAACACTTTGGATGGTGTATCAATACACCTAGTCACTACAAAGATACAGGAGTCCTTCCTAACTGCCAGAGGAAGGAAACCGCTCAAGGATTTAATCATGAGGCCAATGGCGACTTTAAAACAGTTAGAGTTGAATGGCTGTGATAGAAAACTGAGGATGGATCAACAATATTGTAGTTACTCCACAATACTAACCTAATTGACAGAGTGAAAAGAAAGCTTGTACAAAATAAAATATTCCAAAACATGCATCCTGTTTGCAACAGAGCACTAACGCAATACTGCAAGAAATGTGTAAAGCAATTAACTTTTTGTCCTGAACACTGGGTGTTATATTTCGGGCAAATCCAATACGACACATTACTGAGTACCACTCTCCATATTTGCAAGCATAGTGGTGGCTGTCGCAGTCACAAAAACCATCAAGCACTATGATTAAACTGGCTCTCATGAGGACTGCCACAGGAATGGAAGACCCAGAGTTACCTCTGCTACAGAGAAGTTCATTAGAGTTAACTGCACCTCAGATTGTGAAGCATTTATTTGGGCTGCAGAGTTAAAGTAACAGACATCTCAACAACTGTTCAGAGGAGACTACGTGAATCAAGCCTTCAGGGTCAAATTGCTGCAAAGAAACCTCTACTAAAAGGACACCATTAAGAAGAAGAGACTTGCTTGGGCCAAGAAACACATTAGACCCGGAGGAAATCTGTTCTTTGATCCAAATGTGCGATTTTTGGTTCCAACCACCACGTCTTTGTGATTCGCAGAGTAGGTGAACGGATGATCTCTGCATGTGTGGTTCGCACCATGAAGCATGGAGGTGGTGGTGTGTTGGTGCTTTGCTGGTGACACTGTCAGTGATTTATTTAGAATTCAAGGCACTTAACCAGCAAGGCTACCACAGCATTCTGCAGCGATACACCATCCCATCTGGTTTGCGCTTAGTGGGACTATCATTTGTTTTTCAACAAGACAATGCCCCAATACACTTCCAGGCTGTGTAAGGGCTATTTGTCAAGAAGGAGAGTGATGGAGTGCTGCATCAGATGACCTGGCCTCCACAATCACCAGACCTCAACCCAATTGAGATGGTTTATTATGAGTTGGACCGCAGATTGAAGGAAAAGCATCCAACAAGTTCTCAGCTTATGTGGGAACTCCTTCAAGACCGTCGGAAAAGCATTCCTCATGAAGCTGGTTGAGAGAATGCCAAGAATGTGCAAAGCTGTCATCAAGGCAAAGGGTGGCTACTCTGAAGAACCTAAAATATATTTTGATTTGTTTAACACTTTTTTGGTTACCACATGATTCCATATGTGTTATTTCATAGATTTGATGTCAATGTAGAAAATAGTAAAAATAAAGAAAATCTGTATAAACAATGTTTTGATGAAAATAAATAAATGACTTCTTATAACCCATACAAACACATTGAATAACAGAATCATGACATGGAACAACATATCGTCCCCAAAAAAAGCTTCTCTCAAATGTTGTGCACAAATTTGTTTACATCCCTGTTAGTGAGCATTTTTCCTTTGCAAAGATAATCCATCCACCAGTTTTCAGCTCATGAAACATGGGACCAACACTTTATATTTTAGTTCTGTGTAGTTTGTAGGCCAAACCGTTTTTGTGCGGATGCGGTGAATTGAGACACATCCAATTACAAAAAAAAGTGACTTGTATGAGGATTTCTTTTATTATGCCAATTAGACATCGATCTAAGGGCATTAATCCCACTTTGAAACAACAAAATGTGGGAAAAGTTCATACTTTCTGAAGGCACTGTGTGATTAAGACTGTCTGTGAATCAGAAGGGGTTTATGTGAGAACGGTAAACTCGTGTCCTGCATACTGCAGCTTCTTGTCATTTCAGCTTCTCTACAAGGACAATAATGTCCACAATCGAAATGCAATCAAACAGTGGCATTGTCTACATTTCAACAGAAATATGTCTACATTTCCCCCACACTTGATATTCCCCCCTCCCCATCCCTCCCCCATTCTACTCTATCCCCTCCCACCGTCCTCTATCCCCTTCCACAATACTTCTTTCCCCTAACCCAGCCCCACCCCCCACTTTTAGCCCAAATTACATACTTTTGACATTAATAGTAGTACACTATCGAGTGATAGGGTGGCATTTGAGATGCAACCCTGGCCCAGTACATTCCACAGGTTCTAAACATGGCCGGATGGGAGAGGAGGAGTGACTGGTGTCATTGACCTCGCTGCAATGAAGATCAATGTCTCGCAGAGAGGAGATGAGTCGGGAAGAATAGCAGAGTCCTGCATTTGGAAGTCTTGTAAACAATTGTGGATGTTTTAACTGGGGGCACAGACCCAGACAAAAACAACAAGGCATGGTTTTACAACCCTACCAAAAAGGTAGAACACATCTGGTTTACATATTTGCTAGGTTCATAACACATAATTCTTTGATTATTCAGACAATGGTTTTTGCATATGATTTCCTTTTTTTGCACACTGTTTGGGGGCTGACCTCCACTGGAAAATAACATCTTTGTTACAGAACTAGGTTGAGGATTCCTTCCTATCTGGGAAGGAGATACATCTAACCCCTGAAGGTCACCCCCCCCCCCCCTGTCTGTTCTGCTGTAACCAGGCAGCTGAGGAATGCTGGAACACAGATTTAAAACTCATGGTTCTGGAATATGTTGTCAGGATTCTGTAATATGGGGCAACAGGCAAAGGTCTTGTGTTTCCAGCGAGAGTTACTTTGGGAAAATTCTAGAAAGGAACAGGAAACTAAGATTGACAAGACATGATGTCGAAACCCAATTTTTCATGTTTGTGTTTATGTTTGTCTTTTAGCGCCTGGCTTCCTGGAAAGTATTTACCCTCGTTCTCTGCTAATAAAACACACATGGAAGCTTCAATCCATACAAAGAGAAGCACAGCTGCTTTCCAGGGGAAAAAAAAAATACCGATAACTCGATGCAATACCCTGGCAACACCCACAGCGTTCTTTGAAAGGGGTAGGACTATACTGCAATACATTTGGGCCACAGATGATTCAAAGCAAACGGTTCAATGGGTGCAGACCAGACGGGGATAAGACTGTAGGCCTGTATTCCCGGGGCCTTCTCTGTGCTCTGTGACATCCCCGGCCGGCGTCTGGTTTCTAGGTGAACGGAGACACAGAATGTGTGCTAATGGGACGCCAGACCAGACTGTGGCCTGGGCCCAAGGGGGTGTGGGGGGGGGGGGTCCTAAAGCCCTGCTGCTGAGACTTTAACAGGGTTAAGTGGGGCTGGAATGTTGGAGTCATTACATGAAGACAAAATAATGAGCTAGAGAGAAGGAGTAGGGGAGAGTGAAAGTAGAAGAAAGAGGAAGTAGTAATAGAGATATGAATTAGGGTGAGAGTTGAAGAGGGAGAACAGAGTGTGAATAAAGAGTGTGTGTTATGAAATTGTTGTGGGTTGGTATTGGGAAGGATACCCGGTTGGGAGGATGGGAAAGGGGAAAATGACGTGTTAGTAATAATATTGCGTGTCCGATTGCACAACCCACAGGGGTTAGGCAGGAACTCCGATACCGGTTTGAGGCTCCACTCCCCTGCATGTTCCAATTCCACACGTCCCTATTGGCTCAGGCTTGTCCAGAGAAACATCACCATGCTGTCCAGAGATGGCCGGATAAGAGATCACGAGGGGCATTTAAATCCAGTCCGGATGAAAATATTGAGCTAAATAATATATTCTGTTTACAAAAAAAAAGACCAGAATAATCAGGATCTATCCTTTTTTGACACTGGGTGTTAGGCCAGGGATGTTAGCCGCAGACGCACCAGGGTTGGGGCCAATTCCATTTCAATTCAGAAAGTAAACCAAATTCCATTTAATTCCACGTTCCTCATTTAATACCATTTTTATTGAGTTTTAATGTACTTCCTGAATTGACTAGATTTTATCTGGAATATCCCCTAACATTGCACACCACTCTTTTTTTGGCCTAATCCACAGCATATTCCTTCATGGGTTCCCACAGGGAGGCTGGGCAGCTGCATGTTATGATGAATCTTTCCTTAGCAATGCAACACCTTCGTAGAGTGGTGCCAGCCAGCAACAAAGGAAGACATCTTGCCTTTAGCTGGTGATAGGTGGACCAGGAAGAGTTTCAGGTTCGGCTCCACGTGAACGTATTTCAGTGCCAACGACTTCAAACTACTTGTCCTGACAGCACACTGCTCTCTCTCTGCACCGGCTTCGATAGGGCTGTGACAGCCTGGCACCTATAATTAGGCTGTTTTACCTTTAGTTCATCTTCAACCTATCACGTTGGAGCTACCATCGTTGTTTTCCTGTCATCTCCCGTCAACAGACTTCTCATTAATCAAACCATTTAAGTCTTACGTATTGTGACATTTCAGTTTTGTTGAATGCTGTAACATTTACAATCAAATAATTAAGAGAGAATTGATATACTGATGTATACTACTGTTGATGGGTGGTAAATCAAGTAGGCTGTCAATCTAAGTCGTGATGGGTGGAAAGGTGACCCTCTAGATTACTGCACAGGGGAGGTTTCAAGCCAGTGTTGCATGCTCTACCATTCACCTTTGGCCCATATAGGTCAATGAAAGCAAAAAAAAAGGACAATTTGAATATTCAAATCGAAAAGCTAGATTCATGAACTCTCAATACAACTACCACCGAAGGACAAATGCTCTCTGTTCCTTGGCAACCGGACGTATTAATACTTTAATCGCAATAGGAATTTGCTTGACAAAAACTCCCTCCTCCCAGGCACTGTTCATAGCAAGCACTCGACACTTGACAGCAGGGTCATATTCAACCTAGGTTACATGCTGCTTCATAAAAACATTATAGGTGTAATTGAGAGTAAGGCTTAGTATAGCCTATCTACCTGCATAGAATACAACCCAAACATTACTCAAAAAAGACTCAGACAGTACACAGGCCTTGAAAACCAGCCTTGGGCTACCTACAGTGTACCATACTCCCATTGTTCACCTCCTGCCTGTCTGTCTGTCTGTCAGAGAATATAACAACAACAAAAAACATGACCCAGACAGAGCTGAGCAGAGCAGGGTAGGGAGGACACCGTGCTCCGGTGAGGGGTAGTTGTGCGCTACTAGCTTAATTACCACAGTGACGCTGGTGACAAGATGGGGCCAGCGACAGGGACGGTGACGTCACCCAGCAGAGCGGCGACTCTGTTGAACGGGAGGGGGGAGGGGAAGGCTGTGCATATTACAACAACAGATGGGAGCAGCGATCAAAGCAAGCCACATCAAAGTAAGCCAAGGCTCCTAGTCTACGCTTAGACAACAAACGCCGTACACAACACAAAGTCTATACTGGCCATATAAGCAGACAGATGCAGGGACGTCGGCCCTATTCACATACAACCTTGAAATATAGATGTCAACACTAAGAAATACATAGGCCTAGATGGGTCAAAAAGAGGTGGTGTACGAATCAATCTTACCAGCCATTCTTTATTTGTTGTATGAAAAGGATGACAGAGCTTACAGAACTAAATCTGTTACGGACATTAAAATAGTGGCTCACACAATAATCCATTATAGATTTTCAGAAGGACAAAACAACCTTGCGGTGGAGTTAATATCAGAATCAGTAATACAAATTGCCTCCATAGGTTGTAAGCTATGACTCGGCTAGCCTACCCTTTGAACATCTTTCGCCACGCAAACCAAGCGCCTATTCCAGTTCGTGGAAGGCCTACACATGACATAAATGTCAATAGAAGCGGGAGCTGTGAGGGCTGGGCTGCTGTCTCACAGACGGGCGCTAGGCTCCACTCCTCCTCCAGACTACTGCACCATCTGACCGGCAGCAGCTCTCCTCTATGTATTATTGAGCAGGCCAGACAAGGCAGGCTGCTGGGCTGCAGCTAGCTCACCGCAAGGTCCGGGCTGGGCCCTCCCTCACTCTAGGCTTAGCACCAGCCCTGGAGGAGACCGGCTCAATGTACCAATCCTAGCCTAGCCTCCTCTCTGTGTCGTCTGGTTTTGTGTCTGATTTTGGCAAGGGAGATGACCAATTGTTTGTTGCCTGGGCTTGTATCAGTTGCCAATGTAAAAAAGTGTGGACAAAGACGAGCACATTACAATCACATAAAGGGAAAGAGTTGTGTACCGATGAAATAGAATGATCGAGAATAAAACATGTTTAAAAAAAATGTTTTAAGGCAATTCAGCTGCTGAAAGGACTGCAGTTGAAATAAGGATTGGGGATTAAATGTAAATTAAACTAACCCTATATCAGCAGCATTCCAAATGGCATCCCATTTCCTATATAGCGCATTACTTTAGCCGTGGACTTTTGCCATAAGACCAACATGGGAGGGAAAAACCCAAGATGACTCTTAGTGTTCCTAATGGCATCCCATTCACCACCGCAGACTCTGGTAAAAAGTAGTGCACTATATAGGGAATAGGGTGCCATTTGTTAAGTAGCCTTTGGCTGTTGCCTGGATATAACATCAGTCTGACTGCTGGAGAGTCTCAATCAGCTGGTTGGGTTAGTTAGCCTAGTGGACCATGTGAACTGCCAGTATTCTACTCGGCCAATCTGGTTGGCTGTTGATGCTGAAACAGGAAGAGGAAACAGAGCGGCCTGTGTGTGTGCGTGCGCGCGCGTGTTGAATGAGTCTCAGGCCTTGGTAGAAGACTAGGAGTGGGCATTGTGAATGAAAAAAAAAAAGAGTTTCTGTGTAACAATTGGAAAAAGTGTATGGGTGTCGATGTTCTCATGCCTTGTTTTGTGTGTGTGGGAAAGACTGGTACGTATCCATGCATTTTGATTTCGGCCTATGCATGCACCATGTCCAGTGCCCACGCTGACTAATATACTCATAACAAGTTGTCAGTAGTTCCAGTTGATTTTGCATGAGTAGACCTAGCCAATACCAAATGTGTGTGTCTTCTTATTCCACCTCTGAGCATCCAGTCCACTTTCTAGACTGTTGAATGAGAAGGGACAAGGGGGCTGAGGCGGGGGGAGGAAGGCTGAGGAGCCCGAGAGTCTGAGCTTCTGGCAGGGCCAAATCCTTACCACGGCAGCGTTAGGGCAGGAATCTTCTTTCCAAACAAACCCTGAGCAGAGCCCAGTAGACTGCTCTCTCTGCCCCGACTCCCAACATCTGTCCTGCCTGCCGGAAAATAAACTCAACAAGAACCCAGTGGCTTCCTCCATGGCACAGCCCACCGGTCCCGGAATGTGTATTGTTGTCCACAGACAATGTCAGAAAACAACAAGATTATCTCCAACGCATTAGTGCCTCCTTGAAATTAACACAAACACATACTCAGTGGAAAGTGTATTAGGTACACCACACCGTTCACGGAAATGGTTTGCTCCTACAGTCAAGTGGCCATGGCTTGCTATATATCTATTATAGCAGGCAGACAGGCATCAAGGCATTCAGTTACTGTTCGATTGAACGCTAGAATGGGCTAAACGAGTGACAAATAACTTTTGGGGCGGTATAATTGGCGGTTCCAGTATCTGCGAAAGGTCCGGCCTCCTGTGCTTTTCACATACGACAGTGTCTAGGGTTTACCAAGAATGGTGCAAACAAACAAAGAACATCCAGTCATTGGCAGTCCTGTGGGTGAAAACAGTTTGTTGATGAGATATCGAAGGAGAACGGCAAGAATTGTGCAAGCTAACAAGCAGGCCTCAAAACGGACAAATAACAGTTGTGTTCAGAAAGGCATCTCGGAACGCACAACTGGTCGATCCTTGTCACGGATGGGCTGTTGCAGCAGACGACCTCCCTGGGTTCCACTTCAATCAGCTACAAACAAGAAGCGGCTCCAGTGGGCACGTGGTCATCAACACTGGACAATTGAGGAATGGAAAAACATTGCCTGGTCCGACGAATCCCGGTTCCTGTTGCGTCATGCTGATGGCAGAGTCAGGATTTGGCGTAAACAGCATGAGTCCATGACCCCACCTTGCCTGGTGTCAACGGTACAGACTGGTGGCAGTGGTAATAATGGTGTACGGAACGTTTACCTGGCACACATTATTTTCCTTGATATCAATTGAGAAATGTTTCCATACCCCGAAGAGTTCAGGCTGTTCTGGAGGCATAGGGGGGTCCGCCACAATACTAGCTGGGTGTACCTAATAAACTGTGTGTACATATAGGCCTAAGCACGCGACAGGGGAAGGAGGCTCACGCAGGGAGCATCAGGGCTTGTAGCCTTTAAAGCGCTTTCAACAGGTTTAGGATTACATGAGAATCTTAAGTAAAGCCTAATTCACAGACAGATTGATACACTACCCCCGACCCCACTGAGAAAATATGCAAATATTGAGTTATCTGCGGCCCCATGACTGATGATGTCATGCTAATATGGTTAACATACATGGTTTCTGTTGACTTCCTTTTTCTCCGTAAAATGACATGCTATTTCAAATGTAGTCACGAGTTGTTGTTAAACATACAATGGTCTAAGAGAAACCACGTGAGGGTGTCAACTTGAGGAAAACATAGCGGCAAGACGTCTTAAAATCTGATGCCAAAATCCTGTCCACTTACACCCTTTGCTTTGCTTTTGTTTTCACATTTTCCACTTTCTCGCGTGTAACCTTTGAATTACACCATTTATAATGACATTTTAATAGTTGTATTGTGTAGCAGTGTGTAGGCCTTTAGTTTAGTGTATATTTTAGTGTGTCAAATCTGCCAACCTCCAAGTTTGGAGGGCACAGATGTCTAGCATGCAAAAATCAATTGGTTTACGGCCTGGTCTTAAAAAAAGAGGACTCAATAGCATCGTAATTCCTTGGTCACAGCGCCCGCCTGCCTCCATTTTGTAATAAACCTACTCCTAGCTGTGAGGTACAATTACGGGGGTAGTAGCCTACAGCAAATAAAAATCCACTGCAATATGAGGATGTTGTGTTTCTAGAGGATTCGAGCCTGGGGTGGTACAGTTTAGTGGAGTCCCCAGTGGTGCAGTCCCCAGTGGTCCTGAGGCAGCAGATAGCCTGAGCCCCAACCAGCCTGTCTTCTCCTCGCTCTCTGCCCTGTAATCTCATTTTCCATCCAGCAGACCTTTCTTCCACAGAGCAGCAGAAACAGGACTCATTTGGCCCAGGGATGAAGCATGCTCCTGGGGGACTGAGAACGCCCCCCCCTTAACTATAATAATACTTGAGACTAAGCGATATGGAGACCAAATTAATAGCATCGTCATCTCTTTTATTTTTAGATCATTGTAACAGTCAGTTCCTCAACCCCCACCATTTCCAACTGAAACAGAGAAAGTTATTACTAGTGTTTTCTAAAACAACAAAGGAGGGAACAAGTACATTAGACATTAAAATGAAATAGGCCAAGACCACCATGCGCAGCAGAAGACAATATATACACAAACCTTGCACACAAACCTTGCAAACTACACCCATTCACAAGCAATCAGAAAAGTGCCATATAGGCATGCGAGCACAAACACACTAAGCACATTAGCCTTATTCACACTGCCACCCACACACTGGAGCCCTTTCATTATGGGCCCGGCTCTGCGGGCGCTGCCAGTTACAGATGATGGGGTGTGAGAGAGAGAGAGAGAGAGAGGAGGGGGGGATAGATGGGACTATAGGAGGAGGGAGGGACTCTGCTGCAGGTACTGAGGCAGCACACAGAGACGGGATGAGAAGAGCTCTTCACACACACACCGAGCTCGGGCTATGCCTATTGGGATAGGGGGAGGAGAAGGAGGCGGGGCAGCAGCACTCTCTAAATGAAACCAAGGGTGTGTTGCAGCTACCAAGAACTGACCAGGAACTGATGAGCATACTAGCTCACACCTCCGCTGTGCCTCCAAGCACTTTATTACTAAGGTAGGCAACCGTAGCCGAAATGTTGACCGCATCCTACCCTATCCAGTACATCCATACAAACAAGCACGTGCTCCATTGAACCGTAGGCCGTCTCAAATAGGGCTCGCTACTCAACGTCTGGAATAAATTGTCGTAGAGCTTGTTCAGCAGAAGATCACTTTGACGAACGCCATGCAAAGGGTAGGGAGACAAAGCCCAAGGCTGCTAGGTTCTGAAAGACTGAAAAATGGCAACCTTGATATAGAGCATCCAAATGTCATATTCCATCAACCCTTTGTCTCGCAAAAGGTCAGAGGAGTTCTCGCCGATAAAGCGTTAATCAGACTGATGTCCCAAAGTAATTCTGTCATTCTGAGGAGGAAGGACCTGAAGAATCTGACAAGCAGAGCAAGAGAGGACATGCTGCTTGGCCTGAAATAGAAAATCCACATCCTTTTTTAAATGTATTTTTTTATAATAATAATAATAATAATAATAATATAGGTTGATTGACTAATAAAGGCTCCATTCTGTATTAGTTGGTAGCACTGTCCCTGGTTAGCTTATCTATGCTCGGTTTTTTTTGTATATTTTTTTTTTACCAAGGTGCATTGGGTAGTCCAATGGGTATACGCTGTGAGTCACATAGGCCTTTATTAGCCTGGGGTGAAGAAATATTATCATAGATGATCACGTTACTATAAAATGCTCCCACTGGACTAGTAAGGCCTAATAAAAACAGAATATCCAAACACAGAAAGAAACCAAGCGAGCGTAACATGGAGGAGAGAGGCAGAGGTCAACAAGAAATCTAACCCTATGGGTAATGATACACCACAGTTCACAATGGCGGCACTCCTTCCTTTTCTCAGCTCCCAAACACACAAACTGGTCTGTCAGCCACCTTAGCTCGACTGGAGTGTGATGCACAACAGGAAACACATCGCCACACACACGCATACCCACTTCCTGTATCTGTTAAAGAGCGGGAGGAGAAACTGAGAAGGCGATGCGACATCTGGTTTGTTGAACGAACAAAGCTCGCCTGGTCTCTGCGCCTCTGACTCAAAAACACACTGCCCACATGTCGCACAAAAACACACACGGCGACACAAACAAAGTGGCTCACATTGGCAGCTCCGGAGTAGTGCACAGAGGGAGCTGCCCTTTAAAACAAGTCACTCTCCTCTCTCTGCTGCAGGCAACAGGATACCTGAGCAGCCAATCTATTCTATTTACACTGAATACCACAGCTACTTCTCACACACAGGCTCTATTATGTACCGTGTATGAGGGAGGCTTCACTTTACTTGGTTAGAACTTTTCTTTCTCCATAACATGTTGCTACAGCGTCACACGTTAGCCAGTTCATCCAAACCAGACACTAAACACGCCTAACCTTTCATACACACAAAAGAGAATATGAGCTGTGGTTTTTGTGTTACAATAGAGCCGAGACCAGCTACGCTGTTATCTTGTTCCTGATACTGTGACAGATGTTTTACATGTGTGACCTGCTCCCCTCTAGCCGACCCCTCCTCTTGAGTACACACGCCATCTAAGGGTTCTTCAATTCCTTCTCGAGCAGCAGCGGAACTCGTTTCACAGTGACATGACCAGGTTTTATAACCACTAACCAGTTCCCCTGCAGCCCCCAGCATCTCTAACTGTAGACCTAGGAGCTCCTCTTAAAAGGGAGGTAGGGTAGTAACCACATGTTAATATAAGTAGGTGGGGAAACCATCCACAGTCCACACTTCCCTTTAAATTGTCCAGCAGAGGGACATTTGGCCAATCAAATGGCTTAGAGGTAATTTATATGCAGAATGCAGACTCAGGCAAGGTGTTCACCTGCAGCCACAATGAATAAAGCGCTCAACCATGAAGGAACACACACGTTTATTTTGAAAAGAAGCACTGTCCACTAGAAAGGCAATCCAGGTTATAACCTCTGAAGGGGAAAGAAACTGGCCAGGTTCGGATTACTTATTTCTAACACATGCAGGTGTGGATGAGACACTGGCACACACACACGCACGTAAGCACGCAGGCACAGAGTGCCTGCATGTGTCAAAATAACTAATCTTTCGACTCGTTTAGTTCATTTGAGTAAGTAATACCCAGAGCACGTGGGACCCCCCTACCGGTGAACGATGAACAGAAAACTCACAAACCTCTTGGTCACAATAAGGGGATTGTTCGAGCTGTAATATGAAACAGACTTGTAAATGCGTATGCTTAAACAATTAACATTTGTTGATTGCTAGGCATAAAAATAAGAGCATTTCTTGGTACATTTGAAACACGGTCTAATTATGGCCGCAACCAGACGAGTTTGTGAACAACTGTTGGCGGATGCATTGCTTGACTGCCGTGAGGGAGAACTGCGAACTGCAGCACCTCAGAGGTTGTTGAGCAGAGGTGGTGTATGTTTTCGTTCTACAAAGCTGTGTCCATCGTAACATTCAATAATCAATTAATTGAATTCATTCTTGCCAGGAATATAGTATATGCATATGATTAGTATGTGTGGATAGAAAACACTCTGACGTTTCTAAAACTGGTTAAATCATGGCTGTGACTATAACAGAGCGTGTGTTTCATCGAAAAGCGCAAGAAAATCTGGTCACTGAAAACTGAAAAAAGTATCAATGCGCCACTTGCATGTATTGTTGAATGGAAACTAAATTAAATGGGGCCGAGATT
This sequence comes from Oncorhynchus kisutch, assembly GCF_002021735.2. Classification (NCBI taxonomy): domain Eukaryota; kingdom Metazoa; phylum Chordata; class Actinopteri; order Salmoniformes; family Salmonidae; genus Oncorhynchus; species Oncorhynchus kisutch. Next base: position 49,253,680 of record NC_034183.2, on the reverse strand, counting down.
GCAATTCCTACAGCTTCCACACGATGTCGCCAGTCTCATCATTTGCGGTGCCTTTGTTTCTTGGTCAAACGTACTAGAGAGATCACTTTCCATCCGGTCTACGACAGGAAGTTTTGGAAGAGAGATTTTGGAGCTATTGAATACACATCGCCCCGTGATCAATTTGATAGATTATTAACGTTTACTGATACCTAAAGTTGGATTACAAAAGTATTTCGAAGTGTTCTGTGAAAGTTTATCGTCAACTTTTTTAATTTAAAAAAATGACGTAGCGTTTTCAAACTGTGTTTTTTTCTGAATCACACATTTTCCATAGATGGCTTTTTTGGGTATATATGGACCGATTTAATCGAAAAAAATACCCAATAGTGATGTTTATGGGACATATAGGAGTGCCAACAAAGAAGCTCGTCAAAGGTAATGAAAGTTTTATATTTTATTTCTGCTATTTGTGTAGCGCCGGCTACGCGAACTCTTTTGTTTACATCGCATTCAGGTATTTCGGGGTGTTGCATGCTATCAGATAATAGCTTCTCATGCTTTCGCCGAAAAGCATTTTAATTATCTGACTTGTTGGCTAGATTCACAACGAGTGTAGCTTTAATTCACTACTCTGCATGTGTGTTTTAATGAACATTTGAGTTTTAACGAGTGCTATTAGCATTTGGCGTAGCGCATTTGCTGATGGCTAGATGAGACGATTGCGTCTCGGGTCGATGTAAGAGGTTAACCCTTCCTCATGGTTGGTGTCTTGATGGATTTGTCCAGAATTGTGTGACATTAAACATAGCTGTTCTTTCCATCCATTTATGGCAGTGTAAGTTGTCGTTATATCATTTATTAAGCTGTTAGACATGGAACTTGCCCAAAATAATTTATGCGATTGGAAAATCAAATGCTTCCAACCAAAAGAGTCACCTTAAAATAGACACTAAAAACCTAAATAGATACGGTCATTAACGTTTCTCTTCAATAATTATGGATAATACTTGTTTGATCTGCATTTGGTGTCGAGCTGTTTAATTACGCCGTGATAATTTCATATACAGTGGGGCAAAAAAATATTTAGTCAGCCACCAATTGTGCAAGTTCTCCCACTTAAAAAGATGAGAGAGGCCTGTAATTTTCATAGGTACACTTCAACTATGACAGACAAAATGGAGAGGAAAAAAAATCCTGAAAATCACATTGTAGGATTTTTTATTAATTTATTTGCAAATTATAGTGGAAAATAAGAATTTGGTCAACTACAAACAAGCAAGATTTCTGGCTCTCACAGACCTGAAACTTCTGCTTTAAGAGGCTTGTTACCTGTATTAATGGCACTTGTTTGAACTTGTTATCAGATAGTCTAGCTAGCTACATTTTTAGATATTAAACATTTCAATTTAGACAGAAACTGGTTTATTTCAAGTGTGCTGTTAGCTAGCTATTGTTAGCTGGCTGGGTCGCTAGCTAAGGTTATTTGTATGATCTTCTTCTTCGTATCTCAGACACATTTACTTGACTAGTCATAGCCATAGAACCTGGTTAGTTTGCTACCTGCAGATTCATGCATGGTAATAACATCATGAGTTGTGATTATGGTCCATTGTTTAGCTAGCTAGCTACATGTCTTCTACATAACTTCTTATGGCTGCAGGGGCAGTATTGAGTAGCTTGGATGAAAGGTGCCCAGAATAAATGGCCTGCTCCTCAGTCTCAGTTGCAAATATATGCAAATAATTTTTTTTCTCCCAAAAAAGGTAGAAATGTCATGTTTTAGGTCATTAAAATGTACTGCGACTGTTGTTTCTCCTAATTGAACTTTTTTTCACTGATTCTCTGTTTGAGAGAACGGGAGGTTTTACCAACATAGCACAGCCCTCATGGACATTTAATAATATAGATAACATGGGTGGTGGTGCACATAATGTCATTAATTTGGAACTGTTTTCCTGTATGTGGGTGGCAGAAATATTCACACACACATCCTATTATTACACTGTGCACATCCTCTGCATTTATAGCTACCATTTGGAAGAGGGCGTAAAAGAGCCTGGCTGATTTTCTTTTGTGGCTGGACCAATTCCTTTTGGCATGAACCAATTTATCGCGTAAATAAAACATGCCAGTGTTTCTTGACAGCATCTCCCACTTTTCGTGAGTTCAAAGTGTATGTAGTTATGAACATTACAGTGTCCTTTAGCAGGTCTATTTTTTAGAAGTTCATCTCGTGTTTTCCCCAATGCCAAATTAAGAGCTTCATCCACACATTGTGGAGAATAGCCTATTGGGGAGGAAGGGGGGGGGGGGGGGGGGGGGGGTTTCACACACAGCTCAGAATTGTGACAATTCTTTAGTAAAGGTTGAATTGTCTATTGTTCAGCTAATAGCTCCTCCTGCTACGCTTGTGAAAAACTAATAATAATACTTTTCCCCCTTTCCACTTGTTAAAGATTCCAATTGATAGTGTTTTAGCCACAATCGGCCCCAACCCCAATTAATACATTTGGGCACAGTCGATAGCGTGCTGGACTTCGGGCTAGAAAGTTGAGGGTACAAAACCTGGAGGCCAGGTCATTTGATGCAGCACTCCCTCACTCTCCTTGGTCAAATAGCCCTTACACAGCCTGAAGGTGTGTTTGGGTCATTGTCCTGTTGAAAACAATTGATACTCCCCCACTAAGCACAAACCAGATGATGGGATGGCGTATCTCGGAAGAATGCTGTGGTAGCCATGCTGGTTCAGTGTGCCTTGAATTCTAAATAAATCACAGACCATGTCACCAGCAAAGCACCCCCACACCATCACACCTCCATGATTCACGGTGGGAACCACACATGCGGAGATCATCTGTTCACCTTCTCTGCGTCTCACAAAGACACAGCAGTTGGAACCAAAAATCTCCAATTTGGACTCAGACCAAAGGACAGACTTCCTACCCGTCTAATGTTCATTGCTCGTGTTTCTTGGCCCAAGCAAGTCTTCTTTTTATTGGTGTCCTTTATATGTTTTCTTTGCAGAAATTCGACCATGAAGGCCTGATTCACGTAGTTTCCTCTGAACAGTTGATGTTGAGATGTGTCTGTTACATGAACTCTGAAGCATTTATTTGGGCTGCAATTTTTGAGGCTGGTAACTCTAATGAACTTATCCTCTGCAGCAGAGGTAACTCTGGGACTTCCTTTCCTGTAGCAGTCCTTACGAGAGCCAGTTTCATCATAGCGCTTGATGGTATTTGCGACTGCACTTGAAGAACCGTTCTAAGTTCTTGACATTTTCCGGATTGACTGACCTTCACGTCTTAAAGTAATGATGGACTGCTCTTTCTCTTTGCTTATTTGAGCTGTTCTTGCCATAGTATGAACTTGGTATTTTACCATTATATTCTACCATCCATACCTTGTCACAACAACTGATTGGCTCAAACGTATTGAGGAATGAAATTCCACCAATTAACTTTTAACAAGGCACAGCTGTTAATTGAAATGCAATCCAGGTGACTACCTCATGAAGCTGGTCAGGCGAATGCCAGGCAAATGCCAAGAGTGTACAAAACTGTCACCAAGGCAAAGGGTGGCTACTTTGAAGAATCTCAAATATATTTTGATTGTGTGTCCAAACTTTTGACTGGTACTGTATGAGAATGCGAAGGAAATATATATATATATTTTTGGACACACGCAACTCAATATTAGGAAGGTGTTCCTAATGTTTGGTACACTCAGTGTATTTAACCCCATATTTTTGGGGTGCACAAAACTACCTCCATACGTTCATTCGTTTGTATGGGTTACCTTCAGACGAGGCCTCGGACACTTGTGGGGGCCGTAGAGCAAAACGGAGAACACCACCGTGTTTGTGAGTCACGCCCTTTCCATTGTCATTCATAGCTCAAACCATTCAGACGCCACACACACGTTTTTGTGAGAAGACTGATTTTCGGGATGTCTTGTGGTCTGAAACGCCGCTGTAGCTCTGCCACCTTCTCACAGAAGGTTTCAAAAGAGAGCACCAAATATAGGCCTACTCTGTCTTCTGCACAAACAACTCAATCTGACCAACAACAAAAAAAAGATGTACATGAAGAGGAGCCTCTTGTTGACATGTTTTCCAATCCCCCTGGATTGTAAATAAGACTGATGTCATATCATATAACATCATATAAACTGAGACTCCCCATTTCATTCATTTCAGAAGACAGTCTAAACCTAGTAGCCTACCATGCCCTGAAACCACACATGAACATGACCGTCTGTACCCCATCCATCTTTCAGGGGTATTCTTCCTAGGCTTTAAGTTATGCTGGTTTTCTAAGAGTGCCTCAATCATCTTTGGACGGGAGGCTCGGAGCCAGTTCGGTTCCCTTGACTCCATTGGTGAAAAGCAAACACAGCGGTGAGAGAGACAGATGGTGAACGAGAGAGTGAGTAAGAGGGTGAGGGAGAGAGAACGGCTATGCTTCAAATCATTGCAGTCACATCGCCACAGGCAGAGACGTGTGGTGGTTAACTAGTATTTGTATGGTATTTTCCTACTACCGCAGAGTGTGAATGACTCTGGACAGCACTACTGCATACACAGTGTCATCGTGACTGCAAACACACAGTACGGAGGACTTGACCCCCATACCAATTTGAACATTAATAGATTCATGCATTTTTAAAAAGGGACTACACTGCCAGGTAATATTAAAAAGCCTGGTTACCATCTACCATCCTGATGTGTGCCAAATCCCAAGGGCACATCCCAGGAGTATTCACGAGGCCAACTTTATAACAGACTCCCAAAGTGCACACTGGGAAACCCTTGTTTCAAATGTGACATAGAACAAAGAGATCCGAGGCCAACCTCCCCGGAGAGCAACAAAAATTACTTAATGCCATTGTCTGCCTATGCATTGCTTGCTCTTTGAAGTTTGAGGTTGGTATCTGTATAGCACTTTCTGACAACCGCAGATGTGAAAAGGGCTCTACACATACATGTGATTGCATTTGAGTAAGAATGAGTCTTACAACTACTTTATAATTTCACTCTGTAGCTATTTCTTTCCCATTGTCATTGTGTTGTGCAGCCATGCTGTGGGTGTGTTACATAGCAGGTTCCATTTTCAATGAATCATAGGAAACATTAACGAGCCAAGAACAAGACATTTCAATGCCACTTCAGGCGTGTCTTGTACTTGTGAAAGGACAAGGCCCACCGGCTTATTTAAACTAAACTATCTTTCTGGTGGTTGCCCTAGCGAACTATTCAGTCAATGTGCTTGGAATTGTTTTAGTAGAGCCCAATATAAATTCCCAAACCAGTTATATTGATCTATCTGGTAGCAAGGGAAGGCACTAGCATCTTGTCCCCTGGCCCTGGGATAGGCCTAAACTTGGTCAGATGCATTGGCACAGCCTTGCAGTAACATCAGTTGAACCATTCAGCTGGGTTGTGTCCATCAGGCACTAAATAGAAGAAGTGAAAGAGGAAGGGACTACCTGGACTTGTCCAATAAACACTCATGTTCATTTTCTGTTGCAAAACAACAACAAAAATTACGCTGTGCCCTAAATCAACACAACCCTGATGAGGATAACACTACCATCCAACCCCCACGGGGTTCATTGTGTGTGTGTGGGGGGGTGAACCATATCCAACTTCTACAATAAGCTACATAAAGCTTTCCCGAGAATGCAGGCGTGTTGTCGTTTCAATCCCAAAATTAATCTAGTGGTGGTGGTGGGTGTCTGCTAATCCAGCATGCTCGTAATCTCCAGACTGATTAAACAGACAGTCTAATGCACCATGTGCTACCCAACACTGCCTTCTTTTTATATCAAGATTTTTTTGTTGTTGGAAACCTTCTGGTTTGATAAGAATGATGAACAACAAGAATGATCTATAATGGAAAAAATTTGAAAAAAAACTATTTTGTAGTGTACCTTTGGTTTGGGGCGAGATAACATGGTCATTACAGATAGACCTGTAGTGTGTGAGAGGAACAGATGAGTGCCATTTGAGACGCCACATTACAGTTGAGCACTGAGCAGCTAGAGTCAGTCCGGGCGTTTTTTTCCCCCATTCACTGCCCAGGGGTGCAGCTGAACAACAGGACCCAGGATATGGCGACATGTGGTGCGGACTGCATGGAAACGTCTAGAAAAGGGCTAACGGAGCCTGGCGTGAGAGACTGATGAACAGACATACCAAGGTGAATGTATCAACACAAGCCAGGGAAAGAAGAGACAAAAGGAAGGCAGAAATAAGAGAGAACAAACGGGACGGACATAAAGACGAGAAGCACCCACGCAAAGAAATCCAAACCAACCCTCTTGATTCGAGGATCCTGCGAGCTAACTGGCTCGACTGGAAAGCCAACGGACAGGTCAGCAAGCACGGAGGAGCAAGGACGTAGTGGATCCATTTGTAAATGAGCAGCTCGGGTCCTTAAATCACACGAAGGACTCTTGGCACAGCACTGTGAAGCACACAGAATAATTGAAGGACAGGGCACATAAGACCAAGCCTGTTGTTCCATAGTTTGGCTAGAAGCAGCTTAGTTCCTCTCATGCTAACTAGCCTAATGTAGGCCTAGGCTACAGTTATGTGCCAAACGGCCATGCAATAAAGGAAGCTGAGCGAGCATGACAGGATAAACAAACTGCTACAATTATGGTAATAAAACAAGACAGACTGGGAACCAATCAGGACTAAGCTCTCAACACACCAGTAACAGAAGGAAGAGGTCGGTAAGTGCTTGAGGGCTTTACTTATTTAAAACCTTCACACACCTCAAAGTCATCTCTCCCAATTTCCTTGCCATTGTTTTGGTGCAGAAGAATATAAAATACAGTTTTGCACTTAAAGCAAATTGGGATGCCAAAAGTATTGATACAAACACATCTCACACTCAATTTGCATTAGGTCAACATTCACATGCCCCACCGTCACTCACTATATTTCACACCAAGTTTAACATCAGTTGGAGGAAGGATAAGGACCTATTTCTCCATATTGCATTTGAAGGGATTGAAGGAAGAAAGGTATTGCACCGAGACCATGTGAGAATGAGTTGCAACAGCGACACGACAGTACATTAATACATGAGGCTTTGTGGAGATTCTCCTTAAGATGAAGAGGAGCCTGTGAGAGGTGAGCAGACGAGGAAGAGAGCGAGAAAAAAATAAAACACTACAAAAAATATAAACATCCTGTTAGCAAAGGCAGTGGAGTGGGTATGCATAATGGATGCTTGGCTAGTCTCAGGCTTTGAGACAGACAGCTGCTACTTGGGCTGATAGGAGGCACTGGTCTCTGGAAGAGGCCCCAAAAAAATGGATCGGACAGTGAAATGCACCAGAATAGGCCTATCATTATCCTGAGTCAGTGCACTGCAGCACTAAAGCTGAAGGAGGAGAACATCAGAGCCCATTTCCACAAAGCGTATTAGAGTAGGGAGTGCTGATCAAGGATCAGTTTTGGCTTGTAGATCATAATGAATAAGATTATATGGACAGATCCTAGATAAGCACTGCTACTCAGACGCTTTGTGGATAGGGGCCCAGAGCCTACTGGGCCATGTTGATCGGACACTTACCTGCACAGGTGACCTGTCCTGCATTTCAAACATGCTCTCCAGGAGCAAGACAGGTTTGCCTGGGGGTGTTTTGACATGGGGAAGGGGTTCACGGGGAGAAGAAAGGTCACCAGAAAGCACATGATTCTCAAAGCAACAGTATTTCACAAACACATTGAGCCTATGAATGAGTAGATATGAATCTAAAAACAACTCCTGTTAGGTAGAATTGAAAGCAATAGAAAATGAACACCGGCCACCTGCCAAACAGGGGTATATTTTGGCACTGGCGGGTAAGAATGTCTAACTCAACAGCCATGTTGGCACGTGGTAACACTTTGGACTCCACAGTGTGAGTGCTACATAAAAACAGTCAAGTATGGGCATAAGTGCGAGTTGTGATTTTTGCAAAATAAATGCTGCAGTAGCAGTTTTCAAAGTATTTCTGTCGTTTGGTTTCATATCTGGTAACGCACAAAGAAATCTTAATCCTAACGTTATAGCTATCCCACCTCGCACAGCAACACTGCCTGTCTGGAGGGTTGTGAGCACTGAAAGATTTGTTTATAGAAGCAATGGGCACAGGCATAAAAGTTGGTCTAATTTACTTAAGTCTACCACTTTGTCCTTGTGTTTCTTGGCTATTTACATAGTTTTGTTCACAAGCTCGGTTGCTTTTCAATGTTTGAGTTTGCTCCCACAGCTAACAAAAAGAGACATCGTTGGCCTCTACTAGTGACATTGTCACAGGCACATGTGATGACTTGAGTGGCCCTGTTACCAAGTTACCCTTAAAGGGGCAGCTAAACATTTGTTAAAATAGTCCGGTCACAGAATATTAAATTGAGCAATATACCACATTACTTCTTACTTAAGTAATACATTACTTGTTTTAGAAACATTAAGCATGTTCATCTGTTTTTCTTTGTGTAATTATGGTAAAATGGTGGTTTGGTAAACCGCTACACCCCTAGTGTAATTACGTGTGGGTCAGGACAAACACCGCGTGCAGACAGACATACAAGACACATCACACAAATCAAACTCATCCTCGGGGGGTTGCTCAAAGCTAAAATGACCTTAGCGACATCAACTGGTCTGGAAAGAACAAGCTTTCCTTACACAAGACACAACAGACATTCAGACACACACACACGACATGGTGGTACCATCAACGAGCTTGCCAACCTAAACTATGAAAAGCAGGAATAGGTTTGTCTGTCTGGTGAGTTTAAGTGTTTGCAAACATGTTATATCTGTTCATCATATCCACGTCCATAACATTCTATGAGTCATGTACAAGAAAAAAGAAAAGAAAAACAAAGTCCCCCTCCCTCTCTGCAAGAGGAGTGCCCTGTCACTTCTTAAAGGTGCAGGCGCCCCTATTCTCTTCTCCCACACAAACAGCCAGACAAAGACTGTAAAAAACAGCAGCGGTGTCATCATGCTCCCTCGCTCGCTCGCTCGCTCTCTCTCTCTCTCTCTCTCTCTCTCTCACTATAATCTGCCTGGAAGTAAGCCTATTTGGTCTTACGCAATTCACCATGTGACCGACCAACTGCCTTCATCGTGTCTGAATGTAGGTTATCCCTCATGCCGTCAGTCCGTCTTTAGCTTTAGTTCACAACATTCAAACAAGGCCTCTGTGACTCTGACCCAGTCAGGCTCACGTGGAGTCCCAAATGGCTCCTTATCCTCTACATGGTGCACTACTTTTGATCCTAGCCCTACGGGCCCTGATCCAAAGTAGTGCACTATATAGATTGATGAGAATGCCCATGGGCCACGCACTACACTCAATAACCAGTGGGCCTTGTGGAGCTGGATTCAGAGGAAAGCTGCAGGGCTGACTATAAAAAGATCCAAACATAGTTGAATAACATGTGGGCACTGAGGATCATAAAGAAAAGGCCAATCCAACTGAATAGGAACATCTAGCATAACCAGCAAAAGCTAGCCAGCGCTATTCAAAAAGTTAACATAGGACCAATACTGAATACCTGAGGGTGAAATGTCAATCTACTCCTACATCATTGCATCTGCATGTAAAAAAAAAGAGATTGAAACACCATCTATAGGTTAAAATCTACTCTTGCGTTGATCACATTAAGTGACTCATCCAATGGAGTTAACAAGGCAACAGATCAGCAATATCGGACATAAGATAACAACCGCACTGGAATTAACCTAACCTGGGGCCATGCCAGCTTCTTCTGGATATCTCTGCCTTCACTTCTCTGAAAAAGGTGGTTTCTTTCTCTGGTAAATGCCTTAGATCCAGGCTTATCCCTGAAGACATAAAAAAAAGTGTGTTTGAAGCAGAGGGCAGCACTGCACTGCACCGCAGCATCAGAACACAACAGGGGTTTCATTCACTTTCATTACCCATCACTTCCATCAGGGTGACCTTCCACACAAAGGAGGGTGCAAGCCACATCCTCATGAACACAGGACCAGGAAGATGTAGCGCGCACACACGCGCTTGTATGTAACATGAATGGGCCTGGATTGGGCTTACTTTCAGCAGCAGAGAGTGGTAAACTGGAGATGAACCCTGAAACTGGCAGTGTGTTACTGCTAAAACAAGGCTACAGATCCCCAGTGGCTAACAAACCAAGCCTGGATGGAGTCCCTCCCTGTCACACACTCTAGCATCTTTGTATTTTCCACTACTTCAGTCGCTGACTCACTCTCTGCTTTCTCCCCATCCTAAATTCCAATTTAGTAAACATTCCCCCATTCAAAAAAGCCCATTCCACTCTGTCTTTATCCAATTCATTTTCTGTTGAGCTGGAAAAAAATACCTAATAAACATTTTGTCCAGGTATTAGGTACTTACAGAGAGATGTGTCGCTGCTCGATGTCCACCCTGGTGAGCTCGTCCTCCTCCACGTCAGTCTCTCCTCCGGAGCTGCTCTCTGTGGCGTCCGAGTCAAAGGCGCTCTCCATGGACCTCAGGTTGGTGGTTCCGCTGAGGGACAGGCGCTCCAGCTCCGCCGGTACAGAGCCGTCCTTCAGGAATCGCCCAAGCCCCTCCCTCTCCTGCAGGGTGAGAGGGGCGTCCTGGCCTCCTCGTCTCCTGCCAGTTCGGAGGGCATCCAGTGGCCCCAGTGTGCTCTCCAGGAGCCCCCCCAGCTGCTGTTGGACGTGGTGCTCCACCTGCTTGGCCTGAACCACCTGGAGGCGCTTCCTCAGGCGCCGTAGACGCCCCTCAATCTCGCCCTGCCGGCTCTTGCTCTGCTGAGACCGCTCCTTAACGTCCACTCCAAGGCTGCCCATGCCCAGGGAGGTCTGTCGGTCCGTTGGGGAAAGGGATGATGTGTCTGTGGCCAGCGATGGTGGCCGTTCGGAGGGTTTGCTGTCGGGGCAGTCCATGAGGGTGTTGGTGGAGGCTGCGGGGGGTGCTGGCTGTTCAGGGTTTCCGGCAGGGTTGTAGGACAGTCCTGTGGGCTGCTGGTGCTCCCCTGCCCCATTGAGAGGAGAGTTTCCTCTAGAGGCAGCCGTGTTGGGTTGGGGCACCGGGGAGTCCAGTCCATGTCCAGCAGGAGGCCTGTTATTACCTCCATTGACCGTTGTCATACTGTCCCGGTCCGGCCCGTTTTTGGCAAACTTCTTAGCCACGCCGTTGACTGGTGGCGGTGGGCTTGACAGGGCAGAGGGAACACCTCCTCTGCTGTTACTCATGATGCTCTTGAGCTGCTCCTCTGAGAGCTCCAGTGTCTTGTGTTTCCTGGGCAGGAAGCTGGGCAGAAGGCCGTGTTTCTGCAGCAGGACGCCTTGCAGCTTCAGTGACTCCTTGGTAGAGGGAACGGACGTCACGTCTGAGCACAGGTACGACGCCACCAGCGGCTGTAGTTTCCCAAGAGGTGTGGAAGAAGCCTCGTTGCTTCGCGTCAACTCCTCCTTCCCCTTACCTGTGATGGACCCCCCGTGGGGACTGCGCTCTTCAGAGGCCTTGCGCTTGACAGCGCCGTTGCTGGAGACGAGGATGTGACTGGTGCCGCCGTTGCTCTCCACGCCGCTCGGGGAGAGGTTGGAGGAGGGCGGAGCCAGTTTGAAGCGGATGCGGTGAGCTTCGGCCGGCGCGTCGGTTAGAGCGGGTGCCATCGCAGCCATGCAGCACAGGGGGGGAGGGGGGGCAGGCGAGGGGGCCTCTCCCGGTGCCGAGGCCAGCTGCACACCACCCACCTACTGCCTCGCCAGAGGACAGCCTAGGAGAGGGAGGAAGTCGGAGAGAGGGAGAAAGAGAAAGAGGGGTAGAGAGAGTTTGTGTCGGAGATTTACATTAACAGCACAACATCCGTGTGCCATTTCAAACGTTCAACCTTGACAAATCATCATTCACGGTCATCCAAACCAGTCTTACACCACACCACACCAAGATTATTCGGTGTGATGCCTCAAATTTGCATATAGTAGTCATAATGATCTGGCCCCAATACCACATTACTACTCTGCAAGAAAACCGGTTGCTGAAGCTTTGAATACATATGAACCCATCAGATATCACTGACATGTTTCTGGAGCATAGAGGAGCAGGTGCGTAGATGAAACCATAGCTGGAGGATAGAGAGTGAAGTGGGGGGGAGGGGGCATTTACCAGCAGAACTACATTGAGAGGAGCTATGCAGCTTAATTTATGTCTGCATGGGACACAAGAGGCAACAGCTGATCTCACCAAATGTAGGTCAGAGCCCTAGCTGGAGCGAAGGCCTACCGAAACGCATCCAGACAAGGGGGATTCCAGCAGCCAAGCAGTAGACTAACGGTGGGGGGGGGCACGTGTGATGGTAAAGTACCCTACCAGGGGTCACATCTGTATTTTCAAAGTATTCTCGTGGAGCTCAGAGGGGGCTTTTAAGACCCTGTAGCAACGCTAAGCTCACCGTTTCAATGTGCAATTTGGTTAAATGTTTGGCAGGCTGCCTGGCTAATGTAATTCAAGAACAAGGGAGGGTACAGACTGAGAAGGCAGGTAAATCCTAATGGTGGAAGGAAAAATATGTAGGTGGCTGGCTAGCTTCACAAGTGCAAATTCTTCTTACATAACTGCTCAATAGAAAAATAGAATATTGCTAAGAAATGTTCAGTCATGAATACAAACAGGCCAGGCTGACAAGACGCTACATGAAATCACTATTCATTTTCTGAGAAGTAAACTAAGAGTGAGCGAGAGAGAGCAGATTGGTGTGTTATTATGCTCTGAAAGGGTGCCGTGCTGTAAAACTGCAGATCCGAAGGGCGTGGTGATGGATGACACAGGTGTTGGGTTACATTGTGCAGCTGCATAATAGGATAGGCTACATGCTCCATCATTTCCTATTTGATTAGGGCTAGGCTTAAAAATCACAAAAAAGGCAGTGTTGTGTTCAACTTCATTACATTTGTCAACAAAGAATGCAATAACGTAAAGAAATGCAATAATGTAGAGAATCACGTAGGCTTGTCTTATGCAATCGTGTAGCCTACGTCTTCATTACAAGGCAAAAACAATGTCCCCATGTTTCATCTTCAAGCTAAATGCAAAGCATTTGCTGGGCTATCGACCCAGTACATCAAAAACCAGACATTCAAACTATTCCTACTTCCTAGATGTTAAATTCCTTTTTCCAATTTGACTCAAAACATATATGTTGCAATAGTGATCGTTTCTCAACGGGGGGGTTTCTTAACAGTCACAAGTAAATGAGGAAATATTGACCTATCGATGTGTCGCTGAGCAGCTGCAATATTTTAAGCAACAGCGCGAGCAAGCAGAAAGGCAAGAAGTTCCCAAAAAGAAACTGAAAATGCAAATGGCAACACCTTCAAAATAAGGCCAGCTGCTACGTGTCATATTCATCCTAATCTTGTGATAATGTTTTACTCAAAATGCCTTGCGTGTGACAGCCATGGATAGGCTGGGACAAGCTGGGATGAGGAGCTGCTGCAGTAGGGGGGTGGGGAAGCAAGTTCTTCCCCCTCTGGCCAACCACATTTTATTGACAGCAAAACACTGACAATCAAGCGAAGCTGAATGACAGTCAGTGCAACCAATCAGACAGCTCTGCACGATTGGTAGGTGGGGAATGTTGAACAGCAATGCAGATCAGGGCATATCTCCTCACAAAATTGGGGGAAAATGTAAGGGAGAGAAAGAGTAAAAGAGGGGGACGGGAAGGCCCGAGTCATTTGAGTTAATCGAAAGCCATTTCTGGAAGCACTTTCAGAAATGCTCTTTGGTGAGTTGTTTTCCTAAGGCTGTTCCCCCATGTTGCTGGTTGAGTGGGGAGACGGCTTAAGTAGTGAACAGATTCTAGAACATTCTGGAGGTGTATGTTTACCTGACATGCATGAGAGGTCAATTTAACCGTGCTAATCTGAACCCATCATCTGTGCTGCTGATACCATATGTTGAGGGTCAGGTGGGGATGGAAGGCCCCACTTTAACCTTTTTGGGATAGGGGGCAGCATTTTCACTTTTGGATGAATAGCGTGCCCAGAGTGAACGGCCTCCTACTCTGTCCCAGATGCTAATACAGGGGGGCAAAAAAGTATTTAGTCAGCCACCAATTGCGCAAGTTCTCCCACTTAAAAAGATGAGGCCTGTAATTTTCCTCATAGGTACACTATGACAGACAAAATGAGGGGGAAAAATCCAGAAAATCACATTGTAAATTTCTTTATGAATTTATTTGCAACTTGCACAATTGGTGGCTGACTAAATACTTTCCCGTCCACTGTATATGCACATTATTATTAGTATTGGATAGAAAACACTCTGACGTTTCTAAAACTGTTTGAATTATGTCTGAGTTCAACAGAACTCCTGAGAAAAATCCAACCAGGAAGTGGGAAATCTGATGTTTGTAGTTTTTCAACTCAGCCCCCATTGAAGATACAGTGGGATATTAGTTATGTTTCACTTCAAGGCTTACACTAGATGTCAACAGTATTTAGAACCTGTTTTGAGGATTCTACTCTAAAGGAGGGGCTCATAAGGGCTCTTTGAGTGAGTGGTCTGGCAGAGTGCCACAGCCTCGGTCTGGCGTGCTCACGTGAAAGGTAGCTACGTTCCACTTCATTTGTACAGACAAAGGAATTGTCCGGTTGGAAGATAAATGAAGTTTTATGTTATATACATCCTGAAGATTGATTCCATAGTTAGGTTGGCATGTTTCTACAGGCTGTAACGGAACTTTTAGTCCGACGTTCGGCGCGACCTGAATGCGCTTTTGGATTTGTTTACCAAACGCCCTAACAAAAGAAGATATTTGGACATAACTGATGAACATTATCGAACAAATCAAAACATTTATGGTGGAACTGGGATTCCTGGGAGCGCATTCTGATGAAGATCATCAAAGGTAAGTGAATATTTAAAATGGTATTTCTGAGTAATGTTGACTGCCCAATATGGCGGGTATCTTTTTGGCTGCTTTGTTGTCAAAAGGCTGTACTCAGATTATTGCATGGTTTGCTTTCTCCATAAAGTTTTTAAAAATAAATCTGACACAGCGGTTGCATTAAGGAGAGGTTTATCTAAAAGTTCCATGTATAATAGTCGTATCTTTATCAATGTTTATTATGAGTATTTCTGTACATTGATGTGGCTATCACCGCATGTTTTAGAACTACTGAACGTAACGCGCCAATGTAAACTCCGATTTTCTTTTTTTAAATATGAACTTTATCAAACAAAACATACATGTAGTGTGTAAAATGAAGTCCCATGAGTGTCATCTGACGAAGATCATCAAAGGTTAGTGATTCATTTTCTCTCTATTTCTGCTTTTTGTGAATGCTCTTTGGCTGGAAATGGCTGTGTTTTTCTGTGACTTGTTGGTGACCTAACATAATCGTTTGTGGTGCTTTAATCCTTTTTATATTCAAACACTGTGGCTGGATTAACGAGAATGGTATCTTTAAAATGGTGTAAAATACTTGTATGCTTGAGGAATTTTAATTATGAGTTGTTTTCAATATGGCGCCCTGCACTTTCACTGGCTGTTGCGGGGGGGTTCCGCTAGCTCGCAGAACGAGATTAAAAGGGGGGATGGAGTCACTCCAGTTGTGGACAGGGGCCCAGGTGTTTATTTTTGTATGGCCACCCACACACACACACTAGTGTTGCACGGGTCACCCGCACCAGCCAGCAATTGATAACCCATCCGCAAACCGCCCAATTATACGTGACAAGTGAAAATCTGAGGCCTGTGGACTAGTGGGGTGCAGGATTTAGATATGTTTCTGCTTATAATTTCCAACATTTTGGTAGGCCATGTTAGTCAGCTTGTCTATAATTAGATACTGTGTAATGACAGAAGAGAAACTACATGTATGTTGCCCTAGAATACTAAATAAACCATTGCTTACCAGAATATCATAAATCGATAGAGTGAATGCTTCAATCTAGTTGACATCGGTAAAGTTCTCTGTCATCTCTGATTCTTCCACGGAGCAAAACCTTTTAGGGACCAGGGAGAAAATTAATGTCCAAATGACATCAGTTTGACCGATTGTAAGGAAACAGAAAGCTGTGAAAACAACCCAACATGTTTCTGATAAGATTTCAGTTCCTTTTGGATTTTGTGGTTCAAATACTATCAGCTTTATGATGCTGATAAACATAGAGACCGTCTGTAAAGGTGCTAACAGCACATTTTCATTCTCTCAAGATGCTGAATGAAAGAAATCATATTTCTCCACTCCTGTTCCCAAGTCAAGATGTAGCCTACATTTGGTGTTTTATTTTACTGCAAGAAATGCCTTATTCTGCAGGAATTAATATTAAAGTCTATGTGAGAGGTTATAGAGCAACAGTTGGTGTGCATTTATCCCATCTGAACAGTAGGCTACAACTCCCTTGTTGAATTTGTATAGCACCTCACAATCACCACATACCCAAATCGTTCCCAGACATTACATTTCTGCCCCCCCATCTCTTATTTTCAACTCTCCATTTCACAGCTTCAATGTAGCCTATAGATATAAATTGCACAAGAATAATGCATTTATGGACTTATGGTATTGTTTTCTCTTTATTCAACCCGCCAGCCATCCACCTTGCCCTTCCTCCACACAACATTTCATGACCATAAACACGACCGAGCCACAGATGTAATAGCGGGGACTGCGGGTTATGAGTCAACCCAAGCATCTCTTTAAAGAGGAGTGTTACTGTAGCTTGGCATTTAGTCACGTCACACTAGAACCATGCAGCTGTGTCAAATATCAACTGAGACAATAGCCAGAGCCAATGAAATAGCAGCACCTAGCAAGAGCAGGGCAGACATTAGGTCTATTTAAAGGTGAAGGAAATGATAGAAGATGTTTAATACACGCATGATTACCAAACACACACACTCTCTCTTTCTCTCTCTGGGGATGGGCACGGCGAACGGACGGTTCGTATTCGAACAATTGAGAGTATTCCATTTTTGGAGATCATTTTTAGGCCTATTTTAACAATGAAAAAGCTTCATCTAAATGATATTGTCCATGTTACATTGTTACACACAAGGATGACATTTGAAATGCTTAATTGATTAAAACAAAACTTTATAATGTAGTGTTTACTTAAGGCTCTTTGAGCTACTGCTGCTTCAGACGCAACGTGGTGTTGACAGTCATTGTTTACAGTTGTGCACTGTAAATGTAGCCGACAGTTCTGAGGACTCACAAAGTAATTGCTTTATTTTCAAGCTCATTTTCACTCTTATGGGCTTATGGGTTGTATTTTACATGAAAAGGGATTTTTTATTATCATAGTGCATGAAGCCCTATGGTCAGCCCTGACAACGGTATGCTATTTTCCCAACTTCAAATAGCAATTAGCCTACAGGCACGCACACCAATGGTGAGTCCTCAAGACCTGCTGGCAGATCAATACAAAAAAATGTAATACAACAAAAAAAACGTGTCAGAATTTATTTATTTTATTTATGTTGCATGTAGAACATCCTAGCCTATTTAATGACGATTGGCCCTGTTTTACTAAAGTTACGAGGCAAGAAATTGCGAAATACAGCACACCATTGCGAGATACAACTTTGATTGCCGATAGATAGAAAACAGAACCCTGCACTATGCCTATCTAAACAGTGCCCCTCCCCTCTCTCACAGTCCCTTGCTAGTTCACTTGTGTTCGTTTGTGTTCTCGGAAGTACAAGTAATCAGTCTCCTCCATTCCAAAAATACAAAATCTTAGGAGTCAATTCCACTGAATGTCTTGGTAAGTCACTGTATTTAACTAACTTTGAGGTACTTTTTTTTTTTAGGAGAGAGCGGTCTGCACAGGCAGCTCAAAATGATTTGATTGACAGTTCTGGTTGTCTAGAGAGACACGAATTCCGCTTCAGAAGCGGCATTACTTTACAGACAAGTAAAATGCCCTTCGTGTCGGCATTTAAAAAGCTGTAGTGCAACCTTACAAACAAACATGCCGCAGAGCTATCAAGTGTATATGTATAAAAACCCGAGGTAGACATAATTTCATTGCCCGACCCTAGCGGTCATACATATGCAGTGCTTGACTTGGACTGGAATAGATGCCAGTACTGTTTATATTTAGGTACAGGAACGCCACAATACTCTTGAGATAATATTCTTTAAAAAGGTGCAGGAGCTCAAGCAGTAGAAAATGTGAAGTGCCGGTACTCGCCTCCAGTGAGCTCCTGCCCAACTCAAGCACTGTACATGCATAAGAGGACCATGGTGTGGAATTTTATGAATATTTCTTGAAATTTTAATGGAAAACTGGTCTAAAAAAAATAGCAGTTGAAACTTGAGGTCGACCGATTAATCGGAATGGCCGATTAATTAGGGCCGATTTCAAGTATTCAGAAAAATCGGAAATTGGTATTTTTGGGCGCAGATTTCTTTTTAAAAATAATAATTAATAACTGATCTGCCTAGTTAAATAAAGGTAAGAACACATTCTTATACTCAATGACGGCCTAGGAACGGTGGGTTAACTGCCTTGTTCAGGGGCAGAACGACAGATTTACACCATGTCAGCTCGGGGGATCCAATCTTGCAAACTTACAGTTAACTCGTCCAACGCAATAACGACCTGCCTCTCTCTCGTTGCACTCCACAAGGAGTGTTACGTGAATGCAGTTAGCCAAGGTAAGTTGCTAGCTAGCATTAAACTTATCTTACAAAAAACAATCAATCATAATCACTCGTTAACAACACATGGTTGATGATATTACTAGATATTATCTAGCGTGTACTGCGTTGCATATAATCTGACTGAGCATACAAGTATCTAACTGAGTGGTGGTAGGCAGAAGCAGGCGGGTAAACATGAATTCAAACAGCACTTTCATGCGTTTTGCCAGCAGCTCTTCGTTGTGCGTCAAGCATTGCGCTGTTTATGACTTCAAGCCTATCAACTCCCGAGATGAGGCTGGTGTAACCGAAGTGAAATGGCTGGCTAGTTAGCACGCGCTAATAGTGTTTCAAACATCACTCGCTCTGAGCCTTCTAGTAGTTGTTCCCCTAGCTCTGCATGGGTAACGCTGCTTCGATGGTGGCTGTTGTCGTTGTGTTGCTGGTTCGAGCCCAGGGAGGAGCGAGGAGAGGGACGGAAGCTATACTGTTACACTGGCAATACTAAAGTGCCTATAAGAACATCCAATAGTCAAAGGTTAATGAAATACAAATGGTATAGAGGGAAATAGTCCTATAATTCCAATAATAACTACAACCTAAAACTTCTTACC
Organism: Oncorhynchus kisutch; assembly: GCF_002021735.2. Taxonomy (NCBI): domain Eukaryota; kingdom Metazoa; phylum Chordata; class Actinopteri; order Salmoniformes; family Salmonidae; genus Oncorhynchus; species Oncorhynchus kisutch. Next base: position 49,234,425 of record NC_034183.2, on the reverse strand, counting down.
TGGGAGAAGTTTTAAATGTAAAAATAATAATAAATTGGTATCGGCTTTTTTGGTCCTCCAATAATCGGTATCGGGGTTGAAAAAAATCATAATCGGTCGACCTCTAGTTGAAACATTAAGCAAAATATTAAATTTGTCACATCTCTAGTCAGATCCTTGCTCTGTAAAGTGGTTCCTTCTAAATATGTCCAGGCACACAAACTCAAGAAACATTTACAGTGAAACTCAAAGGACATGCACTGACTGGCACCCTATTTCCTAATGGGTCCTGGTCAAAAGCAGTGCACTGTATAGGGAGTAGGGTACCATTTGGGACCCAGACACAGCCTGTCTGCCTAGAGAAGCTGTGTGTAGGGAGGAGCTAACCCAGCCTCCTGCTAGTAGCACATTACTAATACAGCAGCCAGGTTCAATCTCAGTTCACCAAACCTCAATCAAATAATCCACTATAGTAGAAAACAAGTAGGCTACGGTACAACCCCTCCCTGTTCAATGTATGTGTTCACAATTCCCTAGTAAACGGACGGACGGACGTGAATGACTTGTTTGATTCAAGTAGGGCTATATAAATTGAATGTACTTCGCAAAATTAAGATGCAAATATGGCCCGAGTTACATAGGACAAACCAGATTCATCTTAGCCTAAAACTGTGACAAGAACAGCTTGGTACGTAGTCTACCAGAGCTGCCAGTTACCTCTTGTATCAGCTACTGCAGCCCAGGGTTTCTTAATGGGTGCTTTCCCAAGTGTCTCTACATAGAAAAGCCTTTCATCAACTTAAGCCTTTGAGAGGCAGCAGGGAGGGACAGAAATTAGGGAGTTAGGCTGTCTGGGGAAGTCCCGTCCTACACTCTCCAAATGAGGTTATAGTTTGGATGTAATCATGATGGAAAGTGAACACCATTTTAAAATAATTGTATGTTGACCAACCTTGACACACACGCACGTGCTCGCTCGCACGCGCACGTACACTGAAACAACTTCGCTCAGCTATCGCTCAGCGTCACACTCATAATAACCCAGGAGAGTAAAGATCCAGTGAGGGTTTGGAATGTAAGGTGACCTCCCTTGGGCTGTTGTGTCAGAAAGTGAGATCAGACTGTGGCAATGACTCAGCACTACCTCACTCTACACAAGGCACCAAGTAGACTACAGAGAACATTCTGGAGGATGTTTGATGCAGCCAGGATCAAAAGTAATGCACTATGGCCTATACTACAGACACAGGGTTCCAGTTCAGACGTAGACCAGGGTTAGGGAGGAGGAACAGAGCAGTCATACACCACTGATTCCAGACACCTCTAGAATGTTTATTCACAAGGTTATGTCATAGAGCAGGAGAGAGAGAAACCACGAAACATTCATAGCACACATTTACTCGTGACTTAGGCTACTTCCTTTGCAAACTGTATAGCATGTTTTTAAACCTCTGGTCATTTCCATGTAAAAAAAAAAGGCCCCATGAGCACCAACATGTGAAGTTCATGTCAAATCTGGTGCCAAATGAAAGCTAGGAGTCTGCATTTTTGAGAAATGAAGGCATACATAACTTTAACCATTTTCCATCCTCAAAATTAGGAATAATCAAAGGCTTTGATTTCTGGTCAAACAGACGGAAAAGTCTTAAAATGCATTTGAAATATATCAAAACATAATAATGCAGAAGTAAAGACACTGCCAACTAATAGCAACACATATTTTGTTTAATTAACATTGGCCTGTGCCTTAATTTTGTTAACAAAATTCCAAATATCTTTAAGATATTTTCTAATTTCTCTCGCTATTGAGGGAGGATAATGAAAGTTCACAGAAGTAACCAGGTAGAAACCATATCTATTTGGTTTCTTAATTATTAAGTGATTAAAACATGAATTTAACCAAATTGGTAACAGAATTTCCTTAAACTCAGTAAAGGAATTACTGCAATTGAATTGGCTACAATGAGAAATCAGTAGTCACAAACCAGTCTTCCCTTCCATTGGTATATTATTATGTTTAAACGCTGGTGGTCAAAGCTGGCTCTCTCCCTCTCGCAAATACAATCAAAAGTGAACTAAACAATCAAAAATTAACAGTAAACTCAAAGGTTTCAAAGGAATAGACATTTCAAAATGTCATATGGCTATGTATAGTGTTATAACGGGCAAATAGTCCATGTATAAAAAAAGGGGAAATAAATAAGCACAAATATAGGTTGTATTTACAACTGTGTTTGTTCTTCACTGGTTGCCCTCTTCTTGTAGCAACAGGTGACAAAATCTTGCTGCTGTGATGGCACGCTGAGGTATTTCACCCAATATATATATAGAAGTTGATCAACATTTGATTTGTTTTCGAAATCTTTGTGGGTCTGTGTAATCAAGGGAAATATGTATCTCTTTCCTTAAATTTTGGGTCAGTCACAGTAGTCAGGTATTCTGCCACTGTGTACTCTCTTTCAGGGCCAAATATCATTCCAGTTTGGAAGGAATTTAACAGAAAACAGAGTAATGTGTCAAGTAATTATCTTTTTGTTTTCTCATGATTTGGTTGGGTCTAATTGTGTTGCTGTTCTGGGGCTCTTTTTGTGAACAGAGCCCCATGACCCACTTGCTTAGGGGATTCTTCTCGAGGGTAATCTCTCTGTAGGTGATGGCTTTGTTATGGAAGGCTTGGGAATCGCTTCCTTTCAAGTTGTTGTAGAATTTAAATGGCTCTTTTCTGGATTTTGATCATTATTGGGTATCGGCCTACTTCTGCTCTGCATGCATTATTTGCCGATGTACACACTTATTTTCCACCATAATTTGCAAATAAATTCATAAAAAATCCTACAATGTGATTTCCTGGATTTTTTCCTTCTCATTTTGAAGTGTACCTATGATGAAAATGACAGGCCTCTCTCATCTTTTTAAGTGGGAGAACTTGCACAATTGGTGGCTGACTAAATACTTTTTTGCCCCAATGTATTTTTAGACAGATCCTAATTGGGATGTCAAATTTACGTTCCTTTTGATGGCGTAGAAGGCCCTTCTTACCTTGTCTCAGATCGTTCACAGCTTTGGGAAAGTTGATGCTGATGTTTAGGCCTAGGTAGGTGTAGTTTGTGTGCTCAAGGACAACGGTGCCTAGACGGAATTGGTATTTGTGGTCCTGGCAACTGGACCTTATTTTTGGAACACCATTATTTTTTGTCTTACTGAGATTTACTGTCAGGGCCCAGGTCTGACAGAAGATCTAGGTGCTGCTGTAGGCACTCTTTGGTGTCTCGCTCACACACATACACAAGCCCCCTCTCTTTCCATTTATTGTAACCCGCATCTAAGCACCAACCAACACCGGACGTCAATGGAAGTTGAAAAGTGAATGAAATTTGGTCAGTCGGCCCTGGCCTTGATTTCAACGTCCAAAGAATACGTTTTTAGTTTTTACTAGTTTATTTTTGGTCCAGTCCGGCCTTGATTTGGCCCATACATAGACATCCATGATTGGTTCAAATCTAAACCAATCAATCATAGACGTTTATGTTTTACACGTGTTAAGAGCACCGTACAGTAAAGATCTTTTTTTTTTTTTTTTTAAGTTGAGTATAGTTCAGTACAGTCCTGTATGGTACAGTACTCTAGAGTTGAGTATACTATAATTTACTGCATTGTACTAATCCATTAACGGCAAGAAATTGGAATTCATTGCCCTTGACAATCAACCGTTCTCTGTCATGGATGATGTTGGCTTTCGCCAACTGGTCCAGCACCATGATCCCCAGTACACACAACCAAGTAGGGCGCTATTTTTTCAGATGTTGCCCTACCGGATGTTACACAGTATTGTTGAAAAGCATATCCATGAGCGTCACTGCTATTAGTTTAACATCTGACATTTGGGCCAGCCATGTCAGCCCCATGTGCATATGGAGTCTGACAGCACAGTGGGTTGACGAGGATTTTGTACTGCGGAAAGCTGTATAGAATGTGCTGGTTCTCATACCGCTGCTGCCATGTCAATGGCATTTGAGAACATGTTTGAAACATGAACACACTCCTAGCTCCATTCGAACAACTGACTCGAGAAATAAGCTCACCAGCTGTGTCTGCAGCAGACATCATACCCTCTGTCATGGCATTGAAACGCCTGCTAAACAAAACTGCCGACACAGACCGTCGGGTTAAAACTCACAAAAGTACTCTACTAGAGGCTCTGAACAAGCGAGCCGGTGGTATTCTCTCTGAGCATCTTTACTGTGTCGCCACCATGCTTGATGCTAGGTACAAGGACCGCTACTTCGACGCAGACAAGAAACAGGGTTTACGTGAAATGTTACAGACACAGATGGACAAGATGGAAACGGACACAGTTGGCACCGAGGAAGAGGACCCACGACAGAAGAGGCAACAGGCAGAGATGAAACTTCACTGCTTGGCATGTATGAGGAAATCCTGGGTGAAAATTAACTGACTGAACCATGAAACAGCACAGCAAGTGAAACAAAAATATTTTGGTCAGTGTGTGTGTTTCAACTATTTAACTGTACTATAATGCCACTCAAATTCTAAATATCAGTTATCAGTATCGTGTTTTTTGGCAAGGAAAATATTGGATATCGGCCAAAAATGTCATATAGGTGCATCCCTACTCCTCACCGTTGAATTTGACACATTTATTCCACCTATACAACCAGGCAAGCAAGAGTGGCTCTCTAACACACATGCGGTGATACAAACAAATCCACATTCTCATGGATGACCCTGAGCCATATTGCTCGCCAGGCATGGCGGTGTGGAGCCGAGCGTTGGAAACAGGACTCCTGTTACAGAGCCCTTTAAGACCAACCCTCCCAGTCTAACCAGTTGCAGGCATATAAGAAGCTCCACCCAGCCAGCGAAACCCTGTCCAACCAACCGCAGGCTCCGTTTAGGACATGCCCCGCGATGGCACGAATTTCACACAATCACCTTATTCCGATGAGGCCCCTCTCACCTAGTCATGATGCGTATTCTACGCCCATCACCCTATTATGCACAGAAGTAATTCAATTAGGTTAATCTTCGGTGGAGGCAGCCTTCGCAGAGGTAGCACCAGTAAAACCTGAAATGGATCAACCTCCAGTACAGAGGGAAAAATGTAGGCTGTGCTAAAAAAGGTTAAAATTAGAAAAACAGGCTAGTAATTTTGTCATAACACAATATACTGTACTTACCATTTATGATGGTTAAGCATAAAGACCTAGGCCTAATGTTGGTCAAAAACATGCTAAGTATGTCACAGGAAGGCCAAAAAGATCATCAAGGACATCAACCACCCGAGCCACTGCCTGTTCACCCCGCCATCATCCAGAAGATGAGGTCAGTACAGGTGCATCAAAGCTGGGGCCGAGAGACTGAAAAGCAGCTTCTATCTCAAGGCCATCAGACTGCTAAACAGCCATCACTAGCACATTAGAGGCTGCTGCCAAAAGGCATAGACTAGGAATCACTGGCAACTTTAAGGAATGGAACTCGTCACTTTAGTAATGTTTACATATCTTGCACTACTCATCTCATATGACTATACAGTATTCAAAAGTATTCTATGGTATCTTAGTCACTTAATGTTTATATATCTGGCATTACTCATGTCATGTGTATATACTGTTTTCTATACTATATCTTAATTCGTTCCGCTCTGACATCGCTCGTCCATATGTATATAGTCTTAATTAATTCCTACATAGATGTGTGAATATGTTGTGTAATTTCTTAGATATTAATTGTTAGATATTACTGCACTGTCGGAGCTAGAAGCCCACACATTTGGCTACACCCACAAAAACATCTGCTAATCACGTGTATGTGACTAATAAAATTTGATTTGAAATAGGGTCTATTGGTAAGAATTATATATACAGTTGAAGTCGGAAGCATACAGTAAAAATTCCCTGTCTTAGGTCAGTTTGGATCACCACTGTGAAATAATAGCAGAGAACATTTATTTAAGCTTTTATTTATTTCATCACATTCCCAGTGGGTCAGAAGTTAACATACACTCAATTAGTATTTGGTAGCATTGCCTTTAAATTGTTTAACTTGGGTTTAGGTAGCCTACCACAAGTGTCCCACAATAGGTTGGGTGAATTTTGGCCCATTCCTCCTTACAGAGCTGGTGTAACTGAGTCAGGTTTGTAGGCCGCCTTGCTCGCCCACGCTTTTTCAGTTCTGCCCACAAATTTTCCATAGGATTGAGGTCAGGGCTTTGTGATGGCCACTCCAATACCTTGACTGTGTTGTCCTTAAGCCATTTTGCCACAACTTTGGAAGTATGCTTGGGGTCATTGTCCGTTTGGAAGACCCATTTGCGACCAAGCTTTAATTTCCTGACTGATGTCTTGAGATGTTGCTTCAATATATAATTTTCCGTCCTCATGATGCCATCTATTTTGTGAAGTGCACCAGTCCCTCCTGCAGCAAAGAACCCCCACAACATGATGTTCAGCTGGTGTTCTTCGGCTTGCAAGCATCCCCCTTTTTCCTTTAAACACAACGATGGTCATTATGGCAAAACAGTTCTATTTTTGTGTCATCAGACCAGAGGACATTTCTCCAAAAAAGTATGATCTTCGTCCCCATGTGCAGTTGCAAACCATTGTCTGGCATTTTTATGGCGGTTTTGGAGCAGTGGCTTCTTCCTTGCTGAGCGACCTTTCAGTTTATGGCGATATAGGACTCATTTTACTGTGGATATAGATAATTTGTACTTGCTTCCTCCAGCATCTTCACAAGGTCCTTTGCTGCTGTTCTTGGATTGCGTTGCACTTTTCGCACCAAAGTACGTTCATCTCTAGGAGACAGCACGCATTTGAAGGTAGGCCTTGAAATACAGGTACACCTCCAATTAACTCAAATTATGTCACTTAGCCTATCAGAAGCTTCTAAAGCCATGACGTCGTTTTCTGGAATTCAGTTCAGTCACCTTAGTGTATGTACATTTCTGACCCACTGGAATTGTGATTACAGTGAATTATAAAATCAAATAATCTGTCTGTAAACAATTGTTGGAAAAAATACCTGTGTCATGCACAAAGTAGATGTCCTAACAGACTTGCCAAAACTATAGTTTGTTAACAAGAAATGTGTGGAGTGGTTGAAAATTTGTTAATGATTCCAACCTAAGTGTATGTAAACTTCCAACTTCAACTGTATATATATACACACATTTCATTTTTACAACAAAACAATATCCTACCTATTGACTGAGAAACATCAATGACTCTCCCTCACCTGGTCCAGTACCAGGTAAATCCATCAGACTCTGCAGCTACTCGGATTGCAGCTGAAGGTCATAACCTTTATCTATGCCATCCGTGGGAACCATCCACAGACTCACATTAAACCCAGCCCTTGAATGCGATAAGGATTTCTCCAGCATGCAGCAGTTAATGTGTCCGGATCAAAGTTCCCAGGCTACACTGATAATGACTGTGTGTGTGTGTGTGTGTGGAGCAGTTCAGCTGTTGGAAGCTCATGGAGCGATGCGCAATGCTAAAACCTGCTCTGTGGTCAAGAAAGAAAGTAAACTCCCGCTCCAAATCCACACCATTCATTAAAATCACAATTTAACCAACACCCATCTATTTTTGTGACTACCTGGGCCTACCAATTGGTTTAAATATTGAAACCAAACCATACGGATTTGAATGAAAAGTATTTCAATAAACCTGAAATGGTGAATGTAAGAAGCGAACATCATTTCAGATTAAACAGCATATAAAACACTAAATAGGTCAGGAACCAGACAGAGAGCCTAAGGAAGAACAAAAAGGAAGTATTTAAATCATTAGGCTGGACAAAGTTCAACTACTGTTTAACGGATGCCCAGCCTCACTTTTCTCCACACAGAGGGAAAAACATGAAATAAAACTGATGTTCTTTTTTGGCCAATATACACTACCAATGCACTGTCCGCTCTCCCTTGAGGCTTTCCCAAGTTGATGTCCAAGAGACCAATCAGATCACACGTTCAGATCATGTTCAAGCCTCGGATTGGACAGTGAAACACACACACGCTCGCACCGGCACGCAATGTGCAGTCATGGCTGAAGCCAGCGCAAATTCCTACTATTTATGTGTCCAGGTTAAACCGGGGACATCCCTCATCAAATTCATGGTATTGCATAATTTTCAGATCTATCAGAAGCGATGAATAGACAAAACAACAATGTAATTTATGAAGATGCACGAAATAAATCGGCAAACATATCGGAATCAGACGATATTAGCTAATAATGCCAACATTAGTATCGGCCGATGTCTAGATTAATGCCGATGTACAAAACCGATGTCCAAGCTTACGTGCATACCTATATACAGTGGGGCAAAAAAGTATTTAGTCAGCCACCAATTGTGCAAGTTCTCCCACTTAAAAAGATGAGAGAGGCCTGTAATTTTCATCATAGGTACACTTCAACTATGACAGACAAAATGAGAGAGAAAAAAAATGACGTAATGTAAAAATGTTGTGCTACAAGTGCTGCACAGCATTCCTAACCTAGCCCACAATGTCTGCTATGTGAATTTAGCAGTCAACTAGTTGAGCAGTCATTTGAAAGAGTAAGAAAATTTCAGCGAGACAATTCAAAGGAGAAATCCATCAAAGCCAAGATAATGGAATTCATTGCCCTTGACAATCAACTGTTCTCTGTCGTGGGTGATGTTGGCTTTCGCCAACTGGTCGAGCACCGGTACACATTACCAAGTGTGCTATTTTTCAGATGTTGCCCTGCCGGAGTTACACAGTAATAGCGTCACTGCTATTCACGACATACATACTATGGAACGCCGTTTGGGTCTTTGCGTGTCAATAAAGATACAGTAGCACTGTCAAAGCTGTACAAAAAAAGTCTGCAAACAAGCAAACAGCGGCCATGATCGATGTGTTTACAATATCGCAATGGTAATAACGCATAATTTGTTTGACCACAACTTCTGGGGTGGCTAGCTTTAGCTTGGTACATAGCTAGCACCAATACAACCAGCCTGGAAACAATGACCAGTAGAAACTGCAGTCATTTTCATTATTCTAGACAATGATTTAGGAATCCGTGTGAGTAAGTATTAGCTAGGTTGCCACTTGTTCGCCTATTGAAATTGAACTTTAGTTCATGAAAATAAATAGCTAGCCAGCTACTTAACCCTGTTGCCCAAAGCTAACGTTATAAGCAGCCAGCTAGCTTCATCTGGCTTGTGAAGCTCGACCGGACCGGGTTGTGTTGTGAAGCTAGCCACAATAAGGATCAGGCACTAGGGTTGCAGACTTGGAAACTTTCCGGTAAATTTTGGTAAATTTTCCATGGGAAGTTAAGCCAAGGGAATTTTGCTTAAATTCATTTAAAAAAGTTAGCTTATAACAGTGAACCTTTTTTGCGGGATACACAAGGCAATTCTAGGACATATTCTAGGCATATTTTGGTTAAACGATCCCCAATTCAATGGAATTGCAACCCTCTGCATGCACAGTGCATTTTCCCATCACATGTACAGCTGATTCTCAAGATCTTGCACACCAATGAGATGCTATTGAGCCCATACTACTACACTGTCTGAGCCAAGGACTACATGCTTTCTGGTAAGTTTTGATTACAATACTGGGTAGGGTGAATATATTTTATATGACATGCATGATTTTTTGTTAACTAGTAAATAGTAGCCTACAGCAAAGTGTGTTTAAATCATTTCTAACTTGTTCATTTCTGCTAGTTAGTTTTTGCTACCATGTGGGTTTTAGCTTGCTTGAGCCTGCTAACTGAGGAGTGTTAATTATGTTTCATTTTAAAACATTTATCTTACAAAGGAGTTGTTTAATCTAACTGCTTAACTATTTATCTGTACATGGAATTGTATATGTTTTGACTAAAATCTTTACAGGAAAATGCCACGGGCACTCTCTGATGTGTGGAGACATTTCACTGCAGCTAATGTAGAAGGAAAAGCTGTGCACATTTGCAAATACTGTGCCAAATCATATGTGAAGAATGCAACAAAGATGCAGAATCATCTGGCAAAGTGCATGAAGTTCCCTCAGCGCTCACAACAAGCAACCTCTGACAAAAAGTCCCTCTACCTCTATTCGAGGTGAAAATGATGAATCAGACACCTTATGCATACACAGACAGCTGTGTATGTAACTGGTTCACCTCTGATGCTCACAGGTAATGTGTATTGGAAGAGATTTCTGAATGTTCTTTGCCTAGCATACACCCCTCCAAACAGACATGCTTTATCTACTCATTTGCTGGATGCAGAGTTCAACAGAATTCAAGTGAAGGTCAAGCAAATCATAGAGAACGCAGACTGTATTGCAATCATCTCTGATGGGTGGTCGAATGTTGTTTGGCAAGGAACAATTAACTACATCATCTCCACCCAACCAATATTCTACAAGAGCACAAGGGACAACAGACACATCGCAGATGAGCTGAAGGCAGTCATCAATTACCTTGGACCGCAGAAGGTATTTGCACTGGTGACAGACAATGCTGCAAACATGAAGGCTGCTTGGTCTAAAGTGCAGGAGTCCTACCCTCACATCACACCCATTGGCTGTGCTGCTCGTGCCTTGAATCTGCTCCTCGAGGACAACCTGGCACTGAAAACAATGGATATACTCTACAAGAGAGCCAAGGAAATAGTTAAGTATGTGAAGGGTCATCAAATTTTAGCGGCAATCTACCTCACCAAGCAAAGCGAGAAGAATAAGAGCACCATATTGAAGCTGCCAAGCAACACCTGTTGGGGTGGTGTTGTCATCACGTTTGACAGTCTCCTGGAGGGGAAGGAGTCTCTGCAAGAAATGGCCATATCAGTCTGCTGATATGGACAGCCCCATCAAGAGGATCCTCCTGGAGGATGTATTTTGGGAGCGTGGTAAGCAGCCTGAAACCTATAGCAGTAACCATTGCACGGATTGAGGGAGACAATGCCATCCTGTCTGATGTTTAGATTCTGCTTACGGATGTAAGAGAAGAAATCCGTACTGCCCTTCCCACTTCACTGTTGCTCCAAGCAGAGGAAACTGCAGTTCTGAAATACATCAAAAAGCGTGAAGACTTCTGCCTGAAACCTATACTTTGTGGATCTGTGGCTCTTTCCCTGTTGCTTCCATCATCCTCCAAATCCCACCAACATCAACCGCCTCAGAGTGCAACTGGTCCATGTTTGGGAACACACACCAAAGCATGCAACAGGCTGACCAATACAATGGTTGAAAAATTGGTGGCCATCCAGGCAAATTTGATGGTTTTGGAGCCTGATAATGAGCCATCCTCAACAAGGTTGGAAAGTGACCGTGAATATTAGGCCTCAGAGTCTGATGTTCAAGAGGTGGACATTGAGGAGGTCCAGGGAGACGACATGGAAGCCTGAGAGGAGAGCTTTCGTTTAGACTATCATTTTACAAATGTATGTTGAAAACGTTTTTGGGAGATGCGATGGATCATTGAATATTCCCTTTCTTTTGTTGTTCAGTGAAATCATCCCATGTGAAGAGTCAACTCATTTATTCAAAAGTTAAATTCGTAACTAAATCGTTTTTAAAATTTATTTTGGGAGGATTTAATAATTTGCAATTATGTCTACTTATGATAAGGTAAAATGTTTATGTATCTGTCTCCATATGATAAGGTAAACATATCCAATGTAAAAAAACATCAACATTTAAAGGGTATTAATATTAATTTGCATATATTTCTGTTATTCCCACGGAAATTTCCACCTCTGAAATTCCCCAAAATGTGCAACCCTATTAGGCACAATAGTGGAATTTGCGTTCAAAATAAAAGTATGTCATGTCATTGACAATGATGCAAATTAATACAAATAGTAGCAGAATTATGCCATACTTTTATTTTGAAGGCTAACCGCAAAGTCCACTATTGTGGCTAATCCTTATTGTGGCTAGCTTCACATAGATGAGTCCAAACCACCATTAATCAATTAAGAACTGTCTTATAAATTAGGGTTATTTTAGATGACACCTAGATTGTCGTTTTGCTATGTTTTTGGGGAAAAACATTGTTTGCATTTGGCCTTTCTAGGGAGTTTTTCCTAGCCACCGTGCTTCTACACCTGCATTGCTTGCTGTTTGGGGTTTTAGGCTGGGTTTCTGTACAGCACTTTGAGATATCAGCTGATGTACGAAGGGCTATATAAATAAATTTGATTTGATTTTGATTTGATTTGCATCCATGAGCTAGCTAGCTTTTTTTATGACCAGCCCTGTAGGTGCGCGAGACAACTTTACCAGCATCACAGCACACATATGACATATGAAAAACGAGTGATAGTGTAATAACTACGTAAAACAATGTATGAACGCATAAAATTATTATGTGACGTGCAATCATATTCAGGTCCTGGTTGGCCAACAAGCTTATTTGATACGTCAAAGTGTTATTTATATATTTTTTGACATGCAATGACCCAAACGGCATTCCATAGCAAAGACCCAAAAGGCGTTCCCGATAAATCCTGGTTGAGACTGAACAAATGAACAAAGAAACAGCACAGCAAGTAAGTGAAAGAAATAGGTTTTGATTATGATTTACTGGTAATGGGGACATAAGCAAATGCCAACAAAATAACTTTTTGGTCAGTATGGTGTGTGTGTAACACTTATTTCACTAGGCAAGTCGGCTAAGAACAAATGACAGCCTACCCCGGCCAAACCCGGACGAAGCGGAGCCAATTGTGTGCCGCCCTATGGGAATCACAATCACGGCCGGATGTGATACAGCCTGGATTCGAACCAGGGACTTTCGTGGCGCCTCTTGCACTGAGATGCAGTGCCTTAGACCGCTGCGTCCGTGTGTGTGTTAACTATTTAACTGCAATATAATGCTTAAAAGGCCATAAAAAAACATTGATAATCGGTATCAGGTTTTTTGGCAAGGAAAATATCAGATATCGGTGCATCACTAGTAATTTAACCAAGTGACTGGCTAGAAATCAGGGCATCGGCAAAGACACAGTGCAAGCTGACAGTACTTTGGACAACCAAATTTAACTCAAAATGATTGATGAAATCACATTCTGCCAGCTGTATGGTGATTTGTGATTCCTAACTTACATTTTACCGGTACTACCAGTAGTAGTAGGCCAATCGATAACACCACGACGGAATGCGTTTGAAGTGATGATGCGCCGCCGAGAACAGCTAGCATGTCCAGCAAAGTACATTGCCAGTGGCACGCACACACTTCGTGCCGATCAGCAGGTGGGGGCTTTTAATTGAACAGTACAAACAATCAGAATGGAGAAAGACCCATTAAAATCACTTAAAATGTATGTGTTGCTACCCTTGGGCCACACAATACTCATAAAGCATATTTAGAACTTGTATTATTCAAAAACATACAATACTATCAAAAACCCAACACTTTTTTAAATACCATGGCCATGTCGCCCAACCCTACTTCTACCATGGGCAAATACCTAGACCTAGATACATTTTTGTTCAAATCAAAAGGGGTGAAGTCAAAAAAGTGATTGAAATCACATGGAATGACCCAGAGATGAAGGGAAGCATGTAGTTTTGTGCAGTTTTAATTGGGCCATTAGGCCATCAGGGAGCACAGGCCACAGCACACTGAACTTTAGACTATAGGTCGGGTTCAACCCATGGGTATACTCACTCCTCTCCTCATACACAGTACAGCGCACCTGGTTTTGTAAACACTGTGCCAGTGGTTTCTGCCTTTGAAGTCTCTTAATCGTTCAGGTTCCTCCACGACAAGGGAAAAAAGCTACAGAAATACACAACAGAAAATGGGAAAAACACAATTGGGTTTGAAAAGAATTCAGAGTTTCCTCTGTTCCTCTAATCTCAAACGTTGAGATTTCAACCAGCTGTCTGAGGTACTACCAAGCTGGGGCAATTAGTTGACAGTAGGGATGTTGTTTTTTTAAACACAAAAATAAAAGCCAGTGTCTGAATAGGCTAACTGGCATAGAGAGAAGTAAAACTCTGAGGAACCAGCAAACCAGTGGTGTGTTTCTGTGTTCCACAATTCACCCAATGATATATGATGCATATGGTTCCACTTCCAGACTGGTTTGGTGGCTTCAGCATAGGAGCGAATGGGGCCCGTGTGTCAGTCGAGCCACTCCCTGCTGAGACTGCCAGTGGTCAGGCTTCCTCTCGACCCTGTCCTGACCTCTAGGATCTGGGCAACTCGCTTGTCTGAAGTTAGGCCTGGAGGGGTGAAACACTTTGCCCTTTAACATCCTACTGAGGAGCCATGACAAGTTCAGGCAGGAGTCTGGTAAATTAGCCCATTGCCCTTGTCCTTAGCCCATCTCCCCCCCCTCCCTTTTTAATCAAAGTTTATTTGGAGATTTGTAAGTCATTTTCTCCTCTGGATTCTCTTCAGGCCATGTACATTGTTGAATGGGGTCGATTTTTCCAGCTTATCCAATGTGGCTGGCTGGTCCATGTTTATCTTATGTGAGGGGGTGGGGTAAAAAAAAAACATTCAGGAATGGAGCATTCTGGGAGGAAAGTGAACAAAGGTATTGTTTCAGGTGTGTTCCAAGCGAGGTTAAGTTCAGAGGGAGGCACTGCCCCTTGGTTTGAGATGGGGGAGAGACGGATTGAGGTGGAGGGAGGGGATGCTGGCTTGAGGGCATGAAACGGGAGGGTGTGTGCATCTGAGTGTATTTGGCCTTGGCAGACTAGGCTTACACTATCAAAACAGCCAGCAACGGTGTTGTTTTAGTCAGCCAAATGTCACCCTTCAGCTCTTCCTCCAGTCAGGATTCCAGGAAAGAGACTAGTGTGTGTGTGTCCACATAAGCGACAGCTCAAGTATATGCCAAACCAAGATGTACAATACCTGCAACCCGAAAACATGAAAACCTACAGAAAACCACAATAGCAGATCATTTAGATGTATGAATAAAGCTGTGATTGCTCAGACAGATGTCAAGTGTCTGACTGGAACAGATTATTCATCATGAGCTGAAGTCTTCAGAGAAGCCAGACATTAACCGCCTGAGGGGGTCTGAACAATACAAAGTAATAACATCAGTAATACCAACAGGTTCTGCTTCCATCTCGCCAACTGAATAGTCTGACAGGATAAATCCCAAACCCAGTGCGCCTATGAAAACACTGCAGATCCGTACATATAGATTTGCATAATCATCAGAAATATGCCTACATTTAGGCCTAACCAGAGAAACGGATGTAGCTTTATGCACATTATGGTCTGTAGCCTACAGCAGTAACCAGCCATACCTCTATTGGTTGTTTCCTGTTTTCCTGGCAACTTGGCCTCTATATTGATTGGTTAGATGCAAAATTAGGACATAGAAGGATCTAGAATATAGGCGGAGAAAATTGCCATATGCTCCAAGTGGCTAGGTGCTAGGACAGCCTAAATCAAGGCCAAAAATGTATACACATACCTTGGTAATAACTTACAGCAGGACTATTTCTTAGTCCACAATATGGTCTTACATAATGCAACATTTCCTACTTAAAATGCAACCAGCAAACCATAATCATGTCATACTTTCAGTTGGCACTGGCAGTATCTAACATTTGCAACAATGAGACAATTTTCTTGGAGTGGAATGCCCTGGAAAACTGATTAAAGTGGGGCACCGTGCCCCTAAAATAAGGTTATCATTGCTGGGAAGGACAAACATCTGAGTGGGTGGCTTTTATCCATTCATGTTATTGAGTACCCTCCTCTGGGTAAACCTCCAAATTCATAAACTAGATAATTGTTGTGTTAGCCTCCTTCTAGGGTTGCGCCAATACCACACACATATGTCTGGAAGGGGGCTGATAGGATTCCACAAAGATCTAAAGGGTCAATGGGGGGAGGGGAGGTCTTGCTTTGTCAATTGTGCAGCATATCAAAACAAATAGGAGTGAAAACAGTCAGTGAGAGGACTCACACTTTCAGTAGCACATTCTCCCAGTCCTACACCATATCATACAGGCTAGAGAGAGGCCATGTACTCTGAGTGAACAGCTCTCCATTAAATTGGGTATAACATGGACCCGGGCCTGAGCTCGCCGAGCCATCGGTCCAACTCAGCAGCAGACGGGGCGCTCATCACCCTCTATTCATAAAATGTCTCTCTGACTCCAACATGTGGGCTGCAATGGGGACAGGGGCGTGGGGGACCCAGTTGGGCCAATATGTGCAATCAGTAGGCTTTTTTCTCTCTACGCTCCACAGTCAGGGCTAGTCCCGCTCGTGTGTATTTAACCTCCTGAAACCATTTCCCAAAAAGCATGTCACCCAGACCTGGAACTCTCTTGAAATTCAGTCAATGGATTTGCAATATGCAGAGGCCCCAGTACAGCAGCAGAGCACAACAGTCAAGGCCTCACTAGCTCAGCTACACCAAGAGTGTACTGTGTAGAGTACCCACCCATAATGACAGCAAACAATCATCAGGAAGATAAACTCCCCCTCACCACAAGACAAACACTGGTGAGATTATTTGATCTTGGAGCAAGTTCACACATCAGAAAATGACAGCATTGAAGTGCTGAGATCACATATGATGCAAGGATATGCAATTTAACACAATACATAATGGAAACCTACAGATCTTGTAACACACTAACCGGGGATTGAGCAGGTTAGTGTGCAATTAAAGGGATTCACATGAACACAGTTCCTTGTTGACAAATGGGATAAAATTACAGTATCTGCACTGACGTTAGACAGTGTACAAGCACATAGGAGACGGTTGAGATCATGGCATGGCAAAACCTTGATGTGTTGATAATGAATACAATGATTATATTGTTCATTGTTTTTTTTCTGGCGGCCTTGTGTATATCGCTAAATCACAATTTAGGCGAAATTAAAATAGTACAATTATTTAGGAAACTAGCTTGGTTGGTTTATGCTAAGGAAAGTACATTATTTTGATGAAACAATTAGTAGAAAACGTCGCGCCTGCAACTGCCTGCGCCATTATGAAAACCTCGCCATAAATGACTAAATTGGAAATGTATCAAAAATGATTACAATGTCATCTATGCGACAACGCATTTTCTTGGTTAACGTTGAAGGATTGCGAAAATGGTTCCCCTCTCACACGATTGCGATCATTCGATAGAATTGCCTGGGTGTGTACATTATGCACGATTAAGTTTAGAATGGGGTGGCGCAGAGATGCATTATATAGTAGGCAATACAGCAAGCTTGCAAACAACGTTTTTAGACGGCCTATGCCAGTAGACTGACTAGGGGTAATTTGGATACTCAATCAAGAGCTTCGGTGAATAAGGCTTGACATTGACACAATTCTATCTGGTACAGTTAAATGCTATTACCAATGTTTTATGATTTTCCCTCGCACTCTCCCATAATTTACGAATATCATGGCTCATCATGACTGGCTAGTTGTAGATTACTATAATGGTGTACTTGGCAGCAGAACATTCAGCTAATGCAGTGAAAGAGTAGCAAACCTAACGTTACCAACACTGTAACTGACGTTGGAACTTGGATTTGAAATTAAGGTAGACCCGGCTATGGAACATAAAATATAAAAAAAATCACAAAAAAATGTTGTGCATTACCACGAATGCGAGATAACTGATGTGTAGGTTACCTAACAAGTTAAACGTTAAATGTTACACGATTTCAAAGTTATTTTTTACTACGGAGTTAAAAGTAACAAAGAAAAAAGGAGGAACCTACCACGTGATGAGGAGCCGAGTCCGGGTAATTTTTTTTTTTTTTAGAAACAAATCCCGCACTTTGATAGTAATTTCATCAAGGAAACAAAATATGTGGGAAAACAAATAATTCGAGAATGCCCCTTCACAAAATCCGTCTCGTGCGTTCAAATTGGGTAACCCCGTGTTGCTCCCGGAATCACGAAATGGGCGAAACAACGAGTAGTTGAGAAACGGAGTCAGCTTGCTCTCTTCTCTTTGCAATTATTAATGCTCAATCTAGTTTATTTCAAAGGCTGTTTTATTCAAATCGAATTGGTATTGTCATATTTCCCAACGCCATTTATCGACGACCTGTTATGTATTTTCCCCGATAATCCGTTTTTATTGTTGCCGTTTTAGGGAGAGCGTCACACAGAAAATGGCGGCTCGCTCCTCTCCCTCGGATTTCAAGTCTGACAAAACAGAACCCGAGAGCAAAGCCGCGGCGGGAGACATTCCTCACACTCGCCACTAGTGGAACGTCAGCATGTCTCCGCTAGAGGGAGCCAAAGTCAAGCGTTCCATTTTCTACATGTCTGAAACTGGGTTGCTGTGTCTTCCATCATGGCTCAATTAAATCGTGACTTGCAGTTATTACATTTCACGCAAGAGCCGGAATGGATACAGTTTCATTATAACTCCGAATCAAAACATGTGATTCTGGAGGATTGGAGAAAGTGAATGGTTATGGGATCATAACCAGGACAAGGACACACGGTTAGTTATAAATATCTATGATACTACCCTGCAATATGATAGGGGAATGCTTTGACATGCTATGGGAAACACTCTTTTCACACCAATTCGATACCAAAGTGACTTTTTCATAGCAGGTTAGGAGAACTTACACAGCAGGTTAGGATAATTAATGTAGCAGGTTAAGGTTAGGAAAATAGTTTGAGAAAATGGATTCGAAAATCACCTTGTATCTAAGTGTCATTAAAAGAGTGTGTACCATTCCCCCCATAGAGGAAATATATGGGAGTTGTATAGAATTATAATGTAATAATGCCAGGGGGAACCGAAGAACACAACACCATTTCTGCAATGCAACAGAAATTGTTTGCTCCAAACGAAAACTAGAGTTTCTTCTGGAAAAAAATCAGGTAGGTCTCTCCCCGTTTGGTTCGGTTTGGTTCTTAAACAGTAAACAATTTCTGTTGCAAGACAATGAATACACCCCTGCCTTCTCAACAAACCCCAATATGGAACAAAAAAAACCTTCCCCTGGTCCCGTACCATTTTTGTGTGCAGATGGAAAGGTAACAGATTGGTCACAGTTACACGGGTGGCCTATAAGAGAGCAATAGTTATGGCATCACTTTGTAGGCACTAACTCTGCCATGGTTCATTGGACAAAATCTTTTGTTTTGTAGGGTTTTTGGATAAACCCAGAAAATTAGATCTGTGGTAGGCTTAGGAGAGCTTATACATTTTGTTCTATGAGAATCTATATAAGCTAACGTCACTTTTTGTGAATTTTGAAGAATTTACGATAATACATTTTAAAAAGCATAAAAAAGGCTTCATAATTCATAATGGTCATGTTAACTGACTGATATCTCATATAACAAAGATCTCCTAAAGCCCGTGTTAACCTCAGACCTTATTTTCAGTGTTTATCCCAAAGCCTTATTCTTTACCCCATAAGAATGGCTGAATGAACCAGAGGTAAATCATTCCCGGTTTTTAGGACTACAAGCTGGCGATCTCTATATAAGCAAAGGATGGTCCTGTGACCTCTAGGAAAATCTAATTTACAATCCTTCACTATATTACTTACAAATTCCGTTCCTTTCATTTGGCAAATGCAAAACTACTTACGGTTTCAGACAACAATCAACATCTATATAAGGATGTCATATCCCCTGCCTTATGATCACCGCCATTGATATTCCACCTGTTCTGCAACTGTTCACTCTACTAATGTGCTATTCTGCCATCTAGTGGTCTTTAGTAGAGTTAACACCCCCTGTATTGGATAAATCACCCCTCCACCTGTGTCAGCATCTGACTCCAGCACCATATTTCTGTAGCAGTCTTTAGGTTGCTATGCCAGACAGTGACACAATATTATAGTGATACATCATTTCAGATTATAGTGAAATGTCAACATAGTCATTTATGGAACAATGCACATTTGGCTATCTGTCCAAAGTTATTAAACCAAGCTCTATGCATGAAATAGCTCTATGCGTGATGATGACACATAATCAATACTGTATCATGAAACACATGTTGTGTATACATACCTTGCAATAGCAAAGTTCACCTCCCACCAAATCCATCCTTAGGGGAAAAATATCCACTGTGTATTCCAGGTACAGTGCATTCAGAAAGTATTCAAACCCCTTCACTTTTTCCACATTTTGTTGCATTACAGCCTTATTCTAAAATGTATTAAAATCGTCCCCACCCCCTGTCTACACACAATACTACATAATGACAAAGCAAAAAAATGTTTTTAGAAACTCTATTTTTTGTATGTTTATTTGTATTTTTATACATTTGCAAACATTTCTAAAAAACCTGTTTTCACTTTGTCATTATGGGGTATTGGGTGTAGGTTGAGGGGGGGAAATGATTTAATACATTTTACAACAAGGCGTAACAAACGTAACAAAATGCGGAAAAAGTGAAGGGGTTTGAATACTTTTCAAACGCACTGTAACTTCCACAAGGTAATCCCTCCAGTTCTTTGTCCAAGGGACCTGTACACACAGACAAATTGCATTATAAATCAATAATATATAATAATATACCTAAAATCATTTGACTGACACAGGCCTACTTGGTATGGCACTACAAAGAATGTCTAAAAACACTATTTGTACAGAACATTGATTTATTTTTGTTCTGAGTCTATATGACAATCATATTATATTTATAGAATGACCTGGCATTGTGCCATATTCTAAAATTATTCTGCAAATTATTTTATTAAATTTTGGTGAACATTTACGTGCAGCTACAGTAACACTAGACTAGGGCACAATCTCCCACAGTCTTTTAAATTAAGAATAAACTGTATTGATTTCAGACTCAATACTCTTGTTAGCTTGACTGATTTTATTGTGGAAACGGGCTGTAGCCCATAATCAACTATGTTGGCTAGCTAATAGCTAGCGAACTGGCTAACAAACTCCACGGCCCTTGTTCTAAGTAACTTAGCTAGCGCGGCTAGCATAACTTGCTAGCAATCCTTGCGCTAAAATCTATTACTACTTTATAAACGTAGCAAACCATACACAATATCACGCACTGACTTACTGTGCGAAATTATAATGTAAATGTTTCACAATGTTATCACAATTATTATTTACTATATAGTGTATATAATCTTGCAAGTGTGTGTGCCTACTGTACGACACCCGAAGTACGATAGCTAGCTAACGTTAGCTAGATACACTATTTGGCCTGTTGACTGCAACCCCACAGTAACGTTCGCAGTTTTACCTTTGCATTTCAAACTGGATCATTAAATAAATCAATAACATACAAGATAACACACCTCAATCCCATCTCTATTCATTTTATCTTCTAATATAATCCGTTTTGTAAAATTGCCTAAAATAAACTGAGTTTTAACATGACAGAGTCAAGACTTCATGTTCACTTACCTGCACAACTCAACCAGTCTTGAACCGGAATTACCCGCCTGCCTAGCCCTGTGATTCGTCAATTTGGTTATGCAGCGATGGCGATTGGTTTATTTATCTTCTAGTCTGCACGGATGGACGTCCTGTTGAAAGTAAATAAATGGAAGTTTACCAGTTGTTGTCATTAATATACAAGCTCAATAACTGCAATACTTTAAAATAAAATTATTTGGTTAGACTAAATAGTTAGCCAGTTACTCTTCAACGTCAACTTGACCAAATGATCCCGGTCTCCACCAAATCATTTGCCACAAATTACTTTGTATTTAGTCTCCAAATTTCAACCCATCAATTGGCTAAACGGAGCATAATTTGTGCCTAGTAATAGCCACTGAGAAGTCGAAGCTTTTTAAGCAACCTAATACGGTGTTAGATGTGTTGACAAGCCGATGCTGGGTCACAACCGAATCACTGTCGTTTGAAGGGGCTTTTCTTCAGGCTGCTGTAGTGTAATATTACATTGCTGGACTAAAATGGCATTATCCAGAGATAATGGTGCTATCCTATGTGGTTGTATGACTAGCCCCACTCGCAGAGGTCTTTCTGTCCTTCTACATGATAAGACTAACCTTCCTAACCTACATACACTGGTTCCACAGCAGATGCTCATCCCAGTTCTTCTCTGTTCCAGGTCCTCAATTGTGACAATATCATCCCACTGCCGTCAGAACCACTGAGTTATCTTGCTTCATCTCCTGTCCGGAAACAATCTAGGTTTCCCCCACTTATAAATCATTAACTAATCATTAGTGTTCAATGCAATTCATTATGAGACTTGTGATATAAATCCATACTTCACATTTTAACTAGGCTATAAACTGTTGTTCAGTCCCCCAATCATTAGCCAATCTGATCAGCATCTACTAAGATACATTGTCTTTTCAGGTCTTTGTAAAGGCAGATGCAGCCAATAAGTCTTATATTTACTGACATTCACATTTTGGGGGAGTACAAGGCAGTCAAATAGAGCACATGTTTAAAGTAGTTTATTCTATCATTTGAAATATCCTTAAAATGAATAGCACATATATACATGAAGACATTATCCCCAAAGACAGTACACATTTTAAATTAAGACCAACGCACTTGCAAAATGAGAACATAATATTTTGACCTGGCTGTGCAGAGGACACATTTTAAGTTACACGTATCCATACACTATGCCTTAGAAAAAATGATCAGAACTTTAGGAAAGGCATTTCAACTCCTTGATATGGGGCAATATTTTCTGAATGTGGCATTGAGATTTTTGCCTTTCCCAACTGTACGTTAAGAAGCACATCAAGAAACATTGTATACATACACACAGAAATCAATGTGAAATTCCCCAAACACACGTTTGGATATTTGTGTGATTAATTCTAGGGGATCACATGCATCCAAATATTGAAACTGGGCATCATCATACCTTGTATTAATGTGGTCAGTGAGAACCAACCTGTGTTAGCCTTGTCCCAGATCAGTTTGTGCTCTTTCCAACTCCATTACGGTCATTGTCAAGCCAAACATGTTTGGCACGATGAATGACAAGTAGTTGGCATGATGGCACAAACAGACTGGCACCTGTGGATGATTATCATATTTTAGCACATTTGTTTCTAGAAGTATTTGATGATGAATCACATCAAAAGAACTGCACATTGAATCTTGTTGACAGGTTGGATGAACCACTGGCTTTTCACATCGTTGTCAATGAGAGGCACTTCTAAAACAAACATGGTTAAATATGTCTCTTATATTTATTTATCTGTGATCGAGACATCGGTCATTGCTAGATCAATGAAACTCGCCGGGCCATAGCCATGGTTGGAACACCTTGGACGTCCCAATGCCTCAGAGAAAAAGGGAGAAATGTGCTTGTCCTCAAGCCTCTCCCATACATTTACTCACGGACCAATCAGCAGAGAGGAACCAAAGAGTTATAGGCTATAACACAAGTGTTTATTCAGGGTAAAGCTGATTTAAAAAAAAAACATTTAAAAAACTAAACATTAAGACATGAACGTCCATGAACGTTTGTTGTTTATTTTCTTCCGTGGGCATGAACGCAGTGCTCCAAACCTAAGAGAAAATTATGTCTTTCAATGATGAGGGGCAGGACATTCAAAATCAGCACTGATGGGGCGATGTGGTGCTGATGTGGTATTCTAGGAAAAACAAACCAAAAAATAAAAAAAACATCCACACATGGCTGCATGGGACCTGACGATAATGATAAGCCAGTGAGGACTAAGGCATGACAGGAGAAGGACGAGGATGGTGGGAGTTGGGGGTAGAAGAAAACAAAACCAAGAAATAGCAGATGAAAATTTTTTTTTTAAACAATCGGAGGTACTGTATTAGCAGCAGTTTGTTTTCCTTTTTTTCCTCTTCCTCTTTAACACTGGAGTCCAGAGGTTGGCTCCAGGTTGGCATGGTTTTTAAGTCCAAAGGAGGGGTCTGTGTGAAGGGGTAGGGTCTGGGGGGGGGGTTACAGGACCTCATCGCTCTCAGCGGTGTGGAGCTGCGTGTCATCTGCGTCGGTCATACTGCTCTCCTGCGACTCCTCCACCTCAGCTGCTGGGGACAAGGTGGAGGTCAGAGGTCAAAGCATGGCTCCTGACAGTGACTTTTCAGCTTCCTTCTTGAAGTAACAGACAGAAGCCTGACCATATTTGCATTCTCGCCCTAAAATATGAACTTTAGTGGTAGGCCACACCTTTCTGGAGTGTTTCACATATACTATTCAAATTCGGAAGAATATTAACTCAAAATGACTTAATACTAGTACTCAATGTTTAATTTTAAGGCTGTCAAATACTTTGCATTCATAAATGATCATGTAGCGCATAACAAATGTACAGGTAATTTGCTGTCATTAAAAGGGAACTAAATGGTCATAGCTATGCGTCAGTCTGTTATGGCAGTCACAGTGGTTGTACCTGAGTCATAGGGGTAGTCCTCAGTGACAGGCTCCTCATCATCAGGGAGGTACCTCTTGTCTATGGCCTCTTTGATCTGATTGTTGGCTCCTTTGGGATCCAGGTCCATGGCCCAGGAGAAGTTCATCAATGCCAAGTGTGTCTGGCCCAGCTTCTTATACACCTGAGGGGAGCAATAGGGAGGAAAGCATATGATTAGAGCAGGACACACCATCCATATGAATACATTCGTAAACTGTCTCAACTTACCCATACACATAGACTCGGTACCGGTACCCCTTGTATATAGCCTCGTTATTGTGTTACCATCTCTCCTTTAACACATTTCTTACTTTTTTTAAAACCCTGCATTGTTTGGTTAAGGGCTTGCAAGTAAGCATTTCACAGTAATACCTGTTGTATTCGGCACAAGTGACATTACATTTGATGTCAAAAACATCTCATAGCTATTTAGTGCATTGCACAAAGTCAGACGTATGATATTTGAGAGGTGAGTGTAAAGTGGTCTATTATTGAGTATGAATATCAAAGTGACAGTAAATTCTTCACTTATAGTCGACTCCTTTCCTTGTAATCCCCACAAAGAAAATAAAGTTTACGTTTGCTTACCTTTCCTATTAAAAAGTAAACAAGGGACTCTTTGGGCACTATTTGTTTCAGCTCTTCAAGCTCTTGTAGAGCCGCCTGAAAAGGGAACACACAAAAACCTTTTCTTGGACTTAACCAGTAGAAAATGCAGTGAATAATGATATTAATATGGAAGAAGAGGAATTGTGCTGAAAAGTAGGTTAGTCAGTGTTCGCTTGTGAAATGCCATATGGACCTACCTTGTACTTTTCATTAGCGAAGAGGATGGAGGCCCTGTGGAATTTGCATAGAGGGTTCTTGGGGTCTATGTTGATCGCTCTATTCAGGGTTTCCAAAGCATGGTCAGACTTCTTCAGTGCATGCTGAACCTGTGTGGAAACAGGCAACATGGAGCAAGATAGTGTGCCATAAAGAACATCGGAAATATGACTCAAGTATCAAATGTAAAACACTACAGGCTTTGAAAATAGTAACAATAATAATACATATGATTTTGTATTATTTGTATTAAGTGAGCTGAAAGAGAGTGTAGCGGGCCACTCACCACTCCGATGTGGCAGAGGAGCACAGAGCTCTGAGGGTTGATGCTAAGTGCCTTCTTGAAGTGAATCTCTGCCAGGTTGAATTTCTCCTGCTTATAGTAGATCATCCCCAAGCCATACCTGGAGATGGAGGGACGAAGAGAAAACAAAATAAAAAGGTGAGGTAAGTGTCTCCCATAATCATAAATGATTCAATATCATCAAAATATGAGGTTTTAGCTTTAATTCCTTCGAGACCTAAGATTAAGGTAATACAGTGTTGTGTTCAGGAATACCTAAAGCGCGACCAATTCAAGACCGGATCGAGTCCGAGTCAAGACCAGAGGGGGTCCGAGACAGAGTCAAGACCAGAAAAAAATGTGAGTCTAATTCAAGACCATGATTGTAATTGTCAAATCATCACCATTAAGAGGTCAAAATGTCCCGTATTTTGGGGTACATATTTCAGAACATATGGATTCTTTAGACATTCAGAATAGTGAAAAAATGCATGCTGAGGAAAAATTGAGCCACTACAAATTATTACTAACACAAACACAGTGGGGGACAACGGGCCTTCTACACCTTCAGAGAAGGCTAAGGATTTATAAAATAATTATAATAATATTTTCAATGGTGTTCTGATTTAAATCGCTTCAGTTTTTGTTGTAAAGAAAAGGGTTAACACTGCCGAGAAAAAAAAAGATCCAACCAGGATTTCTCTTTGCTGGTCTCTGAGGAGATAAATGTAGCTAACTTAGTCAGCTATTGGCTAGGCCATCAGAAGCTAGATAAATGCATCTGCCATTCAACTGTAATAGGGCAAAATTTGGAGTGACAGTAAAATCAACCAATCACATTGACTTAATGAGGTGGGCCCGTTTTTACAAAAACATATAGAAACTGCCATTTTTTTAAAGGCCAACAGCAATAGCAAGCAGTAGATTTCCCACGGTCTAGCTAGCTAGCTTTTGTTGTCTAGTTTGCAGCGGCTGCAGCAGGTGTTATATAAGAGGATGTTGTTGTTAATTTGTTAGCTTCTCCCTTTTCAAGAATAACTTAAAACAAGTTACGTTTCAAATAATCATTCTCTGGTGAGTGGAACCGTTTATTGCAGCGCACTTGCTGTTAGCCAACTCTTTGAAAATAACTTGTTTTTTTATTTACTTATTTACAACTGCGACCTGGCCAAGATAAAGCAAAGCAGTGCGACAAACAAGAATTACACATGGAATAAACAAACATACAGTCAATAACACAATAGAAAAAAAGTCTATGTACAGTGTGTGCAAGGGAGGCAAGGCAACAAATAGGCTATAGTGGCAAAATAATTATAATTTAGCAATTAAACACAAGAGTGATGTGTGTGCAGAAGATGAATTTGCAAGTAGAGATACTGGGGTGCAAAGGAGCAAAATAATAAAATAAGTAACCGTATGGGGATGGGCTATTTAGAAATGGGCTATGTACAGGTGCAGTGATCTGTGAGCTGCTCTGACAGCTGGTGCTTAAAGTTAGAGAAGGAGATAGCTGGAGTCTCCAGCTAAGTGATTTTTGCAATTCGTTCCAGTCATTGGCAGCAGAGAACTGTAAGGAGAGGCGGCCAAAGGCGGAATTGGCATTGGGGGTGACCAGTGAAATATACCTGCTGGAGCGCGTGCTATGGGTGGATGCTGCTATGGTGACCAGCAGTGAGCTGAGATAAGGCGGGGCTTTACCTAGCAAAGATTTATAGATGACTTGGAGCCAGTGGGTTTGGCGACGAATATGTAGCGAGGGCCAGCCAACGAGAGCATACAGGTCACAGTGGTGTGTAGTATATGGGGCTTTGGTGACAAAACGGATGGCACTGTGATAGACTGCATCCAATTTGCTGAGTAGAGTGTTGGAGGCCATTTTGTAAATGACATCGCCAAAGACAAGGATCGGCAGGATAGTCAGTTTTACGAGGGTAAGGATGCTTTGTTGCGAAAAAGGAAGCCAATTCTAGATTTAATTTTGGATTGGAGATGCTTAATGTGAGTCTGGAAGGAGAGTTTATAGTCTAACCAGACACCTAGGCATTTGTAGTTGTCCACATATTCTAAGTCAGAACCGTCCAGAGTAGTGATGCTGGATGGGCGGGCAGGTGCGGGCAGCAATCGGTTGACGAGCATGCATTTAGTTCTACTTGCATTTAAGAGCAGTTGGAGGCCACGGAAGGAGAGCGTGTGAAACAGTGTTGCATTTAAAGTGGAACTTACAGCATTTTAGCAATATGAAATCTTATACAAATCTGTTCATATACACACCAGGAAGAATGACACTTAAAAAAAACTATTCTGACAATAAATTATTAGAATGTTTGGGAATTACGCATACTAAAGGCATTTGTGAAAATTATATAGCAATATAAAGTGGGAAAGCGGCCGTGCATTTAGACAGACCGGTGCGCTATAGCCAAATCAGAACTACAGTAGACCTTTATACAAACAAGCCATTTGCCACATGGGCCTGCAATCCTTCACTTTGAACTGGACTGTGTTTACAGGCAGTTGTAACAGAGCAATTTTAGATCATTAGAACACATTCGCCAAAAGCCACAAAATACACCTGAATGGATTTCTGCAAATATGTAAAACATCACGGTCATAACGTGGCATTTGGGAACTTTACATTTTTATTGATCAAACAACCTGAAAAGGTAGGCTCTCTCTACCTCAGTTATGCACATCAACAAGAACAACTACTGCTAGCCAGAGCAAGATAAAAATCTAACGACGGAACATTAGATAAACACTCTCAAACTTTTTCAGCTAAACAATGGGGAATTGTGCCCTCGTCCTTCTGCACCTTGCCTGCCAATGCATGCCAATGCATGCTTGTACCAACCAAGCACCTAAGCACACCTCACTGACCATTTGACTCGACGTAGCAGAGCTGATTACGTGTTATCTAGAGTGTTCTTGACTAACTATTAGAGGTCGACCGATTATGATTTTTCAACGCCGATACCGATTATTGGAGGACCAAAAATGCCGATACCGATTAATCGGCCGGTTAAAATAAAATGTATTTGTAATAATAACAATTACAACAATACTGAATTAACACTTATTTTAACTTAATATCAATAAAATCTATTTAGCCTCAAGTAGATAATGAAACATGTTCAATTTGGTTTAAATAATGCAAAAACAAAGTGTTGGAGAAGAACGTAAAAGTGCAATATGTGCCATGTAAGAAAGCTAACGTTTCAGTTCCTTGCTCAGAACATGTGAAAGCTGGTGGTTCCTTTTAACGTGAGTCTTCAACATTCCCAGGTAAGAAGTTTTAGGTTGTAGTTATTATTGGAATTATAGGACTATTTCCCTCTATACCATTTGTATTTCATTAACCTTTGACTATTGGATGTTCTTATAGTCACTTTAGTATTGCCAGTGTAACAGTATAGCTTCCGTCCCTCTCCTCGCTCCTCCCTGGGCTCGAACCAGCAACACAACAACAACAGCCACCACATCGAAGCAGCTTTACCCATGCAGAGCAAGGGAAACAACCACCCCAAGGCTCAGAGCGAGTGAAGTTTGAAACGTTATTAGCGCTAACTAGCCAGCCATTTCACTTCGGTCACACCAGCCTCATCTCGGGAGTTGATAGGTTTGAAGTCATAAACAGCGCAATGTTTGACGCACAACGAAGGGCTGCTGGCAAAACTCACGAAAGTGCTGTTTGAATTAATGTTTACGCGCCTGCTT
This sequence comes from Oncorhynchus kisutch, assembly GCF_002021735.2. Classification (NCBI taxonomy): domain Eukaryota; kingdom Metazoa; phylum Chordata; class Actinopteri; order Salmoniformes; family Salmonidae; genus Oncorhynchus; species Oncorhynchus kisutch. Next base: position 49,205,301 of record NC_034183.2, on the reverse strand, counting down.
CAGTCTACCACCGCTCAGTCAGATACTTAGATACTTGTATGCTCAGTCAGATTATATGCAACACAGGACACGCTAGATAATATCTAGTAATATCATCAACCATGTGTAGTTAACTAGTGATTATGATTGATTGTTTTTTGTAAGATAAGTTTAATGCTAGCTAGCAACTTACCTTGGCTTACTGCATTTGCGTAACAGGCAGTCTCCTTGTGGAGTGCAACGAGAGAGAGGCAGGTCGTTATTGCGTTGGACTAGTTAACTGTAAGGTTGCAAGATTGTATCCCCCGAGCTGACAAGGTGAAAATCTGTCTTTCTGCCCCTGAACGAGGCAGTTAACCCACCGTTCCTAGGCCGTCATTTAAAATAAGAATGTGTTCTTAACTGACTTGCCTAGTTAAATAAAGATGAAATAAAAAGGTGTAATTTTTATTAATTTGTAATATCTGCGCCCAAAAATACAGATTGTTATGAAAACTTGAAATCGGCCCTAATTAATCGGCCATTCCGATTAATCGGTCGACCTCTACTAACTATGACCTTGTTTTGCCTACGTTTACTGACACCGTTCATATTCATCAGGTGTTGTGCGTTCGTAAATTCAGTTCCGCGCTCTGGCACACTCAGACGAGAGTGCTCTGAAATCGGAGTAGAAAGCTAGGGTGAATTTGAAAATGCAAGAGATATGCTAAGTCGTTCAAGTTCTTGCTAGCTAACCAAAAGACACCTGCATCTCTAGCTTTGTATAGCCACAAAAAAACGATAGGAGGGAAAAAAAATGTCACTCAACCCTCCGATGGCATGACATCCTGCTAGCTAGCTAACTAGTTAGCTAGTGTTCGGCTCCATGTTTTTAGCTTGCTACATAAATAGATACGCTAGCCTATTAGCCACGTTATGAGTGACTTGTGATCCTTGCTGGTTTGATTATATTGACATTCCCAACCTTAGTTACATTCATCCGTTTTCATATTGATTCATTGAAACAATGCATCCCAAATGGAGGAGGCAACCAATGTACCAGGCCAGCTGTGATTTACAGCCTGATAAATATTTTTGGGATTATCAAGAATTGCATTGGTGAATTATATGAATCATGCATTGAACTGTATCCAACTATTCTGCCAACAATGCCTTATTTGACTTGACGTAAACTATAAAAAAATGTAAAACCTCTTATACAGTTGGTTTTGAAGCATAAACTGGGAATTTGATATTTTTGACTGATATGATTGTTTCATATCTGCAATGTAGTTAAAACATGAAATGTTTTTTTGCAATGGGAAGTAGTTGTACATTCTGATTGAGAAATGCTTAATGGTTGTGTTTTTGTATTCTTATGATTGGGATCTACTGGCTTATTATGTCCACGGTTATAGACTGCGTATCCTTTAACATCATGCTGTGTGACTGCTGTCTTTCCATCGGCCCTATGCAGTGTTGTAGTGGTGCCTGGAGAAGTCAGTATACTCCAATTTTGACAAAACGTTCCCAAATGGCCCACCCGGTGAAGGAAAGGCTCCCTGTGTGAATAATCCTGTTTTCCTATAATAGGCCTCTGACAACCCAGGCTCATCCATGTCTACGCCCCCGATGCAAACAATTGTGCATCACAAATAGTCAACTAACAAACACTTCAGACTAAAATGTTCAATACCTGGTTTGCATACCCATTGTTGCCTTAGCATTTACTACAATAGAGAAATCATGCAAAAAGTAGCCTACACAATCGCAAAGCACGTGAAATATATTCACAGGTGCGCCGCACACCAAATTTCAGAGGAATATCATCTGCAGGCAGCAAGAGTGTGAAGCTGTCAACTGCTTTTGGCATGGAGTAGCTCACAGAAGAATGATATTGGTAGCCGGTAGTGTAGGACAGACGTTTCAACATATCTACTGTACTTATATTACCACTACACTACTTTGATACCCATCAGTAGGGATTAAGTAGTGAGTATAAGCAATTCCCACTTAAAAACAACTGGGTATAGGGTTTAAACCTGCCTATACCTTCCACTACACCACTGGCCCTTTGTGTGTACAAAAAGTGCTATAATAATACAGTTGCTGTCCTTTCAGAATCACGAACCTGTCACACACTGAAGGCCTATAGGTTCGCCACTGCTCAAACATGTCTATAATAGATATAAAGGCTGTTAAGATATTAATGTTGGCCTGGCGAAGCGGTTTTATGCGCTGGCTGAACGGAAGCTGATAATTATGAGTGTTTTACTCTGCTGGTCTTTGGAAGAAATTACAGGTCCTCACTGTCCGAGACAAGATCAAGTACAAATGTATCGGACACAAGAACTCAACATGTGGTCTCGAGACCAGACTGGAGTACTACGACATGGAGGGAATAAAATAACATAGTATGGTAATATAATAAACATAAGGGAATTTTCATCTATTACGATTGTAATTCAGATTTTGTCACATCCACTATCACTCCAAGGTTGTCCACTAACTCACCAGGCATTGTAGTGGCGTGTGTTAACTCTGATGGCGTTACGGAAGCAGGCCAGAGCCTTCTCCAGCTCCTCTGTGAGGACAAACTCATGGCCTAGCAGCGTGTAGGCGTAGGCAAAGCCCGGGTTCACCTGGATGGCACGCTGGAAGAACTTAATGGCTATGTCATGCTCCCTCTGCAGACTGAAACAGTTACCAGCCACGCACCATGCCTAAGACAAAAAGAGAGTGTTGGGGAGGAGGGAGGGAATATAAGGAGAGAAAAGGGTATGAGTAATGATAGAAATAGGAGCAAAAGGAACAAAATTAGAATCACTTGTTAGCATTTCCCAATGGAAAAGTCTCAATTGAACATACTTTTTAGTCCAGGACTAGACATGTGGATACGGTACATGCAACGGTTTTTCCCAGTGTGTTAGTTAACTATGTACCTCTGGTGAATTCTTGTCCATGTCGGTGAGGTCTTTGGACAACGCCGACAGGGCCACGTCCTTCTGCAAGTGCCACAGGGTGGTGGAGTAAATCTCCATGCCCTCCACCCGGTAGCTCTCGATGCGCCGCACCTCCGAGAAGATCCTCTCCGCCTGCAGGAAGGGGAAAGGAGGCAAAGAGTGAGAAGTTTCTAATTGAGCCATTGAGAAGTGGCAAAAGCCACCATACACAGCCATCGACCACTCTTTGCATCCAATTGACAATCTTAACCCTGTGAAATTGTATTAAGGACAGGAGGACATCTAGCTTCAGATGCCCACAATCCGTTTTAGGTATAATAAGAATGGCGCCGAAGGAGATGGCTGCCGTTTTACGATCCCGTAGCCAATTGTGCATGTTTTGTTTTGCGTCATTTGTAACTTATTTTGTACATAATGTTTTTGCCACCGTGTCTTATGACCGAAAAGAGATTCTAGATATCAGGACAGCGATTACTCACCCCGTACTGGAGGAATATTTTTTCTTCAACGAGTTGGACGGGAAGGATTTACTTCAGACGCCCGACAAAGCCCTCGTCCCAGTCATTTGCAGGAGAAAGAGACGGAGGTATCAAGGACGAAGGTCCGGGTGCCTTGTAAGGATCCGTCGCCGAGAGGGTAATCTACCTTTACCATCAGTCCTATTAGCCAACGTACAATCAATCGATAATAAAATAGACGAACTACAATCACGTATATCCTACCAACGGGACATTAAAAACTAATATCTTATGTTTCACCGAGTAGTGGCTGAACAATGACATAAATAACATACAGCGGGTGGGTTTTAAGCTTTTTCGGCAGGATAGAACAGCGGCCTCTGGTAAAATAGGGGTGGCAGTCTGTCTATTTGTAAACAGCTGGTGCACGAAATCTAAGGAAGTCTCGAGGTTTTGCTCGCCTGAGGTAGAGCATCTCATAAGCTGTAGACCACACTATTTACCAAGAGAGTTTTCATCTGTATTTTTCGTAGCTGTCTATATACCACCACAAACCAATGCTGGCACTAAAACCACACTCAATGAGCTGTATCCAGCCATAAGCAAACAGGAAAATGTTCATCCAGAGACGGCGCTCCTAGTGGCCGGAGACTTTAATGCAGGGAAACTTAAATCCGTTTTGCCTCATTTCTACCAGCATGTTAAAATGTGCAACCAGAGGGGATTTATTTTTATAACTCTACACCACCTTTACTCCACCCACAGAGACACGTACAAAGCTCTCCCTTGCCCCCCACTTGACAAATCTGCCCATAATTCTATCCTGATTCCTGCTTACAAGCAAAAACTAAAGCAGGAAGCACCAGTGACTTGGGCAATAAGAAAGTGGTCAGATGAAGCAGATGCTAAGCTACAGAACTGTTTTGCTAGCACAAACTGGAATATGTTCTGGGATTTTCCGATGGCATTGAAGAGTACACCACATCAGTCAATGCATCGATGACATCGTCCTCACAGAAACTGTACCCTACCAAAATGCCATGGATTAAAGTGAAACATCCACACTGAGCTAACGGGTAGAGCTTCCGCTTTGGGACGCTAACCCGGAAGCTTATAAGAAATCCCGCTATGCCCTACAACGAAACATCAAAGAGGCAAAGCGTCAATACAGGACTAAGAAAGGCTTCTTGACAGCTTCTACCCCCAAGCCATAAGACTCCTGAACAGCTAATCAAAGGGCTACCCAGACCCCTCTTTTATGCTGCTGCTGCTCTCTGTTATTATCTATGCATAGTCACTAACTCTACCTACATGTACATATTACCTCGACTAACTGGTGCCCCCACACATTGACTCTGTACCGGTACCCGCTGAATATAGCCTCGCTATTGTTATTTTACTGCTGCTGTTTAATTATTTGTTACATATATTTTTTTTTTTTAATTTAAAATTTTTATTTAACACTTTTTCTTAACTTGCATGTAAGCATTTCACTGTAAAGGTTGTTGTAATCGGCGCACGTGACAAATAAAATGTGGTTTGATTTGAAAAGGTGAACCTAGCAAAAGAGGGTCCTCCCTTACCTGCATGTATTCGGCCAGCTCAAAGTGGGCCCTGCCGATCTGTCCCAGGACCCACCCTGTGTTGTAGTGATGGGAGGGTAGCTGGCTCAGGATGCTGATGGCCTCTTTACAGTTGTAAGAGGAGAGGGCCAGGTACCCCCGGCCGATGTCTCGCATCAGCGACATCAGGCCATCTGGAACAGAGTGGAAAGAGGGGTTGGAGATGGACTTGTGATGGCATCTTTGTAAGGACATTGTTCCATTGTGTTTGTGTTAGTCTTAGCTAAAGTATGACAAGGTGGCTAAGACTATAGAAATGTATTACAATTATAACAAACTCAAAAAGTCAAAACTACTGCATTACTTTCACATAATTTGTTTAATGGCAGTGTATCCCTACGTCTCAGCTCAACATCTTGATATGGTCAGGTAAAGACGAATCATTGAATTGAAAGTCAATGTCTGAGAATTCATCCTAACAGTGTCCCAACTCACCTGCAGCAGCCTTCTGCAGACTGAAGGCCTGGAACTGAGGAGTGCCCATACTGACTTTCCCCTCTGTCATGGACGAGTCCAGCTTGAGGATCTCAATGCTCTCGTTCAGGTTGGATGGGGTGATGCCTCCCTTGCCCGTTTTTGACTTGGTCTTCCGGTTGGGGATTTTGGTGGGGAACTTCATTTTCAGCTTCTTGCTGTTCTCCTGTTGAGGAATGCATGTTTGTTTGTGTTTAGCATCTCAAAGACCTCTGCAAACGTCAAATACATGTCTGCCCCCCTCGCTTTTGACATTTAGTACTAACAGAGTACAAGGAAAAAATTACATCTTTGTCAAGTATCTCACCAGCACAGCGCCAGTCTGTTTTGTGCCAAACTCTATTCTATATAGAACAAAATAATACATAACTGCAATCTCTGTTCATAAATATCATTACACTACTTAAATGCTAGACCTGAAAGCGAACTGATGTTTTTGTTTTCCTGGTTAAAAAGATGCACCACAAATCCTACTGTTCTTCTCAATCCCAGTATTTGGTTATTTGTTTAAAGGAAAAATCCACTCAAACTATATTTTGGTATTTGTTTCATTAGTCCACTGTTGATAATACCATAATGTTTTGAATATCAGCAGTCAAGTTTTCAAGATATTGGAAAGTGCCACTTGTCAGATCATCATGATGCATTTTGAAATGTAAAAAAAAAAGGCAAATTCCCAAAGGAGTCTTTGCTACTTTACCTTGGCAGTAGAGCTGGCACTGGTGAAGAGTCTGGAGCTCCGTCTGGGCTGCACGTTGGGGGGAGCAGCGATGGTGGGGCTCAGCACTTGAGGCGTAGTACTACAGTAGGCACAGAAAAACAGCAGAACAATGGTCATCAGGTCTTCATACTTAGACAACCATAAGCACAGAGAACACTAACGCCATGAGTGACATTTCACGTTTAAAGCACATGACTTAAAACAAGTATGGATCACAATTTCATAACATTTACACAATTTCACCTTGCATGAATTCTCACTGAAAATGAACCAGTATTGTGAGTACAGCAGTCCTTTTTGGCAACATCTCTGCATTTCCATCCTGTAAAAATGGGTCCATATGGGCCTTGTAATGAGCACATACCTGGTCTGTGGGGGGGCAGTGGTCTGAGTCTGGTTGAAGGGGATAGGGATGACCTCCCTGCTGTTACCACTCTGTGCAAACACTGACTTCGTCCCCACCTGACTGATTCTCGCTACAGACTGGAGAGAGAAGTGGGAACAAACTGTTCAGAAAATGTGCAACAAAACATCTGACCGCCTTCATTGTTCAATCCATCACTGAAATTAAAAGGAATCTCCTCTGAAGTTGATATGTTTTCTATTCAGATTGCATAGATCCATTTTTATACACAGTAGGTTGCTCTTCGATCAACACTCCAAATAGGAGAGCCACATAAGTTGTTGTCTTCATTACAGCGATGACGAGTGCATACCTTCTTTGGTGGGACTCCGGGAGGGGGCGGCTCCATCCCCGAGCCACTGTGAGAGTAGTTCTGAAGATACAAGGGTTCCCCTGGGCTGGGCTCCAGGGGCAAGATTCCAAAACTGGGAATAAGATCAAATGGATTCTCAGTATAAAAATATACATTGTTGACTTATTCAGCTCTGTATAATTTAGCCCATCATCCACAAGTCCCCATGGACGCCATTTACATCCAGTTACAGTACCAGAGAAGCCTGTAACAGGTAGAAAAGACCACACAGAACAAAGCCGTCGTAGAGGACAAAGGCTGGAAAGCAGTAATCAAGAAGTCCTCTGAAGCCAGTTATCATTACAGTCTCCCTAATTACAGACTAGTGGACAATGGAGCTGGATGATGAGTAAATGAGAGACCAGTATGTACTGCAGCCAGGTGCACAATGTCAAATTATAGCCTAGACAATGTTACTTGACTACAATTTTCAAAGCCATGGACAAATTACTAGCTGTGTCTGGTCAAAATATGCATTTTTAATCGATGGGTAAAATAACATTAATTGGGCATGTACTCATCTAAGAAAACTAATGCTGCAAAACGCACGTCTCTATCATAATCCATTCCAAAAAGTTATTGGCATTTTCACCCTTGTAGGTTGGCCAAAATTAAGGTGACTAAATCAATGGAGGCCAGATAAGTGGTTAAAATACAAGAAAATAGCATTGCGTCAGCTAGGCTGGATGCTGTGAGAATGAAGGCAAACTGAAAGACACCACTGAAAGACTTAGAACATTAATAATCATATTTGTCTTGGTAAAATGTATTTTATATCATAAGTGAAATTTCATCAAAGCGCCTTTCCCCCCCACTCTGAGCAGAGTGGGTGGACACCCTACATAATGACACTGTAAACGTAGTCGAAGAAGGAAACGCGTGGGAGTGCCTCAACACAAAGGGAATACACGTCACTCAAAATACTGTGCCACACGACACGTATGAGCAGATTGACACAGGCATGCGTCATCTATCCACTTATGATAAAAACAGCCCAACGCAAGTAATAGAGCCTCTACTGAGAAACATCTCATATGTGAGTGTACAGGGTGAGACCACAGGTACCTGGGTGTGAGGGGGCTGAGTGCTGCCGGTCCTCCTAGTAGACTGCGCCCACTCTTGGGTTTGTTATGCACTTGTTTGGATAGCAGGGAGCCGCCTGTCCCCAGAGTCCCTACGGTGTCCGGGGAGATGACGGACGAGTCGATGTAGGACATGGCGGAGTCTGTGTTCAGAGACGAGTACTTGGAGTTGGAAGACTCCAGGTTCAGTCTGTTTAATTCCTACAGGGGAGGGAAAGGGAACGAGACAAGGGTTGTCAGTTCTTCTGTGCATATTTGGTGAGACAGGTTATTGGAGGGGGATTTAATTGGCTCATCGCGCTCTCGCGATTCCTTGTGGCAGGCCGGGCGCCTGCTGGCTGTCCTCGGTCCTCAGGTGAGCGGTGCTTCCTCCGACACATTGGTGTGGCTGGCTTCCGGGTTAAGTGGGCGGAAGACACATGACTCGACCTTTGCCTCCCGAGCCCGTTGGGGAGTTGCAGCGACAAGACAAGATCGAAATTGGAGAGAAACACACACACTACATACAAATAAGAATTGGAGGTCCACAACAATGCTTAAACATCAGGAGACATTGTAGAATAATAATAAAAACATCAAAACCATGAAATAACACATATTGAATCATGTAGTAACCAAAAACATGTTCAACAAATCAAAATACACTGCTCAAAAAAATAAAGGGAACACTAAAATAACACATACTAGATCTGAATGAATGAAATATTCTTATTAAATACTTTTTTCTTTACATAGTTGAATGTGCTGACAACAAAATCACACAAATTATCAATGGAAATCAAATGTATCAACCCATGGAGGTCTGGATTTGGAGTCACACTCAAAATTAAAGTGGAAAACCACACTACAGGCTGATCCAACTTTGATGTAATGTCCTTAAAACAAGTCAAAATGAGGCTCAGTAGTGTGTGTGGCTTCCACGTGGCTGTATGACCTCCCTACAACGCCTGGGCATGCTCCTGATGAGGTGGCGGATGGTCTCCTGAGGGATGTTCTCCCAGACCTGGACTAAAGCATCCACCAACTCCTGGACAGTCTGTGGTGCAACGTGGCGTTGGTGGATGGAGCGAGACATGATGTCCCAGATGTGCTCAATTGGAGTCAGGTCTGGGGAACGGGCGGGCAAGTCCATAGCATCAATGCCTTCCTCTTGCAGGAACTGCTGACACACTCCAGCCACATGTCTAGCATTGTCTTGCATTAGGAGGAACCCAAGGCCAACCGCACCAGCATATGGTCTCACAAGGGGTCTGAGGATCTCATCTCGGTACCTAATGGCAGTCAGGCTACCTCTGGCGAGCACATGGAGGGCTGTGCGGCCCCCAAAGAAATGCCACCCCACACCATGACTGACCCACCGCCAAACCGGTCATGCTGGAGGATGTTGCAGGCAGCAGTACGTTCTCCACGGCGTCTCCAGACTCTGTCACGTCTGTCACGTGCTCAGTGTGAACCTGCTTTCATCTGTGAAGAGCACAGGGCACCAGTGGAGAATTTGCCAATCTTGGTGTTCTCTGGCAAATGCCAAACGTCCTGCACAGTGTTGGGCTGTAAGCACAACCCCCACCTGTAGATGTCGGGCCCTCATACCACCCTCATGGAGTCTGTTTCTGACCGTTTGAGCAGACACATGCAAATTTGTGGCCTGCTGGAGGTCATTTTGCAGGGCTCTGGCAGTGCTCCTCCTTGCACAAAGGCGGAAGTAGCGGTCCTGCTGCTGGGTTGTTGCCCTCCTACGGCCTCCTCCACGTCTCTTGATGTACTGGCCTGTCTCCTGGTAGCGCCTCCATGCTCTGGACACTACTCTGACAGACACAGCAAACCTTCTTGCCACAGCTCGCAGTGATGTGCAATCCTGGATGAGCTGCACTACCTGAGCCACTTGTGTGGGTTGTAGACTCCGTCTCATGCTACCACTAGAGTGAAAGCACCACCAGCATTCAAAAGTGACCAAAACATCAGCCAGGAAGCATAGGAACTGAGAAGTGGTCTGTGGATACCCCCTGCAGAACCACTCCTTTATTGGGGGTGTCTTGCTACTTGCCTATAATTTCCACCTGTTGTCTTTCCCATTTGCATAACAGCATGTGCAATTTATTGTCAATCAGTGTTGCTTCCTAAGTGGACAGTTTGATTTCACAGAAGTGTGATTGACTTGGAATTACATTGTGTTGTTTAAGTGTTCCCTTTATTTTTTTGAGCAGTGTATATTTTAGATTCTTCAAACTAGTCACCCTTTGCCTTGTTGACAGCTTTGCACACTCGACATTCTCTCAACCAGCTTCGACTGGAATGCTCTTGGAGTTCCCACATATGCTGAGCACTTGTTGGCTGCTTTTCCTTTACTGTGCAGTCCAACTCATCCCAATTGGGTTGAGGTCAGGTGATTATGGGGGCCAGGTCATCTGATGCAGCACTCCATCACTCTCCTTCTTGGTCAAATTGCCCTTACACAGCCTGATGGTGTGTTTTGAGTCATTGTCCTGTTGAAATGAAATGATAGTCCCACTATGCGTATCGCTGCAGAATGCTGTGGTTGCCATGCTGGTTAAGTGTGCCTTGAATTCTAAAATCACTGAGTGTCATCAGCAAAGCACCCCCACACCTCCTTTTCCATGCTTCACGGTGGGAACCACACAAGCGGAGATCATCCATTCACCTACTCTGCGTCTCACAAAAACATGGCGGTTGGAACCAAAAATCTCAAATTTTGACTCATCAGACCAAAAGGACAGATTTCCACCGGTCTAATGTCCATTGCTCGTGTTTCTTGGTCCAAGCAAGTCTCTTCTTTTTATTGGTGTCCTTTAGTAGTGGTTTCTTTGCAGCAATTCGACCATGAAGGCCTGATTCACGCAGTTTCCTCTGAACAGTTGATGTTGAGATGTGTTACTTGAAAATGTGAAGCATTTGTTTGAGCTGCAATTTATGAGGCTGGTAACTCTAATGAACTTCTCCTCTGCAGAAGAGGTAACTCAGGGTCTTCCTTTCCTGTGGTGGTCCTCATGAGTCAGTTTCATCATAGAGCTTGATGGTTTTTGCAAATGCACCTGAGAAACTTTTAACGTTCATAATTTTCTGGATTGACTTACAACTGAAATGCATTCCAGGTGACTACCTCATGAAGCTGGCTGAGAGAATGCCAAAAGTGTGCAATGCTGTCAAGGCAAAGGGTGGAAGAATCTCAAAATCTATTTTGATTTGTTGAACAATTTTTTGGTTACTACATGTCTTCACTATTATTCTACAATGTTGAAAATAGTACAAATAAAAGAAAAACCCTTGAATGAGTAGGTGTCCAAATTTGACAGGTCCCCATAAGAATAGGTTTACCGTTACACCCAGAGTGTTCACAGATCACATTCTTCCACAGTCCCAACCCCTGACCAAACACCAGATCAAACACTCATCTTGGTACCATGCCATCATTGTAAAGAGAGCTAAACCTGGCTGTAGAAAAATATTGATGACAGGAATACTGGGTTTAAATGGACTGAGGGAGGGAGAGTCGAAGGGACGTACTAAGGTGTCCTGGGGCGTCTCCATGAGCACCGTGTCCACCTGGCGGTGGGGAATGTTGTGGCTTGGCGTGTGGGCGGGGCTGATGGGGAGCAGGGAAGGGGCTCCACTCCCACCGCTGAAGCACTGCAGGGACGTCAGTCTGAAGATCTGCTCCGGGTCCGGACGATCGCCTGACAACAAAGATACAGGTTAATATAATCAGCAGGGGAAGGGAATAGAGAGTGGATTTGAGCCTGAGCACTGGTCAGGGAATTAGATTTGGTTCTGCCATCATGCATGGGATTAGGACCCATGTAAATGTCCCTTTTTTGTCTTACTATGACAAATGAATCAAACTCTATCGTTCATGCAAATACATATTCTATCATCTTCACATGCATTATATAACTAACTACCTCCCCACCCTAGCAGATTGACTGACTCACCGATCTGACAGAGGGACTCAAAGGGAGACCACAGGAAAGGATTCATACTCAGGCTCTTCTGATAACATTCTGAACCTTTGGCCAGACGATCCGTTTTGCTGCACAGACAGGAGAAAAATGATTCTCGATATTGACTGATGCATATGGGTGACAGGCACGCACGTGCAATCACACAACAAAACACATTGCACCTGGTCACGTTAATCTAAATTAGAACATTCCAGCTAAAATCTTTGCCAGAATTAGATTAGAATTGAGGTACAGAAACAATGTATAAGAGGACGCAACCACCCACTGGGCATTTATGGTTCTATTACAGTTTCACATGTTAGATACCAGACCAATTACTTTTGCTTAACTGCTACATTGGTTTTCTTGACATCACACAGTAATAATGCAACAGCACTGTGAAATATACCAGAATACCACATTGTTGTTTAGAGTCTGATTTCTGAGATGGTTACACTTTAGAAATTGAGACAACAGCATTTTGATTGTGATTCATGCATGTCTAAATTGTAACATGATGTTCATGACTAAGTGATAAATGCTCAGACATTCTAGCCCACTGGCTGAGCTTACATCATGTTCTAAATACGGCTCTGTAGAAAGGGACACATCCTCTGCTTAGGAGGCTGCTGCAGCCCCTTGCTGCATTCAAATAGTCCATTTGAATTGGCCACGGTAACATCCAAATATCATTAACAGACATGCCTCCTCTCCAATTCATTAGCAACACCATGGGAAGCTGAATAAACAAAGTTTTCTTTGGGATACAATAAACGTGTCCATCTCAACAAACAAACAAGGCACTGCTACGCCCAACCCTCTTCACTAGGGTACAACGTCTATCACTCAGTTGCATAGTAAAACATTAGGTATTGCTATGTGATTGCTAGCACACAACAACTCTCAACATTCTCAGGCAATTCTTTAGATTATTAACCAATGAAGCAATGAACATGGTTATCCTACCAATAGATTTGCCCCAACAGGGATAATGTGAAACAGGCAGAGTCTCCAAACTCTGTGACGATGTCCTCCTGGCTCTTTTGTTTGTTCAGGACCCCCCCTGTCAGGATCTGCTCTCCTTCTGCAAGCCTGGGAAAAGAGGACCGGAACACTGATGTGAGCATACTGGGGTCAAAGAGGAGGGGAGCTATCCAGGCCTCTTGTCCTCGGACTGGCCCTCTTTAATCCTTGTTTGAGGAAATATTGTAGTCAATTCTTGCATGACAGAAGAGCAAGACCCTAAATCCATTTGGCTGCAGTATGCAGCATGGCCAAGAAAATAATATGTTGGCACACTGGATTCAAAGCATGCACAATATCATAGCTATGAGGTCTAAAACGTCAGAAACAAAATAACATCCTTACTTGCTCAGTTCTACACAGCACTTGGCGAGGAGGTATTTGCATTGTGGCGTTGTGCAGCTGTGCCCCTTGAGAAGGCGGTATGCTTTGTAGGCCTTTCCCGAACGATAGTAGCATGTGGCTAACAGAAAGAGGGCCTCCTCCGAATGCACTGTGAGGAGGATAAGAGATGCATCCAAATAACGCATAATTTAACATACATACAGATACATACCCTGACACACACAATCTCATTCCCAGATGACTAGGAGTTATACATATAAATGCTATTCATTTGGCTTTGACATTTTCAGACATGCACTGACAGCATTAGATTCCTTTTGGCATGTGTGACAGCATTAGATTCCTTTTGGCATGTGACGAATGTTCATACTTGATGTGTTATTTTGATCGACTCACATCTACGCCATAGCCTAATAGTCCACTGCAGTGTTGTGCGTTCCACATTAAAGCAACAGCAGTCGACAGGCTATTCTATAAGAAATGACAATGTCTTTGAAAACCTGTTTTGCATGTGTCAGTCAGGCCCCACAAGCCACCATCATGTCAAAACCTTTTAGGAGTATCTGTATGGATTAAAGAATTCAGATGGAACTGTACAGTTGTCAGCACAGTAAGCTGGAACTTGAGGTGCTCAAGTGTGCTGCCGCATGGACAGGATCTTCTCAAGACAAGATGGATAGATTTCATTACCTTCAGCATAGAGTCTCTCAGCCAGGAACACGGCATCTCGGTAGGCATAGTGGTTTAGTGCATGCCAAACAGCAGCCTAGACACGGGGAGACAAACAAACACATAATGCCATGTCTCCCATTTCCCCTATCTGCATCTCTACATATTGTCACATAGCCTACTGTGATTGTCTGATCTGGTGGTGGCCTAATCAGTCAATAAGCACATGCGTTGATAACATTCGTTGAATACAAAGCTTGCAGCTTATTATAGCAGACTATTCCATATTATGGCTGGCTGTTAGCTAGATGGCTATGAAATGTTGACACGGCAAACAACCATATGCTAGCTACATTCGACTGGCAGGCAATGCTAGTGGGGGGAAAAAATGTCTAGTTCTGGCGATATCCAGTTTTTCGTGGCAAGTGTCAAACATTTAGCTAACGTTATTTCATCGTTCGAAATCAATACCAACATTGTGGCCATAGGATAACTTAGCAATGTAACTAACTATGTTAGTTGCGGTAACGTTACTTGGCTAGGTCAGATCTGATTATTTAAGGTTACGTTAGCTGGCAAGTGGCTAACGTTAGCTGCATCAAATGTCCAACAAACGCTATGTCAATGCAGGCAGCAGTTATCCATGTAGCTAGCTAGCATTGAGTAGTTAGCGAACTAACGTTAGCCAGTGGTTTTCAATATTTTCAATTCAGCTGTCAAATGACCATTTACTATACAACCTGAAATAACTGTTACACCTTGGATGACATGTTAGCGAACTTACTAGTATCTAACTTGGCTTAACGACTTTAGCGTTAGCTAAGTTATGCTGCAGAGAAAGAACGACATTGGAATAATGTTAAACATCAATCTGATCAGCTGTAACGTTTATCTCACTAACTTATTTCATTTAGATAACGTTATCTGGAAAAACTCACTTTACTGTCATAGTTTAAGTTAGTAATTAGCTAACGTTAGCAAGTTATGTTAGTCTAACCATCTAATAGAGTTTGCCAGTAGCTAACTAGTTTGCAAAAAATTAACAAGATAATTCAAAACAAATCTTGCATAACTAACGTTAACTCACTAACGTTAACGTAGATAGTTAGCTAAATATGGCTAATGACTGAGCACCTACTTCAGTTAAGTTACCTGGCATCTACCGCCCTCTAATTTCGGATACCTGGCTGACAGTGGCAGTTCGAAAGAGTACCCCCTGTGTAGTATCGTTATATATTGAATAACAGGCACTAGTTTTTGACAACGAACCGATTTTGACAACGAAGCAACGATTCGGGGAATGCTAGCTGGCTAGGCCAAACATTTGTTTTCAGGCCTCGGTGTAGCAGTAGTGGATCTTTCTGGTAGGGAGGGAACAGTGCAAGCCACAATACATCCCTCTTGTCCTGCATGTGACAGTTTTCTTCTTGGTATAGCAAACTGCTTCGTTACCTGAACAGGTTCCTGCAGCACCGTCATTCCGTTGTCAGGCTCCTTCTCTCGTCCACTGTTTTGTGTTTCCCTCTTTCTTCAGTTCCTTTCTTAGTTCAGTATCCAGGCCAGAAGTAGTTCTGAAGATTTGAACACAACGACCGTTACCGAGCATGCCGAAAGCTCCCGAAAATACCCGAAACAGATGCGAAAGTATCAGCTTACGAATAGAATCGAAAACAAGCGTACATAACCGAAACAGTCGTTAGCCGAAATAGAAACTCATTTTTATAGCTGTGCCATTGCAACCTTGTGTCAGATCATTTCGTATTATTCTGTAAGTAAAACCGAGACACTACTTCTAGTATGATATGTTACGTTTCATATGGTATGTATTAATTTGTGATGTCCATCATCCATTTTGTATGTTATGTTAAGAAATGAAAATCCTGCAATATGTCACAAATTGTACATTTGTAAATGTATGATATGTTATGCATTCCAATTTGTTGTTGCTAACGTTAGCTAGCCTAGGGGTTGGAGTTAAGAGTTAGCTAAAAATGTTAGCTAACATGCTAAGTAGTTGCAAAGTAGCTAAAAAGTAATTGTGAAGTTGCTAAAATTATAAAGTTGTCCATGATGAGATTCGGTCACACAACCTCAAATCAAATGTTATTTGTCACATACACGTGTTTAGCAGATGTTAATGTGGGTGTAGCGAAATGCTTGTACCTTTTGGGTTGCTAGACATTCACGTTACCAAACACACTCCTTTCATTTTTGCCTTAACAGGGCTTGACATGAACTTTTTTTAGCCACTTGTATGTAGGACAGATTTTTTACTTGTCTGAATGATCAATTCAAAAAAGTTCTGGCCAAAAAGGTAACTGAAAATTGTGTTGTATGATGCAAGGGACCACTTCACAAAATAACCTTCATTGTTATCACTGGTATTGATAATGGAAGGCTTCTGGTCTATGATACTATGTATTATATGTTCTGCTTGAGCAAGGCATCGAAATCAATACCAACAGTAGAGAATTATTTATTTCAGCTTTTATTTCTTTCATCACATTCCCAGTCAGAAGTTCACATACACTCAATTAGTATTTGCTAGCATTGCCTTTAAATTGTTTAACTTGGGTCAAACGTTTCAGGTAGCCTTCCACAAGCTTCTCACAATAAATTGGGTGAATTTTGGCCCATTCCTCCTGACAGAGCTGGTGTAACTGAGTTAGGTTTGTAGGCCTCCTTGCTCTCACACGCTTTTTCAGTTATGCCCATAAACTTTCTATAGGATTGAGGTCAGGGCTTTGTGATTGCCACTCCAATACCTTGCCTATGTTTTCCTTAATCTATTTTGCCACAACTTTGGAAGTATGCTTGGGGTCATTGTCCATTTGGAAGACCCATTTGTGACCAAGCTTTAACTTCCTGACTGATGTCTTGAGATGTTGCTTCAATATATCCATATAATGTTCCTTTCTCATGTTGCCATCTATTTTGTGAAGTGCACCAGTCTCTCCTGCAGCAAAGCACTCCCACAACATGATGCTGCCACCCCCGTGCTTCATGGTTGGGATGGTATTCTTCGGCTTGCAAGCCTCACCCTTTTTCCTCCAAACATAAAGATGGTCATTATGGCCAAACAGTAATATTTGTTTCATCAGACCAGAGGACATTTCTCCAAAAATGATCTTTGTCCCCATGTGCAGTTACAAACCGTAGTCTGCCATTTTTATGGCGGTTTTGGAGCAGTGGCTTCTTCCTTGCTGAGAGGCCTTTCAGGTTATGTCGATATAGGACTTGTTTTACTGTAGATATAGATACTTTTGTACTGGTTTCCTCCAGCATCTCCTTTCTGAGCGGTATGACGGCTGCGTGGTCCCATGGTGTTTAAACATGCGTAATATTGTTTGTACAGATGAACGTGGTACCTTCAGGTGTTTGGAAATTGCTCCCAAGGATGAACCAGACTCTACAATTTTTTTCTGAGGTCTTGGCTGATTTCTTTTGATGTTTCCATGATGTCAAGCGAAGAGGCACTCAGTTTGAAGATAGGCCTTGAAATACATTGTCACAACTTCCACCGAAGTTGGCTCCCCTGCCTGTTCGGGCGGTGCTCGACGGTCGTCGTCACCGGCCTACTAGCCACCACCGATCCCTTTTTCGTTGTCCGTTTGTTTTGTCTTATTAGTTGCACCTGTGTCCTTTTGTGTGTGCTTGATGGGCTTCCTTATTTAAAGTACGTTTACCCGCCATTGTTTTTTGCGGGATTAATTTTGTGTTACGTGTGTGCGTTAGTTAGGTGTGTTTGTGTTCTGGACCTGGCACCCTGTGTTTTGGGTGGTCCATATATTTCCGCGCCCTGTGTTGTGGGCTTGTTTGTTTGTGCCGGATTAAAGTGCACTTTTTCCCTGTGGAACTCTCTGCTTCTGATTCCTTCCTCACACTACTAGTCCCGCGTGACATACATCCACAGGTACACCTCCAATTGACTCAAATGATGTCAATTAGCCTATCAGAAGCTTCTAAAGCCATGACATCATTTTCTGCAATTTTCCAATCTGTTTAAAGGCACGGTCAATTTAGTGTGTAAACTTCTGACACAGTGTGTTAAGTTAAATAATCTGTCTATAAACCATTTTTGATAAACTTTCTTGTGTCACGCACAAAGTAGATGTCCTAACTGACTTGCCAAAACTATAGTTTGTTAACAAGAAATTTGTGGAGTGGTTGAAAAACAATTTTTAATGATTTTAATGATTCCAAAAAGTGTAAACTTCTGACTTCAACTGTGTATAATATATATATATATATTAGAGGTCGACCGATTAATCGGAATGGCCGATTAATTAGGGGCTATTTCAAGTTTTCATAACAATCGGAAATCGGTATTTTTGGACACCGATTTGAACGTTTTTTTTTTAGGCAAGTCAGTAAAGAACACATTCTTATTTTCAATGATGGCCTAGGAACGGATTTTTACCTTGTCAGCTCGGGGGATTCAATCTTGCAACCTTACAGTTAACTAGTCCAACGCTCTAACCACCTGATTACATTGCACTCCACGAGGAGCCTGCCTGTTACGCGAATGCAGTAAGCCAAGGTAAGTTGCTAGCTAGCATTAAACGTATCTTATAAAAAACAATCAATCATAATCACAAGATAACTACACATGGTTCATGATATTACTAGTTCATCTAGCGTGTCCTGTGTTGCATATAATCGATGCGGTGCGTATCGTTGCTCCAATGTGTACCTAACCATAAACCTCAATGCCTTTCTTAAACTCAATACACAGAAGTATGTATTTTTAAACCTGCAGATTTAGCTAAAAGAAATCCAGGTTAGCAGGCAATATTAACCAGGTGAAATTGTGTCACTTCTCTTGCGTTCATTGCACGCAGAGTCAGGGTATATGCAACAGTTTGGGCCGCCTAATTTGCCAGAATTTTACGTAATTATGACATAACATTGAAGGTTGTGCAATGTAACAGGAATATTTAAACTTATTAGATAAAATAGAGAACGGTTCCGTATTTCACTGAAAGAATAAACGTCTTGTTTTCGAGATGATAGTTTCCGGATTCAACAATATTAATGACCTAAGGCTCGTATTTCTGTGTGTTATTATGTTATAACTAAGTCTATGGTTTGATAGAGCAGTCTGACTGAGTGATGGTAGGCACCAGCAGGCTCGTAAGCATTCATTCAAAGAGCACTTTCGTACGTTTTGCCAGCAGCTCGTCGCTGTGCTTCAAGCATTGCGCTGTTTATGACTTCAAGCCTATCAACACCCGAGATTAGGCTGGTGTAACCGATGTGAAATGGCTAGCTAGTTAGCGGGGTGCGCGCTAATAGCGTTTCAAACATCACTCGATCTGAGACTTGGAGTGGTTGTTCCACTTGCTCAGCAAGGGCCATGGATTTTGTGGAGCGATGGGTAACGCTGCTTCGAGGGTGGCTGTTGTGTTCCTGGTTCGAGCCCAGGTAGGAGCGAGGAGAGGGACAGAAGCTATACTATACGGAAGCTATACTGTTACACTGGCAATACTAAAGTGCCTATAAGAAGATCCAATAGGTTAATAAAATACAAATGGTATAGAGAGAAATAGTCCTAGAATTCCTATAATAGCTACAACCTAAAACTTCTTACCTGGGAATATTGAAGACTCATGTTAAAAGGAACCACAAGCTTTCATATGTTCTGAGCAAGGAACTTAAACGTTAGCTTTCTTACATGGCACATATTGCACTTTTTTCTTCTCCAACACTTTTTTTGCATTATTTAAACCAAATTGAACATGTTTGATTATTTATTTGATGCTAAATTGATTTTATTGATGTATTATATTAAGTTAAAATAAGTGTTCATTCAGTATTGTTGTAATTGTCATTATTAAAAATAAAATACAACATTTTGGTCCTCCAATAATCGGTATCGGCGTTGAAAAATCATAATCGGTTGACCTCTCTCTCTCTCTCTATATATATATATATATATATATATATATATATATATATATATATATATACACACACACATATACGCTATGGTGTTCTTTGGATGCAACTCTGCATTCTTTGTCCTCCAAACATGACGAGTTGAGTTTTTACCAAAAAGTTATATTTTGGTTTCATCTGACCATATGACATTCTCCCAATCTTCTTCTGGATCATCCAAATGCTCTCTAGCAAACCTCAGACGGGCCTGGACATGTACTGGCTTAAGCAGGGGGACACGTCTGGCACTGCAGGATTTGAGTCCCTGGCAGCGGTGTGTTACTGATGGTAGGCTTTTTTTTTTCTTTGGTCCCAGCTCTCTGCATGTCATTCACTAGGTCCCCCCATGTGGTTCTGGGATTTTTTTTATATGTATATATATGTATGTGTATATATATATATGAGAACACGTGAAAGCAGGTGGTTCAATATTCTCAGTTAAGAAGTTTTAAATTGTAGTTATTATAGGAATTATGACGATTTGACTTTCTCTCTATACCATTTGTATTTAATATGCCTTTGACTATTGGATGTTCTTATAGGCACTTTAGCATTGCCAGCCTAATCTCGGGAGTTGATAGGCTTGATGTCATAAACAGCGCTGTGCTTCAAGCATTGCTTAAGAGCTGCTGGCAAAATGCAGTAAAGTTCTGTTTGAATGAATGCTCACGACCCTGCAGATGCCTACCAGCGCTCAGTCAGACTGCTCTATCAAATCATAGACTTTGTAACTGACAGTTAAAATGTAAGTCTATGTCGTTGTTTTTTGTTTGAATTGTTTACGTGTTCGCTATGCGGGGGAAATGATAAGACAAGCGAAACTACGTAGGTAATAACTGTTGTAACGGGGATCATTATTGTACCAACACACCTTTGGAGGGAAGGCAATCCCGCGCTGTGTTAGCTAAATTTACATGTCATCGGGTGTAGTTCGTAAAGGTTGAAGTGTGTATGTTAGGATGGAAACATTATAATAATTAAGGATGAAGTGTGAATAAATGCCAGGAATACTAAGTGTGAAGTTTGATTCAATGTTTTCTATACAGCTGTCAACATTCTACAAGGAAAGAGCCACCTAATCAATTATATAATCATTAACTAGATTACTAGTGCAAATAGCCCCGGATACCAGACGTAGAATGTAGTCATTGAGGAGAATTAATCTAAAAATCTATTGACTTCAGAATTTACTTTGTTTAGACATCCAGCCTTTATTGTAGTTTCATCACCAGAGACAAGTCTTCAAATGCACAGTATTTATTTATTCGGGGTGGTACATGCATTCACAGTCTTGATTTATAGGATCGTGCCCACTATATGGTTGATATCTCAAGTGATAAAATCCCAAATGATCAATTACAAGTTTATTGAAAAACTGCACTTGTCCTCATGTGAAAATTACAAATCAAAGTTTATATTTATATAGCACATTTCTTACAACAAATGCATTTCAAGGTGTTCAAAGTCATGCATTGAAAGGCATGTGGCACTTAACATCATTCCTCTTGACAAGTCTCAATAGGTAACCAGGGGATTCTCTCTACCACATGTGAATGCCCTCCATGCAGCTGCATTGGCTATTTTTGCAGTTCACAATGCCCAACAAGGTGCGGTCATTGGAGGACCTGTACCCAGCCAAAGACTACAACCCTTTGTCCCGAGAGACCACAGGGGAGGCTCTTCAGTGGCAAAGGAACCGTCTCTGGAGCAGGTTCAATGGAATTGCATGGCTCCTCCTGTCGGTACCGGACATTTATAAAAAATATTTTTAAAACAAGGGCATGCAGGCACTCTGGCTGGCATGGCGCTGTCTGTTTTACAGCAGGAGGCTATACGTCAGGCAACAGTTGGGTGAATCTTTCCTTGAAGTACTATACACCACTTAATGTTTGGGCACCCCATCTAATATCAATGAATACATCCCAAAGAGCATCTCTACCAAATTGTCTATCTACTGTGTAACGGTTTCATCACTTTTTGATGCTAAGGCCCTGGATAGATGGTTAGCTAAAAGAGTTAAGGTTAGAGGAAGGATTAGCTAACATGCTAAGTAGCTAAAAAGTAGTAAGTACTTCAAGTTGCTATTTAGCTAAAAAGCTAAAGTTGTCCGTGATGTGATTCAAACCTTTGGGTTGCTAGACGTTCGCGTTATACATCCACCCTGACCAACCACCCTTTTTTCCCTGAAAGGTTATGACCCTTTTTTTTCTATTTTTGCCTAAAATGACATACGCAAATCTAACTGCCTGTAGCTCAGGACCTGAAGCAAGGATATGCATATTCTTGATACCATTAAAAAGGAAACACTTTTTGTGGAAATGTGAAATTAATGTAGGAGAATAACACATCTGGTAAAATATAATAAAGAAAAAGTGTTAAATATATATATATATTTGTCCCATCTTTGAAATGGAAGAGAAAGGCCATAATGTACTATTCCAGGTTAGGCGCAATTTAGGTTTTGGCAGCAGTGTATGTGCAAAGTTTTAGACTGATTCAATTAACCATTATATTTCTGTTCAGGGTGGGGGGGGGGGGACCGATAGAGGTTCATTTTTAAATTATCACCACTTCTGGGATGTTTTCATATAACCTGAGGAGTGTTTGTACCAAATTTAATGTTTTTATCCTCTTTGTAACGTTTTTTTTTTCTCACGAAGGGCCCGGACTTATCAATACATGTATTTATGGTTGATGACCATTGACCAAAATTATTGATAAAGTAAAGCATGGACTATTTATAAACATTTTGTATGGCACTGATTAATGTAAACATCTAAACAATGTAAGCATAGAAAGACAGGATGTACAGTTGAAGAAATGTATAAAGATGCAGCACAATGGCATTAATTTCCTCCACGAGGCAGTGTATCAGTCATGAAACACTAGATGGCGCCAAAAGACTGTCGAGATTAGAACAATGACGACTACTACTACTACTGTATCTCTCTCCACTCAACATATGCAGCTTGTATTTCCATGTTGCATTCCTATAGACCTGATTTGGCCCCCTGCTGCTATACACTTTTTTCATATCCAGATAACCACACCCTTGCTCTTCACGTACAAACATAATATCCACATACAGCAACATACATATTATTCTTGAAGTCGTAACTTCTAAATGTGCTTATGACATTCAAAGTACATGAGTGATCAGGCCAGAAGAGCAGGGTCCATTGTTCTCTCTTAGCCATCTTGCAGTTATCCCCCAGAGATAACACAACACAAAGGTCACGACATCAGGCCCATCATATCCTGGCAACATATACTTTCTTCACAGCTGCTGGAGAATAATGCTATAGGGGAATGAGGAATGTTTTTAAATAATTGTCCAGTGTCACAGAGTGAAAAGGGTAGCCGAATAATAATCACACTAAGCGTGAGAGGCACATACCGTACTGCTGGACATATATTCTAATGTATGTCCTCTAGATGGTAGAGGAGAGCTATTGCTGTTCAGTTTGAAAACCCATGTCTGAAATTTTTCATGCGTGTTTGACGAAATGAAGAGTCACAAATTACATGATTGTTTCCTCATATTAATGTAATCAATCCATTTTATGTCACATTGTAGGGAAAACACAGCACTAAACTAGGATGATTAACATGCCCCAGGTTCATGTTTATTCTGCCAAGAGACATTTCAACAACAATACTTACATCTATGAGTTATGACTAGATTGACCAGATGTCAACATTTTTTTTTTAAAGCACACGAACCTGTAATCAAATCCTGTCAAATGAAATCTCCAGAATAGATTCAAATGTCCTAGCTTACACCACATCTTTAAAAAAAAAAAAAGTGTTGTTCCCCAACTAAAAACTGGGTCATTGTGTGTGCATGCTTCTGGATATTTTTGTTACCAGTAATGCGAGCTTGTCTTTTAATCACAAATCCATTTGCTGTTAGCACAGGGCAGGCTATTTCTGAGGTTTATAAAACTATCCTCAGTTTTCTCACGGTGTGGCTAAAGCACTATAATACCAGCACCAGCAGAGCCACATGGCCTAAGCCAAAGGCACATTAGCCTCGGTTCCTCTCAGACCAGTTAAGGTTCCACATTGTGACATAACCTTCTGGCCCATTGAGGGAGTATTGTTGAATAAGTGAAATGTTGCAGCAAGTGAAGACTGACGGATGATACAGTGTCATGACACAGGCCGCCTCAGTATGTTAGACAATGTACAGTATCTGATGCTGTCTGGACCAAAAGAGTATGGTCATACTATTTCTGGCCAGAACAGCAGATACATGGGTGACATATAGAGGGGGCGGCAGGTAGCCTAGTGGCTAAAGCGTTGGACAAGTAACCGCAAGGTTGCAAGATCGAATCTCCGAGCTGACAAGGTAAAAACCTGTCATTTTGCCCCTGAACAAGGCAGTTAACCCACTATTCCTAGGCCATCATTGAAAATAATAATTTGTTCTTAACTGACTTGCCTAGTTAATAAAAGGTCAAAAATAAATATAGAAGGACGCTGTTTCGCTCGCTCGGGTTCTATCTCTGGTGATATATTTTCTGTAGAGAGGAAGAGGCAAAGCGAGAGGCCAACATCTGTCCAGTATAAGCCCAATGGGTTCCTTGGGAATAATATGCTTGTCACTTGCTTTCGGGACAAAGACTCCTATTGTTTGGGTGGAGACATGAGCATCTCGTCATTATTTACATTTCTCTGGTTTCAGCCTCTTGGGAATTGGAAAGGAAAGTTGGCAGGTGCACAGCGCACTGTAAGGATGTTGGATTTCCCGAAATTAAATTGAAGTTTCGCCAAAATGATATAGTTACTGCCGTCTAAATAAAACCATTCAAAATACTTCACCAGGGAGCTTGACTTAGCCACAGAGGATCATTTTTTTGCTGTGAATTGTTTCAAATCACAAGTGTGTTTGGGAAGCCCGCAATTTGGGTAGCGCATTTAGAAATGTTATTTTTATTTAACTAGGCAAGTTAGTTCCACAAATTCTTACTTACAATGATGGCCTACCAAAAGGCAAAACGCCTCCTGCTGGGATTATTTAAAAAAACAATATAGTACAAAAACACACATCACAACACTACATAAAGAGAGACCTAAGACAACAACATAGCATTGCAGCAACACATAACACAGCATGGTAGCAACACCACATGACAATATGGTAGCAACACAACATGGCAGCAGGGATCTCAGATAGGGGGGAGCGAGGCCTACGAGTTTTTTTTTTAAAGCATCAACCAGTGGGTCTTGCAACAGGTATACAGAGATGACCAGTTTACAGAGGAGTATAGAGTGCAGTGGTGTGTCCTATAAGGAGCATTGGTGGCAAATCTGATGGCCGAATGGTAAAGAACATCTAGCCACGAGCGCACACTTATCTGCCAATCTATAAATTATGTCTCCTTAATATAGCATGGGTATGATGGTCAGCTGAATCAGGGTTAGTTTGGCTACTGGGGTGAAAGAGGAGTCATTACAGAGGAAACCAAGTATAGATTTAACCTTAGCCTGCAGCTTTGATATGTGCTGCGAGAAGGACAGTGTACCATCTAGCCATACTCCCACGTACTTGTATGTGGTGACTACCTCAAGCTCTAATCCCTCAGAGGTAGTAATCACACCTGTGGGGAGATAGGCATTCTTCTTACCAAACCACATGACCTTTGTTTTGGATGTGTTCAGAACAAGGTTAAGGGCAGAGAAAGCTTGTTGGAAACTAAGAATGGTTTATTGTAGAGTGTTAAACACAAAACCAGGAGAGCTGAGAATAAGACTGTATCATCTGCATATAAATGGATGAGAGAGCTTCCTACTGCCTGAGCTATGTTGTTGATGTAAATTGAGAAGAGTGTGGCCTAGGATCGAGCATTGGGGTTCTCCCTTGGTGACAGGCAGTGGCTGAGACAGCAGATGTTCTGACTTTATACACTCTTTGAAAGAGGTAGTTAGCAAACCAGGCCAAAAGACCCCTCAGAGACATCAATACTCCTTAGCTGGCTCACAATAATGGATTGGTCTATCGAATCAAAAGCTTTGGCCAAGTCAATAAAAATAGCCACATTGCTTAGAATCAAGGGCAATGATGACATCATTTAGGACCTATAAGGTTGCAGTGACACATCCATAAGCTGAGCAGAAACCAGATTGCATACCAGAGAAAATACTATAGACATCAAGAAAACCAGTCAGTTGATTATTGGCTAATTATTTTCCAACAGTTTTGATAAACTTGGCCAAATCGAAATTGGTCTTGATCTCCCCCTTTGAATAGTGTGGTTGCCTTCCAAGCAATGGAAACCTCCCCAGAGAGGAGAGACAGGTTAAAAAAGGTCAGAGATAGGCTTGGCGATGATAGGATCTAAGACATCTGGTCAAGTTTAAGGAGCTCCTTTAGCACCTCAGACTCAGTGACGGCCTGCAGGGAGAAACTTTGTATTGGTACAGAGGGAAGAGGGAGGAGCATCGGCCTTATCACGTTAGAAGGGGTGGGATATGAGGAGCTGTTGGACAGGCAATGAGGCATGGCTGAGTCAAATAGAAATCCTGACTTAATGAAGTGGTGATTAAAGAGCTCAGCCATTTGCTCCTTGTCAGTAGCAACCACATCATCAACATTAAGGGACATGGGAAGCTGGGTTTATTCTCCAGGTCTTTTACCATTTTCCAGAAATTCTTGGGGTTAGACCCATAGAGAGAACTGCTCCTTAAAAACCTCTTTAGTGGGATCATTTTGGTCAACATCCGCTGAATTGCAGAGCGCCAAAATTCAAATTAAATTACTAAAAATATTATAATTTTCATGAAATCACAAGTGCAATATTCCAAAACACAGCGTAGCTTGTTGTTAATCCACCTGGCATGTCAGATTTAAAAAAAACTTTACATCGAAAGCTATCCAAGCGTTTGTTAGGACAGCTCTCTCAGCAGACAAAACATTACAAACAGCTAGCAGCAAAGTAGATTGGTCACGAAAGTCAGAAAATAAATCAAATTAATCGCTTACCTTTGATGATCTTCGGATGTTTGCACTCACGAGACTCCCAGTTACACAATAAATGTTAGTTTTGTTCTATAAAGATAATTTTTATATCCAAAAACCTCCATTTGGTTGGCGCGTTTTGTTCAGTAATCCACAGGCTTGTGCAGGTCACGACAGGCAGACGAAAATTCCAAATAGTATCCGTAAAGTTTGTAGAAACATGTAAAACGGTTTTTTATAATCAATCCTCAGGTTGTTTTTACAATAAACAATCGATAATATTTCAACCGGACGATAGCCTTTTCAATAGGAGGGAGAGAGAAAAGGTCTGCTCGAAGCTGCTCGCGCATGCAAAAATCTAAGGACACCCAGCTATCCACTGACGCGATGTGATCATTCTCACTCATTTTTCAGAATAAAAGCCTGAAACTATGTCTAAAGACTGTTCACACCATGTGGAAGCCATAGGGGAAGGAATCTGGTTGATGTCCCTTTAAATGGAAGGATGGCATGCAATGGAACAGAGGTTTTAGAAAAACAGCTGGTTGGATTTTCCTCAGGTTTTTGCCTGCAATATCAGTTCTGTAATACTCACAGACAATATTTTGACAGTTTTGGAAACTTTAAAGTGTTTTCTATCCTAATCTGCCAATTAAATGCATATTCTAGCTTCTGGGCCTCAGATATAGGCAGTTTCATTTGGGTGCGTTGTTCATCCAAACATCAAAATACTGCCCCCTAGTCTCAAGAAGTTTTAACTCAGCACGTACACAACACATTTATTCTTTGCCTCACACAAGTCAACAAAGTCTGCTTTTGTAACATCCATTGTGAATTAAAAAATTGTGATTGTAACATTGTGAATGTGACATCCATTGCCTATTTGAAAAATCCTTCCAACACTCCCAGCCTCGATAATCAACTAGCCTTGGTGTGAAAGAGCAAAATATCATGATCTGATGATCCCATATATCCAGTGGAAACGTCCAGTGGAAACGTCCCACCTGGACGAGCCTGATGGGCCAGCCGAGGCACAGGCCGTGGACAAGTCGGTTGGGCGTAACTTCCTGACAAACCGGCAGAAGCATGGGAGCCTGGTGATCTGTCGGAGGCATGAAAGCCTGTCGGTCCCGTTGAGGCGTGGGAGCCCGATGAACCGGCTGAGGCGTAGACACCTGACGAGCTGGCTGAGGCGTAAAACCCTGACATTCCGGCTGACGTGGCATGGGCGCCTGCCGAGTCCTACCCGGGGTATGGAAACCTCTCAAGCCAGCTAGTGCGTGGAAGCCCGACGAGTCAGCTGAAGCACCCCCTGGTTCCATCGGCGGTGGCGCCCGGCATCAGAACAAGGGGAAACAGAACAACATGACGACAATAAATGCAGAATAAGGGAACAGAGCTGGGAAACATACAGATATAGGGAGGTAATAACACAGGTGATTGAGTCCAATGATTTGCTGATGCGCGTGACGAGGGAAGCAGGAGTGTGTAATGCTGGGCAGTCAAGCGTCCTCGAGCGCCAGGGAGGGAGAGCGGGAGCAGGTGTGACATGGCTGGACCCTGTGATATTTTGATACAATGTTGAACTTCACTAGCAATAGCTCAAGTCAAGACAGATGGAAAGGGAGGGAGACAGGCGGAGAAGAGAGATGAATGTGATTGAAAGAACCAGAATATATCAGGATATTTTCTACTGTTTTTATTTGTCGGCTTTAGGCCTATGTATTTTACTTAGTTGTTGATGGAAGGTATAGGCCTACTGCTTTATTGGTCTATAGGGTATCTCTGAGTTCTATATGCTCATTTCTTTAGCCGCCAATGGACCAAAGTGTATTAAATGTGGCCATGTGGCAGTGGCTAGTGCTCTCGCCATAGTTTAATTTTCAGCCACAAATACAAACATACACTTTGGCCTGATTCCAGATTTTTTGGTGCAGTCTGTCAACAACCAGTGGAATTGTCTGACTGCACAAACAAATAGGACAAGGCTTACTTTCATCTTCCAAATTCAATGTTGTGTAAGGTAAAGGGGATACCTGAACAACTAACTACATTCAACTGAAATGTGTCTTTTGCAGTTAACACAACCCCTCTGAATCTGAGATGTGTGTGTGTGTGTGGCTGGGGGTAATCGACATCATCAGCGCCCAAGGGCAGTTGTTGGGTGTTAACTGCCTTGCTCAAGGGCAGAACAGCAGATCTTTCCACCTTGCCAGTTCGGGGATTCGAACCGGCAAACTTTTGGTTAACCTACCTGCCGCTCTATTCTAGATGGCTGACCAATAAATGTGTCACTACACACTCACACAAGTTTCACAATGACACTCATTGTTTTCCTGTCAACCTTTGTGTAAGCAAGGACACTTCTATTCAATGTCTCACTTCACCTTATGTTAGCTACAGCAGGACATGTTCAAGTGTTTTTTCTGTTATCTCCCCCACAGCTAGTAATCTCATTCAGCACTGTGCATGACATTGGGATCTTGTTGAATATGGTTGAAGTGATTGAGATGAGTGAGATGTAGGACTGAGTGGGTACCCTCTAGCCTGGGTACATTGTCCTTCGAATGTCAACACTGTGTCACTCGAGGAGAGAGAGAGCTTCAGTTCTCTTTGTCATGCATACACACTCAAATTCAACTCAACTCAGACCACACCCCAGGGCTCACTTCAGTGCCCCCTTATGTTTTTGTATTGGAGGTCAGAGATACCAGCTACCCCTTGTCTGCAGAGCAGGGGCCAGCCTGCCAGACAGGAGTGTCTGGTGTGTCAATGGCTGTAGGTCTTTTCACCCCCACACAAACAACCCAGATAGAAAAATACCTCAGGCATGTTAGAGTTGTTTTGACGATGCTATGGTCACTATGCTTATTAGTACAATACGGGTGGTGGCAGGAGAGGTTTCCTTATGTAAGACACTAAATGGATCATCTCCCTCTCCCTCCATATTTTCCCAATTTGTTGAAGTTATCTTCCTATCTTTCTTTCTCTACATGTTTTTTGTTCTTAGTTCTCTTTAGGGGAAAGGGGAAATACTCACTGAAAGCACCACAGCATAATGGCTGATGATGTTTTACCACAAATCATTCATAATACACTGAACAAAAATATAAACACAACCTGTAAAGTGCTGGTCCCATGATTCATGAGCTGAAATGCATTTCTCTTTTGCCAAGATAATCCATCCACCTGACAGGTGTGACATATCAAGAAGCTGATTAAACGGCATGATCATTACACAGGTGCAACTTGTGCTGGGGACAATAAAAGGCCACTTTAAAATGTGCAGTTTTGTTGCACAACACAATGACACAGATGTGCCAAGTTGAGGGATCGTGCAAATGGCATGCGGACTGCAGGAATGTCCACCAGAGCTGTTGCCAGAGAATTTTATGTTAATTTCTCTACCATAAGCAGCCTCCAACGTCGTTTCAGAGAATTTGTCAGTACGTCCAACCGGACTCACAACCGCAGACCACGTGTAACCACATCAGCCCAGGACCTCCACATCCGGCTTCTTCCCTTGTGGGATCGTCTGAGGGGATGCTGAGGAGTGTTTCTGTCTGTAATAATGCCATTTTGTGGGGAAAAACTCATTCTGGTTGGCAGTATGTGGGCCTATGCCCTCCCAGGCCCACCTATGGCTGCACCCCTGTCCAGTCATGCGAAATCCATAGATTAGGGCCTAGTGAATTTATTTGAATCGACTGATTTCCAATTTATGAACTGTAACACAGTAAAATATTTCACATTTTTGGATGTTACATTTATATTTTTGTTCAATATAGAATCAAATGCCTGTAGCGGCTCAGGGTTGTATATTACTGTGTAATTCTCTATACAGTACTATACAATACTGACAATTACTACTCAGTATGTCTTCCTACAGGATAGAACAGCAGCCTCTGGTAAGACACGGGGCGGGGGCCTATGCATATGTACAGCTTTGCACAATATCTAAGGAAGTTTCTAAAACCACGCTCAATGAGCTGTATCCAGCCATAAGCAAACAGGAAAATGCTCATCCAGATGCGGCGATCCTAGTGGCTGGGGACTTTAATGCAGGGACATTTAAATCAGTTTGATCTCATTTCTATCAGCATGTTAAATGTGCAACCAGTGGGCAAAACATTCTAGACCACCTTTTCATGTGCGCCAAATGCGCACGTGACAAATAAACTTTGATTTGGTGTTGGAGTCGTGCCTGGCCGTGCAGTCATGAGTGAACAGGGAATACAGGAGGGGACTGAGCACGTACACCTGAAGGGCCCCCGTGTTGAGGATCAGTGTGGCAGATGTGTTGTTACCTACACTTACCACCTGGGGCCGGCCCGGACCTTACAGTGAAATGCTTACTTACAGGCTCTAACCAGTAGTGCAAAAAAGGTGTTAGATGAACAATAGGTAAGTAGTAGGTAAGTCAACTTTATAGAGTTGACTCTTGTAAAGTCTTTGTAACATAGAGAGTCTGGTAACATCGAAAGGTGGGAAACGGAACCATATTTCGATAATCCAACCAGTTGAAAATATGCATTGGTACTTAATGAATATGATCTCAGATCAGTTGTTGTCTGAGACATTACTACTAATTACAGGATGACAAACTGTATCTTGGAAAGTCGACACATTCTGATTCACATGGAATTGTTGTGCAATTTAAATGTTTAAATATGAAACTATTTGTGAAATGATTAAATGTAATTTTAGCTTCTTAAATGAGAGAACGGTTTGTCATAGAGAAACTTTGCTCACTCATAGGCCCCTCCCAAGTGAACAGACTTTGGTTGTAAACTATGAAACACACCCTTCTTTCATCACTATATAAACCCGTTGACGAAAATTCAACTTTCTGTTCCGAGAACGTGAGGATGATGGTCCTACATTAAAACCTGATGCGGATAGGGCTGATTGCTGCCCCCTTTGGGGTGATTGCGTGTCCATGCTAAACAGAAAAAAAATCTGTCAAAAATTGCCAATATATGCTATTAAAAATTATTATTGAATAGAAAACACTCTAAAGCTTCTAAAACCGTTTAAATTCTGTCTGTAAGTAAAGCAGAACTCTCAGGGCACTCATTCTCCCAAACTCTCTCTTGTCATCCAAAAAGTTGGCCCAACTTTGACGTCATCGCCCCCACCCTTCCCAAGCACCTACAGTCCTGGGAACAGTTCCTATGCCTTCAGCGCGGTGTCCGCTTCCAATGGGGTTTCTCATTGTGTGAATCGCGCGCTCACGAGAGTAATGACGGGCCGAAACCTTTCGGTCGCGCGAGAAAACAGGTTACTCTCATGCGCATTCTGCTCCTGTGGTGTCTTTCTTCCAAGATTGATTAAACGATGCCTGTGTTTCTCTTCATCCTGAGAATTGCTGTGAAGCTATATAACATGCTAACGCTGTGTTCTGAACCAAGTTTGACAAGTTTAGTCGACATATAATATGTAATTTCGACGTTTTGGTGCGCACTAACTTTACTTTTTGGCTGCATTTCAACCGAAATATGTCGTGTTTGATAACCGAAAGACACAGACTTCAAAACTAAAGCTGTTTTTGGTAAGTATAAACCCTTCCAGGTCTTCTGATGGAAGAACAGCAAAGGTAAGGGAACATTTATGTGTTAAATTTGGGTTTCTGTGGACTCCAAGATAGAGGAGCCAAAATGCTAATTCCTGAGCGCCGACTCACATTATAGCCTAGTGAACGAAATCTGTAAAGTTAAAAATAAATGTAACACAGCGATTGCATTTAGAAGAAGTGTATCTTTCTATATATATGTAGAACATGCATATTTAGTCAAAGTTTATGTTGTGTATTCCATGTTAGCTGACGGCGTGTGCAGAAGCCATCGTCATTTCTCCGGACATTTGAGTAGCATTTTTTTAACAATGCGTCATTGTAAACAGAGATTTATGGATATTTATAGCATATTATTGAAAAAAACATAAATGTACTGTGTAACATGTTATATTACTGTCATCTGATGAAGATTTCAAAAGGTTAGTGAAATTATTTTTCTTTTAATCCTGCGTTTGGTGATATTTTGTTCAATTTGGCTATGGAAATTAGCTGTGTCTTCGGTGTGTATTCGGTGGTGGTTTGACATAAATATGTGCTATGTTTTCGCCGTAAAACATTTTAGAAATCTGACTTGCTGGCTAGATAAACAAGTTGTTTATCTTTCATTTGAGCTATTGGACTTGTTAATGTGTGGAGGTTAAATATTTCTAAGAATATTTTTGCATTCCGTGCGCCACCGTTCCAGCTGACGGTGGGGGGGCTGGTCCCCAATTGGGAACCAACATCTTTGTCAGGTTAAAAGGGCTCAGATAATAACCTAACGAAATTAGCTGTATTTACGATAGCATAGCTTCCTACGGCCCGGTAGAGACACAACATATTTTTGTTCCTCAGTCTTCACGCTCTTTCATTCAAAACCCAACGGCCTTTCTTTGTGTAACCAGCCGTCATATCAGTTCCGTCCACTATGGACGTTTTCCTTTATGACATCATTTGTAATCAATGTATGATCCATTCTGTGTAGATGTAATTATGTGTGATTATTTAGGTGTTTAGTAAATAAATAATTAAACCAAATTTTGTATTGCTGATTCAACTTGTTAGCCAGGGTTCGTGAAGATAACCAAGAATTTTATAACTTTCAGATGAGACTGAATAAAGTGACGATTAAATATTGACTGCTACAGATGTCAAAGATTACTAGGTCTTAAGATTTCATTCGGAAGATGACAGCTCTATAAACATTATTTCGTGGTGCCCCGACTTTCTAGTTAATTACATTTACCTGATTAGCTTAATCAGGTAATATTAATTACAGAGAAATTATTTTAGAGAATAGCATGTCATATCACTTAATTCGGCATAGCCAAAGACACGACAATGCATAGACGATGAACAGAGAGTAGCAGTAGCGTAAAAGAGGGGTTGGCGGGTTGTGGGTGGCGGGTGGCGGGACACAATGCAGATAGACCGGTTAGCCAATGTGCGGGAGCACTGGTTGGTCAGCCCATTTGAGGTAGTATGTACATTAATGTATAGTTAAAGTGACTATGCATATATGATAAACAGAGAGTAACAGCAGCGTAAAAAGAGGGGTTAGGGGGGGCACACAATGCAAATTGTCCGGGTAGCCATTTGATTACCCGTTCAGGAGTCTTATGGCTTGGGGGTAAAAGCTGTTGAGAAGCCATTTTGTCCTAGACTTGGCACTCCGGTACCGCTTGCCATGCGGTAGGAGAGAGAACAGTCTATGACTGGGGTGGGTGGGGTCTTTGACAATTTTTAGGGCCTTCCTCTGATACCGCCTGGTGTAGAGGTCCTGGATGGCAGGCAGCTTAGCTCCAGTGATGTACTGGACCGTACGCACTAGCCTCTGTAGTGCCTTGCGGTCAGAGGCCGAGCAATTGCCGTACCAGGCAGTGATGCAACCCGCCAGGATGCTCTCGATGTTACAGCTGTAGAACCTTTTGAGAATCTCAGATAAATTAATAAAATTCACTGCATTTGACCCCTCCAGAGTGACAGGAATTTAAAGAATAGGAGGATCTTTGTCAACCCCAATAGATTAGTCTGGGAAACAACCTACTTGTACTGACCCGATTTTACTTCCCTTTTATTTTCTGTTTGTAAAGTCAAGTTTCTTCTGGTCTCTATCCAATAACTCAAAAAACAAATGCTTCATATGCATACTTTTAAAGCAAAATGAAGAAATTTTCTATCACTATCATTCCAGATTTTAAAGAATTATATAAAGACAGTCAGAATAACAGAGCTTTTTAGTGCTTTCGGGCTCTTTCCCTCCCCCAGCTAGTAGTGGGTGTTTTTCTTTTGGATTTGGAAGAAGATTCCTGTTTTTTTAGAGGTCCTTTTTGACAAAATCAGGCTGCTTATGTGTTTTGCCATTTATTTTCCATTTTCTCTTCATCCTTTGTTATTTGAACAGCAATTTGTCATGCCACCTGCTGCGTCTGACAACATCTATACACTATTTGAAATTGATAATGAACCTTTGACAGAGAAAAGTTTAGAATAGGTTTCCATGCGCTGATGAAACATAGTCATTACCTTTTTGAGAGTTTCTAGTATGCTCTTCTACTAGTGCAAGTCTAATACAATTATTATGGATGGCAGGGAATGGGTACACCAAGAGATGTAACTGAATATGAAAGTTGTCATAACACAGCAAAAGGATACAACACTGAAAAATGGGGCCACATCTTTGCGAATCGCTCCAATTTACACTGGTTTTAAAAATCCTGTCTTTTACTTTTTGAACCTGGCCTGTTGTCACAATAGACTAGCATCCATCTCTTCTACTTGATTATTACTATACATTATACACCAATCAATTGTGATACTGCAAGTGGATGAGTTTACCTCATATTACCTATTTTAATGGCTTCCAATCCACACAGAAACAAATTGTTCCAAAAGGGTTCTTTGGCTGTCCCCATAGGAAAACCCTTTTTGGCTCCAGGTAGGACCCTTTTGGGAAAGGGAAAGGGAAAAGGAGAAGGAAAGTGTGTGGAAAGGGAAAAGGTGGAAAGGATTCTAAAAATGGTTCTTCAAAGGGTTCTGCTGTGGGGACAGCTGAAAAGTTTTTTTAGATTGTATATATAGCAACATAGCACAGTATTTGCAAAATGGGTTTAGATTTAAATTGTCGCCCCATGGCCCCGACTCCCAGCTCTCTTATCCTTAACAAATTGCAGTACCTCATAACCAAGGCCATGCAGACTACAAGGGGTTTCGTAATGCAGAGATCGCTCCCAAGTGCGAAAATGGAGATCACTCCCATATTCACCTCAGTACCACAAGGCGGCACTCAATCTCTCTTTCCATCCCGTTCGGGCGGAGAAAAAGCTTGGGAGAGCAGGATGTTTTTACACCATAACCAATCCCACAGCCCCCTGGCCTGCCTACCATCCTCCAACACTAATGCTGTTTATATTAGAATTTCTTCTGAAAAAAAGCTACTAAATGGAGGCAGTTTGCTGAACCTCGAGAGCGCCCGAAAGATGCAACAACCAAACCACTTTGACTAGCATTGTTGCATCTTTGTGGCATGGGCTCGAATCTTAGGCCCACCTTGAATTATTTATACATTGGCTTTTACTTGTGGGTAAGGGGTGAGGTTGGGACAGGGTATTATTGGAGCATCATAAGATGGGTCTAGCAATAAAGTACAGATGTAAGATCTTACATTTGACCAGTATTGTTGTAACAAAACAATCCTGC
The DNA here is from genome assembly GCF_002021735.2 of Oncorhynchus kisutch. NCBI lineage: Eukaryota > Metazoa > Chordata > Actinopteri > Salmoniformes > Salmonidae > Oncorhynchus > Oncorhynchus kisutch. Next base: position 49,169,124 of record NC_034183.2, on the reverse strand, counting down.
AGCAACAGGATTTTAATGTTTAGTCCATAATGTGGCTTGATCGGTGGTTAGGCTATTAGCTGGACAAAAGTATGGCTACATGAAAAGTGCAATACTGTTAATATAACCATGTTTTAGTATAGGTTTTCAATAATTTATGTAAATCATGAAGCTCAGCTGCATTTCCTGTGGTGTAGAAAGATTCTCAGCAACAAGAGAGCAACAAGAGAGCAACAAGAGAGTGATCAAATTAAATGTTTGGTTGATAGTATTGTTTTATGTATGAGTTTGCTACTATGTGAGAAGATTCTAATCAACTCGTCTAAAAGGGACATCTTTTGTCTTTGAAGAACAGATGTTTAAAAGGAGTAGAGTTTTTGGAAAGTGTCTTGTGTTAATACCTGTGGGCTGAGGAAAGGGTTGAAGTCAACTGTGTCCTCACAAGCACCACCAGAACAACACGCCACAAAGACCTTGAAGGAGGCAACAATTGGCGCGTTATGAAAGGATAATTGAACAAGGGGCCAGTGGTATTTTTGCAGAGCCTTTGGGTAGAGATCTTCAGGCAATGTGGCATTAATGGGAGTGATTCTAAACACTTCCTATTCCCGTTCTGCCCACAGGGAGAGTAGAACTATTCCGTGTTTGTTTCCAGGCTTGCTGAAATTCCACCCTAGTTAAAAGATTCTGACATGTGGATTAAAGGGGTACCTCAACAAGACTAGTGTGCTAGTGCCGCAGGCTGAATTAGTCTTAAAACAATGAGGAGGCTGCTCCCGAAACAAACCAGCAACAACATAGAGATTAACACATCCCTATTCATGGGGAGGAAAGTAGACAATAGATGAATGTGTGTGCGCTCTTAGAAAACAAGAAAATGCAAGTCTGACAAGTCCGTAGACTTATGTCAGACTAGTCTCGCAAGATTCAGATTACATAAAACAGAAGTTCATCTCATTGATTCTAGTCTGATTCTAGTCTGCTTTCATCAGACTGGAAAAAAAATTAAATAATTGGTTGTGTTTTAAGCATTCTAATTTTGCTGTGGGGTATATAAAAGAAGTTCAGCTCTATCCCTTTCACAATACTTCAACCTGCAGTGTGTGTGTGTGTGTGTATGTACAGATGTGTGTGTGAATTGGGAACCCTTTACTTTTGGACAGGAGAGATGGAGTAGAGGGCCATGACCATTGATTTCCTGATGATTGGCTAAGGCCAAGAACTTTCTCTCACATCTTTTAATCTTGGTAAACAGACAGGACTAGACTAACCACTGGAACCAAACACCATCAGAAAGCTATAGTGGTTTAGACTGAAGGAGCCATTATAGGCTGGTTTAAAGTCTGTTGTTCATGTTGAGTGATAATGGTTTAGGATTAGTGGTATGCTGTATGAGCACTTCTGTGGTTATGTCTCTCAACGTGCAGAAGTAGCTCACCTTGCTCATCCAATTATGTATCTAAGTGGTTTCCAAGGGCAAGGTAGCTAGTTTTTTTCTGACAAGGATTTGACCTTATGTTCAACTTTTCAAAACAACACTCAAGTGTTCTTATTTTAGGGCATGTAAGTTTGCTTGAAAGTGAATCCCCAAATAGGAAGTTGAACTTTGGGAAAGTGTTGTGTTGTGTATGCGTTCCAAAGAAATGGACCCAGTTTCTGGCCATGTTCATACAAATTGACAGTTTTTTCGCTTATTTCCCTCAACTTCCCCTGTGTTACATGAACCCGAGATTGTATCAGATGCAAATAGAACACTCTTAGAAAAAAAGGATTTTAAAAGGGTTTCGCTATCCCTATAGGAAAACCCTTTTTGGTTCCATGTAGAACCCTCTGTGGAAAAGGTCCTACATGGAACCCAAAAGGGTTCTACTTGTAACCAAAAGGGTTATACCTGGAACCAAAAAGGGTTCTTCAAAGGGTTCTCCTTTGGGGATGGGGACAGCCAAATAACCCTTTTAGGTTCTAGATAGCTCCTTTTTTTCAAAAATTGTATAAGCACGGATCATCAATTCCCAACCTTTCGCTGATGTTGCTCAGCACATTCATTTATTTATTGGCCAATAGTAGAGGTTGGGAAATATCGTCACATCTGAAATTACAATTATATAGACCCTGTGTATGTGTAGAAACTGTTAAGCCAAACCTGTGAATAAGATGTTTTTGCGGCTCTTCCTCACAGAGTAATCATTGAACGACTTGAGGTTTAGATGGTGTGTGAGTGTCAGACAGATATTGTGTAGGAGGAAAACATCAGCGCTAGCTCACACACTAGTGGGCACTTAGTGGATCACTGCTCTGACACACCTGGGTCTTCTCACGGCCTGTTAGAGTCCATGGACAGCACTGACAATGCTGCCTTCATTCCTCAGATGTTCAGGGAGAGAGAGGGAGAGCAAGAGACAGAATGAGGTAGGGAGAGAGAGGGAGAGAGAGAGAGCTATCGAGAGTCACAAAGCATGAAGAGGATGGGCAGTGGTTTGGCCACTCTAGGAATTTCTCTCAGTTCATTTGATCTCAGTTCATTTGTTTAGTTGTTTATGGCGCTGCTGGGAGTCAGTGAGAGGGAATTGACAGAACGTTGTTTATGTTTATTCTGACTTGTCCTGCCTCAGCCAAAAAGAAGAACTGGTCCATTGCCTCTTAGTGAGTGTGTGTTTGTGTGAGTGTGTGTGTATCTGTGTGTGTGTGTGTCTGTGTGCATGTGTGTCTGTGTGCCTGCATGCGCATGAGTGAGAGAACAAGAATAAGATAATAAAGAAAATGCAGCAAATGTTTCCAAACAATGAAGGCCTTTATCCTCTTTGGGCTAGGGGGCAGTATTTGGAAGTTCGGATGACTGACGTCCCCAAAGTAAACTACCTGTTACTCAGGACCAGAAGCTAGGACATGCATATACAGTGGGGCAAAAAAGTATTTAGTCAGCCACCAATTGTGCAAGTTCTCCCACTTAAAAAGATGAGAGGCCTGTAATTTTCATCATAGGCACACTTCAACTATGACAGACAAAATGAGATTTTTTTTCTCCAGAAAATCACATTGTAGGATTTTTAATGAATTTATTTGCAAATTATGGTGGAAAAGAAGTATTTGGTCACCTACAAACAAGCAAGATTTCTGGCTCTCACAGACCTGTAACTTCTTCTTTAAGAGGCTCCTCTGTCCTCCACTCGTTACCTGTATTAATGGCACCTGTTTGAACTTGTTATCAGTATAAAAGACACCTGTCCACAACCTCAAACAGTCACACTCCAAACTCCACTATGGCCAAGACCAAAGAGCTGTCAAAGGACACCAGAAACAAAATTGTAGACCTGCACCAGGCTGGGAAGACAATCTGCAATAGGTAAGCAGCTTGGTTTGAAGAAATCAACTGTGGGAGCAATTATTAGGAAATGGAAGACATACAAGACCACTGATAATCTCCCTCGATCTGGGGCTTCACGCAAGATCTCACCCCGTGGGGTCAAAATGATCACAAGAACGGTGAGCAAAAATCCCAGAACCACATGGGGGGACCTAGTGAATGACCTGCAGAGAGCTGGGACCAAAGTAACAAAGCCTACCATCAGTAACACACTACGCCGCCAGGGACTCAAATCCTGCAGTGCCAGACGTGTCCCCTTGCTTAAGACAGTACATGTCCAGGCCCGTCTGAAGTTTGCATTTGGAGCATTTGGATGATCCAGAAGAAGATTTGGAGAATGTCATATGGTCAGATGAAACCAAAATATAACTTTTTGGTAAAAACTCAACTCGTCGTGTTTGGAGCACAAAGAATGCTGAGTTGCATCCAAAGAACACCATACCTACTGTGAAGCAGTTGTCAACGTATTCTAAGTCAGAGCCGTCCAAAGTAGTGATGCTGGATGGGTGAGTAGGTGCAGGCAGTGATCGATTGAATAGCATGCATTTAGTTTTACTTGCATTTAAGAGCAGTTGGAGGCCCTGGAAGGAGAGTTGTATGGCATTGAAGCTCGTCTGGAGGTTAGTTAATAGTGTCCAAAGAGGGGCCAGAAGTATACAGAATGGTGTCGTCTGCGTAGAGGTGGATCAGAGAATCACCAGCAGCAAGAGCATCATCATTGATGTGTACAAGGAAGAGAGTCGGCCTGAGAATTGAACCCTGTGGCACACCCATAGAGACTGCCAGAGGTCCGGACAACAGGCCCTCCGATTTGACACACTGAACTCTATCAGAGAAGTAGTTGGTAAACCAGGCAAGGCAATCATTTGAGAAACCAAGGCTGTCGAGTCTGCCAATTAGAATGTGGTGACTGACAGAGTCGAAAGTCTTGGCCAGGTCGATGAATACGGCTGCACAGTAATGTCTCTTATCGATGGCGGTTATGATGTTGTTTAGGAACTTGAGCGTGACTGAGGTGCACCCATGACCAGCTCTGAAACCAGATTGCATTGAAGAACAAAATGGTCGGTAATCTGTTTGTTAATTTGGCTTTCGAAGACCTTAGAAAGACAGGGTAGGATAGATATAGGTCTCTAGCAGTTTGGGTCTAGAGTGTCACCCCCTTTGAAGAGGGGGATGACCGTGGCAGCTTTCCAATCTTTAGGAATCTCAGACGATACAAAAGCAATACTTGCTCCCTGTCAAAAGCCCTCAAAGCAATTATTGTACCTTGCCGGCATTGTCAAAATAGAACCATAGCCAATTTGGAGCTTCTTTTGGGAACCAGTGGGAACCATTCCTTCATTTACCGAGCTTGAATTGTCGATCTCAATTACATTTCCTTTCAAATGGTTATTCAATTTATGCGGACAAGGAATTACTTTGTTCTTTCTGTGTTCCATCTCTCTGTCAGTGATTTCCTCTTGTATTACAGATAAGGAGTCTGGTGGATAAAACAATACAATACCTTTAATCAGATGTTTTGTAGATTGATTTCATGTTTAACTTCATATTATTTTAAGATGGGTTTAATAACTTAGTAGGTAGGACTAACAATTCCATTCTGAAAAACACGACCTAAAATAATATTCACTATTCTTCAACTGATTTACGCAGTTTACAGTGCCTTCGGAGTATTCAGACCCCTTGACGTTTTCCACATTTTGTTACGTTACAGCCTTATTTATAAAATGTATTCAATAAATAAATCCTCAGCAATACCCCATAATGATGAAGCAAAAACAGTTTAAGACATGTTTGGAAATATGTACTTATTTACATAAGTATTCAGTCCCTTTGCTATGAGATGCAAAATTGAGCTCAGATGCATCCTGTTTCCATGGATCATCCATGAGATGTTTCTACTGCTTGATTTGAGTTCACCTGTCCTCTGGTCTGATGAAACAAAAATTGATCTGTTTGGCCATCGTTGACCATCGTTATGTTTGGAGGAAAAAGCTTGTAAGCCAAAGAACACAATCTCAACGGTGAAGCACAGGGGTGGCAACATCATGTTGTGGGGGTGCTTTTCTGCAGGAGGGACTGGTGACTTCACAAAACAGATGGCATTATGAGAAAGGAACATTATGTGGATATATTGAAGCAACATCTCAAGACATCAGTCAGGAAGTTAAAGCTTGGTTGCAAATGGGTCTTCTAAATGGACAACGACCCCAAGCATACTTCCAAAGTTGTGGCAAAATGGCTTAAGGACAACAAAGTCAAGGTACTGGAGTGGCCATCACAAAGCCCTGACCTCAATCCTATGGAAAATTTGTGGGCAGAACTGAAAAAGAGGCCTACAAACCTGATTCAGTTACACCAGATCTGTAAGGAGGAATGGGCCAAAATTCACCCAACTTATTGTGGGAAGCTTGTGGAAGGCTACTCAAAATGTTTGACCCAAGTTAAAAAATTTTAAGGTAATGCTACCAAATAATAATTGAGTGTATGTAAACTTTTGACCCACTGGGAATGTAAGGAAAGACAAAAAAGCTGAAATAAATTATTCTCTCTACTATTATTCTGACATGTCACATTCTCAAAATAAAGTGGTGATCCTAACTGACCTAAGACAGGGAATTTTTACTATGATTAAATGTCAGGAATTGTGAAAAACTGAGTTTAGCTAAAGTGTATGTAAACTTCCAACTTCAACTGTATACAGTGCCTTGCGAAAGTATTCGGCCCCCTTGAACTTTGCGACCTTTTGCCACATTTCAGGCTGCAAACATAAAGATATAAAACTGTATTTTTTTGTGAAGAATCAACAACAAGTGGGACACAATCATGAAGTGGAACAACATTTATTGGTTATTTCAAACTTTTTTAACAAATCAAAAACTGAAAAATTGGACGTGCAAAATTATTCAGCCCCCTTAAGTTAATACTATGTAGCGCCACCTTTTGCTGCGATTACAGCTGTAAGTCGCTTGGGGTATGTCTCTATCAGTTTTGCACATCGAGATACATTTTTTCCCATTCCTCCTTGCAAAACAGCTCGAGCTCAGTGAGGTTGGATGGAGAGCATTTGTGAACAGCAGTTTTCAGTTCTTTCCACAGATTCTCGATGGGATTCGTCTACTTTGTTAACTAGGGACCGGACATTAGCGAGTAATATACTCGGAAGCGGTTTGTGGTGTGCGCGCATCCGAAGCCTCACTAGAAGACCGCTCAGGCACAATGCACTGTAACTCAGTAAAATCTTTGAAATTGTTGCGTTTATATTTTTGCTCAGTATATTTGAAGTGAAGGGGAAAATCGATGGAATAGCATCACTTTTCAACGTTCGACAACATAGGAACCCCATCAATTGAGACTTCAGTTTCCTGAAAGTGCTGGCTACAAACAGACATTTTGATATCTCTCACATACACCTCCACGGGGCGGTCCACCACATCCTGAAATCTATGAATTCTGGATATTGTGACTTGCTTATAACCAGGAAATGTAGCTGACCTGTTTCTACCGATGAGATCAGCAAAGCAGAAACTCTTGTATTTGCACATAGTGAGGAAATTCAGCATTTTCATTACACTCATTAATGGGCATATATTGTGAAATAGAGCAGCGCTGAAATGTCCCTGTAAGTGGTTGACACTTTATTCAGGAATCATCAGTCATCCTATTGCATGTCAGGAATGATTTAGTTCCGGGCTAAATTGCTCAAATTCTACAGATGAAAGGAAAGATGACTGTCTATCCTCGTTCTACCTCAAAATTTTTCCAGTTTCCAACGGAATTCTCAGGTTTAACCAAGTGTAAAAACCTTGGGCTCTGTATCTGTGGGCATCTTTGTTTGTATGTCAACCTTGATAGATCATCAATCGTCTAGCCTTCAGGAGGCTTGTCCCAACCTAATATCACAGGTTATTGTGAAATAGGCACCAATTGCTTATTTTTTCACGCGCAGTACACAATTTTGTATACAGTGAATTTCAATCACAGATGAAGACAGTAGGTTACTTAATAACGAAATGATAGAAGGGAGGTTGGTCGGGTAGGCTCATAATGCAAACATCTAGCAACTCTAAGGTTGTGTGTTCGAATCTAATCATGGACACCATTAGCAACTTTTCAAATACATACTACTTTTTAGCGCTGTTGCAACTACTTAGCATGTTAGCTGACCCTTCATGTAACCTTAACCATTTAACCCTAATTCCTAACCTTAATCCTTTCACTAGTTAGCTAGCATGTCACCTAACCTTAACCTCTAACCCTAACCTTAACTCCCCCCATCTGAGATATCTACTGCAGCCCTCATCCTCCACATTCAACACCCGTTCTGCCAGTCACATTCTGTTCAAGGTCCCCAAAGATCATATATCCCTGGGTCGCTCGTCTTGTCAGTTCCCTGCAGCTAGTGTCTGGAATGAGCTGCAATAAACAGTCCAACTGGACAGTTTTATCTCCATCTCTTCATTCAAAGACTCAATCATGGACAATTTTACTGACATTTGTGGCTACTTCGCGTGATCTATTGTTGTCTCTACCTTCTTGCCCTTTGTGCTATTATCTGTGCCCAATAATGTTTGCACCATGTTTTGTGCTGCTACCATGTTTGGCTGCTGCCATGTTGTGTTGCTACCATGTTGTTGTCATATTGTGTTGCTACCATGCTATGATGTTGTCTTTAGGTCTCTCTTTATGTGGTGTTGTCTCTCTTGTCGTGATGTGTGTTTTGTCATATTTGTTTATATATATATATATATATATATATATATATATATATATATATATATATATATATATATATATATATATATATATGTATGTATATTTATATACAGTGCCTTGCGAAAGTATTCGGCCCCCTTGAACTTTGCGACCTTTTGCCACATTTCAGGCTTCAAACATAAAGATATAAAACTGTATTTTTTTGTGAAGAATCAACAACAAGTGGGACACAATCATGAAGTGGAACGACATTTATTGGATATTTCAAACCTTTTTAACAAACCAAAAACTGAAAAATTGGGCGTGCAAAATTATTCAGCCCCCTTAAGTTAATACTTTGTAGCGCCACCTTATGCTGCGATTACAGCTGTAAGTCGCTTGGGGTATGTCTCTATCAGTTTTGCACATTGAGAGACTGAAATTTTTTCCCATTCCTCCTTGCAAAACAGCTCGAGCTCGGTGAGGTTGGATGGAGAGCATTTGTGAACAGCAGTTTTCAGTTCTTTCCACAGATTCTCGATTGGATTCAGGTCTGGACTTTGACTTGGCCATTCTAACACCTGGATATGTTTATTTTTGAACCATTCCATTGTAGATTTTGCTTTATGTTTTGGATCATTGTCTTGTTGGAAGACAAATCTCCGTCCCAGTCTCAGGTCTTTTGCAGACTCCATCAGGTTTTCTTCCAGAATGGTCCTGTATTTGTCTCCATCCATCTTCCCATCAATTTTAACCATCTTCCCTGTCCCTGCTGAAGAAAAGCAGGCCCAAACCATGATGCTGCCACCACCATGTTTGACAGTGGGGATAGTGTGTTCAGGGTGATGAGCTGTATTGCTTTTACGCCAAACATAACGTTTTGCATTGTTGCCAAAAAGTTCAATTTTGGTTTCATCTGACCAGAGCACCTTCTTCCACATGTTTGGTGTGTCTCCCAGGTGGCTTGTGGCAAACTTTAAACGACACTTTTTATGGATATCTTTAAGAAATGGCTTTCTTTCTTGCCACTCTTCCATAAAGGCCAGATTTGTGCAATATACGACTGAATGTTGTCCTATGGACAGAGTCCATATATAAATGCACCTGCACTGTGATAGTCTCAGAGGTCCGTTAAAAGCGCAGAGAGCATCATGAAGAACAAGGAACACACCAGGCAGGTCCGAGATACTGTTATGAAGAAGTTTAAAGCCAGATTTGGATACAAAAAGATCTCCCAAGCTTTAAACATCCCAAGGAGCACTGTGCAAGCGATAATATTGAAATGGAAGGAGTATCAGACCACTGCAAATCTACCAAGACCTGGCCGTCCCTCTAAACTTTCAGCTCATACAAGGAGAAGCCTGATCAGAGATGCAGCCAAGAGGCCCATGATCACTCTGGATGAAAGTGAAAGTGTTTTTTTTATTAGACTCAACCAGCTGTTTTTCTGAAGGCAGTTCCCCAACAGGTGTTGTTTTGTCACTACCGTAGCGAGGAATGTCCTGTATTGTGTTTGTGGTGATAGGGATGTTATTTGTATAGTTTAAGTGCCTCCACAGTTGAATGTACTGAAGGTGTCAGCTCAGCATTGTGCGTAGCACAGAGCATCCAAGCTGGCTTTCCAAATTCCAACATATCATGCTGTTGCTGCAATTATCGAATTGTTCACACAGTGTTGTTGGATGGTGCTCAAATAAAGAGTGAATAATTGGTTTGATGAGGCAACTATAAGTGTGAATACAATTATATATTTGTGCACCTGTCTAATGCCCAGCATGCATTTCAAAGAAACAGCAATTGAACAAACAGTTTCACTGCTTAAATTTGAACTTGCAGAAGATGTGATTCTTATGGATGGCTCATATAGGTTTATGCCTATGTATAATCTCTAATATAAGTATGGGTGTTTTGAATTAATCATCACCTTGGAAAGCTCTGTCCATTTCGTTGTGTTTAGCTTTGAAACACTATCCACAGTGACCATGTTTTCCACTCAGTTTCAACCATTTCTTCAAAATGATCGATCACAGTGATACAAGTGTTTTGATGTGATTTTCAATTTAATTTGCATTGATGTTGGAGTGGTTAGAGAGACAATAGAATGCTGAGCATAAGGCCATTAGTGACTTGACTAGGTGACCCAGATACAGACACAGGAGGCGGATAGTATAGTTCTCAGATGATTTGCTGTAAACACGGGGCAGGCAAAGGGCTGGTCGAGGACAGGCAGAGGTTCGTAATTAGGTCAGTCAGGCAGGTACAGGACGGCAGGCAGAATAGTCAGAACTAGGAAGACGGGAAAACACGCTGGTAAGACCTGACAAGACAAACTGGCAACAGACAAATCGACACAGGTATAACTACACAGGGGATAATAGGAAGATGGGCGACACCTGGAGGGGGTGGAGACAAGCACAAAGACAGGTGAAACAGATCAGGATGTGACACTGAGTTGGGTACTACCAACGCATGTCCAGAGTGCATTTTGACCCCACAGGGTGAGATCTTGCGTGGAGCCCCAGATCGAGGGAGATTATCAGTGGTCTTGTATGTCTTCCATTTCCTAATAATTGCTCCCACAGTTGATTTCTTCAAACCATGCTGCTTACCTATTGCAGATTCAGTCTTCCCAGCCTGGTGCAGGTCTACAATTTAGTTTCTGGTGTCCTTTTGACAGCTCTTTGGTCTTGGCCATAGTGGAGTTTGGAGTGTGACTGTTTGAGGTTGTGGATATGTGTCTTTTATACTGATAACAAGTTCAAACAGGTGCCATTAATACAGGTAATGAGTGGAGGACAGAGGAGCCTCTTAAAGAAGAAGTTACAGGTCTGTGAGAGCCAGAAATCTTGCTTGTTTGTAGGTGACCAAATACTTATTTTCCATCATAATTTGCAAATAAATTCATAAAAAATCCTACAATGTGATTTTCAGGATTTCTTTTCTCATTTTGTCTGTCATAGTTGAAGGGTACCTATGATGAGAATTACAGGCCTCTCATCTTTTTAAGTGGGAGAACTTGCACAATTGGTGGCTGACTAAATACTTTTTTGCCCCACTGTATATCTCACTGGTCACCCCCAAAGCCAATTCCTCCTTTGGTCGTCTTTCCTTCCAGTTCCTGCTGCCAATGACTGGAACGAACTGCAAAAATCTCTGAAGCTGGAGACTCACATCTCCCTTACTAGCTTTAAGCACCAGCTGTCAGAGCAGCTCACAGATCACTGCACCTGTACATAGCCCATCTGTAAACAGCCCATCTATCTACCTACCTCATCCCCATACTGTATTTATTTATTTATCTTGCTCCTTTGCACCCCAGTATCTCTACTTGCACATTCATCTTCTGCACATCTACCATTCCAGTGTTTAATTGCTATTTTGTAATTACTTCGCCACCATGGCCTATTTATTGCCTTAACTTACCTAATTTGCACTCGCTGTATATAGACTTTTTGTTTTCTTTTGTTCTACTGTATTATTGACTGTTTGTTTAGTTTATTCCATGTGTAACTCTGTTGTTGTATGTGTCGAATTGCTACGCTTTATCTTGGCCAGGTCGCAGTTGCAAATGAGAACATGTTCTCAACTAGCCTACCTGGTTAAATAAAGGTCAAATAAAGGTCAAATTGGCTATTGATAGGAGGGTCATGATCAGTGAAATAGATAAATATATTCAATAAAACATTGCCTTGTGTGTGTGTGTGTGTGTGTATGGGTGCATAATTTTTGAATAAATTCTACACCGTAAGAAAAGAGTAGGCAACCCCCCCCCTCCCCATAAAGTAACACTGTGTTGGTTCAGTCATTACTGGAGTGAGTTTGGACTGTTGATGCTTAAATTGAGATGGAGGCCTGTCTGGTGTTTTGAATATACTGCCAATCTTACTTACAGACGGAATCCCACGGCTTTGTAGCAGACAGACAGTAGCTCATTACTCACTGATACACCAGAGGAGGAGCTCATTGGCAAACACTGGGGGCTTGTAAGCCCTGAGCATGCAGGCTAAGTAGCAGCAGAGGGTGTTTAGAGAGTGACTGTTTTCCAGACATATCGATTGGTCCTATTGACCCTTTCTTCCCAGTGTGCATCCCTTTCGACCCTCCACATCCACCCTTCCCTTGCCGCCTCTGTCCCTTCCGCATCCACTCAATAGCCCGCCTACGACTCGATTCAAGTGAGCTAGGAGGACAGAACTCTGGAGAGCTGCACAGCGCTCTCACAAGAGACACTGAAAGTGGAAACACATTGGCGTTTCATAGCAATCTTCTCCCAGACTCGATTTATAGTGACCAAAAGAGCCTTGGCTCGGAAAGGACTGCCGATTAAATTGCTGAGCTTGAATGGAGGCCGTTTAAATTGAATACCCTCTGTTAATGAAAGAGTCGGAGACACTGTAATCTAGCCCTAAAACATTAAGGTAGTACAGGACTAGTGAACATGTGTGAAAGCCATCTCATCTAAGAAAAAGGGGATTATAAAACACTTAAAATGGGGAGTGAAAGTCATTGAATCAATTCCTGAACAATGCTTTAGCGTTTTATGCTCGGGACTCGGGGAGCAATGCCTGCAATCTTGCTGGTCGTTTAAGTGAAAGAATCTAATGGGCTTGTGGTAATGCCATATGAAAACGATAACTTTTTTGAAAGCCTACCACCTTTGCGCGACAAATCAGACTAAAAGCAGCAGGGTCCCTCAGGGAGGATTTCAATAGATAACCTCTGCCTGCACAGCTACACTAGGCTACAGCCTCTTAGGTTACATAACACTGTCATGCTAGCATCTGTGATACACATCACTAATTTGTATTGCATAACACCTTAATGCTGTTGCTCTTCTGTGATAAAGCACATCAACAACAAGGAGATGCTGACATGGTATAGATTTTTTGAATGATAAAGAGACAGAGAGAGTAGATTAGAACTGCTGAGGTGCATTATCATATATCAGGAAGTGCACAGTAGACAACTTTTGTTATTTGAATAGAGGAAAATGTAAGTGTAGTGGCTGATCTTGATTTGAGTCAATAGACTGTTCAACACTTCCGATTTTGTTAACTTGCTACAGTGTTTGCAGTATGTATATGCGTCCAGTCTAGACAGAATGAATTTCACACTTTCAAAAGTATTAAAATGTTAACATTAGACAGTGTTTCTGTAACCCTATACAGAGTCAAATGAACACTGGCTGTGTGAAACTCACAATAGACTGGAGTGAACTAATTTGTATTTCACTCTACAGTGGATATAATATAATGTAATGGTATAAAGCCTATTATGCATATTTCCCGGGGGCTATTTTCTTTGAGTGAATTATAGAGTTTACCACCCATGACTGTATTTGTTAGTGACACAGACATGGTTGTTGAATTATTTCCTTTAAAAGGCCTGTGGCATTCACTAGGTGAGTTCCTAGGCGAATGTTATTATTAAAATGAAACTATGACTATATACATTACATATATCAGAAGGCCTTACTTTGATGGCATAGTTTTATCCTAACTTAGTTGATTAAAACACTGTTTTGCAATGAAGGTCTACAGTAGCAACAACACTCTGTAGGTTGGCACCATGGTGTAGCCGGAGGACAGCTAGCTTCCCTCCTCCTCTTGGTACATTGACTTCAATACAAAACATAGGAGGCTCTTGGTTCTCACCCCCTTCCATAGACTTACACAGTAATTATGACAACTTCCAGAGGACGTCCTCCAACCTATCAGAGCTCTTGCAGCATGAACTGAGATGTTGTCCACCCAATCAAAGGTTCAGAGAAGTAATCTAGTACTGAAAGCATAAGCTACAGCTAGCTAGCAGTACATAAAATTAGGTGAGTAGTTGACTCAAAGAGAAAGACAATGATTGAACAGGTTTCAACAAATTAATTTCTTTTAAAAATTAAAGGGAAGCAAGAGAGAGTGATTGTATTTTTTCCAATTTCAGTTTCACTTACCTAGCTAGCAAAAGCAGCTGACTAGTTTAGTTACTCAAACACCCGGCTCAAACAGAGGGATGCTACTTTAGCCAGCTGGCTATGACTATCAAACACAACACTGGAACTCTTCCAAGTCAAGGTAAGCATTTGGTTTTATTGCCACCTGGGCCAACCAGTGTAACTGCTTACTGACTATACACTGTAACGTTACTGCATGATTGTAGCAGGTTTACTAATGCATTCATTCTATTAGCTATGTTGACTTGGATGTTACTTTAGCTAATATGGGGACAGCGATGTAGGCTGTGTGTAGCGGTTTTGGTATGGTTTGTTCTGGATTTTTTCCCCACCTTGTCACATACAGGTGGTGTTAAATTAAGTCCACAAACAAAGAGGAAAGGTGAGAGGAAAAGAGTGCATAGAGGCTAGAATGAATACAACATGGCTGTTATGAAAGTGAACTGTGTTTATGCGTGAATAGGGCTGTATTCATTCCGACAATTCTGTTGAAAAAAGTTTCTTAAACGAAAGCAAACGAAACAGGGATAAAAATACCTGAATTTGTCCAATAGAAACTCTCATTTGCAACTGTTGGACTAATGATTACACCCTAGATAAGCTAGATGCAGGCAAGCGTGTGCAAGGTGGTTTTAAATGTGTCACTGTGTAAGGTTTCTCGTCCTCCTCTTCTGAGGAGGAGTAGCGAGAAGGATTGGAGGACCAATGCCCAGCGTGGTAAGTGTCCATAATGTTTTTTAATAAAGACAATAGAACACTCGAACAAAACAACAAACGATGACTTGAATATACAAAACCGAAAACAGTACCGTATGGACCAACACTCACACGGAAAACAAACACCCACAACCCAAAAGTGAAACCCAGCCTACCTAAGTATGATTCTCAATCAAGGACAACAATTAACAGCTGCCTGATTGAGAACCATACTAGGCCGAACTCAAAAACCAACATAGAAAAACAAAGACTGCCCACCCAACTCACGCCCTGACCATACTAAAACAAAGATATAATAACAGAACTAAGGTCAGAACGTTACACACTGTCATCTAAAAATGTCCTCTCAACTATATTGTAAACTTTCGTTCATAGGCTACGTTGTAGCAACATCATGATGTGTATAAGGAAAATTTTAGTATCACGAAGTAGACCAAACCTATTGATGTTAGATTGAACTGGGTGAATGGAATATGAATGACAGTCATCCAACATGCTGTGATAGAAATAAGACCATGTTCATGAACAACAACGAAAATCAATGTCCCTCATCACAGCACTGAAGTCACATCATGCTGGTGTGCATAGTGAAGAGTAAATCCTATTGGAATCCAGACAGAGTTAAGATATCCAACAGTTGGAATTTCTACTTACCCACAAACCGCATTCAGAATGGTTATCAGGATAACAGAAATTGATAAAGGAGACTACCTAAACATTTAAACTGGAACAAACATTTCAGTAACGGGTGCAATAAATCTAACTACCTAACTGATCGGATTAGTTTAGAAAAATATGTTATTTATCTTTGTTTAGCATAAGAGTAATCAATTATTTTTTTATTAAACAATCCCCAACTACCTGCAGTAGAGCATGCTGGAAAATATGATAATGATGGGCGTGGTTTTGTTGGGACCGTTTTACTCTTAGTCAAAAATGTATGATTAGTTTTAGGTGTTAGGCCAATGCCAGAGTGACAAGCAACAGTACTGCAGAACCCCAGGGTCAGGACTTGCAGCCCAGAAGCTAGGGATGACCTAAATAGGTATCTCCCCTGACGTGGGCATGTTTTTAATACAGACTCATTTTCTCATACAGTATTCCATGTAAGGCATTCAGACCTTGTGAAAGTTACACTGTATACCTTTAATCTTGCAATAAATTAAATCTAGTGATATATAACTTGACATTTCTTCCACCTTCCATTGTGGGAGTATAACCTTCCAATTAATGGCAATGCGTTTCTTAGCTGCTATAAATTCTAGTTTTTACATTTTCAGTCTCCAGTATCAACATTTCCAAGCAAACAAAAACAGGGAGAAGAGAGACTCTGTAGACATGCTGAGACAAACAAACGTTCTCTTTGCCAGAATTCAGCCAGCCTTCACAAACAGTATGTCCCCTTTTGTGTTTTACACCTCCAGCAGAATAAATACATTTCTGTGTGCATGATATTCAGTTTCACCAGCATATAGCACGTTCTATGGATGGTCTTAACCTGCAGTAATTTGTCTTGAGATTATGTGAACATGACTGGGTATTTATCATCAATAGCATATCCCATGTCTTCCTCACATTTATGTTTTAAATGGTTTGTGTCATCGGGGAAAGCCTCTTTGAACCCTTGATACACTGTTTCAGTATTTGAAGCTTCTTGCTTGTCCAGTGATTGCAGCACAGAGAAAATAAAGTGTATCTGCAAAAGTTCCTCTGCGCTGTCACAGATTGGTTTTCCCTGGCTGCCTGACCCTGATGAGACCAGGATCACCATCTGATCCTGCTAAGACATGATGAGCATAGTGTTATGTGCTGACTGAGCATCATCACAGTGAAGCCTGTAGAGCTGTTTGTATCATGTCCGTGTGAAAAGCAGAGAATTAGTGTCACGTCTACTCCCGCTCCTAGTTTATGTCCCCCTCACCCCCAGTGAAAGTTGCACCTCTGTGTGATATACACATAGACAGGCAACCTAGGATTATGTTTTCATGTTCTAAAAAGTGGAGGTATTATAGTGGTAGAACACTTTGCATCAGTAATCACTTTCTATCACACAATATGCCAGGGTTCTTAAACCACACTTACACACACAATTGTGAACTCATCATCGGATTTCAGTTTAACCACCTCTTTTGCTCTTTATTCATAACCTACCTGCTCAGCAGATTTTCACCTAAAATCACATACCCAAATCTCACTGCCTGTAACTCAGGCCCTGAAGCAAGGATATGCATAATATGCATATTCTTGGTTCAATTCGAAAGGAAACACTTTTGAAGTTTGTAGGAATGTGAAAGTAATTTAGGTGTCACGCCCTGGCCTTAGTATTTTGTGTTTTCTTTATTATTTTGGTCAGGCCAGGGTGTGACATGGGTATTTATGTGATGTGTTTTGTCTATGTTTTTTTTGTAGGTAATGGGATTGTGGTTTAGTGAAATAGTCTAGGTAAGTCTATGGTTGCCTAGAGTGGTTCTCAATCAGAGGCAGGTGTTTATCGGTGTCTCTGATTGGGAACCATATTTATGTTTGTGGGTGATTGTTCCTGTCTCTGTGTTTGTTGCACCAGATAGGGCTGTTTTGGTTTTTCACATTTGTTTTTGTATATTGTTCGTATTTTCATCTGTTTTAAAGATGTTTATAAATAACCATGCTGCATTTAGGTCCTCCTCTCCTTCAACAGAAGAAAACCTTAACAGTAGGAAAATATAACACAATATATCTGGTAAAAGATAATACAAGGAAGAAAACAACTGTTCTTTTGTATTTTTTTTGTACCGTCGTCTTTGAAAGGCCATAATGTATTATTCCAGCCCAGATGCAATTTAGATTTTGGCCACTAGATGGCAGCAGTATATGTGCACATTTTTAGACTGATCCAATGCACCATTGCATTGCTGTTCAAAATGTTGTATCAAGACTGCCCAAATGTTCCTAATTTGTTTATTAATAACTTTTCATGTTCAAAATTGTGCATGGTATTCTTTCACTGTAATAGCTACAGTAAATTGGACAGTGCAGTTAGATTAACAATAATTTAATATTTCTGCCAATATCAGATATGTCTACATGTCCTGGGAAATATTCTTGTTACTTACAACCTCATGCTAATCACATTATCCTACGGTAGCTCAACCGTCCCGCGGAAGGGACACCGATCCCAAAGAAGCTTGTAAGTAAGCAAGCACTGTAAAACTTGATTTGACTTGAAATGAATGTTCAACTTGACTGCTTAAACATCTGACTGAGCACCCTATCCTCCTCTGCCTGCCATGACTCTTCCAGAGTTAACACCCTTTTCTAATTTACAATGTACTTTGGTATTCAATAACAATTATTATTTCATAATTAAATCATCACTCGATTTGCACGCGATAAAAAGGAATGATGCGGATGTGCCAAAGATGAAGTGTACACCAGTATTAATTATTATTATTCGTTTTTACTGATGTAGACAGATGTAAAAAATAACTCAAACAGACATATTAAAAGTACATGAATCAAAGCATAGGGTTTAATAAGCCTATTTGGAAAGTCTTTAGGGGGCTGTCTTTTAGTATAATGGTCGTTGATATCGTGGAGTATTCGTTGACTTTGAACTTCCAAAAGGATGTTCTTATTACAGATTTGTTCCTGTTACAGGCTTTGGTTTTTCCATTTATATTTTGAGTTTGGACATCAGCACGTGGGGTGCACCGATTGGTGTCTCCTCGTTAGTCAGTATGTGTTACACCTGTGCTGGTTTGTCATCTTGTTAGTGGGACGGTGTTTCACCTGTGATGGCTCAGTTGATATTTAAGAGTAGCTGGCCCAGTGTTCCATTGGTCTTCAGAGAGGTGGAGGGTTAACGCCTTTAGTTGGTGCTTCTTGGTATGCTTCCTGTCTTTAAATTTGACATGGGTTTTTCTGTTTGACTCATAGTGGGCAAATTTAGTTTGCGCTCATGGTGGGTGTCTTTTTAGGACCCAGTTGTTGTGAAGCCGGCTCTACGTATCTGGTCTCCGGTGCGTCTCCTTGGGCCGGCTTACATGGCACCAGCCTTGCGCACGGTGTCCCAGGTTCGCCTGCATAGCCCAGTGCAGGCTATTTCACCTCGCCGCACTGGCAGGGTGACCGGGAGCATTCAACCAGGTAAGGTTGGGGAGGCTCGGTGCTCAAGAGCTCCAGTGCACCTGCACGGTCCGGTCTATCCAGTACCACCTCCACGCACCAGCTCTCCGGTGGCAGCTCCCCGCACCAGGCTTCCTGTGCGTGTCCTGAGCCTTCCTCCTCGTCAGCGCTGCCGGAGTCTCCCTCCTCGTCAGCGCTGCCGGAGTCTCCCGCCTGTCATGAGCCGCCGGAGTCTCCCGCCTGTCATGAGCCGCCGGAGTCTCCCGCCTGTCATGAGCCGCCGGAGTCTCCCGCCTGTCATGAGCCGCCGGAGTCTCCCGCCTGTCATGAGCCGCCGGAGTCTTCCGTCTGTCATGAGCCGCCGGAGTCTTCCGTCTGTCATGAGCCGGTTGGAATTTTTATTATTATTATTTTTTTTGTATATATTTTTTTCACCTTTATTTAACCAGGTAGGCTAGTTGAGAACAAGTTCTCATTTACAACTGCGACCTGGCCAAGATAAAGCATAGCAGTGTGAACAGACAACAACACAGAGTTACACATGGAGTAAACAATTAACAAATCAATAACACAGTAGTAAAAAAAGAGTCTATCTACATTGTGTGCAAAAGGCATGAGGAGGTAGGCGAATACTTACAATTTTGCAGATTAACACTGGAGTGATAAATGATCAGATGGTCATGTACAGGTAGAGATACTGGTGTGCAAAAGAGCAGAAAAGTAAATAAATATAAACAGTATGGGGATGAGGTAGGTAAATTGGGTGTGCTATTTACCAATAGTCTATGTACAGTGATCGGTTAGCTGCTCAGATAGCAGAATAAATGTGAACAGTTCACATGTAGTGGTTAGCATTATTGGGCACATTAAAATTGTCTCTTACAAGGCCAGAGCAACGAGCTAATCAATACTTCAGGAGGGTTCTCGCTAGATTGGTAATAGACATGGATTTGTACGCAAAAGCAGTGTCAGGGTCAAACATTTCTGTTGTGCACTCAAACACTCTCTTGCACACAGTTCCTTGAAAACTTAATGAAACCATGAATGATGGAACCATGAATGAAGAATCCACTCCCCATAGCCCAGTGACTGGTTCAATGGAGTGCATCGAGCCTCTGACAGATCTGATAACAGAAGATGGGACCTGGACTGGGTTCACAGTTTGATAATAATTGTTTATGTGTAATTCACACCATGTTAAGGTAAGAATTGGAGTATAATGCTTGTATGGATGTCAACCCCAACACGATGTTCATGTCACCAATCAACTGCATCACAGTTTCTGTATGTTTGATATGTTTAACCAAATTATAACTTATGAACGGGAGTTAGCATTTAGCAGTCACTTCTTCTAAACCTGAAAAGGGATACCTTCTAAATGTTATGCAGCGGGAAAAAAAATCTAAATAAATTCTAATCGGACTTAAGCAACCACATATTGGCCAGAATTTCAGAATCACGGTTGTAATATCAGTTAGCTACTAGGTCGCCTACATGTGCATACACACTGACTGGCAAAGATTTTCAGCTGGCAGGCGGGCAGTCATTGGAATAAGTTTGAGTGACTAGGGCTGTTGCGTTGACTGTATTACCGCCACACCGGCGATCGTGAGTCATGAAAGGCAGTCAAATTTCATGTGACTTGTTTAGACACTGTAATTAGGCTTCTCCAAGCCCTGATGCTGCTTATGGTCATTAGTAGCCTAATAAACGTGCTAACTGCCTGGTACTAAGCACTCCATTGTCCCTCTAATCACTTTGAAATCAATAAAAATGTAATCGAAAATATAATCAAACACTTAATGAGAACCCATGAGCTCATGTTGCTCAACATTTTTATAGGTTATGAAACTGCGCAAGAAAACAGAGTGATGGCCTTTATTAAAAAGAGGATCCCATCAGCTTTCTATAGGCTAGGCCTACTAGATTTATTTCTTAACTTTCCTAATATTAAAAACATTGCTTATCTTTACAACAGGAGTATAGCCTACCTGGCTGGCATGAAAATGAACCACAGGAAAAGCGTCCTCCATTCGCTATTTAAGTGCACTGCCCCTGTTTCGAGACAGGTGCATGACAATGATCCATTCTAAATCAAAACGAATTTCACACGTATATATGTAAAGACAAGATTAAATCAAGAATAGTCTGATGGGTGACGATATTAGCCTATCACATGTGAATTATATATTATCACTTTTGAATGATGCCCAGCTAAAGACAAGAAACAATGCCTTTTTTGTGACTTTTTCAACTCAGTCAGTCTCACACCTAATTTAGCCTAGCACATAAGGTTTGTATTAGAGGTTGCCCGATTATGATTTTTCCACCCCGATACCGATTATTGGAGGACCAAAAAAATCAGATGCCGATTTTTATACATATATTTGTAATAAGGACAATTACAACAATACTGAATGAACACTTTTATTTTAACTTAATATAATACATAAATAAAATCAATTAAGTCTCAAATAAATAATGAATCTGTCACGCCTTGGTCTTAGTATTTTGTGTTTTCTTTAATTATTTGTTCAGGCCAGGGTGTGACATGGGATATTGTGTTGTCGTATAGTTTTTTTTTGTAGGCATTGGGATTGTGGTTGATTAGGGGTGTGTCGAGTGTAGGCTTGGCTGCCTGAGGCGGTTCTCGATCAGAGTCAGGTGATTCTTGTTTTCTCTGATGGGGAACCGTATTTAGGTAGCCTGAGTTTCACTTTGTATTTCGTGGGTGATTGTTCCTGTCTCTGTGTAGTTTCACCAGATAGGCTGTAATTAGGTTTCACGTTCCGTTTGTTGTTTTCGTATTTATTAGTTATTTCATGTATCGTTACTTTTTCTTCATTAAAGACATGAGTAACCACCACGCTGCATTTCGGTCCGACTCTCTTTCGACAAACGAAGAACGCCGTTACAGAATCACCCACCACACACGGACCGAGCAGCGTGGTAACAGACAGCGACAGCAGGAGCAGCGAAAGGAGGACGTTATGGACAGCAATGGCATGGAGTATACGACGTGGGAAGAAATCGACAGGTGGGCGGCCGACCCAGAGAGAGTGACTAAGCCCGCATGGGATTCGCTAGAGCAGTGCGAAGAAGGCTATAGGCGAATGGAGTTGGAGAAACAGACACGGCGGCTCAGAGCGAAACCCGAGAGTCACCCCAAAAAATCTATTGGGGGGGGGCTCAGAGGGAGAGTGGCTGAGTCAGGAGATGGACCTGAGCCAACTCTCCTTGTTTATCGTGAGGAGCCAAGGAGGAGACCAGAACCAGAGCCGGTGTTAGAGGTGAGCGAAGCAGAGACTGTGAAGGAGTTAATGGGGAAAGTGGAGTGGAGAGTAATGAGGGAGTTGCTAGCTTGGTGCTATAGATACCATATTCGTCCGACGGATCGTGTCGGGGATTTTAATGGCACCTGAGTTAGCGCTCCATACTCGTCCTGAGGTGCGTGTTAGTCGGCTGGTGAAGTTGGTGCCAGCCTCACGCACCAGGCCTCCTGTGCACATCCCTAGCCTTGCACATCCTGTGCCACCTCCACACTCCAGTCCTCCGGTAGCAGCTCCCAGGCACCAGGCTTCCTGTGCGTGTCCTCGCTCCAGTATCACCAGTGCCAGCACCACGCATCAGGCCTACAGTGCGCCTCGCCTCTCCTGCGCTGTCGGAGTCTCCCGCGTGTTTAGTGCAGCCAGAGCCTTTCTCCTCTCCTGCGCTGCTGGAGTCTCCCGCCTGTTTTGCGCTTTCGGAGTCTCCCGCCTGTTCAGCGCTTCCAGAGCCTTCCTCCTCTACAGCGCTGCCGGAGCCTCCTGCCTGCATGAAGCAGCCTGAGCTGTCAGTCTGCAAGGAGCTGTCAGCCTGCATGGAGCAGTCAGAGCTGCTAGTTTGCAAGGAGCTGTTAGTTTGCAAGGAGCTGCCAGTCTGCAAGGTGCTGTCAGTCTGCAAGGAGCTGTCAGCCTGCATGGAGCAGTCAGAGCTGTCAGTCTGCAAGGAGCTGCCAGTCTGCAGGGAGCTGTCAGTCTGCAAGGAGCTGCCAGTCTGCAGGGTGCTGTCAGTCTGCAAGGAGCTGTCAGTCTGCAAGGAGCTGTCAGTCTGCAAGGAGCTGCCAGTCTGCAGGGTGCTGTCAGCCTGCATGGAGCAGTCAGAGCTGTCAGTCTGCATGAAGCAGCCGGAGGTGCCAGTCTGCAAGGAGCTGTCAGCCTGCATGGAGCAGTCAGAGCTGTCAGTCTGCAAGGAGCTGCCAGTCTGCAGGGAGCTGTCAGTCTGCAAGGAGCTGTCAGTCTGCAAGGAGCTGCCAGTCTGCCAGTCTGCAAAGAGCTGCCAGTCTGCAAGGAGCTGTCAGCCTGCATGGAGCAGTCAGAGCTGTCAGTCTGCATAGAGCAGCTAGATCCGCCAGTCAACCAGAATCTTCCAGATCTGCTAGTCAACCAGAATCTTCCAGATCTGCTAGTCAACCAGAATCGTCCAGATCTGCTAGTCAACCAGAATCTTCCAGATCTGCTAGTCAACCTGAATCTTCCAGATCCGCCAGCCAGCCAGGATCTACCTGAGCCTACTACCTACCTGAGCTTCATCTCAGTACTGGGCTTCCTCTCAGTACTGGGCTTCCTCTCAGTACTGGGCTTCCTCTCAGTACTGGGCTTCCCCTCAGTTCCGGGCTGCCCCTCAGTTCCGGGCTGCCCCTCAGTTCCGGGCTGCCCCTCAGTCCCGGGCTGCCCCTCAGTCCCGAGCTGCCCCTCAGTCCCGGGCTGCCCCTCAGTCCCGAGCTGCCCCTCAGTCCCGAGCTGCCCCTCAGCCCCGAGCTGCCCCTCAGTCCCAAGCTGTCCCTCAGTCCTGAGATGCCCCTCAATCACGAGCTGCTCCTCAGTTCTGTGGGGTTCTGGGTCAGGACTATTAGGCCATGGTCGGCGGCGAGGGTGGATTATCCCAGGACGCGAAGGGGAGGAACTATGACATTTATGGAGTGGGGTCCACGCCCCGAGCCGGAGCCGCCACCATGGACAGACGCCCACCCGGACCCTCCCTATGGTTTTGAGGTGCGTCCGGGAGTCCGCACCTTGGGGGGGGGGGGGGGGTTCTGTCACGCCTTGGTCTTAGTATTTTGTGTTTTCTTTAATTATTTGTTCAGGCCAGGGTGTGACATGGGTTATTGTGTTGTCGTATTGTTTTTTTTGTAGGCATTGGGATTGTGGTTGATTAGGGGTGTGTCGAGTGTAGGCTTGGCTGCCTGAGGCGGTTCTCGATCAGAGTCAGGTGATTCTTGTTTTCTCTGATGGGGAACCGTATTTAGGTAGCCTGGGTTTCACTTTGTATTTCGTGGGTGATTGTTCCTGTCTCTGTGTAGTTTCACCAGATAGGCTGTAATTAGGTTTCACGTTCCGTTTGTTGTTTTCGTATTTATTAGTTATTTCATGTACCGTCACTTTTTCTTCATTAAAGACATGAGTAACCACCACGCTGCATTTCGGTCCGACTCTCTTTCAACAAACGAAGAACGCCGTTACAGAAACATGTTCAATTTGGTTTAAATAATGCAAAAACACAGTGTTGGAGAAGAAAGTAAAAGTGTAATATGTGCCATGTAAAAAGCTAACATTTAAATTATTTTCTCAGAACATGAAGAAAATAACATTTTAACATGAGTCTTCAATATTCCCAGTTAAGATGTTTTTGGTTGTAGTTATTATAGGACAATTTCTCTCTATACCATTTGTATTTCATTAACCTTTGACTACTGGATGTTCTTATAGGCACTATACTATTACCAGCCTAATTGATAGGCTTGAAGTCATAAACAGCGCTGTGCTTCAAGCATTGCGAAAAGCTGCTGGCAAACGGAGGAAAGTGCGGTTTGAATGAATGTTTACGAGCCTGCTGCTGTCTACCACCGCTCAATCAGACTGCTCTATCAAATATCAAATCATAGACCTTAATTATAGTATAATAAACACACAGAAATACAAGCTTTAGGTCATTAATATGTTAATATGGTCAAATCCAGAAACTATCATTTCGAAAACAAAACCCTTCCATATAGTGGGTGTCGTGGCAGAATCAGAATCCTTTAGGTAACATTTATAAATAAGATGTTTTATTAATTTTCATAAGCATGCTTATGTGAGAAAATTACTTGGGCCCAGAGAGGGGAGAGGTCGGGTTAGTCTTATCTGTGAATGTGTCTAACTATTCCTAAACCATGTGAAGGGATGGTGTGATTAATGGGGAACCAGTTAGGTTGGCTCCACAATGTCTGTGTGCCAGTCAAGTCTCTCTGTAAGCTTATCCAGGAGGGGGTGTATTTGATATGCCATTGGATGAGGTAATGTTTTGGGTCCTAAGTGGTACCAAGAACGAGATAGGAGCTTCGGTTTAGTAGACCAAACTGAACGATAATTTATAGCTAATGCTATAAATTATGGAATACTCTTTTTTTCTGGTAAAAAGGTTCTTTGTATAATGTTCCTATGATCTGTTATTTGTCATGTGAGTTTTGATGGGTGTGCCTTGGCTATAAATGATACTAAGGACTGTTTTGTAAGCACTCTCAGAGAATTCATTTATAGACACAATTGATCTGAGAGTCACAGGGCTACCACATTTATTATATGCAACACAAGACAAGCTAATTAACTAGTGATTATGTTAAGATTGATTGTTTTTTTACAAGATAAGTTTCATGCTAGCTAGAAACTTTACCATGGCTCCTTGCTGCCTTCACTTGCGTAACAGGTGGTCAGCCTGCCACGCAGTCTCCCCGTGGATTGCAACACAGTCGGAGTCCAAAAATGCAGATTAGCGATTGTTTTAAAAACTTGAAAACTGCCCTAATTAATCGGCCATTCCGATTAATCAGTCGACGTCAAGTTTGTATCAAAACTAAAGTGGGCAAATTACATCTTAAAATTAACCTCTTAGGGCAAGGTGAGACGTCTGCGTCTCACATAGCCTACAGGAAATGGAAATGCACAATGCCAAATGCTAATAGTACTCGCTAAAACTCAAACTTTCATTAAAGCACACATGCAGGGTCCTCAATTAAAGCTACACTCGTTGTGAATCTAGCCAACATGTCAGATTTTTAAAATGCTTGTCGGCGAAAGCATGAGAAGCTATTATCTGATAGCATGCACCCCCCCCCCCCCCAACAATACCGGAAAAAGACGTAAACAAAGGAATTAGCGTAGCCGGCGCTACACAAAACGCAGGAATAAAATATAAAACATTCATTACCTTTGACGAGCTTCTTTGTTGGCACTCCTATATGTCCCATAAACATCACAATTGGGTCTTTTTTTCGATTAAATCCGTCCATGTATACCCAAAATGTCCATTTAAGAAGCGAGTCTGATCCAGGAAAAAGTAGCTTTACAAAACGCTACGTCATATTTTTTAATTAAAAAAGTAAACTTTGACAAAACACTTCAAACTACTTTTGTAAGCCAACTTTAGGTATTAGTACACATTAATAATCGATCAAATTGATCACGGGGTGATCTGTATTCAATAGGCAGCAGTTCTTGAAATGAAGCTCCGTTTTCTCTCTCTCAAAAGTTCAAGATGTGTACTTGATGACAGGAAGTGCCTATTTCTCATCTGACCAAGGATTAACTTCAAAGCAAATGACAGTACTGGCGATATCGTGTGGAAGCTGTAGTCATTGTAACCTCCTCGCTATCTATTTTCCCTTGCCATTGACAATACAGGCAACTGGCGGAAGGATATCCTTTTTTTGTGAACAGTTTTCCTTGGGCTTTTGCTTGCTCCTCACGCACTGTTATAGTCACAGACATGATTTAACTAGTTTTAAAAACTTCAGAGTGTTTTCTATCCACACATACTAATCATATGCATGTACTATATTCCTGGCATGAGTAGCAGGATGTTGAAATTTTGCGCGATTTTTAACAAAATGTTGAAAAAAAAGTCCCGAGCTTTAAAGAGGGCACATCAATCCGCTTTACAAGTGGTGTAGAGCCTAACTGGCATACATAAGCATTGTGTGAGTTCAAGACTGGGGAAGATAATTTCACCATATAAATGCACCTTTATAATGAAATAATTACATGCATAATTGCAGTTGTGGTCACTTTTGATAATGGTGTTTTCCCGCAAATGGAACATTCGTGCTTATCGCCTACTGCTGTGTGCACATTGCTGCACTTATAATGTGAAGAAATAGCCTAATAGTTTATAAACAATTTAAGCTAAACATTCTGTTCTGTTTCGTCAGCCTCATTGCATAAAAAAGTTTGTTTGATTCTAGTAGTTGTATTATTTTGGGATCTATCTCATCCCAGACTATTTTTGGAATACACATTTCTAGCACTGTAAAGTATAGGTCAACTTTTGTACAATTACCAGCCTAATATAAATTATGGAATTTTCTTTCTAGATAAAAGAGAGGGAAGCTCGGGGCAGTGTTGTCCAAACTGTACATTGGCGTTTGGCTACTTCTTCGATCTCACTTGTTTGCTAGTGTTGCTGTTATTATCAGGGGTTGGAACCGGTTCAGAGAATAATAATAACATATTTACATAAGTATTCAGACCCCTTTGCTATGATACTTGAAATTGAGCTCAGGTGCATCCTGTTGCCATTGATCATCGTTGAGATGTTTCTACAACTTCATTGGAGTCCACCTGTGGTCAATTAAATTGGACATGGTTTGGAAAGGCACACACCTGTCTATATAAGGTCCCACAGTTGACAGTACATGTCAGACAAAAACCAAGCCATGAGGTCAAAAGAAGTGTCCATAGAGTTCCGAGACAGGATTGTGTCAAGGCACAGATCCAGGGAAGGGTACCAAAAAATGTCTGCAGCATTGAAGGTCCCCAAGAACACAGTGGCCTCCATAATTCTTACATGGAAGAAGTTTGTAACCACCAAGACTCTTCCGAGAGCTCTTCCGAGAGCTATCATGGACGGCCATATTGAGCAATCGGGGGAGAAGGTCCTTGGTCAGGGAGGTGACCAAGAACCCAATGGTCACTCTGACAGAGCTGTAGATTTCCTCTGTTGATGGGAGATGGGAGAACCTTCCAGAAGGACAACCATCTCTGCAGCACTTCACCAATCAGGTCTTTATGGTAGAGTGGCCAGACGGAAGCCACTCCTCAGTAAAAGGCACATGACAGCCCACTTGGAGTTTGCCAAAAAGCACCTAAAGACTCTCTGGTCTGCTGAAACAAAGATTGAACTTATTTGGCCTGAATGCCAAGCGTCACGCCTGGAGGAAACTCGACACCATCCCTACGGTGAAGCATGGTGGTGGCAGCATCATGCTGTGGGGATATTTGTTAGCAGCAGGGACTGGGAGACTTGTCAGGATCGAGGCAAAGATGAACTGAGCAAAGTACAGAGAGATCTTTGTTAAAATCCTGCTCCAGAGCACTAAGGACCTCAGACTGGGGCGAAGGTTCACCTTCCAACAGGACAACAACCCTAAGCACACAGCCAAGACCATGCAGGTCTAGCTTCAGGACAAGTCTCTGAATGTCCTTCAGTGGCCCAGCCAGAACCCGGACATGGACCCGATCGAACATCAACGTTCCCCATCCAACCTGACAGAGCTTGAGAGGATCTGCAGAGAGGAATGGGAGAAACTCCACAAATACAGGTGTGCCAAGCTTGTAGCGTCATACCCAAGAAGACTCAAGGCTGTAATCGCTGCCAAAGGTGCTTCAACAAAGTACTGAGTAAAGGGTTTGATGTATTTGGCACCATTCCACTCATTCCACCCATTGCCACGAGCTAGTCCTCCCCAATTAAGGTGCCACCAACCTCCTGTGATGTTTTTTTTTAATCATCATACACTCCAATTCCTATCCAAAAGACCCCTAACTTAAAGTGAATGGTATAATATTGACCAATCAACAGAATTTCCACTATGTGGCACATAAATTGTGTAATGGAATTGCGATGTGGTCTACTGATTTAAATGGGCAGATGGTGAAGTCGATGTGCTTGGTTCACATATCCCATAAAACTTGAGCTATCTTGCAACTATGAACTTTTATTTATTTATTTTACCCCTTTTTCTCCCCAATTTCGTGGTATCCAATTGGTAGTTACAGTCTTGTCTCATCGCTGCAACTCCCGTATGGACTCGGGAAAGGTGAAGGTCGAGAACAGTACATCCTCCGAAACACAACCCAAACAAGGTGCTGCAGATGACAGTCCCCCCAGTTCTTGTAGCCTTTAGCCGTACCCTTATCCTACTCCTCCTCTGTTCCTCTGGTGATGTAGAGGTTAATCCAGGCCCTTCAGTGCCAAGCTCCACTCCCATTCCCCATGCGCTCTCATTTGTTGACTTCTGTAACCGTAAAAGCCTTGGTTTCATGCATGTTATTAACATTAAAAGCCTCCTCCCTAAGTTCGTATTATTAAATGCTTTAGCACACTCTGCCAACCCTGATGTCCTAGTCATGTCTAAATCCTGGAATGGCCAGAAATCTTGCTTGTTTGTAGGTGACCAAATACTTATTTTCCACCATAATTTGCAAATAAATTCATAAAAAATCCTACAATGTGATTTTCTGGATTTTTTTCCCTCATTTTGTCTGTCAAAGTTGAAGTGTACCTATGATGAAAATTACAGGCCTCATCTTTTTAAGTGGGAGAACTTGCACAATTGGTGGCTGACTAAATACTTTTTTGCCCCACTGTATTTATTTAGCCCCTTTGCACATACATCTTCTGCACGTCTATCACTCCAGTGTTTAATTGCTACGTATAATCAAATTATTTCTCCACTTTGGCCTATTTATTGCCTTACCTCCTTTATATCCTACCTCATTTGCACACACTGTAAATATACTTTTTCTATTGTATTATTGTTATTGTTTGTTTATTCCATGTGTAACTCTTATTGTTTCCCTTCAATAAAATGCATTAAACTACTTTCTGCACATTTCTGCTACACTTTCTTCAGCTATACAAGTGCTCTCTCTTGCAATTTTTTTTTGTTTACACCTATGCAGTATCTTTAGCAATAAAAATAAACCTCTACTTTAGTAAAGAAAATAATTTTGACAGGTGTGTTGTAATAAAAACAAGTGGTGTCCACTGATTAAATGCAGTCTTTCTGCATTGTGAAGAGGGGAAACCCAGATATTTACAAAGTTTGTGATGAATGACAGGTTGTTTATTCATGCAAAATAGATTTGGGGTTTAAAATTCAATCAAGCAGCTTTTTTTAGGGGTTTAGTGAAGGTGAGTAATTTTTTTTACCCTTAAGGACAAGGGGAGTTTACAGAATGTTAAGACTACACAAGGGTTAAGTTAGCTCACCTGCTGTTTTGGCACTGCTAAACACACATGAACACACAGCAACCCCTCGAGAGTCTGTGTAATAAAGTCTAATTGCAAACTCTGGCTTGACTAATCTCCCTGTACCCACTCCACTCCACCCTCTCTGCTAATTGTTATTAGTGTACCAGGCCCGAGGCAGAATCGAACTCTCTCCTTTTATCTAAGATGTTTTTCATCTTAAACCAAACAGAGCGCAATCAGAGGTGAGGAGATGATCTGGGTGGGATGCCAATGACTACCTGAGAGGCTTTTTCCATTCCTATTGGAACGGAAGGAATTAGATCTATGGATTTGGCAGCACAAACACCCTCCTGCGTAGCTCTTAACAGAACTGTTTGTACGTTTCTCGGAAGTTGTGGTGAGGAAAAGTCGGGATATCAGTGAGGGTCTGCCATCTCTTTAAGTCACAATTATTGACTTCCTCCATTGATTTGTTGTTTTCTTCTCACTCCTACTATACTAAGTAGTCAAGGTTTAAACAAGGAGATTTGAGAGCTGCGCTCTACTAGCATCACCATGACAACTTAGCATAATTAGTAAGTAAATCATGTAATTTGTGTAGCTTTACACATTTTGAAAAAGCTTCCTCTACTCAAGTTGCTTTCTTTCGTTTGCTTGAATACACAATACTGTGTTGTTCTGACTCCCCAGGCAATTAAAATACACTGCACAAAAAATAAAGGGAACACTTAAACAACACAATGTAACTCCAAGTCTGTGAAATCAAACTGTCCACTTAGGAAGCAACACTGATTGACAATAAATTTCACATGCTGTTGTGCAAATGGAATAGACAACAGGTGGAAAGCATAGGCAATTAGCAAGACACCCCCAATAAAGGAGTGGTTCTGCAGGTGGTGACCACAGACCACTTCTCAGTTCCTATGCTTCCTGGCTGATGTTTTGGTCACTTTTGAATGCTGGCGGTGCTTTCACTCTAGTGGTAGCATGAGACGGAGTCTGCAACCCACACAAGTGGCTCAGGTAGTGCAGCTCATGCAGGATGGCACATCAATGCGAGCTGTGGCAAGAAGGTTTGCTGTGTCTGTCAGCGTAGTGTCCAGAGCATGGAGGCGCTACTAGGAGACAGGCCAGTACATCAGGAGACGTGGAGGAGGCTGTAGGAGGGCAACAACCCAGCAGCAGGACCGCTACCTCCGCCTTTGTGCAAGGAGGAGCAGGAGGAGCACTGCCAGAGCCCTGCAAAATGACCTCCAGCAGGCCACAAATGTGCATGTGTCTGCTCAAACGGTCAGAAACAGACTCCATGAGGGTGGTATGAGGGCCCGACGTCCACAGGTGCTTACAGCCCAACACCGTGCAGGACGTTTGGCATTTGCCAGAGAACACCAAGATTGGCAAATTCGCCACTGGCGCCCTGTGCTCTTCACAGATGAAAGCAGGTTCACACTGAGCATGTGACAGACGTGACAGAGTCTGGAGACGCTGTGGAGAACATTCTGCTGCCTGCAACATCCTCCAGCATGACCGGTTTGGCGGTGGGTCAGTCATGGTGTGGGGTGGCATTTCTTTGGGGGGCCGCACAGCCCTCCATGCGCTCGCCAGAGGTAGCCTGACTGGCATTAGGTACTGAGATGAGATCCTCAGACCCCTTTTGAGACCATATGCTGGTGCGTTGGCCTTGGGTTCCTCCTAATGCAAGACAATGCTAGACCTCATGTGGCTGGAGTGTGTCAGCAGTTCCTGCAAGAGGAAGGCATTGATGCTATGGACTGGCCCGCCCGTGCCCCAGACCTGAATCCAATTGAGCACATCTTGGACATCATGTCTCGCTCCATCCACCAACGCCAGGTTGCACCACAGACTGTCCAGGAGTTGGCAGATGCTTTTGTCCAGGTCTGGGAGGAGATCCCTCAGGAGACCATCCGCCACCTCATCAGGAGCATGCCCAGGCATTGTAGGGAGGTCATACAGGCACGTGGAGGCCACACACACTACTGAGCCTCATTTTGGCTTGTTTTAAGGACATTACATCAAAGTTGGATCAGCCTGTAGTGTGGTTTTCCACTTTAATTTTGAGTGTGACTCTAAATCCAGACCTCCATGGGTTGATAAATTTGATTTCCATTGATACATTTTGCGTGATTCTGTTGTCAGCACATTCAACTATATAAAGAAAAAAGTATTTAATAAGAATATTTCATTCATTCAGATCTAGGATGTGTTATTTTAGTGTTCCCTTTATTTTTTTGAGCAGTGTATATGTTTTTGACAAGATTATGATACATTAAAAAGTAAGAAATGTCTGGCAACCTGCTCTCTGTGCGAGATCCATCATAGGATGATGCTGTACAGTGTTGTTCGCATCAATTCACCCTTTCAGAAAAATCAGTGTGAGTCAAAATTGCTTTGCAACCAATTATACGTTTCTGAAAGAGGTTCAGAAAGGTTGATAATGGCCAACAAGCATACACAGTATTTCCATTTCTTGGAAATATATTACATTGAAAATGAATAATTCATGGTAGAGGGGAGGAGCGGATGATATAGAAAGACTGACACCAGCTTTAGATTCCCATTTAACATCATTGATCTTACGCTCTGCTTCAATCATCCAACTGACCTTGCGCAATTCAGCCTCGAGATAATGGTATACAGTATCTTCTGACAGTGTGCTTGAGCTTGAGACAGTCGTATATGACTGATATGAGTGCTGTCGCCAGATGATGTAAGTGCCGTCTCAGCTGTCGGTACTTTTTGTTTTGTTACTTGGCCAGTTGACAACCAAGATTTAGCATTCACAGTGACTTTTCCGTTTTATGCATGACATTGTTTGATATCCAAAACGGATGATGACTGCTTCCCTCCACAGTGAATAGAGTGGCTCATGTCGGGAAAACAAGAGGCGTCGGCCCATTCAACATTATGTAGGGGAAAGGTTTTCTCCAATTGTAAAATGATTGGTGAAAACAGTGTTGGAAATGTTCTGGGGTGAGATTCCCAAAAGCTATGTTGCACTTAATCTCTCTCAACATTGCAGCCACAAGAGAGTAGCAAAAATGGCAAGACAATCGTCAATGAACAAAATTATTCAAATGGAGCACTGGTCTGGGTCTTTGAGAGAAACAAAGTACCACATTAGCAAGAAAGATTTTGGGAAACTCAAACTAGTTTTGACCAGTTCCACCATATGATTGGTTGGGGGTAAATGGGTGTAAATGGTGTGTATATACAATTATCTGCCAAAATAAAGCCAACATTTGAGTAAATGAGGGTTCTGGCGGCTCTGTTTTGGTGTGGGTTGCATTTTCCTGGCATAGCTTAGGTCCACTCAACCCCTTAGAGGGTAAGGTAGACACCAATAAATACACAGCCATTCTGAGTGATCGCCTTCAAGCTATGGTGAATAATTTCTATCCAGATGGGAGTGGTCTCTTCCAGGATGACAATGCCCCCATCCACAGGGCACGAGTGGTCACTGAATGGTTTGGTGGGCCTGAAAACGATGTAACAATGTTTCCTTTATTTTTGCAGATACCTGTATGTCAAATGTGATTATATTTCTTAACAAACTGACCATTTCAATCACTTTATAAATAGGCTCTCTGAATACCCTACAAAACTCTCACTTATTTGTCTTCTGATATGAAAGAATCATTGGAATAATGTATAAATATAATATTTTGATCTCATCCAGGCCCTAAGGCTAGGAGGCAGATGAGGACATATGCAATGAAGCTTCTATAGAGAGTTGACCAGGCCCATGTCCGCAGGAAGATGATTTGGGGTGGGGCTGCTGTCGACGGGGGGATCATTTTTGTTGGGGGGTTCGCATGTGTGCAGTTTTCAGGGCTGTCAACTTTTGAAGAAATCTTGGAGTAAGATTTTCTTTGTGAATTTCCATTGCTCCCTGGCACAACCCTTAGACGGGGGGGAAATGTTACTATTTAAAAGCGAATTTCCTGCTATTCTATGTATTTTGACATAGCTTAGGCCTATGACCAGGGTGGACATTTTTACAGGTAAGGTGTATTCAGGATTCTTTGAACAATACATGAACACTCAAAACTCAACTTTGTTACTTTGAGATTTTGGGGGAATGACCGGACACGCGCGAGCATTGCAAAATAAATGTAGAAATCCATGTTATTCAATTATTGCACCAACACTGCTCGCGAGCGTCTGCAATGCCAAGGGCTAAAATATAACTCCTTTCTATTTCTGATGCAGATTGCCCTGAAAGTTCTGCCTATCCCATCTCCTCATTGGTTTATAGAAGCAGGTACCCACGTGCCATCTCCTCATTGGTTATACCCACATGGGTGATTGAAAGACAAACTGTTTTGCCGGTCATCGTGGTAATACTATGAAAGTTTAGATGCCGATCACCATACAAGTTCAAAGATGAAAAAGCCTGGAAGGAGGAGAGATTGTCGGAGTAGAGGACCTTGTGCATTTCAGGTAAAATAACAACTCAATGTTTATATCCCAGGACAAGTTAGCTAGCAACAGCAAGCTAGCTAAATAGGACAGATTAGCTGGCAAGTGCAAGCTAAATTGCCAAAAAGCTAAATTGCCATACATGTTTAATGCTTTTCGACCTGTCCAAATTAATGTCTTTGGTTTTTGATATTTTAAGTTGCATGTCGTGATCGCGTTTGGTGTAAGGGGACAAAATAAATGTATGTACGATAGCGCATGATGGTGCATGTGCGCCGCTGGTTTGGGTTCCGTGTAGTGTTTTTTGAAACATATTTTTAGGTGGTTTGACACTATTCAAACAGTAACTAAATGAGATAGATAGGCAAATTCTATAAGACAGTGGAAAGGTTGGAAGCAGGGATTGATTCCTATTCTCAGGTGGAAAGTCGTATGCGACACATGCCAGGGAGTGTTACCAATACTCCAAAATTCTGCACAGGACATTTTTAAATGAAAGGTTGATCACAGTGAGTAACCAAATCATAGATTGCAGTCTCATTGTCCATAGTGTTACGGTTTTCTTCCATCGAAGGAGAGGCGGACCAAAATGCAGCGTGTTTATCTTTATACATCTTTAATAAAGACAAACATTGAACAATATACAAAACACAAGAACCGTGAAAAACCAAAACAGCCCGATCTGGTGCTACAGAGACAGGAACAATCACCCACAAAATACCCAAAGAATATAGCTGCCTAAATATGGTTCCCAATCAGAGACAACGATAAACACCTGCCTCTGATTGAGAACCACTCTAGGCAACCATAGACTTACCTAGACTACTTCACTAACCACAATCCCATAATGTACAAAAAAAAACCTAGACAAAACACACCACATGTCACACCCTGGCCTGACCAAAATAATAAAGAAAACACAAAATACTAAGGCCAGGGCGTGACACAGACTGATTTCAAGGTAAGGACACAAACATGTTGTAATTTGAGTGAACTCTTTCGTTAAAATAGGGCTACAAGAAAATACTGTTGGCTCTCCAGGAGGGTTTGCCACCCCTGATATATATTTCCCATGTGTTGGGTGTTTGAAAATGTTCTTATTATAACAATAATTTCTCAATCACCCAAGCTTTATGAAAATACAAATATTCAAGTGTTTTATGCCTACTAAGGAGATAGATTGGGGGTAAGGCCCTGCGATAGACTGGTGTCCTGTCCATGGGGTGTACTTGTCCATCAAGCTACAGAAACAGGAGATAGGCATAAGTAGTATATAAGTAGCCTTGCAGGAGCCGATTAGTTGAAGATCCTTGCCATCATCTTACTTACATAGACACAATGTGTTTATGTGTTGTGAATCCCCTTACCATCTCTGCCTAGCTTGGGCACAATATTAAAATGTCAAAAATGATATTTGATTCCTGGAGCATTTAATTTCCAATGCTTATTGGTTCTGACTTAATGAAAACTGTCTATGAATGACGGGAAGTAATACATATGGTTAGAGTCATTAAAAATCGTTTTTCAACCACTCCACAAATTTCCTGTTAACAAACTATATTTTTGGCAAGTCAGTTAGGACATCTACTTTGTGCATGACACAAGTATTTTTTCCAACAATTGTTTACAGACAGATTATTTCACTGTATCTCAATCCCAGTGGGTCATACACTAAGTTGACTGTGCCTTTGAACAGCTTGGAAAATTCCAGCTTTCAGGAGTGAACTATGCTCAACTCAGTGGCCCCGCCCAGGTGAACAGACATCGGTTGTAAACTATGAAACACGGCCCTCTCTCCCAACCCTATATAAGCCCCTTTACGAAAATTTTACTTTCTGTTTCGAGGACGTGAGGACTTGCGGTCCCCGCATTAAAAAGGACAAGGTCACCTACATAACTAAGCCAACCTCAGCGTGAGCTCTGGTTGAACGACAAGAACCTAATGAAATTATCATCGAATTTCAATGTGAAGATGACGATCCACACGCCGAAAGAATGAATTTCGACTATACCAGCCAGAATATAGCATGAGCTTAAAGTATGGCAACTTGGTATGAACTTTGAACTCTTATTCACTAAAGAAGTGATACCTTCTAGCCGTTGCGTGAGCGCAGCTACTGTAGACGTGGGCTTGGAGAGGACGGACAGAGTATCCATTCTACCATGCTGCAGAGATCCATGCTGGACCACCCCGCCTTCTATCTACGACCTATCTATCTATTTATTGCATTTTCCTTTTTCAAATGGGCGGTTGTTTAGACTGCATAAGATACTGTATTTACGATGGCATAGCTGCCTACGGCGCGATAGAGACAAAACCTTTTTGCTCCTCAGTCTTCCCGCTCTTTCACTAAATGTATGATACATTGTGTGTAGATGTAATTCTGTGTTATTATTTAGGTATTTAGTAAATAAATAATTAATCAAAATTTCAGATGGCTGATTCAACTTGTTAGCCAGGGATCATGAAGAATTTACAACTTTCAGATGAGAC
Organism: Oncorhynchus kisutch; assembly: GCF_002021735.2. NCBI lineage: Eukaryota > Metazoa > Chordata > Actinopteri > Salmoniformes > Salmonidae > Oncorhynchus > Oncorhynchus kisutch. The sequence goes on along the minus strand of NC_034183.2, from coordinate 49,132,110 downwards.
TGAATAAAGTGACGATTAAATATTGACTGCTACATATGTAAAAGATTACTAGGTCTTTAAGAGTTTATTCGGAAGATAACAGCTCTATAAACATTCTTTCGTGGTGCCCCGACTTTCTAGTTATTTACATTTACATGATTAGCTTAATCAGGTAATATTAATTACAGAGAAATTATTTTATAGAATAGCATGGATCCGGCATAGCCAAAGTACGACACTGTGTAAACATTCACAGTGCAGTGTGGAAAAAGTAAGTGACTCCTTGGATTTAATAACTGGTTGACCCTCCTTTGGCAGCAATAACCTCAACCAAACATTTTCTGTAGTTGCAGAGCAGACCTGCACAACAGTCAAGAGTAATTTTGGACTATTCCCCTTTTCAAAACTGTTTCAGTTCAGCAATATTCTTGGGATGACTGGTGTGAACTGCTCTCTTGATCCCGTACATACTTAGGCCAATCATATGCTTCAATGTGCCGCGGTTCACAGTGCTGTGGCAAAACAGGACAATGATACAGGTTCCTCTCGTGATGTCAAATTGCAAGCCTAGATGCTCCGATTTCAAAACAATTTGGAGCACAGTTGAAAACTCGCTGACTATACAATGCATTAATTAGAAAATTAAAATCGGTACTTTTCCATGTGTGAAATATTAGAGGTGTGTTGTAAGAGCATGAGACGAGAGCCAAATGCGTGGGTCTCAGAGCCAATGTGTGATAGGGGCAGCAGCGTAGCCTAGTGGTTAGAGCGTTGGAATAGTAACCGGAAGGTTGCAAGTTCAAACCCCCAAGCTGACAAGGTACAAATCTGTCGTTTTGCCCCTGAACACTGTTCCTAGGCCGTCATTGAAAATAAGAATTTGTTCTTAACCGACTTGCCTAGTTAAATAAAGAAAAAATAGTTGGCGGCTCTGAGTTTCACATGTGTATTTGCTGTTTTGACACGACAAGCTTAAATGTTGTATGTGAAACCAAATTTTCACTTGTATAAATTAACATGTTCACATGTTAACACCACCTTTTCACATGTGAAATTTGCGGTTAAACATGTTAAAAACATTCACGTGAGAATCATATCTATCTTTGGTTGTTACCCTGGCCTTTGCTTTCACTGACTTTTTCAGGTGCTGCTCCAGAATCTCTCATAATTGTTTAATTAATTGGGTTGAGATCTGGTGACAGAGGCACAGAGACACAGCAACTCAATGTCACGTTTCAGGTATTGATGAGGACAGATGCCTATTGACTTGTTTATCTCTGCATCGGGTTGTCTTCCTGGCCCATTGCTATTTACCCAAACCTTTTGTCCTGCTGCATCAGATGAGCTTCTCCAGGCTCGCCTTTTCTCTGAGTCACACGATGACATGCTGTGTGGTCCTCCCACTACGACTCGTGAAATCATGCAGTTTATTTTGAGGGGCTTGTTCTGGTGACATGATGGTCAATGCTTGGCTGCCATTTATGACGTTGCTCTTTTGTCCATAATAATCTCATCATGTAGGTTATAGCCACACTGTATCTTTGAGTTTTTAGCAAATGCCAATACCAGTGGACACATTCACTATAACGAACACAAAATTGTGACAAAACCATCAGTCGAGTGGAAAATGCGATGGAAACCCATTTAACTTGTATTTTTTATCCTGTACACAGTACATGGGAATTTAACCGCAAAAGTTATGTACTATGTGTACTATGTAATCATGCAAAGCCTTTTATCCACAACAAGTCCGTTTGATGGATATACATTTCTGGTGGAAAAATTAGCAAGTTGTTAATATGCAGATAAAAAAAAAAAAAAATGGCATGAAAATCTGTTGCATTTTGGATGGAAACCTAGCTAGTGATGGATTTTCCCCCATCTTTGTGCATGTCAATAATGGAGGATGGATGGAGTAATGGAAATGCCAATGCTTTATGTTTGTGTGTTCAGACTCTTGATACTTACTGTCATGAATGCCAATCATGTATGGGAGTGTGTGGACACTTCTATGGCCCCTGCCTTCGCTATGGGCATACTCTGAACTCCGCAATGATATGAACATGTTTAGTTGTGACAGGAGCCTAAGACAGGAGCCACCTCTCTACCACCCTTCCATTGGCTTTTCAAATGCAAATATTCAACCAGTTTCATCCAACGTCTCAGTCCTTTGGATAAACGCTCCTTTTCTCACAATAGCTTCTGTCACGGTAAAAGAAGATAAAGAGATGCATTTCCTTTTAAGTACAAAAATCACACAACAGTCTAGCCACTTCTCCCTATTTGACTACGTGAAGGCTGCTATCCAAAGCCTTGGATTGTTGCATTTGAAAAGCAGAGAGAGAAAGAGAATCCTTTCCAAACAAGCCCGGGGTGACAAGCTGATCGTAAATAGTTTCTGACCAGATCGGCATCCTCAGTCTTCCCTTTACAATGAACTGTAATATGACAACACAGGCAAAAGGTGAGATCTGCCAGAAGAAAACTGTTTATGAATGTCATCGGGTCATTCATTGTCATGTCATTTGGGAAACATCTGAGAGTGCAGAGATTCACCTCATACCAGACAAGGCCATACTTCTTTCGAATTGGTCCACTAAAATATCAAGAGCTATCCAATATGAATAAAGATAATTGGCTCCAAAACAGGGGGTTGGTGCACTTACACTGTAAATGTGTGTAAAACATTGCAACACCCTTATGCAAATTGATATGGTAGAGTCTGTTGATGATATGTGATTGGTTTCTGGAAAACACATACAGAAATTACAGCCAGATCTGATTGGAGCATTGAGCGGCTGGCAGAAGTCCACATGAGCAAGGAAGTCCGACTGAGTTGTCAAAATGATTTGTTGGCCTTATTTATTGATTAATGTTGAGCTATTGATCTGTGCTGGATTAACGTAAAAGTCAATCCTATGTATTATGACAGGAGCCCACCTATCAGAATCGAGCTACAGATAATCAGCTGATAATTTAAATGCCACTCTAGTAAAGGTGAACCTGTGTTATCTTTGAGGTGCTAGCTTGTTACTATGGCAGCAGCCCTTAAAGCTTGTGACCACCCTGAACTGAACCTAATCAGACAAGTGATTGATAGCTGATCTCAGTACCACGTCAACTTTGCTCTTCCTCTTATTCAAAAGTTATTGTGCGCAGCACAGTAAAAAGCTGTACGGTAGGGAAATCCTTGTCTCATCGCGCACCAGCGACTCCTGAGGCGGGCCGGGCACAGTGCACGCTAACCAAGGTTGCCAGGTGCACGGTGTTTCCTCCGACACATTGGTGCGGCTGGCTTCCGGGTTGGATGCGCGCTGTGTTATGAAGCAGTGCGGCTTGGTTGGGTGGTGTATCGGAGGACGCATGACTTTCAACCTTCGTCTCTCCCGAGCCCGTACGGGAGTTGTAGCGATGAGACAAGATAGTAGCTACTAAACAATTGGATACCACGAAATTGGGGAGAAAAAAAGGGGTCAAATTAATTTTTTTTTAAAAGAAGCTGTACACTGGCCTTTCTATGCCCCCTAAGGGAAAAAATGCATGAAACATTTATTTTGAGATACATGTGAAATATAAAACAATTGGCAAAGACTGTATAAAAAAATATTGAAATACATTCAAACATGTATTTAAAATGTGTATATAAATTCATATATGTACCTTTCAAAAGTTTGGGGTCACTTAGAAATGTCATTGTTTTTGATAGAAAAGCACATTTTTTGTCCATTAAAATAACATCAGAAATTGAGTGTAGTAGACATTGTTAATATTGTAAATGACTATTGTAGCTGGAAACGGCAGATTTTTTAAGGAATATCGACATAGGCGTACAGAGGCCCATTGTCAGCAACCATCACTCCTGTGTTCCAATGGCAAGTTGTGTTAGCTAATCCAAGTTTATCATTTTAAAAGGCTAATTGATCATTAGAAAACCATTTTGCTATTATGTTAGCACAGCTGAAAACTCGTTCTGATTAAAGAAGCAATAAAACTGGCCTTCTTTAGACTAGTTGAGTATCTGGAGCATCAGCATTTGTGGGTTCGATTACAGGCTCAAAATGGCCAGAACCAAATAACTTTCTTCTGGAACTCGTCAGTCTGTTCTTGTTCTGAGAAATGAAGGCTATTCCATGTGAGAAACTGCCAAGAAACTGCCAAGAAACTGAAGATCTGGTACAATGCTGTGTACTACTCCCTTCACAGAACAGCGCAAACTAGCTCTAACCAGAATAGAAAGAGGAGTGGGAGGACCCGGTGCACAACTGAGCAAGAGGTACATTCCGGGGTGCTGGCCTTTTAGGAAGAGTTCCTCTGTCCAGTGTCTGTGTTCTTTTGCCCATCTTAATATTTTCTTTTTACTGGCCAGCCTGAGATATGGCTTTTTCTTTGCAACTCTGCCTATAAGGCCAGCATCCCGAAGTCGCCTCTTCACTTTGGACATTGAGACTGGTGTTTTGCGTGTACTATTTAATGAAGCTGCCAGTTGAGGACTTGTGAGAAGTCTGTTTCTCAAACTAGACACTCTAATGTACTTGTCCTCTTGCTCAGTTGTGCACCAGGGCCTCCCACTCTTCTTTCTATTCTGGTTAGAGCCAGTTAAGCGTGGATTAAAGAGTGGCAAAGGGCTGCAGACGCCAATGTGTCAGGTTGAACTTATCACGGCAGTATTTATTTCACAACTTCAACATGCTCTGCTTTGCTCCAAGTAGCTGACGTCAGATTAGTCATTCATGATGATTCTGTTCCCTCTCTGTAGGGGATCAAAGGATAAATTATCCTGATTTTATATGCTGTATATGGGGCTAAATGCAGCAAGATAAAATGAATGCTATGTTGATATGAGACATGTCCATGCCATTACGGGCCAGACTGAGCGGCTGCCCAAGTGGCGGCCACAGTGCCAGCTATGATCTCTGTCTGTCTGAAAGGAAGTACAGTGAGGGAAAAAGTATTTGATCCCCTGCTGATTTTGTATGTCTGCCCACTGACAAAGAAATGATCAGTCTATAATTTTAATGGTAGGTTTATTTGAATAGTGAGAGACAGAATAACAAGAAAAAATCCAGAAAACGCATGTCAAAAATGTATTTGCGTTTTAATTAGGGAAATAAGTATTTGACCCCCTCTCAATCAGAAAGATTTCTGGCTCCCAGGTGTCTTTTATAAAGGTAACGAGCTGAGATTAGGAGCACATTCTTAAAGGGAGTGCTCCTAATCTCAGTTTGTTACTTGTATAAAAGACACCTGTCCACAGAAGCAATCAATCAATCAGATTCCAAACTCTATACCTTGGCCAAGACCAAAGAGCTCTCCATGGATGTCAGGGATAAGATTGTAGACCTACACAAGGCTGGAATGGGCTACAAGACCATCGCCAAGCAGCTTGGTGAGGTGACAACAGTTGGTGCGATTATTCGCAAATGGAAGACACACAAAAGATCTGTCAATCTCCCTCGGCCTGGGGCTCCATGCAAGATCTCACCTCGTGGAGTTGCAATGATCATGAGAATGGTGAGGAATCAGCCCAGAACTACACGGGAGGATCTTGTCAATGATCTCAAGGCAGCTGGGACCATAGTCACCAAGAAAACAATTGGTAACACACTACGCCATGAAGGACTGAAATCCTGCAGCGCCCGCAAGGTCCCACTGCTCATGAAAGCACATATACAGTGGGGCAAAAAAGTACTTAGTCAGCCACCAATTGTGCAAGTTCTCCCACTTAAAAAGATGAGAGTGGTCTGTATTGTCATCATAGGTACACTTCAACTATGACAGACAAAATGAGAAAAAGAAAATCCAGAAAATCACATTGTAGGATTTTTAATGAATTTATTAGCAAATTATGGTGGAAAATAAGTATTGGTCACCTACAAACAAGCAAGATTTCTGGCTCTCACAGACCTGTAACTTCTTCTTTAAGAGGCTCCTCTGTCCTCCACTCGTTACCTGTATTAATGGCACCTGTTTGAACTTGTTATCAGTATAAAAGACACCTGTCCACAACCTCAAACAGTCATACTTCAAACTCCACTATGGCCAAGACCAAAGAGCTGTCAAAGGACACCAGAAACAAAATTGTAGACCTGCACCAGGCTGGGAAGACTGAATCTGCAATAGGTAAGCAGCATGGTTTGAAGAAATCAACTGTGGGAGCAATTATTAGGAAATGGAAGACATACAAGACCACTGATAATATCCCTCGATCTGGGGCTCCACGCAAGATCTCACCCCGTGGGGTCAAAATGATCACAAGAACGGTGAGCAAAAGTCCCTGAACCACACGGGGGACCTAGTGAATGACCTGCAGAGAGCTGGGACCAGAGTTACAAAGCCTACCATCAGTAACACACTACGCCACCAGACGTGTCCCCCTGCTTAAGACAGTACATGCCCAGGCCCGTCTGAAGTTTGCTAGAGAGCATTCGGATGACCCAGAAGAAGATTGGGAGAATGTCATATGGTCAGATGAATCCAAAATATAACTTTTTGGTAAAAACTCATCTCGTCATGTTTGGAGGACAAAGAATGCTGAGTTGCATCCAAAGAACACCATACCTACTGTGAAACATGGGGATGGAAACATCATGCTTTGGGGCTGTTTTTCGGCAAAGGGACCAGGACGACTGATTCGTCGGATCAGGAATGAATGAATGGGGCCATGTATCGTGAGATTTTGAGTGAAAACCTCCTTCCATCAGCAAGGGCATTTGAAGATGAAACGTGGTTGGGTCTTTCAGCATGACAATGATCCCAAACACACTGCCCAGGCAATGAAGGAGTGGCTTCGTAAGAAGCATTTCAAGGTCCTGGAATGGCCTAGCCAGTCTCCAGATCTCAACCCCATAGAAAATCTTTGGAGGGAGTTGAAAGTCTGTGTTGCCCAGCAACAGCCCCAAAACATCACTGCTCTAGAGGAGATCTGCATGGAGGAATGGGCCAAAATACCAGCAACAGGGTGTGAAAACCTTGTGAAGACTTACAGAAAACGTTTGACCTCTATCATTGCCAACAAAGGGTATATAACAAAGTATTGAGATAAACTTTTGTTATTGACCAAATACTTATTTTCCACCATGATTTGCAAATAAATTAATAAAAAATCCTACAATGTGATTTTCTGGATTTTTCCCCCCTCATTTTGCCTGTCATAGTTGAAGTGTACCTATGATTAAAATTACAGGCCTCTCATCTTTTTAAGTGGGAGAACTTGCACAATTGGTGGCTGACTAAATACTTTTTTGCCCCATTGTACATCCTCGTCTGAAGTTTGCCAATGAACATCTGAATGATTCAGAGGACAACTGGGTGAAAGTGTTGTGGTCAGATGAGACCAAAATGGAGCTCTTTGGCATCAACTCAACTCGCCGTGTTTGGAGGAGGAGGAATGCTGCCTATGACCCCGAGAACTCCATCCCCGCCGTCAAACATGGAGGTGGAAACATTATGCTTTGGGGGTGTTTTTCTGCTAAGGGGACAGAACAACTTCACCGTATCAAAGGGACGATGGATGGGGCCATGTACCGTCAAATCTTGGGTGAGAACCTCCTTCCCTCAGCCAGGGCATTGAAAATGGGTCCTGGATGGGTATTACAGCATAACAATCACCCAAAACACCACACGGCCAAGGCAACAAAGGAGTGGCTCAAGAAGAAGCACATTAAGGTCCTGGAGTGGCCTAGCCAGTCTCCAGACCTTAATCCCATAGAAAATCTGTGGAGGGAGCTGAAGGTTCGAGTTGCCAAACGTCAAACTTCATGAATTTGACTTCGTGTTTATGCATCTACCTCTGTGTGTGTGTGTACCATTCGGAGTCAACACTGTTCAATGTGCCGGTTCAATACACTTGCATGGGGAAGGTCCTTCTCAACTACCAAACCAAACGGCTTTTGGGGAATTTAGTGTTTGAACATTTTTTGAACATCCAACCTTAATGACTTGGAGAAGATCTGCAAAGAGGAGTGAGACAAAATCCCTCCAGAGATGTGTGCAAACCTGGTGGCCAACTACAAGAAACGTCTGACCTCTGTGATTGCCAACAAGGGTTTTGCAGAGGGGTCAAATACTTATTTCACTCATTAAAATGCAAATCCATTTATAACATTTTTTACATGCATTTTTCTGTCTCTTACTTTTCAAATAAACCTACCATTAAAGTTATAGACTGATCATTTCTTTGTCAGTGGGCAAATGTACATAATCAGCAGGGGATCAAATACTTTATTCCCTCACTGTATATGTCATGTTTTTTTTGAAAGAACGAGAGAGAGAGATATACATTCTCATAGAGTCGTCTCTTAGTCAGAGGAGAAATTCATTGAGCATGAAGAAATCTAAATGTTAACACCTGTTAGAGAGAGAAAGAGACAATTTTTTGGTCTTTCTTTAATGAAACATTCTCATTTAATTTAACCCCCCCCATCCTTAAAAATAAAACACCAAAATATAATCTGTAGCGCATACATGTACCATACTCACCTTTCCCTCTACCACACAATAAAAAAAACTATATCACAATAACCATACACCTCATCACAATAACCAAAAAACCTCACCACTTCTACGACCGTACATCCAAAACATCTTCCCCAGCTATACAGACAGCCCCCCAACACACCATATCTCCTGAAACATCTCCACACTTTTTATCATTCTATAGAACTCAAATTCAACCCTAAGGTACGCAGAGACCATCCCATTAAATAATAGTAAAGGGTCTGTTATCCCCCCACCTTTGACCCTGTTCCTCCTTGTTAGCCAAATGGCCAAATGTGTTTTGTTGAATTTGGATTTCTCCTTATTTGAATACCTGTACCCCATTGTAAACATCCCAACAGTAAAAACCACCCCCAACCTCTCACACAGACATTCCAACAGAGAGATTAATGGCATGAACTTGGCGCAAACTCAAAACACAATCACAGTTTCTTTCATAACACAGAAAGGACACCCCTGCCCGATTCCCAGTTCAACCCGTGCCAACCAGCTGTTAGTGGCCAGGGCTCCACGAAGAACCCTCCACCAGACAGGAGCCACCTCCACCTGCCAAGTCTTGACACCACTGCCTGTGACAGCCCCTCCCAGTTCTTCCTGACCCACTTCTCTGAGCCCAGGTACACCTTCAACACTTTAAGCCCTTTGCAACCCCACTGCAAACCTCCTGGGAGCAGAGGGGCCCTATCCCCACCATGTCCCACATAACAGAACTTTGCACTTGCCCCAGTTTACCTTAGCTGACGAAGCTCCCACGTACACTTTCAGACTGGTCTCTAGTGCCTGCATATCCTGACCATCACAGTAACATCAAATCAAATCAAATCAAATTTATTTGTCACATACACATGGTTAGCAGATGTTAATGCGAGTGTAGCGAAATGCTTGTGCTTCTAGTTCCGACAATGCAGTAATAACGAACAAGTAATCTAACTAACAATTCCCCAAAAAAACTACTGTCTTATACACAATGTAAGGGGATAAAGAATATGTACATAAGGATATATGAATGAGTGATGGTACAGAGCAGCATAGGCAAGATACAGTAGATGATATCGAGTACAGTATATACATATGAGATGAGTATGTAAACCAAGTGGCATAGTTAAAGTGGCTAGTGATACATGTATTACATAAGGATGCAGTCGATGATATAGAGTACAGTATCTACGTATGCATATGAGATGAATAATGTAGGGTAAGTAACATTATATAAGGTAGCATTGTTTAAAGTGGCTAGTGATATATTTACATCATTTCCCATCAATTCCCATGATTAAAGTGGCTGGAGTAGAGTCAGTGGCATTGACAGTGTGTTGGCAGTAGCCACTCAATGTTAGTGGTGGCTGTTTAACAGTCTGATGGCCTTGAGATAGAAGCTGTTTTTCAGTCTCTCGGTCCCAGCTTTGATGCACCTGTACTGACCTCGCCTTCTGGATGACAGCGGGGTGAACAGGCAGTGGCTCGGGTGGTTGATGTCCTTGATGATCTTTATGGCCTTCCTGCAGCATCGGGTGGTGTAGGTGTCCTGGAGGGCAGGTAGTTTGCCCCCGGTGATGCGTTGTGCAGACCTCACTACCCTCTGGAGAGCCTTACGGTTGAGGGCGGTGCAGTTGCCATACCAGGCGGTGATACAGCCCGCCGGGATGCTCTCGATTGTGCATCTGTAGAAGTTTGTGAGTGCTTTTGGTGACAAGCCGAATTTCTTCAGCCTCCTGAGGTTGAAGAGGCGCTGCTGCGCCTTCCTCACGATGCTGTCTGTGTGAGTGGACCAATTCAGTTTGTCTGTGATGTGTATGCCGAGGAACTTAAAACTTGCTACCCTCTCCACTACTGTTCCATCGATGTGGATGGGGGGGTGTTCCCTCTGCTGCTTCCTGAAGTCCACAATCATCTCCTTAGTTTTGTTGACGTTGAGTGTGAGGTTATTTTCCTGACGCCACACTCCGAGGGCCCTCACCTCCTCCCTGTAGGCCGTCTCGTCGTTGTTGGTAATCAAGCCTACCACTGTTGTGTCGTCCGCAAACTTGATGATTGAGTTGGAGGCGTGCGTGGCCACGCAGTCGTGGGTGAACAGGGAGTACAGGAGAGGGCTCAGAACGCACCCTTGTGGGGCCCCAGTGTTGAGGATCAGCGGGGAGGAGATGTTGTTGCCTACCCTCACCACCTGGGGGCGGCCCGTCAGGAAGTCCAGTACCCAGTTGCACAGGGCGGGGTCGAGACCCAGGGTCTCGAGCTTGATGACGAGCTTGGAGGGCACTATGGTGTTGAATGCCGAGCTGTAGTCGATGAACAGCATTCTCACATAGGTATTCCTCTTGTCCAGATGGGTTAGGGCAGTGTGCAGTGTGGTTGAGATTGCATCGTCTGTGGACCTATTTGGGCGGTAAGCAAATTGGAGTGGGTCAAGGGTGTCAGGTAGGGTGGAGGTGATATGGTCCTTGACTAGTCTCTCAAAGCACTTCATGATGACGGATGTGAGTGCTACGGGGCGGTAGTCGTTTAGCTCAGTTACCTTAGCTTTCTTGGGAACAGGAACAATGGTGGCCCTCTTGAAGCATGTGGGAACAGCAGACTGGTATAGGGATTGGTTGAATATGTCCGTAAACACACCGGCCAGCTGGTCTGCGCATGCTCTGAGGGCGCGGCTGGGGATGCCGTCTGGGCCTGCAGCCTTGCGAGGGTTAACACGTTTAAATGTCTTACTCACTTCGGCTGCAGTGAAGGAGAGACCGCATGTTTTCGTTGCAGGCCGTGTCAGTGGCACTGTATTGTCCTCAAAGCGGGCAAAAAAGTTGTTTAGTCTGCCTGGGAGCAAGACATCCTGGTCCGTGACTGGGCTGGGTTTCTTCCTGTAGTCCGTGATTGACTGTAGACCCTGCCACATGCCTCTTGTGTCTGAGCCGTTGAATTGAGATTCTACTTTGTCTCTGTACTGGCGCTTAGCTTGTTTGATAGCCTTGCGGAGGGAATAGCTGCACTGTTTGTATTCAGTCATGTTACCAGACACCTTGCCCTGATTAAAAGCAGTGGTTCGCGCCTTCAGTTCCACACGAATGCTGCCATCAATCCACGGTTTCTGGTTGGGGAATGTTTTAATCGTTGCTATGGGAACGACATCTTCAACGCACGTTCTAATGAACTCGCACACCGAATCAGCGTATTCGTCAATGTTGTTGGCTGACGCAATACGAAACATCTCCCAGTCCACGTGATGGAAGCAGTCTTGGAGTGTGGAGTCAGCTTGGTCGGACCAGCGTTGGACAGACCTCAGCGTGGGAGCTTCTTGTTTTAGTTTCTGTCTGTAGGCAGGGATCAACAAAATGGAGTCGTGGTCAGCTTTTCCGAAAGGGGGGCGGGGCAGGGCCTTATATGCGTCGGGGAAGTTAGAGTAACAATGATCCAGGGTCTTTCCACCCCTGGTTGCGCAATCGATATGCTGATAAAATTTAGGGAGTCTTGTTTTCAGATTAGCCTTGTTAAAATCCCCAGCTACAATGAATGCAGCCTCCGGATAAATCGTTTCCAGTTTGCAGAGAGTTAAATAAAGTTCGTTCAGAGCCATCGATGTGTCTGCTTGGGGGGGGATATATACGGCTGTGATTATAATCGAAGAGAATTCTCTTGGTAGATAATGCTGTCTACATTTGATTGTGAGGAATTCTAAATCAGGTGAACAGAAGGATTTGAGTTCCTGTATGTTTCTTTCATCACACCATGTCACGTTGGCCATAAGGCATACGCCCCCGCCCCTCTTCTTACCAGAAAGATGTTCGTTTCTGTCCGCGCGATGCGTGGAGAAACCCGCTGGCTGCACCGCTTCGGATTGCGTCTCTCCAGTGAGCCACGTTTCCGTGAAGCAGAGAACGTTACAGTCTCTGATGTCCCTCTGGAATGCTACCCTTGCTCGGATTTCATCAACCTTGTTGTCAAGAGACTGGGCATTGGCAAGAAGAATGCTAGGGAGTGGTGCACGATGTGCCCGTCTCCGGAGTCTGACCAGAAGACCGCTTCGTTTCCCTCTTTTTCTGAGTCGTTTTTTTGGGTCGCTGCATGGGAACCATCCCGTGGCACTGGTTGTAAGGCAGAACACAGGATCCGCATCGCGAAAAACATATTCTTGGTCGTACTGGTGGTGAGTTGACGCTGATCTTATATTCAGTAGTTCTTCTCGGCTGTATGTGATGAAACCTAAGATGACCTGGGGTACTAGTGTAAGAAATAACACGTAAAAAAACAAAAAACTGCATAGTTTCCTAGGAACGCGAAGCGAGGCGGCCATCTCTGTCGGCGCCGGAAGTAACATCATCTCTATATGCTGACACTGCTATGCCTGTCACCACACCCATGCCTGTCCAGCACACTCCCTGCAGTCTCCTGCGTAGCAGGCCCAAAAAAGGCTCAATGGGTAGTGTATTTAACTGCCCTGATAGAGGGCATCCTTGTCTAATTCCCCTTCTCACCCAGACTGGCCGACTGAACCCCCTCGCACCTTGACCATACATGATGCCCCAGCATACAACAGCTTCACACAGGTAAAAAAAACTCTTCCCAAACCCAAACATCACATTAAACAGATACTCATGGTCCTCTCTATCAAAAGCATTTTCTTAATCTAAAGAGAACAGTCCAAAGTTCACATTAGAACCTTTTGAGAAGTCCAACATGTCCCTGATTAAGAACAAGTTGTCCGTGATTGAGTGTCCTGGTACACAATATGTTTGGTCCTTGTGTACTATCGAGTCCAGATGGGACTTCAATCTGTTAGAGAGGACCTTGGCAAATATCTTGTAGTTCGCACAGAGTAATGCCACAGGCCTCCAATTCTTAAGTTCACACAAGTCCCCTTTTTTGGACAGGAGAGTCAGCGCCACCCGATGGCAGCTCATCGGCAACTCTCCTACCCCGGCGCATTCACGCAACACGCAAAATAAGTCCTGTCCAATTATTCCCCAGAATTTTTTTGAAAACTCCACTGGCTGCACGACCAAGGGACATCTGGGTTAAGGCCTCTGCCAGTTCATGGGACGACAGAGGAATGTCCATTTTATCCCTCTGTGCCAGAGAGAGCTTAGGGAGTCCTGCGAACAAGACCTGATCACACATTTCTGCCCTATACAACTCAGTATAAAACTCCACAGTCCTCTCTCGCATCTCCCCCACCACTGAGGTCACCTGCCCACCAGACAGCCGTAGACAATGCATACCCTTGACATCACCACTCTGTCTTTCCAAACCAAAGAAGAAGGAGCTGGGAGTATCCAGCTCTTACAAGGGCTCTCTTTGCTTTAACCTGGAAAAAACTACCAGGACCCTACGTAATTCAGCTAAATTAGCCTGGAGGCCTACATTGCCTTGCCCCACCATCTCTACCTCCATCTCACTAATACAACGCTCTAGTTCCCCCAATACTCTCCTAGACTCTGAGGAGTTTTCCCCACATCCCACCATTGACTCAGAGACTCATACTCCTCTCCTTGCTGCCACCACCTTTCCCAAAAGGTCTGGAATCCTGAGAAAAAAGTGGCATCTTGTAAGAGCTTTACATTAAACTTCCAATAGGATGCCTGCCGGGTGCCCTGGTGAAATAGACAGCCGAGCCATGGTTATGTGGTGATCCGAAAAACCCGACGGGATAGTGGTAGTGCCCAACAGCCTATTGCTCCGATTCCTGGACATGTAAAACCGATCAAGTCGGGCTGTTTAGTTCTCCAAACATCCACTAGGTCAAACTGATTAATGATGTCCCTTAAAACTTCTTATGGCTGCAGGGGCAGGATTGATTAGCTTGGATGAAAGGTGCCCAGAGTAAATGGCCTGCTCCTCAGTCCCAGTTGCTAATATATGCATATTATTATTAGTGTTGGATAGAAAACACTCTGAAGTTTCTAAAACTGTTTGAATGATGTCTGTGAGTATAACAGGACTCATATTGCAGGCAAAAACCTGAAGAAATCGGAAATCGGAAATCTGAGGTTGGTCGATTTTCAACCCAGCCCCTATTGAATACACAGTGGGATATTGGTTATGTTGCACTTCCTAAGACTTCCACTAGATGTCAACCGTCTTTAGAAACATGTTTGAGGATTCTGCTGAGAAGTGGGGGCTCATAAGGGCTGTTTGAGCCAGGTGTCTGGCAGAGAGCCACAGGCTCTGAGGCGCGGTCACGAGAGAGTTAGCTCTCGTTCCATTGCTTTTCTACAGACATAGGAATTCTCCAGTTGGAGCATTATTGACGTTTTATGTTAAAAACATCCTAAAGATTGATTCCATACAGCGTTTACCATGTTTCTACGGACAGTAATGGAATTTTTTGACATTTCGTCTGCAACTAGGGAATGCGCTTCATGACTTTGGATTTGTTTACCAAACGTGCTAACAAAAGTAGCTCTTTGGACATAAATGATGGACATTATCAAACTAAATCAAACATTTAATGTGGAACTGGGATTCCTGGGAGTGCATTCTGATGAAGATCATCAAGGGTACGTGAATATTTATAATGCTATTTCTGACTTCTGTTGATTACCCAATATGGTAGACATCTTTTTGGCCGCTTTTTTGTTTGAAAGTTGTACTCAGGTTATTGCATGGTTTGCTTTTTCCGTAAAGTTTTTTTGAAATCTGACACATCGGTTGCATTAAAGGAGAAGTGTATCTATATTTCCATGTCTAACAAGTATTCTAATGAGTATTTCTGTAAAATGATGTGGCTCTCTGCAATATCACCGGATTTTTTTGGAACTAGTGAACGTAGCGCGCCAGTGTATACTGAGATTTTTTTAAATATAAATATGCACTTTATCGAACAAAACATATGTATTGTGTAACCTGATGAAGATCATCAAAGGTTAGTGATTCATTTGATCTCTATTTGTGCTTTTGTGACTCTTCTCTTTGGCTGGAAAAATGGCTGCATTTTTCTGTGACTTGGTGGTGACCTAACAATCGTTTGTGGTGCTTTTGCTGTAAAGTCTATTTGTTTTTTCAATTTGGCACTCTGCACTTTCCGTGACACTGAATGAGGCTCTTTCTCATTTCTGTCCTTCGTAAAATCCATTGTACAGTTCCAGTCCCCGCTGACCACCAGCGTCTCCTCAGGCGCTACCTGTGAGAGTTTCAGTCGAAGACACATAAATAGATACCCCCTCTCTCTCCCTGTGTTAGGCGCATAGACATGTATAAAGACAAAACCCATGTTGTTAATTTCTACTTTTCCAACAAGCAGCCTACAGCTACACACCTCCTTTGAGGAGCAATTTTTTACAGTCAGATCCGGTACAAAAAAGACTGCCACCCTTGCACTAAAATGTGTCCCATGGCTCAACACACTTGCCCCTTTCCACCAGAGCCCCCAATGGACTTCATTCAACACATCACTATGCGTCTCCTGCAGAAACGACACCTGTACTTTTTTTTGTTTTACATATTCACCCAACACACTCCTCTTTCCCGCATCTCTGTCACCATTTATATTGAGTGAGCCTACCCGAAGAGTCTCCATAATACGTGGGAGAAAGCCACCAATGAAAGAGACCAATAGCAAAGCTCAAAAGGCACCAGTGCCAGAAAGAAACGATACATCTAAACAATGTCTGAAGGTAGACACACTGTTGTGACCCACTTTCTCAACTTTAACCGTTTCCTGGCTGAGAGGACACCATGCCCCTCATTTTTCATAGCATGTTGTGCTGATCTTACAAACTTTCTCGGATCAGAAAAAGAAGCCCCAAGATGAACTTTTTTCCCCTTGGTCTCATTCAGGAACCTTGTCAGTTCCCTCAACGTGTACTTTGTCCCTTGTCCTTGACTGGCTGTCAGATCCGGACCCATTGAAGAGGAGTCTAAAAAAAATAACTCCTCATCGTCCTCTACCTCAGACTCACTTTCCTCCTCATATCCCATCCTGACCACCTGCCCTTCCTCTCCGGTCAGGGCCTCCCCCCCAGCACCAGGCAAAGGTTCCATGGTGCCTTTGACCACACCCTTTTTCCTTTTCCGCTTGACACCCTCCTCCCCCCTATTTTCTTACACTTCCCCACTATACTCTCCTCATCCACTAGCATAACCTAACTAGACCCAGCCTCCGCTACACCATCATCTCTAGCATGACTAGACCCAACCTTCGCTACACCACCATCCATAGCATGGCTAGACCCAGCCTCAGCTACCCCACCATCTCTAGCCTGACTAGGTCCAGCTTCATCTACACCACCATCCCTGGCATGACTAGGCCCAGCCTCATCTACACCACCATCCCTGACATGACTAGGCCCAGCCTCTGCATCTCATTGCCCTCTGCACATTGACCTCGATTTCCCCCACTGGCGCTTGTGCCCTCACCTTGTCTATGGCCTTTATGTGGGCACGCAAAGCTCTTATGCCCCAATTCCCCACACTCAAAACATCATAGACTATCTGTGCTAGCAAACTCTGCATAGAGCCCCATGCCTCACAGGTTAAAAATGCACATTTAGCTGTTGCTCATTGTTATTCAGAAACATAAACACTTGCTTCCGGAATGAAACAACGTGCTTAACGGCATCTGCCTGAAAGCCTGCTGACACAAAAACCGCTAGCAAACTTACCAAAACGACTGAGCTGTTTCCTGATTTCATCATCCGTAATAAACTGGGGCAAATTTGCAACTACCACCCTTGTCGAAGGGATAGGAAGAGGTGAAATTGGCACCTACACACCCCTTACAAATATTCCACTACCAATTAGCCTACCAACCAATTTTGCTCTTTTCATGAACACAACCACAGCTTCGTTTATTCTAGAAGCGGAATGTATAAATTCAGCTTCTACCTGTTCACCAACAGCAAGCAGAACCTCCTCCACTTCAACTCCATTCTCAGGAACACACCTGAATCCATGCCGTATTGACAGCGTCTCCTCCGCGCTAGGCTGAGAAGCCATCGCACACACCACACCTTCCAAACCCCAGGAAACTAACTCTGTCCTCTTCCACCCTAACTTTAAAAAAACTTGTGGATACCGCTAAAACAAATAATGCATTAACCCTCCACCGTAGAAAATAAAATTAAAACAAAAGACCTAGGACAGAACCCTCCACACCAAACACTCAAACTCCAAAAACTCCCCAGCATGCACTGCAAGAGAGAGAGAGAGAGATTTCATAAGCTGTGTGTCTAAGGCGTCTGACAAGATAAAGATTGGATAAATAACTTCCTCTTTGTGTAAACGGACTAAACAACATAATTGGATGAATTAGGAAAACATCGAGAAAATCTAAGACAGGACAAAATCTAAATCAATTTATGTGTCAGGAGAAATTTATTTATTTTTCCCACCTGAAAAAAAAGTGAATGAGGAGTATGGAACAAACCACAGTCACCACAGGCAAAGTTGATTATTTAATTAAAATGTATGAAGTCAATACGATAAACTAAAGGCTAGATAAATAAAGTTGTATTAAAATTTGAGCACTGTTTGTAAACTACCTAGCTAGCTAGAAAGGAAAAATCTAGGCTACTTTAATTAGCCACTTTACGAGCAAGCATGTTAATTGTTACAAATGAACATTATTTTGTATTATGGAATATGCCAAATAGAGCTACAGAACCAGTCTGACATTGGCCATTAGCTAATTGTTACATTTATTTCATAATCTCAGATGAGAGGACTACAGATGCAGTTTCTTAATTTAAATCACACTGTTGTTGCAGGAATTGCAAAACTGATAGTGTATTCGAAATGTAAAATTTCCATTTTAAATTGTAAAAGTAAAAGTCACTCAGTAAAATAATACTTCAGTCAAAGTCAAAGTATTTAATTTAAAATATACTTAAGTAGCAAAAGTAAATGTAATTGCTAAAATATAATTAAGTATCAAAAGTAAAAGTATAAATCATTTCAAATTCCTCAGATTGCGGAAAACCAGGGGCACACTCCAACATTCAGACATCATTTACGTTTAGTGTCTCCGCCAGATGAGAGGTAGTATGGGTGACCAGTTCTGTTGATAAGTGCGTGAATTGGACCACTTGACTATTTTCCTGTCCTGCTAAGCATTGAAAATGTACAGAGTAAAAAGTACATTATTTCCTTTAGGAATGTAGTGAAATAAAAGTAAAAGTCAAGAATATAAATAGTTAAGCAAATACCCCCCAAAACGACTTAAGTAGTACATGAAAGTATTTTTACTTAAGTACTTACACCACTGCATGTACGCTGTTCTTCTACATCATAATAATTATATGTCTACATAGAGTTTTGTCTTCATTTTGGCAGATTATCTCATGCTTATATCTGAAAGTTAAATCCTTAAGAGTCTACATAGCACGGGTGCATCAGTAATGTAGTAGACCTTCCTGTAGCTGCCATATTGCTTTCACCTGTCCTTCCACTCAGATCGGCAAGAGGGAGGAAACGTGAAGCAGGACATACTAGAGGATGCCACTGAAGAGTATTAGAACTTGGCCCATGTCCACCTCTTCTGTTGACCTCCAGGCTCCAGCTCCACCCAACAGAATAATAATAATAACCCACCCAATACCTCCAGTAATGTAATATCTTAACTGGGGAAGCAACAGTTGAAACAATAACAAAGCGTTTTACCCGCAGCTGTTTCGGTAAAAAACTGACTGATGGGGCTGGACAAATGTAACCACTTTCAAATTCATAGACAGAGCTATGGATGCAAGGACTGAGCATCCATGATCCACAATTATATTATAGTAAACCATGTTTTGAGGCTATACAGTGTTTGTTAGCATATATTTTGGGTTCTGAAGGGGTGCGACAGTTTACATAAGCTCATGAGGCATTTCTAAGTTATATTATTCAAGAATCAATGGGTAAATATAATTCATTTATAAGTCCAAAAAATGGATGTGGCAACTGCAGATTGCCTCTTTAAACAGTGAAAACACCTGGTTAATTCACTCACTGTCACGCTACTTATGAATTATGTCAATAAGTTATGAAAACTTGATTAGCTATTATTTAGTATTATACAGTATTTGCAGCATTTGAAGTTCTGCATTTTTTTGAAGTCGCCCTGATCAAAAGGTCTCACAATGGATTACAAACTTTCTCACAACAGTTATCATCTGTGTTCAAAAGACCTGATTATGTCCAATCTTAAATTCATTTTATGGCAATTTAGTTGTAATTGTCCTCTAGCATTGATTTTGAGTCTGTTCTCCAGCCTACTGCTGTCCGGTCAGAGTTTTAGATGAGTTTGAGGCTGCTACACAGTACTAGTCATAGCCTTACAGTCAAGGCCATGTGCCCAGACCGATCAGCTAGGCTGCATCTCACTGTTCATTTTCTCCTCAAATCAAAATCAAATAAAATAAAATTTTATTTGTCACATACACATGGTTAGCAGATGTTAATGCGAGTGTAGCGAAATACTTGTGCTTCTAGTTCCGACAATGCAGTAATAACGAACAAGTAATCTAACTAACAATTCCAAAAAACTACTGTCTTATACACAGTGTAAGGGGATAAAGAATATGTACATAAGGATATATGAATGAGTGATGGTACAGAGCAGCATAGGCAAGATACAGTAGATGATATCGAGTACAGTATAACATATGAGATGAGTATGTAAACAAAGTGGCATAGTTAAAAGTGGCTAGTGATACATGTATTACATAAGGATGCAGTCGATGATATAGAGTACAGTATATACGTATGCATATGAGATGAATAATGTAGGGTAAGTAACATTATATAAGGTAGCATTGTTTAAAGTGGCTAGTGATATATTTACATCATTTCCCATCAATTCCCATTATTAAAGTGGCTGGAGTTGAGTCAGTGTCATTGACAGTGTGTTGGCAGCAGCCACTCAATGTTAGTGGTGGCTGTTTAACAGTCTGATGGCCTTGAGATAGAAGCTGTTTTTCAGTCTCTCGGTCCCAGCTTTGATGCACCTGTACTGAGCTCGCCTTCTGGATGACAGCGGGGTGAACAGGCAGTGGCTCGGGTGGTTGATGCCCTTGATGATCTTTATGGCCTTCCTGTAGCATCGGGTGGTGTAGGTGTCCTGGAGGGCAGGTAGTTTGCCCCCGGTTATGCGTTGTGCAGACCTCACTACCCTCTGGAGAGCCTTACGGTTGAGGGCGGTGCAGTTGCCATACCAGGCGGTGATACAGCCCGCCAGGATGCTCTCGATTGTGCATCTGTAGAAGTTTGTGAGTGCTTTTGGTGACAAGCCGAATTTCTTCAGCCTCCTGAGGTTGAAGAGGCGCTGCTGCGCCTTCTTCACGATGCTGTCTGTGTGAGTGGACCAATTCAGTTTGTCTGTGATGTGTATGCCGAGGAACTTAAAACTTGCTACCCTTGCTACCTACCCTCAACTTCTCTCCTTTGTGATCGTTCATTCTCTCATTACGTCATTACTGGGTCTGCATGAACGACACACACACAAACTACAATAAAGTCAGTGAACAAAACTAATGAGTGGATTCTTTAATCTTAACCTTTGCAGATGTCCTCAGAAACATGTTTTTTTTCCATTACTCTGAGTATGCTTTTGTCCATCTCTCAGTGGGTGTCGACAGTTGTGTGCCTAGAGATGCTTTCTCGCTTTTCTCTCTTTTCACTAGAAAAATATGTTCTTGAACAATGGGATTCAAACCTCCAGTTGAACATGGTCTCCTTTGTAAGCTACGTGCTGACAGCATAATCAACAACATTCTCTCTGTTCCAAACCTGAGGGCAAGCCAGTTAATACTGCCTCGCTAACTGCTGCTTCTAACATTTAAGTGCCCAGCTGTACTGTTGTGCAATTGGAGTTTGGATCTCTTTGTTGTCTTCCATTTGCAGATTAAAACAATATGGAAGTTGTTTTAGCATTGGCTTCAGTCATTGTCTGTCTATAGATCCCCAGCAGTGATTCTGCTACTATTCAACATTTTCAAATGTGGGAAAAACAGTCATGGTTCGTGCTCATCCGTGGAAATATTTCCATTGAGAGGCATTTTCCCTAATTATCAAACAGTGGGACTATTGCATCTTAGAGATACATTACCAAAATGTTTTTATGGCCTGTTCAGAGACCTTCACTGAGCTGCCATGATTTATTTTCCCAGTGCATTATTCACTCCAGATCATAAAGGAAAATATTTTTGTCAGTCTTTTGCTATTTTAGGTTTGTTGACGCAGAGAAAAACATAACTGTAAAGTCAAGTATACTTGACTTTAGATCAAGTATAATGTCAAGTATAGTGTCAGAATACCCATGGCCAACATTCAGAATTCCTACCCAGAGCCTGATTTAAACGAATGCAACTCTACACTTTCCGCCATATAGTTAACACAAGGCCGATATTCTTCAGAACAGAGTGTGATGTGTTCTTCGGCCATGTTTTTTCAAATTAGAATTGGCAGATTTTAAGTGGGGTCAAGCCACAGAGGATCAAACTTTTCGTCAGAATATCACTTTCCTTGCCTGTCAAAAGGGAGAAAAAATACTTGTGGTCTTAGAAAACTGTAAACAAGACTCAAGTAACAGGGTTTGAAATGTACCCAACATGAAAGATGAATAGTGTGCTTAGTTTACATTATAATATAAATTGTCACATCTTGTTTGTGGAAAGAATGTAGACACTTGTCAAATTGTCAGACAATGTCACATGGAGATTCTTGGATGCAACTCCAGGAAATGTTATTTTATTGTGACTACATTAACTTATGGGTGTATAAGGGCACAATGCGAGACCCAAATGCAGACACAGGAGGCAGATGGTTGAGCTCCGATATTTATTATAGCAAAGGGGTAGGCAAAAGGCAGGTCGGGTACAGGCGAGAGTTCATAAACCAGGTCAGAGTCCAAACGGTACAAGACGTAGGCAGGCTAGAAGTCAGGGGCAGGCAGAGTAGTCAGGCAGGCAGGCTTAGAGTCAGGACAGGCAAGGGTCAAAACCAGGAGGGCGAGAAAAGAGACTGGAAAAAGCAGGAGCTGAGACACAAAAACGCTGGTTGACTTGACAAACAAGACGAACTGGCACAGAGAGACAGGAAACATAGGGATAAACACACCGGGGATAATAAGCCACACCTGGAGGGGGTGGAGACAAGCACAGGTTAAACAGATCAGTGAGTGACAGGGTGAGGAATTCAACAGTATCACTCTTGGGCAGACGGCAGCAAAGTTATTGAGAGGGAGAAACTAATGAAATGAAAGAATTACTCTAATAAACAACAGTTCTCCTTTTCAACCCTCGCATTGTCTCAATTTCCTTTACTCCATTGAAACTTTAATACAAGGCCAGGGTTTCTTTCAAAACACTGTACTTTATCTTTTCAAATGGACACAACCTACATAAGCACATACACACTGAATCTTGTCCATTCCTTGTGTGCATTCAGTGTCATGCCTTTTGTTAATGCTACATAATAACATAATGCCTTGACAAAAGAATCATTGGAAACTTTGAAAATGGCTGATATATAAAAGGGAAAATCCACAAAGAAGCACTAATTGCTATAATTTGCAGTGTTAAATAACACTAATATGTGAGAACAATATTTTTTGTGAATAAATGTTTAATTGTGTTATACGGTTGGTAACAATATGAAAATCGTTTTGGAAAGCTGTTGCAGCTCAAGTCGACTACAAAACCCACAATGCAATGCAGCTGGCTGGCTGGCTAGCTGGATAGCTAGCTAGCAAGCGTAGTTACACACAATAATACCAAAGTCAATATCAGCATGTGAAGTAGCTAGTTAGCTGTAAAATCACCTAAACAAGCTGCACTATCAACTTAGGAGTCTACAATCTCTCCATGATCAACCTGCAGATTGTTTGCTTTGCAGAGAGAGTCTGACTTTCGCAATGCACCCTGGACTGAAGCGGCAGAAAAATAGGAGAAATGTGGTGGACCCTCTGTTAAATTACACATTTCTTGAGGTAGGGATATCGCTAAAATATGACCAATGGCTCTTTTGAGAGAAGACAACTTCCCACATTATGACATCGATCAGTTTTGAAATCTGACATGTATGATAGACGTTTTCGCGATCTAAAAGTAATCTTCCTATTAACTTCCAGTGTAGTGAGAGCGGCATTATTACAACGTGTTACGGATAAAGGTATCCTGTGTGTGTGTGTGTGTGTGTATCCTGTGTTCTTTTCTCTCCTTCTCCCCTCACAGGTGAAAATCATCACTCCCCAATCAGTCACCAATCACTCATCAATCAGAAGACACACCTCCTCCTGTTTCCTACCCAATCACAGTTCCTTTCCCTTGGTTTAAAAACCCTGTCAGTTGTTTGCTCTAGAGCTCAATCCCTCTGTAAAATGCCATTTGTCTGTAGATCGCTCTGTTTCAACCTCTCCTACTATGTCTCTATCGCTCTTTAAGTATTGAGCTGTCTTTTGTTTGAGAACCTCCATATCACTTTGTCCTAACCTGTGAGTATTGTTTTTGGTTATGGTGTTTGTGTTTGTTTGCTGGTGGGAAAAGGGGGAAACAAGACAAGTCGCCCATGGGCATACACTTCCGTAGGTAAACTTTGTTAAATACACTAGTTAGAACTGGGCGGACCACCCACTGTATTTTTGGTTAGTTAGT
Organism: Oncorhynchus kisutch; assembly: GCF_002021735.2. Taxonomy (NCBI): domain Eukaryota; kingdom Metazoa; phylum Chordata; class Actinopteri; order Salmoniformes; family Salmonidae; genus Oncorhynchus; species Oncorhynchus kisutch. The sequence goes on along the minus strand of NC_034183.2, from coordinate 49,108,081 downwards.
TAGCTGTTGTTGAAATAGGCTAGTCTAGCTTAGGGGTGTTTTTGAATACTTATTATTTTTTCCTGTCCCCCCCCCCCCCCATTACCGTGTGTTTTCTAATAAACCATGTGTTTGACGGTAATTTAGTTGTCTGTGGTTATTTTGTTCTCACTGTTATTTTGTCACTATTATAAATTGCTTGAGTTATGTTACGGGTCTCGTTACCATCTCCCCTAGACTGTCGGGCCAAAAGGGATTCGTAACACAACGCTAGAGGTGTTATGGCTATTGACATTACTTTAATCAGTTCGTGTATTTTTTTTCCCAGAGTGCTCTCTTCTTCATGCGATTCTGAAGTGATTTTCTCATCTCATTCTGCGCAGATCGAGGTAAGCAGATGGCCATGTGTTTGTCATTGAGACTCCACTTTTGGCTCTTCTCCCACCCAGGAATGCTTCCAACATCCAGCATCAGAACTGGCCTGCTCTGCCGTCCACAGCTCACAGTCCAATTGCAGCCTGACATCACTGATTCACTGGAGTATAGCAGCATTTGCGATAGTGTAGAGAGCTAGCCAGTGTCTTTGATTACGGCCTCGTGAAATAGTCAAATGATCTAAAAGTCTTCCAGGCGAGTGGGCTGAGGTTTATTTACAGTTTAATCTCAAATTTTTGTGATGGTTGAGCTGACATGGCTGATGGGATGGAGGTGATAGGATGGCTGACTGAAGTGGACATGTGCCAACAGGAGTGGATGGGGATGTTTCACCATGTAGCCACTAGAGAACCAGTGTGAGGGTCTGCTTCAAGGCCAGTAGGTGGCTGGTGCATAAATTAGTTGAGCTCAAAAGGTACTCGCACTCAGATTAGTATTATGTCAGCAGTAACATGCACAATTTAGGCTGAGAGTGAATATATTTGAGCTTCAGTACCTTGATTATCCTTATCTTTCGATCTTCATTGAGAAAATATAATCTCATCTTTAAGAAGGACGTCAAAGGGAGATAGGAAAGCTGCTGTTTACACTTACTACTTTTGCTGATGAAATGTCAATTACTATATCTCTAATCAACTCATAACCACCCCTTGGAAATTATTTGCTACTGATTTTTTGAAGTGTTCAAATGTCCCCTTTTACCCTCTAAACATTGTCTAACTTTTATCTCATTGGAATTCAGATTATGTCCCGATGACCACCCACGTCACCATCAGATCTATTACTGTGAAACATTAAAACACCTTCCGGAGCCGCCCCCGACGGTAGATGCCCCTCCCCCAAAGGTGCGGACTCCGACCGCAAAACCTGACTCAATAGGGGAGGGTCCGGGTGGGCATCTACCGTCGGGGGTGGCTTCGGTGTGGGGCGAAGTACCCACTCTGCTCGCAGATACGTCTTCCTCCATGCGGCTCTGGTGCAGGGATCATCGTCGGAAGCTACGGACCGTGGATCGTCGCCGGAGGAACCGGACTGTAGATCGTCGCAGGAAGATCTGGAATGAGAACCCCTGCTGAAGGCTCTGGACCGCCGACCGCCAGCTGGAGGCTCTGGACTGCCGACCGCCAGCTGGAGGCTCTGGACCGCCAGCTGGAGGCTCCGGACAGCCAGCTGGAGGCTCCGGACCGTCAGCTGGAGGCTCCGGACCGCCGACCATCAGCTGGAGGCTCCGGACCACCGACCATCAGCTGGAGGCTCCGGACCGCCGACCGTCAGCTGGAGGCTCCGGACCGCCGACCGTCAGCTGGAGGCTCCGGACCGTCAGCTGGAGGCTCCGGACCGCCGACCGTCAGCTGGAGGCTCCGGACAGCCGACCGTCAGCTGGAGGCTCCGGACAGCCGACCGTCAGCTGGAGGCTCCGGACAGCCGACCGTCAGCTGGAGGCTCCGGACTGCCGACCGTCAGCTGGAGGCTCCGGACTGCGAAACGTCGCCGGAAGCTCTGGACTGTGGAGGCGCACTGGAGTCCTCATGCGTGGTGCCGGCACGCGGTGGTCCGGGCTGGTGACACGCACCTCAGGGCGAGTGCGGGGAAGAGGCACAGGACGTACCGGACTGTAGAGACGCACTGGAGGCCTGATGCGTGGGACCGGTACAGGTGGCACCGGGCTGATGACACACACCTCAGGGTGAGTGCTGGGAAGAGGCACAGGACGTACTGGACTGTGGAGGCGCACTGGAGGTCTGGAGCGTAGCGCTGGCACAACGCGTCCTGGCGGGATGCTCACTTTAGCCCAGCAAGTGCGAGGAGCTGGCACAGAAAACACCGGGCTGTGGATGTGCACTGGAGACACATTGCATATCTCCGCAAAACATGGTACCTGACTATTCCCACACTCCTCACGGCGACTGTCTTGCTCCAGACACCAAACATCCACTACCTCAGTGAAGCCTCTTGCACTGAGCTGCAGTGCCTTAGACCACTGCGCCACTCGGGAGCCCCAACACATGTGCACATGGATGTTGTATTGTAAATATTTGGTGGCGGAGCGGTGGCCTGAGGGAAGGAACACTGAATGTTTTGGGTAAGGGGTTATGAAATGTAATGTCATGTAATATTTTTAACTGTATGTAACTGTCTTATGTTGCTGGACCCCAGGAAGAGCAGCTGCTGCCTTGGTAGCAGCTAATGGGGATCCATAATAAATACAAATATGGGCAATATAACAAGACTAAGGGCTGTTCTTACGCACAGTGCCTGGACAAAGCCCTTATATACCACAAACCCTCGAGATGCCTTATTGCTATTATAAACTGGTTACCAATGTAATTAGAGCAGCAAAAATAGACCACGGCTGTCAATCAATCAGCAATCAGGGTTCGAACCACCCAGTTTATAATGTGGATTCTGTCACTACTTCAGACACAACTCAAAGTAATAGCAATTCCACCCAAATATAGATTTTGCCTGAACTATCCCTTTAAGTTGGTTTAGAGTGCCTACCTGTCAACCTTGACCTCCACTTGTCCAGTGCATTACTAGTGTCAATGAGCTATTTTGGGTAAACCAGACTGAACACTGTGCAGTGTTTGGTTTAACCAGGCTATCAAAGAGTTACCAGGCCAAAGCAGAGATGTGGAGAATATCAATGCAAGGACACACTATGGCAAGATATTTATCAGTCTAGCCATTTAGCCATTGGAGGCCATCCCTGTGTGTCTCGGAAGATTTGCTAAATAAAATCTGGCATAAACTAAAAAGGTATTACGACAGTAGTTGCTTTTTATGTTTTGTTAATAAAATCAACCCTGGGAGTCTGCCTGTTAGAGTTGAGGGCCTGGTTCTTATTATACTGTGACTTCTATCTCTAAACTGACCGTGTTTCATTTTTTGCCATACTTTATTCTTCTCCTCAAATCCAAACCATGCTTCTCTGTAAACTAATGCAGATGTTTTCCTGTGATAAGCATCCGCTGTCTCAAAGTAATGCCGACATCATTAAATTGACTTTTTGTATTATTAGTTGTGTCTCGCCCTGACCATAGAGAGCCCTTGGTTCTCTATGGTGTAGTAGGTCAGGGTGTGACTAGGGGTTGTTCTAGTTTGTCTATTTCTATGTTGGTGCTAATATGATTCCCAATTAGAGGCAGCTGTTTATTGTTGCCTCTGATTGGGGATCATATTTAGGTAGCCATTTCCCCACCTGTGTTTTGTGGGATATTGTTTTGTGTTTAGTTGCCTGTGTGCACGGCATGACTTCACGTTTCGTTGTGTCTTTATTGTTGTGCTGCGCCTTGATCCACTCATTACAAGAAACGTGACAAGTTGATATATTATTCCATTTAACGTGCATGGTTGATTACTTCAAAGAGGAAAATTAACTTAGCAAAATTTACTTTTGAAAGGTAGAAGTTCTCAGTGGAGTCAAACACTCGTTCTCCAAAGCAATTTAATGGTGTTTGAAAAAAGCTGGAGGAAATCATAGGGAATATTCCATTTCAACCCTGAATTCAATTAACCATGTTATACTACATAGTAATTTAGTGAACACTGTATTTCAGAGTGGCTTGGAAACAGGAAAATATTTTCAAAATATGTTAGAAAATTATTGTCAGGGCTTAGGTAGAACACAACCATAACAATATTAATTATTAATTCATTAGTTCCTCCCTGTTTATATTGCCGGTGTAGTCATGAAACTCCTATGGTCCAGTTTCAAATTTGAACAGTCCTCTTGTGACTGACATTGGGACCTTTCACAATCTATTGTTGTTCAGACCACCCCGAACAGAATATCAACAGAGCTTACTTAAACTGTGGATTCACCTTGTGAGTTCATTCAAAAAATATATTAATAATGTGTACACTGTATACACCCAGAGTGTTCCAATGAAACAGGAGCAGCCACAACAGAACTGTATGTCAAATGTTAAATCTTTGAAAGCTTTCCTCCGCTAAGTGTTTCGACAACCACATGTTTAATAGCCAACCTCTAACTTCTAACTGTGCTGTTAATTAAGTTAAGTAATGTTGTCAAAACTCAAGCATTCATTACAGCCTGCTTGTTTGGTTGGTTACACCGTTTAGGTCATTCATGTCACACGTTTGTCAAAGTATGGATCAGGTTCTGCCGCTAAGTGTGGGATTGAATTTATAATTACCACCTGTTTTAAAGTGATATTAAAAAGTTCATACACTTTCATCAATCTGATTTTAAAAAATATAAAAAAATCTGTAGGCAAAGTACCACTTAGCTACATGTCTATCTAACTGAAACCTCTTTTAAGAGACAAACTTCCTACAGTATTCATGTGGCAATATTTTTCTGTAGAATCACTAATCAAGATATTGATTTAACCATGAAAAGTCCATGTAATGAACACGAGAAGAGACGGAGAGCTGGTTTCAAACGCAGGGCGCGTTATTGCAAACGACCACAGGAGGAGGCAGGTAGCTGGGTCCAGGGGCAGGCAGAAGGTCATACACAGGAGGAGGCATGTAGCTGGGTCCAGGGACAGGCAGAAGGTCATACACAGGAGGAGGCAGGTAGCTGGGTCCAGGGGCAGGCAGAAGGTCATACACAGGGGGTCCAAAAGGGCAACATTACAGGCAGGGAAAAGGCTAGTAACGTAGTCCGGGAGATCAGGCAATAAGTAGACAACAGGAAACCTGATAGCCTAAAGTACAGGCAGGGAATAGGCATCATTTGTGAGGCAGGTAAAAAACTATCATACACGGGAGGCGTAAAACACAGGAATCGCAGCTTTTAAAACTTCTTATGGCTGGGGGGCAGTATTGAGTAACTTGGATGAAAAAGGTGCCCTGAGTAAACTGCCTGCTACTCAGGCCCAGGGGCTAAGATATGCATATTATTAGTAGATTTGGATAGAAAACACTCTGTAGTTTCAAAAACTGTTTGAATGAGTATAACAGAACTCATATGGCAGGCAAAAATCTGAGAAAAAATCCAATCAGGAAGTGGGAAATCTGAGATTTGTAGTTTTAAAATTCCTATCCAAGATAGTGTAAATTTGGTCAAATTGCACTTCCTACGGCTTCCACTAGATGTAAACAGTTTTTAGAACCTTGTTTGAGGCTTCTACTTTGAAGGGGGAGAGAATGAGAGCTGTTTCAACCAGAGGTCTGGCAGAATGCCATGAGCTCAGTCTCGTGAGAGCGACCTGCATTCCATTGCATTTCTAAAGACAAAGGAATTGTCCGGTTGGAATATTATTGAAGATTTATGTTAAAAACATCCTAAAGATTGATTCTATACATCGTTTGACATGTTTCTACGGACTGTAACGGAACTTTTTGACTTTTCGTCTGGACCTAGTGCTCGTGCCTCATGAATTTGTGAACTAAACGCGCAAACAAAAAGGAGGTATTTGGACATTTATTGTGAAACTGGGATTCCTGGGAGTGCATTCTGATGAAGATCATCAAAGGTAAGTGAATATTTACAATGCTATTTCTGACTTCTGTTGACTCCATAACATGAGGGATATCTGTATGGCTTGTTTTAGTGTCTGAACGCTGTACTCAGATTATTGCATGGTGTGCTTTTTTTTAATCAATGTTTATTATGGGTATTTCTGTACATTGATGTGGCTCTCTGCAAAATCACCGGATGTTTTGGAAGCAAAACATTACTGAACATAACGCCCCAATGTAAACTGAGATTTTTTTATATAAATATGAACTTTATCAAACAAAATATAGATAGTGTAACATGAAGTCCTATGAGTGTCATCTGATGAAGATCATCAAAGGTTAGTGATTCATTTTTATCTCTATTTCTGCTTTTTGTGACTAGGTGCTGACCTAACATAATCGTTTAGTGTGCTTTCGTCGTTAAGCCTTTTTGAAATCGGACACTGTGGCGAGTTCATTAGAACGTGCGTTGAAGATGTCGTTCCCATAGCAACGATTAAAACATTCCCTAACCAGAAACCGTGGATTGATGGCAGCATTCGTGTGGAACTGAAGGCGCGAACCACTGCTTTTAATCAGGGCAAAGTGTCTGGTGACATGACTGAATACAAACAGTGCAGCTATTCCCTCCGCAAGGCTATCAAACAAGCTAAGCGCCAGTACAGAGACAAAGTAGAATCTCAATTCAACGGCTCAGACACAAGAGGCATGTGGCAGGGTCTACAGTCAATCACGGACTACAGGAAGAAACCCAGCCCAGTCACGGACCAGGATGTCTTGCTCCCAGGCAGACTAAATAACTTTTTTGCCCGCTTTGAGGACAATACAGTGCCACTGACACGGCCTGCAACGAAAACATGCGGTCTCTCCTTCACTGCAGCCGAAGTGAGTAAGACATTTAAACGTGTTAACCCTCGCAAGGCTGCAGGCCCAGACGGCATCCCCAGCCGCGCCCTCAGAGCATGCGCAGACCAGCTGGCCGGTGTGTTTACGGACATATTCAATCAATCCCTATACCAGTCTGCTGTTCCCACATGCTTCAAGAGGGCCACCATTGTTCCTGTTCCCAAGAAAGCTAAGGTAACTGAGCTAAACGACTACCGCCCCGTAGCACTCACATCCGTCATCATGAAGTGCTTTGAGAGACTAGTCAAGGACCATATCACCTCCACCCTACCTGACACCCTTGACCCACTCCAATTTGCTTACCGCCCAAATAGGTCCACAGACGATGCAATCTCAACCACACTGCACACCGCCCTAACCCATCTGGACAAGAGGAATACCTATGTGAGAATGCTGTTCATCGACTACAGCTCGGCATTCAACACCATAGTACCCTCCAAGCTCGTCATCAAGCTCGAGACCCTGGGTCTCGACCCCGCCCTGTGCAACTGGGTACTGAACTTCCTGACGGGCCGCCCCCAGGTGGTGAGGGTAGGCAACAACATCTCCTCCCCGCTGATCCTCAACACTGGGGCCCCACAAGGGTGCGTTCTGAGCCCTCTCCTGTACTCCCTGTTCACCCACGACTGCGTGGCCACGCACGCCTCCAACTCAATCATCAAGTTTGCGGACGACACAACAGTGGTAGGCTTGATTACCAATAACGACGAGACGGCCTACAGGGAGCAGATGAGGGCCCTCGGAGTGTGGTGTCAGGAAAATAACCTCACACTCAACGTCAACAAAACTCAGGAGATGATTGTGGATGATTCCTGATGACTTCAGGAAACAGCAGAGGGAACACCCCCCCATCCACATCGATGGAACAGTAGTGGAGAGGGTAGCAAGTTTTAAGTTCCTCGGCATACACATCACAGACAAACTGAATTGGTCCACTCACACAGACAGCATCGTGAGGAAGGCGCAGCAGCGCCTCTTCAACCTCAGGAGGCTGAAGAAATTCGGCTTGTCACCAAAAGCACTCACAAACTTCTACAGATGCACAATCGAGAGCATCCTGGTGGGCTGTATCACCGCCTGGTATGGCAACTGCACCGCCCTCAACCGTAAGGCTCTCCAGAGGGTAGTGAGGTCTGCACAACGCATCACCGGGGGCAAACTACCTGCCCTCCAGGACACCTACACCACCCGATGCTACAGGAAGGCCATAAAGATCATCAAGGACATCAACCACCCGAGCCACTGCCTGTTCACCCCGCTGTCATCCAGAAGGCGAGGTCAGTACAGGTGCATCAAAGCTGGGACCGAGAGACTGAAAAACAGCTTCTATCTCAAGGCCATCAGACTGTTAAACAGCCACCACTAACATTGAGTGGCTACTGCCAACACACTGTCAATGACACTGACTCTACTCCAGCCACTTTAATCATGGGAATTGATGGGAAATGATGTAAATATATCACTAGCCACTTTAAACAATGCTACCTTATATAATGTTACTTACCCTACATTATTCATCTCATATGCATACGTAGATACTGTACTCTATATCATCGACTGCATCCTTATGTAATACATGCATCACTAGCCACTTTAACTACGCCACTTGGTTTACATACTCATCTCATATGTATATACTGTACTCGATATCATCTACTGTATCTTGCCTATGCTGCTCTGTACCATCACTCATTCATATATCCTTATGCACATATTCTTTATCCCCTTACACTGTGTATAAGACAGTAGTTTTTTTGGAATTGTTAGTTAGATTACTTGTTCGTTATTACTGCATTGTCGGAACTAGAAGCACAAGCATTTCGCTATACTCGCATTAACATCTGCTAACCATGTGTATGTGACAAATAAAATTTGATTTGATGATTTGATTTGATTTGATTTGATTAACAACAATTTTATCTTTAAAATGGTGTGAAATACTTGTATGTTTGAGGAATTGTAACTATGAGATTTCTGTTTGAATTTGGCGCCCTGCACTTTCACTGGCTGTTGTCATATCGTTAGCGGGATTTCAGCCACAAGAAGTTTTAACGACATGTCACAAAACAAACAATGCCTCACAGTGATGGGGTGCAAAGAACTGAACTAAATAGTGTGTGATAATGACATACAGGTGTGTGAACAGGTGATTAGAATTCAGGTGATTGGGATCTGGAGAGTGAGCTGCGTTCAGGGGATCTAGGTGTTTGAGAGTGTGAGCTGGAAAGTGAGCTGCGTTCAGGCGATCTACGTGTTTGAGGTTATGAGTTGGAAGCAGACGTTACAGTCCCACTTCATTTTAACAGCTAACCTGCAGTTCAGTGGGTCCAAAAGATTAAATACCCTCCCTGTCTTCACAGCACCTCCATTTGAAATAAGAAACCCAGTTATGACCATGTTTTTTATGACCATAAATCAAGGTAATCGTACAGGTAAGCCTTAAAACACCTGACTCCACTTGTTTAGCTTTGGCAGCCCTCCATTTTGTATGAGTGCTCACCCTCTTGGCATTTTGTTTGAGTATCAAAGAAAAAGGAGGATAAATTATATCACTGGCAAGTGTTAATTTGATTCCAATTTCCTGTGTCTTGTCCATGGTTCACCATCTAACATCTACATTAAGTAGCTTTACTCTGCCATCTTCTCAGTATCTTATTTCAGCATTTCAGATGCTGGCTAAAAACTTTGGAGGTCGTCGTTGTTTGTCATTCGAGCACCTCTGCTCTACAGAGTAACCAATCTAAATAAGTCAAAGTCACATTTTTTTTATGGTATTGTCTTCCTACCCGGCCTGACGATGAGTCATGGATAGCTGGTCTTGCCTTGGCAGTTAACCCACTGTTCCCAGGCCGTCATTGAAAATAAGAATGTGTTCTTAACTCACTTGCCTGGTTAAATAAAGTAAAAAAAAATGATCTTAATATCTACAAGTGATATATAATTTGATCTATAAAGTATGTACTAACACCTAGTACTTTTGTGACGCATCACAGCACAGTTGAAAAATATATGGCAAATAGAAATCCAAAATGGATGATGTTGAGAGATAGATGGGAGGGGTTGAATGGCGCTGAAGGGTGCGACTAATAATAAGATAACCAATGTAAAACATACGGGGTCTGTAAAATGTACATAGGTTCAGACATTTGGTCAAATAGATTGTCTGTAAAATGTGTATAAGATGTATAAACTGAAGGTAGAAGCCTAAGTGTTATTGTTTATTAGTCTACTCCAATTGGGGGAAGGGTGGTAGGGTTTGCGGAGAATAATAAAGGCATATTCTAAAAAAAGTATGTATATATGTTCATATGTATGTGTATGTATATGGATATATATATATTTACCCAAAAAATAATATGGGGGATTGGAAATGAGGCAGACAGTTGCATTGATGGAAGCAATGATCTTCCACAATATTAAGCTGATCCACCCCATAAAAAAATAACACCTACTGCCATGGTGAGAGAGGTTATGCTTTGAATCATCTTATATTTTGTTGACAAACGTTGTCCTGGATATGTGTATTTCCTTATGTTACAAATGGTTCATTTATACCTATAGGTTGCTGAAGTGCATGTTCATTTGAGAACCCAAAGTTAGCATTGTAGAAGTGAGTCTATCCTCATTAAACACTATAAACTGACTTGGAAATAGTTTGCTGGTAAGAGGCATGCAAGACACTCATTAGCGCACAGTACAGTGGAGGATAATGGTAACATGGAAATAACTAAGTGTGGGAGTAAATGCTTTATGCTTGTGGTGTTAAAATGTTTTGGAAACTGTCTGACTAGTTTGAGGAGTTTATGAAACTCTTTAACATATAGTAGAGAGTGTTTTCATAATAGCCAATCTCTGTCAGAGAAAAGCCCTTGGAGATCTCCCAGTTGGAAGCAGTGGAGGCTGGTAGGAGAAGGATGAAAAAAAGTTGTTTATCCTGTTTTTTTGCTACATTATTCATTCAGTTCATCTGCTGTTTTTCCTGTTATTCTCTACTATATGTTAATTTGTTTCAAAAACTAGTCAGACAGTTTTTATTTATTCCATTCCAGCTATAAAAATGAGCCCATCCTACTCTAGCCCCTCCCACCAGCCTCCTCTGGAAGGAAGCCCCTGTCAGCCCCTTTTGTGTTGCTCTCATACAACCTCAAACTAACATTCCCCGTTTTAGGGGCAAGGGAGATGGATAAACATCTCCCTTGTATAGATGGGATGTAGACACATAACAGAGCCTGGCCCTGTAAAGAAGACAGACGGTGCATCCCAAATGGCACTCTATTCCTTAAATAGTGCACTACTTTTGACCTGCGTCCTATGGGCCTTGGTCAAAAGTAGGCCCCTATATAGGGAATAGGGCTCCGTTTGGGACTTAGCCGTAGAGACACATAACAGATAGAGCCAGCAGCCTTATGAAAGAGCTGGTCGCTGGACATTATCAGGGTGTCACTTGCTGTCGAGATTAAACATTTTTTTATTCTCTCAGTACTGTGGAATAATGGAAGTGACACGAGGGAGGAATCTTCTGGGCCCAGGAGAGAGCACAGTTTAATATAATTTAACTGAAGCATGGTGTATTTGTGTGTGTGGCCTTCACTGTTATCTGAAAAGTTGAAAAGTCTCTCTCTCTCTCTCTCACACACACATGGCCCTAAACGTGGACAATCTCTATCTAATGGAGTGTAATAGCCTCTCATCTCTGTGTGCCATGTCAGCCACAGCTGTCCATCGATGAAGTAGACAACTGTAAGTAACAACCTCCTGGTGGGAGCCGTATATTTGTGTCAATGTGTGAGTGTCGGTGCCCAGTGCATTTCCATCCCATCCTCTCCTATCCTAAGTGCCAGCCCCAGGGGTTACAAACCCATCTACCAGTTGACGGATAGAACAGAACACCAGTGAGGTGGCAATATTTGTGTTTTGAGTGAAGGCGGGATGGGGATAAACGGGGCATATTATTGCCAAACCAGTCACAGGAGGTTAGGATGTGTTTTGAATGAAACGCAGGTGTGGCTGGGTTCTATACTCCCCAGGTGGACATGATTTAGGTCAGTGAGGATGTGATGGAAATTGGCACTGATTTCAAAGGGGCTCTAGCTGCCCATCTCCTGAGTAAGGCAGGTTGAGGTGTCCTAGAGGGGTGACTCCTCTATCCCTTACCTGTTGGGCTGGGCCTGTCTGACTCCAACATAAATATAGATGGTGCCGGAGGAGCATGAATATAGATGCTGATAGCAGGGGGGCTACTATTAATAACAGGACCTTGATCTGTCCCTGGATGGAGATTATGTAGAAAGAAAAGTGGGGATGTCACGGGAAGTGAACTGTCCTAATTCTTCAAGTGGGGCATAATGTTTGGAGGTTTACAAAAGGGAAGGCACACGTTTTAGGAGGGCATTAGTCAAATCCATAGGCACCCACTGGTTGATGTGATGGATAATAGAAGTGACAGTATATTAATATGGAGGAAGCAGTGTGTCCCCTGGAGCGATACTTAGTTTACTGGGCGAGTCCACTGAAGTAAACAAGCACTAATGAAGTTGGAAATGACTGAAAGTAATGGATCCTCCTAATGGCTCACAGCCATGTTCATTGATCCAATGGGGAGGGGTAATGAGGATTACAGGAAGTGACACAATTGCACTTCCTCTCTGGTTGCCCAGGAACCGTAATGCATTAAGACAATGTCATTTCTATTTCGGCACAGCAGGGAGGACAGCAGAAAACCATTAAGGAGACAATAAATACAGTACTGTTAGACTTCATACTGTCATAGTAGTCCTTAGCAGAAAAAAATAAACAAAATCTTTATTTTCCCTTAAAGTTTACTTAACTTTAAGTCAGTTGCACAAAACATTTTAAGGTGAATTCCCCCTTAAGAACTTCTTATTAACAATGACAGCCTAGGAACAGTGGGTTAACTGGGGAGGGCAGAACAACAGATTTTTACCTTGTCAGCTCAGGGATTCAATCTAGCAACCTTTACAGTTTCTGGTCCAATGCTCTAACCACTATGCTACCTGTGGATACAAGCATGAAATTTGGAATAAACATTCCTCTAGTTATACAGTATGAAAACATCTCATAAGGAGTGCCCATTTCAAACTTATCCAGGAAGCGAGTTATTGTGAAAATTCAAAATGGCTGCCATAATAGCTGGTATTTGACCAGAAAAACTTTTATGCAGATAAAAGCATGAAATATGGTACAAACATTCCTGAGATTATAGCCAAATGTCATTTTAGGGTGTTCAGTTTAAAATTTAAAAGGAAGTGTAATTCAAAATGGCCACCTATGGAGATGGTAATGAATCCATGGTCATGTTTAATGACAATCCAACATCCTGGGATTGACACAAAGGGGCTCACTTGTGTAGCCATGCCTCGGGAGTTCTCTGCAAGCTGTATCAGTCTCTGGTAAGAGTTTTCACAAAGGTGTCCAGCAATCAACTGTTTTAGCCCATCCAAAACGTTCTGGTGAAGGTTCCAATTGGATGGTTTTCAGACTTGTTGACCAAATGTTGGTTTGGCACAGTGCTTGGTTTGAATGTTGCAGCAGTGCAGCCTGTGTTTTGGGGGATGTTCCCTATTGAGAATGATCTCTTAGAGAAGAGATCCTTGCTCAGATTATTGAAACAATCTAGGCTGGTTGTCTTGTCATAGATAACACAGCTGTATCTCTCAAGTAATGTGAAAGTGGATGAATCCAGATCAAGCTGTTAAAATGGTTCTGCTGCCATGGAAACAAAGGCATCAGTCACCTCTGGAAATGACTTCCATGCACTTCAAGCTGTCATTTTGCCCGTTCCATGAAACTTTGAGGTTCTATCACAACCTGTGATTGCGTTGATACAAATCTGCTGGTAGGTTTTAACAAACCAAAAGCAACCCACAGCTTTACGGTAGGATAATCCTTGGTAAGATGTAAGAACCAGCACAGCAAGGAGGACAATGATGTCTCTGTCCACTGATCAAATGATAATGATTGATGCACCCTTCTGAAGGGCATTTTTAAGATGAAGGCATACTCCTGTGTCTGCCTCTTTGTAGTCACATTCCGTAATTGATGTCGGAGAGCTCTTTGAGCTCTCATTTCCATCTTCAAATCCATTGGGGGACACCTTCTTTGTCAACATTTTGAAAAGCTCCTGTATGTTGTTATGATTTCTGAGAAAGTCAGAGAACCTACATGGAAGCGTGGTTGTCTTCTTTCAGACTCATCGATTCTCTCTCATTGAGTATTTTAGACTATTTGCTTTGTATGTGTCACACACTATCGATTCAATTGCAGTTTTTCAACTTTAGCTCTACACTACTGCCACATTTGCCAAATGTGGAAACTTGGTGTGTAGGCAAGGAATGGACGAGGACAGCTCCATCATTGATTTTGGCATCAAAAGAAGAGGGCACAGGTGGGTAGGAATCTACAGTGATCAGGCCTAGCAGATCAGATTTTTGGGTTTGCATGTTAAGCATTATGTTATTTGAATGGGCTGGAGGACATGGGTTATTCTCACGAGAGGAAAAACGAATCTAGGTTTCCATCTCAGAACTTCCTCGCATTGTAAAGTCGTCTCAAAAGTGTACAATCATTTTTGCTTTCTCTCTTTTGTGACTGGCTTTGCTTTAGCATTTTTAAGCAGTGTTTCTATACACAATGACTTCCTGGATATATAGTAGTTAGTTTCTCAATGGTACAGACAATAGTAATAGTATCTTTGCTTGCACAATTGTGTGTATACAAAACCAAATGCTCTGGACATTTTTCTAGGAATTGATTCCCCATGCTTGAGATTGTGTTGCACAAGCTGGCCACTTGTTTTTTAATGGTGTGTTGAATATTGCAACTACAGTTTGGAACTAGCAACATTTTCAATTGGGTGAATTTTTGCTTAGTTGTTAGCTAGATATCCAGCTACGTTATGTAGTATTGGTATTTACAAAATGGTTGGAATTTGCCCAGCTAGCTACCCAGCTGATAGTGATATTCTACAGACGTTCACAACGTTTCCTGTTGGTCCCTTACCATTTTCCCCAGGACGTCCTTTTGTTAGCTGGGTTCTTAGTTTGAATTAATATTAATGATACCATGAAACAAGATTAACCAGGTCTAAAGGAGGCATTGTGCTTACATAACTGAAAGTCAGTTGATTAGACAAACCAAAAAATGCATTAGCTAGCTACAAAGACGCGAATTATTGATTAGTGTTACCTCCACAACTCTGAGCTGCACACTCCACTCCTCATCTCCCATGACCAGAGCCTGAGAGTCTATGGGGTAGAAAAAACCTGCATCTCAAATGCTCTATGACCTGTGCCCTGAAAGGTTGCTAGGGAGGTTACGAGAAGGTCGGATATCTGCCCATCCTCTTGACTGTACAGGTCACACAATACTTGCAGTCTCCCTCAAGCAGTGACAGAGTGCAACATCTCTGTCTCTGCCCATCAAAAACTGGACTCACTCATACAGTTGAAGTCGGAAGTTTACATACACCTTAGCCAAATACATTTAAACTCAGTTTTTCACAATCGCTGACATTTAATCCTGGTACAAATTCCATGTCTGAGGTCAGTTAGGATCACCACTTTATTTTAAGAATGTGAAATGTCAGAATAATAGTAGAGAGAATGATTTATTTCAGCTTTTCTTTCTTTCATCACATTCCCAGTGGGTCAGAAGCTTACATACACTCAATAAGTATGTGGTAGCATTGCCTTTAAATTGTTTAACTTGTGTCAGACGTTTTGGGTAGCCTTCCACAAGCTTCCCACAATAAGTAGGGTGAATTTTGGCCCATTCCTCCTGACAGAGCTGGTGTATCTGAGTCAGGTTTGTAGGCCTCCTTGCAAACACCCGCTTTTTCAGTTCTACCCACATATTTCTATAGGATTGAGGTCAGGGCTTTGTGATTGCCACTCCAATACCTTGATTTAGTTGTCCTTAAGCCATTTTGCCACAACTTTGGAATTATGCTTGGCGTCATTGTCCATTTGGAAGACCCATTTACGACCAAGCTTTAACTTCCCATCTTGAGATGTTGCTTCAATATATCCACATCATTTTCCATCCTCATGATGCCATCTATTTTGTGAAGTGCACCAGTGCCTCCTGCAGCAAAGCACACCAACAACATGATGCTTCCACCCCCGTGCTTCACGGTTGGGATGGTGTTCTTCGGCTTGCAAGCCTCCCCCTTTTTCCTCCAAACATAACGGTAGTCATTATGGACAAACAGTTATATTTTTGTGTCATCAGACCAGACGACATTTCTCCAAAAGTACGATCTTTGTCCCCATGTGCAGTTGCAAACCGTAGTCAGGCTTTTTTATGGCCGGTTTGGAGCAATGGCTTCTTTCTTGCTTCCTTGTCGATATAGGACTCAGTTTACTGTGGATATAGATCATTTTGCACTTGTTTCCTCCAGCATCTTCACAAGGTCCTTTGCTGTTGTTCTGGGATTGTTTTGCACCACAGTACGTTCATCTCTAGGAGACAGAACGTGTCTCCTTCCTGAGCGGTAAGACAGCTGTGTGGTTATACTTGTGTACGATTGTCTTGGCTGATTTCTTTTGATTTTCCAAGGATGTCAAGCAAAGAGGCACTGAGTTTGAAGGTAGGCCTTGAAATACATCCACAGGTACACCTCCAATTG
Organism: Oncorhynchus kisutch; assembly: GCF_002021735.2. Classification (NCBI taxonomy): domain Eukaryota; kingdom Metazoa; phylum Chordata; class Actinopteri; order Salmoniformes; family Salmonidae; genus Oncorhynchus; species Oncorhynchus kisutch. The sequence goes on along the minus strand of NC_034183.2, from coordinate 49,091,682 downwards.
ACTCAAATTAAGTCAATTAGCCTATCAGAAGCTTCAAAAGCCATGACATCATTTACTGGAATTTTCCAAGCTGTTTAAAGGCACAGTCAACTTAGTGCATGTAAACTTCTGACCCACCGGAGTTACAGTGATTTATAAGTGAAATAATCTGTCTGTAATCAATTTTTGGGAAATGTACTTGTTTCATGCACAAAGTAGATGTCCTATCTGACTTGCCAAAACTGTAGTTTGTTAACAAGACATTTGTGGTGTGGTTTAAAACCACTTTTAATGACTCCAACCTAAGTGTATGTAAACTTCCGACTTCAGCTGGACTTGTGGGATGTTGTGCGTGTCCAAAGTGAGTTGTGTAACGTGTGTATATATACAGTGGGGCAAAAAAGTATTTAGTCAGCCACCAATTTGTCATGTTCTCCCACTTAAAAAGATGAGAGAGGCCTGTAATTGTCATCATAGGTACACTTCAACTATGACAGACAAAATGAGAAAAAAAATCCAGAAAGTCTGTAGGATTTGTAGGATTTTTTATTAATTTATTTGCAAATTATGGTGGAAAATAAGTATTTGGTCACCTACAAACAAGCAAGATTTCTGGCTCTCACAGACCTGTAACTTCTTCTTTAAGAGGCTCCTCTGTCCTCCACTCGTTACCTGTATTAATGGCACCTGTTTGGACTTGTTATCAGTATAAAAGACACCTGTCCACAGCCTCAAACAGTCACACTCCAAGTCACATAATTGTGACCTGTTTCAAGAAGCTAGGTGTATTTTTTTATCAACATCCTGGGAGGCCCGAAATGCCTTCTCGAACATATGAACTTCCTTATGCCTTAATAAAGAACTGGTATGCTATCTGTAAATACAAATACAATTGTTAAATTACGAGCCTAGTAGCTTTAGCCACGAAAAAAGACAGGAACCTTCCCGCTAGCCATGATTGACTGAAATAATGGATGGGCTGGACATGCCGAGAGATGAATTCGGATTGGTTTTCCATTTAGCATGCTTCTGACTATAACATTAGCTGCTCAGTATGTGTTGGTAGTCTTTGCTGCCACTGCTTTTTTGAAAAATATAATGGAGCCATGGAGAACTGCAAAGGTGTTGCTACTGCTCTCAAGAACATTGCTGCACTCAATTTGGCATGCCTATCTACAAATATTTAAAAAAAGTTGGGATGTACTACTTTCTGCACATGGTCAGTGTGAACCGGAGTGACTTTACATAAGGGGCCAAACAAGCTGTAGCTAGCTACAAACAAAACGGAAAAGACATGCTGCCGTGAAGCATTCATCCATATGGGTAAGAGTCAAGCTACATTTTCAGATATTATACATTTCGCATTTTGTCAGAACGTCGTTTCCGTTACAAGTTAATGTGTACTGTTAGCTTGCAGGCTCCCTAGCTAAGGTTAAATGTATGATCTTGTAGTAAAATTATTTGTATCTCAGAAAGCTATTTGCATTGCTAGTTATAGTGTAATGTTAGCTGGGGGGGAGTTGCATTTCTTTCAACTGACCCAGCAATTTAGACAAGTGTCTGGGTAGGCAACATCTAATAATTATAAAATATTTAAAACATTTCTCGGGACACTTTCTAGTTTTGATATTGTCCCTATGCAAATTTGCAAGCAACCATTTCACTGTACTGTTTACACCTTCCATATCCTGTGCATGTGACAAATCATCTGTTATTTTATTTGATAAAGTGTGTGTTTACCAGAGAAGGTAATGTGAAGAACAACATGACCTGCACCAAAGTCAGATTAGGATATAGGCAAAGGACTAGATAAAGTGTTTTTTACCTGGAGTTTTCCTTATTGTATGCTACTCCTTACACCACTTTTAGTCTTGAAATGCTTAGTTGTTTCCTACACTAACTTACTCACTACCTTAGCACATAGCCTTACATGTGAATCCTTAAAGAGATGGGTGGGCTTAAGAGGGTGTGAACGATGCTGAATAAGTGTAGACAAAGAAGAGCTCTCCAGTAGGTGTACCAAAACATTCAAGCGCCATTTTGTAGCTCTCAGTCTCTACTTTTATCCAAAGACCAAATCAAGGCGGTCGGTCACAATTGAACCCTCACTGTTAATTTTCTAGGGCTAAAATTACCAATGAACACGCAACCTTTTGCGATGCTCTGACTATTAGTGGAGGCGCCTCCCTCAGTGCTCCACCGACGGTGGATTTCTCAGCAGGACGATACGCAATGATGTAAAATACTTAAGCAAAAATACTTGAGAGTATGACTGAAGTATTTTGGGGGGGTATCTGTACTTTACTATTTATATTTTTGAAAACTTTTACTTTTACTTCTACATTCCTAAAGAAAATAGTGTACTTTTTACATTTCCCTAACACAAAAGTACTCTTTACATTTTGAATGCTTTGCAGGACAGGAAAATTGACAAATTGACATGCTTATCAAGAGAACCACCCCGGTCATCCCTACTGCGTCTGATCTGGTGGATTCACTAAACACACATGCTTTGTTTGTAAATTATGTCTGAGTGTTGGAGTGTGCCCCTGGCTATCCGTAAAATTAAAAAACAAGATGGTGTCGTATGGATTGCCTAATATAAGGAATTTGAAATTATTTATACTTGTACTTGTACTATTGTTACTTAAGTACATTTTTGCAATCACATTTACTCTT